>NC_141687.1:354312627-355512627 GCF_964263255.1 Lissotriton vulgaris
AGCCTTGTTGCAAGAGGGCAACATTGACCCCCAACTTCACCAATCTTAGTTTATAGCATCAGCCGGGAGGCTTGAATGCCTTGTAGTATCTCGAGGCATCTGAAGAGCTGGGTTTCAACGCAGCAACACTGTCTATGCCGTCACTTTTGGCGGCATGGGGTCGTAAATTTGTCTATTTTCGTTTGTGCTTGATTTGGAGGAGGTCCTCCTTGCCCCAAGTTTTGCCCAAGGATGGCATAGGAGGTTGCAGCAGTAAGTCCGCAAGTGCTGCAGCAGTGTAGCAGGAAACTGTGTTACGGTATGCTTAAGTAGCTGCTCCACGAAGCAGGGGCCCCCTGACCCGCTTGCACAAGGACCCAGCGGTCCTGGCAGCTCAAGCAGTCTGGTTCAGGCCTGCGGCTACTATCCTACTGACAGTGCAGAGGTTCTTGACTTGGCGCTCAAAGCTCCAATAGAAGGAGGCAGGCTGATGTTTGTGGTGATCAAAGCAGGGGTCCACCAGCGGCCATAGAAATCCAGTGGTCAATACGTGTTTTGGTGGGCTCAGGGGACCCACCCCCACTGATGGTCGTAGAACATCACTATTGCTTTCTAAGACAGTGTGCCTTGTGTCCCCAAAGGGCCTCCAGGATGAAAATTGGGTTGCAGTGTATCGAGTAAAGCAGGCACACACCAGGGAAAACCAAGGTCCTCAACCTGCTTGGGCAGGGATAAATTGCCAGTGACCCTGGCAGCATGTGCAGCCTGGCCATCTGCTGGGTCTCATCTATGCATCCTCCCCCACGGTCCAGTCTTCTCCAAGTCAGTACTTTCCCAGGCCACGGGAGAGGCTGCGGAGGATAATGGGCAGTAGTGGCTGCTACCAGACAGGAGTGGTTGGGCGGCGGGGTTTAGGAGGAATAAAAAATATAAATAGTTAACTTTTTTCTCCTCTCCTCTGTCGTCGTCAGCTTCCTTCTTCTTGAAATCCCGGCAGCAGGACAGCACATGGCACCCAGCCTCCCCACAGCCAATCACAACACTGCAATTAAGCTTTGTGATTAGTCTGAGTGCCATGGATCGGTGCTCCGATGGGGATTGGGAGGGTTTACATGTTCATCACCAGGGTGTGTAATGCAGCCTGGCGAGGAAGATGTAGAGTGCACATGACTGTTTGGCCGGTCCTTTAGGGCCGTCGTGCTCATTTAAAGAGTGAAAACCACTCCTGGCCCGCCCCGAGGGGTACTGAAAACAATAGGAAAAATACAGTGATAATAACGGTACATTATTATCATTGTATTTTTTCTTTTGAGCGGTGGGGTGACGTTCCATTGTTAATGGGTCGTGTCCTCAGGACCTCCAATAGCCACGACACCCTAGCAGTGAGGCAATCTGCAAAACTGTGCTCCTCCTACCCCATCGAATTATTCAGAGCCCCGCGCTCACCTCAAAGACTCTCCTGGGAGGGGGCCGTCGCATCAGGCCCTTTCTCATGACCTAAGGACTCCGGTGCCGTCCACGGCCCTCAGTTTGCCGTTGCCGCCACTAAAAGAAGCCCCCGGCGTATCGGCTGGTGCACTCCTGCCGTCTTCAGATTGGTGTGGGTCAGCAACCACGGGCCCAGGAGGAACGGCCATTGCACCTGCGGGACGCTGGCAGCTGCTGCGATGTCTATGCCCACTTAATCCAGGCCGAGTCCAAATCAGCTAACTTGGCCATTCCCAATCAGCAATCTGAGCTCCCTGGGGGCACCACAAGGAGTACAATGCCCCCTATCGGCCAGAGTGTCTAGGGGCTGGCCAACAGCCAGGATGGTGGCGGAGTTTCTACCGAGGCCCCAGGGGCTCAGGGACGGTTGCCATCTTGGCCTCTTTGCCACGCCCCCTAAGAGGGTCTCCTTTTTACAGCACCGATAAGGCCTACAGCTAATTTCACATTCCATTTGATACCTTCCTTAGAAATGTTGTGACCCCGTTAAACACAGGGACAATATCTTTTTAACAGGATAGGGAAAACAAATGTATGATCATACAGAACTCTGTTTCTAGGCTGTGCTTTTCTGTCCGTGTTTTCTTTGACGTCTCAGTGAATGTTAGTTGTTGAAAATGATCACCTTGGAGCTAGGTGGACATTTACTAAGTGCAAGTTTTGAAAAGTGAGCAGCCCTCCAACATAGTTACCCACTGTGTAATGGACCAGAAGACAGTACTGGTGACACCATTGTTAGCCAACTCACAATCCATCCCTATAGCACTGTGTGCGATACACATGGCACTAACATCATTTTCCAAATAAGTGAGTTTTGATTTTATTCCTGCTTGATGGATATGTTTTTGGATTTTGCGTATTTCTGGGGGGTATTAGGGAGTAGTTGGCAGATGGTCTGTGGTAAAAGGAAGGCATGTCATGCTCTTAAAATCCCAATAGACCCTCTACAAGGTTTTATAATTTTTAGATTGCATATGCAAGTATGAAACCTGAAGTGTTTTCACTATTAAATTACCATTTTTTTTGTTCCCTTACCTTTCAGATTGCTGCCAAGGTGTCGGCCCCTCTTGCCAAAGTGGATGAAATAGTTATACTTAGCGGAGATAGCAGCAAAGTTACCTCTGAAGTGAACCGTTTGCTGGCTGAGCTCCCGGCCTCCGTGCAGGCGTTGACTGGTATCGATCTATCCAAGGTGAGTCCTGCTGCAGCATACTCGAATTAGACTAAATGATGAGATCAGAAAGAAACATGTCCCACACCTCACATCACATTTTTGCCACTTGTAGAGTTGTTTTGTTCCGAAATTAAGAAGCACTGTTTTTAGTCCCCCTTCTCGACACACTTCCCAACCTGAAGTACTGCATGCAAATTTTTATATGAGCTGAATTTCTTTGCATAATTGTGGTGTACATTACTTTAAGGATGAAGCCGGATGACTAACCCATTTTTCTAATAATAATAATTACATTTGTAAAACGGTTGGTTACACTGTGCTAGTGTACCCCGCGCTGTAGGACGGCCAAGTTAAGCCACTCAGCTGCTATTTCTGCCCACCCCGCCATAGCAAAGCAAAGCCCCGCCCTAATCTTTGGGAAACAGGTGAGTTTACAGCTCTTTGCGGAATGCCGGCTCTGACTTCTCCAGCCAGAGTCTCAGAGGGAGTCTGTTCCACTGTTGAGCTGCCAGGACACGAAAGGAATGCCCTCCCATTCGTACTCTGCTAGATTTAGGAACCTGAACCAGCCCCTTACCGCTAGATCTCAACTGACGGGTCGGGGGTACGGGGTGAGCAGGTTGTGAAGGTAAGTGGGTCCTTTCTCCTGTAAGATATGGTGGCCAACACAGAGGGCTTTGAATATTACACGTTCCTTGATTGGAAGCCAGTGCAGTGCTTTCATTGCTCTCTTTGAAGAGGCTCTTTTAGGCAGCATCAAGACCAGGTGGGCCGCCGCATTTTGTATGCGCTGCAACCTCTGAGTGCACTTAGCACTGGCTCCTAAATATAGGACATTACCGTAGTCCAGCCTCGATGTTGGACCATGGTCTTCCTGGCTGTCGGTGGCAGTAAGTCCAGTGTTTTCCTGAGGGCCCTCAGAATGCCAAAGCAAGTGCCTGTCACCCGTTTGATGTGGTGCTCGAACGAGAACTGGTTATAGAGCCACACCCCTAGGTTCCTCACTTGATCGCTGGGAGTGGGTAGAGGGCCCAGCGCAGTGGGGCACCATGCCGAGGTCCACAATGACGAAGCCTTCCCCACAATCAAGACCTCCGTCTTGTTTCCATTCAGTTGGAGGCAGTTGCCGCTAGTTCCTGCAGACATGAACTGAGATTATTAGTGCCCTGCTCCTTTGGCTGTTCGTTGTTATTAAGAATACTAATCAGTCAGTAGTTGTTTAGCACGCTCATGACCCCAAGGGGTATCCAGGCGCTGGATTAGCGAAGATTCTTGGATTGCAATGGATAAAAGACTTAAAAAATATGTTGCAGGTTTTCTTACTAGAAACCTAGAATGACATAACCTGGCCATTTTCAGTTCGAGCCTGGGCAGCGCATGCGCTGCTCTGCAAGGCATGCTGTATTGAGGTAGGGACTTGAAGCTCCGCCCACTCTCCACCACATTTTTCGATGGCTTAGGTCATTGTCCTCTGTAAACTGTGGCTGTTCATTGGTCAAAAGGCTTAGTAGTCCCTCCTGTCTCATTCTGTAACCTCTCATGGGGACACCCCCTGTTACGTGTGTTCCCTGTTATGGGTGTTCCTGCTCAGTAGGCTTTAATTACAGCCTCCGAGCACTATTTTCTCAAATAGTTGACACGCTCTTCTAACACTTTTTTTATAGCACACATTTGCAATACAACAAGTCTTGCCTTTGCGAGAGTTTAAGCTATTGGCATTGTAAATGGCAATACCTTTTATTTATCTGTTTTAAAATCAAAATACATAAACGGTATTGTCATTTACAATGCCAATAGCTCAAACTCTCTTAAATGCGACCCCTTTTGCATTGCAAATGCTTGTTTGGAAAATACCCCCACTACCCAAATTGTTTCGTTTTTATGGTCTGGCTTGGCAGCTCTCAGACCATTTTGGGTGCGCCATTAAAGAGGGGCCTGGTTTCCAGCCACATGGTTGGAGCTAAGAGTGCATGTTTTGATTGGACAGAAGTTGTGTAATTCCACAATAAAAATACTTTCCCTCCTATCCTTGTGTATATTTATCCAGTTGCCTCAGGTTGAAGTTTCAGATGCACGCACACGCGCAATGCTATTAAAATGTCTTAGATAACTACATAATATATGGTGTTTTTCTCTGGGTGCAGCACAGTTGGGAGGGGGGGGGGGGGGTATGGATTTTTAGGTCTGTCTTGAGAGTGCAGTGCAGTTATAAACCACACCTAGCGGCCTTTCCAGTACTTCTCTTCCATGGGCATGCTTTCAGCTAAATCGTCAACTACGCAGTCTAATTCTTTACTCCTTTCCCTGCAGATCCCCCTGCTTCAGAGAGCCAATGGCGTCTAGCCGTGAGAACAAAATCCTGTGCATCTCGTGATGACCTGTTACCCTTCTGCACTCTTACATCAACGGCCTTCAAACACTTGGGAGCTTCTTATTTTATAACAGACGGACAATTTGGATTTTTTAAATTCTCTGGTGCCTTATTTTGTAGGACCAGAAGCAAGGCGTTTGTCATTGCAGTTTTATTTTGTGTGTTTAGCCATTTTTTGGTTGTGATTTGTTTATATGTTATCAACGGCATTAGCGGTTTTTCTTCACCCAACAGAAAACCATCTTATGTATTGACATTTCAGGCGTGGTCTGTTTTCTCGTTTGGCATTGTCTTGACAAGTCGGTGCCTTTGGATCATCTGCCATCTGGTGGCTGAATTTACAGTTGAAAGACTGGGACTGCTCGGCTTGCTTCATTCTATATGTGCGCTGGATGCCTTAAGCGCGGAGGAAAATGTAGCCGCGAGCTAAAAAAAAATGAAAGTACCTGTTCCTTTTAACATCCACATTAGGCCGTTTATTTACCCTAATAAGCAGATTTCCATTCTGTCCTTTGTTACCGAAATAGAATGCGCGTCTGTGCTAATGACCACAAAAGTGAAAATGTTGTCAAACAAAAAAATAGGGGGTTTTACGTCGAGTGTAAATTATGCAGTTATCTAACAGTTATTTTGTGCAAATGCATATAAAACAAATGCAAACCTCCTCGTTGTAGCGAAGTGCTGAAATATTGCAGTGTCTAAACCGGGAGCCTGTTGCAAGGTCAGGTTCAGCTGGTAAGTAAGTGATGTATGCTTAAGAAAGCATCCCCTAAACGTAGTTTTGATTTTCTTTGATGACTGCGTTGTCCTGCCCTTGTACGCCAGTTTCTATACAGAATGTACTTGCGGCAGCAAGTGGTGTGGGTTGTAATGGTTGTCCTGCACCATCACAGGACTTTTTTTCTTTCTTTCTGGAAAGCACATAATCTGTTAACTACAATGTGCTTCAGCCCATACAGATAATTTAGTTTTCGTGGTCTTGTTATCTGGCGAAAATGTTAAGAAGCCCTTCCAAGACAGAACGTATCCCACTGCTGCATGAAACTTGCCTGTCCAAGATAGCACCTCTCAAGTCTCCTGGCTGAAGAGAGTCTGGCTGCTTGATACATGTCGAAGCAAAAAATGGATATGACTGGAGTTTTGTATTACTTTATCTCTGTGCGGAATTCAACCAACTACCCATAGGCACTTCATTGAAACAGTTAATCATTTAATGAATTTGGAGTATCACAGCTGGATCGTAGTTAGGCATTTCAGAGAATGGACCAGGAATGTGGATCCAGGCAGAGGTGCTTCAGAATGAGACAAGCCTACTGCCTTTTTACCGAAGGCGGGAACAGTTCTATTTATCTTTGCAAATGATCCCCCGCAGCAGAGAAGTATTAGCCTTTAGGTTATGGTTTAGCTTCTGGAGCAGCCAACTTTCTCCCACACTTACCTGCCTCTTAGATGGTAAATAGTTCAGCTGCATACTCCTTTAAATGACCGAGCAAGGGTTAATGAATGTTTGTGCAGTGATACCCACAAACGAATCGTTTCCTCCAAAAGTAGACGTTGAATCATGAGGATAGCAGACCCCTGTTGGTGCAAATATTTAGCGGGAGTTCCTCCTCATGATTAGTGCTTATCATAGCTCTGAGTGAGTGGCCTTGTTTTTGCAGTCTTTGCGTCAGGTCAGGAGCTCTGCAGCATTTAGTGGTGGACGCTTGCCCCACTGCCTCATCCTCTTGGGAAATCTAAATGCAAGAAGCAGGCGTGCCACCACAAGAACCAAAGCTTGTTGCATCTTGCTCTAAAGTGCCTTCTCTTTGTCCGAACGTGTTGTCTGTCACCAGACCTAGACAACACTGTTGGGGGGTTTGTGATATCTATTCATACTTTTCAGTCTGCAGTTTGTTAATAATACAGGACACGGAGTTTAGTAGGTAGCTGTCTTTCCCTATTGTTTCGTCAGTTCTCGCCGGCAGTACGGGTGATGAGTGTGCATATTAGAGGTTGAGAGGAGAACGGATTTTCCCATGTCCTCTTTCCTACTGGTCTCTCATGCAGATGGTATATATCCATATGTGGGGGAGCTCCCTTTCAAGGCCGAAGCTAAAAAAAGAGCTTCTAGTAGAAACTGTTGTAAACAGTCTGTGCTCTTTCTGGTGGTATTTCATTTGAGATTTTAAAAAAAAAATGCCTTTTAGACTTACTATTCGAAGGTACCACAATTTGCAATCATGGAAATGCACAATTTGCAAAGAAACATCCTTCAATCCTAGGGACTCCATCCACTATACAACAAGGCGTGACATTTTGCCAATTTTCTAAGATGTGTGTTTTTTAGGTGTCCTCCACGAGATGTTTTTTTTTAATCATTGAATATGAAATTCAAATCCGCTGCCAGTCAGCAAATCAATAGTTTGATCTCCTTCTCCGTGCTTCTATTAAGAGCCATTTTCTTTCTTTGTATAGATTCCATTCCGATCAGTGTAAAACACCCTGGCTCTAAAGTCCGAGTATGTGAAAAAACACACACAAATCTGGCATGTTAATTGATTATTCCTGAAGTTGAAAAACGCCATTGTTGATGTGTACATTTTGATGTATGCATCCTACCCCTAATGTCCTACCTTTGTAGAGACTAGCAGGGTTCTTAATATCAAAACATGTATTGAACATACACTCATGTATGCCAATAATTAACTCAAATATTTGCATTTTAAATTATGATTCTGGATTTTGAATTGCTAATAGTAATGCTATTCTGTTTCACATGGTATTATGGCATTCCTCATAGCAATAGATAGGTCTCTACCAGGTGTCTATGATATGTGCCGCATCCTAAATTACGCTTGAGACTAGCTACAGCACATTCGTTACATTGAGAAAACTTTATGTGTGTGCCTGCCTCATGTCTTGCATTGATGAACATAGCTATTGAAGATGCTTGTGATGTGAGACCTGATCAGACAGAAGATAGGTGAAAAAAATCAGAAAACGCTGGGCTAGTCATACGCAAGGACCGCATAATAGCATGTCTCAGAACACGTTCTCTAATGTGGCCTGTAATGGGAATCGATCCAAAAGAATTGATCACCAGATGGAGAAACAAAGGTTAACATATCTGAAGAAGGTAAATACATGGACCAGTTATCGAAATGTTATGCCGAGAAACATATTATGTCAATGTGAATTTTCTTAAAGCTGTGACGAGGATTCTGTGACATTGAGGTCCCAAAAGGATGTAGTGTCTTGTTTAGAGATCCTTGTCCGGAGTCCTTTTTCTTTCATCTTATGTTTTTTAATGCCTTGTAAATGTTCGTCTTTGCAAGTTCCACTTTCACGGGAAGCTCTTCATAGGAAATAGGCTTCTCGGGGAACTGTTTGCATCAAACACTCCTGCAATGTTACTTGACAGATTTTTCTTCACTTAGCAAATTGTTCCTTTTTGTTGTCACAGATAATATACATATATTTTAAGAATATTATTAGTTTCAATTTTGAATCAAGTAAATGATTTTCAGATTACTGCTAGATTTCAAGTTTATCAATGTATATTTTCATGTTCAGAACATCATTAGTATTTTAATAGTACTTTTAGCCATTTGACTGCTAACCTTATATCTGCCAGTTCATTATATATATAAAAATATGAATGAATTGGTCAATATTGTAAAGCTGCCAAAAGGCCCTATGTTACGTGTGACTAATTTACTCATTCATGTAGCTGAAGGGTGACATGAGGCATCATGGCAGCTATGCTCTCTTCATACCCATGGCACTTAAGATAAAAAGAAGGATAGCGCTATTCTGAAATACATGGTTTCACAACTCTGTGCCCCTACAAATAAAGGAGATCATTTTAAATGTAAGGGGACTGCAAGCATTTGAAACTTGTCAACAGGAGTAGTTTGGGATTTTTTGATTATTATTTGCAATAATGGTACATCGAATGAATCTCAGTGAGACTCGTCTACATAGTCCTTGAATTTCCTGAATATCTGACGGTGTTTGAACATCCAGGGCTTACCAGGAAGGGCATTTGTCCTACATTTCATTACCGCACCTCTAGAATTTAGGCAATGCAACTAATATTTAGAAATCATTGAAGCCATGAAGAAAGATTAGCTAATTGGGGTTGCTGAGAGAGCAAAGAACGTTCAGCTAAATTTGTACATCTGACATAATTATTTAATGAAAAAAGCATAGTTTGTTTAGGAACCACACATAGGGTTTTCGAGAGGAGGTTGTGAAAATAATTTAACTGAATGAGTTTCGAATATTGGGGATGTGATAAAGGGTAGATGAAGAATAGGTTTGGTATGCAATTGAAAGTTATTTGGCTCATGCCAACAGCTGTATTGCGAGCAATTCATATTGAAAGTTTTGGGTGCATGCATCTCGAAGATCTCCTGCATTATTACACTCTTCAGTGGAGCAATGTTGTGAGATAACTTTACAACCTAGCAATTACAACACGTAGTGCTGTATGCTTTAGGATCAATGTCTGAAACTGCTTTCTCCACCCAATTTCTAGTATATTAACGGAGAATAATTATAAAACATTTTCTGTATCACCTACAACAAATTCATTACGTATAGATCAAAGGATTTTTATCACCTTTTATGGCGCTGCTCTTCCCCTCCCAAATTTCTGATAATCCCAGTAGCAACCGTATTACCAAAGCTCATTTCGTTTTTATTTAGGGAGAACGTGCTCAAACTGCATGTTGGGTATAATCCATTGTTACAATAGCCTTGTTAGCAAAATTACAATAATCGATGTTCAGTATTCATTCCACATAAAAACATTGGTTTGATATTCCATCAAATCACTGTCTGTCTCTCTTATGTTTGATATGGAGACACATCTCTGAAATCAAACCTTAGCGTTGGACTATTGGATCAAGTGCATACTTAGAAATCAAATTGAGGAGCTTGGATGTTCTGAACTAAACCTACTTGGGATTTTAGAACACAAGGAGGTGTAGAGTTAAAAAGGATATTTTTTATTAGTTGTAATGAAAATTGAATAAAGTTTCTTGTAATTTAGCTAACAAGGATATTGTTACATTGTAATTTGTTCAGTATATTGCAGCAAGTTCTCCCCCTCCCACCATCCCCCAAAAAGAGCTTTTACAACAATTTGATTCTGTTGTTATAGTGACAGTAAACTCAACCCGAGCACATCAATCAAGGTGTACTTGTCTTTGTTGGAAGGGAGTTTGGCAATGTTACTGATTGGCAAATCGCCCTTCTGGCAATTCTATTTCAGTGACTTCCTTCACCAAGAGCTTGCTTGTAGCTATTAAACTGTTGTGCTCGGGTTAGAGCTATTTCACACTTGCCCTCGTTATTTATTTTTCTTGCACTTATTTGCATTACTTATGTTTTGAATGAGACACTATCAATATTCTCTTTGACTGCTTGATTCTGAGATTTCACTGCCTGCATTGAATATTAAGCTGTGGAACTCGCTGTCAACAAGCGTTCTAAAAACCTCAGTGCGTGCTTCTGAAGGATCTCCAAGTGCCTTGACATCCACACTGAACTGACCAGGTAGCGGCAATGATCCTACACACTAATTCGAGAGTTGTAAGGTAGAGAAGAGGAATCAATAACCAGTTTTAGGTAAACATTAAATCGAAGCGTTGGCAAGCCTGCCACTAATTTACTCTGCCTTTTTTCACTTTTCCAATAGCTGCTGTCCGTGATTCATTGTTGATCTGTCATCCTTTTTCCCAAAAAACACTGGTTAGTGAAATTTAGTTTTATGTTGCACCCTCAGTTTTCTTTTCCTAGCAAGAAAAACCTACCTGAAGGCAAGTTGCTTTTTTTTTTACTGTTAGCTTTTACTATTAGCCTGCAAAAATACAAAATGGTGGTTTGAAAAAAATACATGTCTAGACCTGGTTATTGTGCTCGGCCAAACAAAATATTTTGACAATGGTTCTAAAGAAGCGGATGTAGTCAAGTCCTTGTTTAAAATCGCACTCTTCAGTCATGAATTGTGGTCAGAAGGTGAAGAAAGTTGGTTCTTAGAATAATACCGGTCATGTCAAGCAGGCATGGGTTAGAGGGTAAGTAGTGGGAAAATTACAGCAATTATCAGGTCTATCAGTCAGTAGTTTGAAAGGAATTCTGTACATTATATGAAGAAGACATTGTTTTATAAATTAAAATGATTGAGAACTCACCCTTTATTATGACTGTTATAGTTCATCACTTGTATCTGCATGTGGAGTATGCATGTGCTGTAGCACCTCTGTTCCTAAAAGCAGATCAGGCTCTGACTGCAATATTGTAATGTTACCTATGTATAATAAATCCCCATGTTATTGACCATTTGTGACTCATAAGTATACCTACATTCTTTGTTTTATAAATGTCTTCTGATATATTCAGTTCACCCTAATGACGTGGTTGGAATCTCCTATAATTAAAATCTGGGACTCAAGTTCTCCCAACGATCGTCCAAAACCTTGAAAATCGCTACACAGGCGCTAGATCCTAGATCACTTTTTTCAGCAAAAAATTATTTTTCCTAAAATAAAAAAAGTGTATTCACTCAGCTATGTAAAAACAACGTTAAAGTAAATGATTTTTCATAACAGCCAAAAACAGTTTAAATTAATCAGGGAGGATTTTTTAAGTATTTCACGGTGTTGTGTGTTTTGAAGATTTTTCATTAAGTGCAGACATGGTGGTCCTGCCCTGATTGATAAGGCAGGCGCTGGTGTTGTTAATTAGCAGATATGTGATTAGGTCACAAGTGAGCCTGGTGAATAAATGACCCATAGAGACTGAAATTTGTCCATATGAGGGGTTATATGTTTGATACTGTGAAATTAACATTAGTTCCGTTCTTTCTGTGCATGCAGGGCAGATCAGGAGAGCTACCTCAGTTATTTTTTGACTAACTTTTTTCGACTTAATGTCAACAGTTTGGAGCTTTCGCTCCCTGTGAGCTAGAGACATGTCCTCTGCTAAACCCTAAGGGTTCAAGTCTTGCAAGGATTGTCACAAGCAGATGTCTGCATCTGATCCCTATATGGTCTGTCTCTGGTGCCTGGGAATGAGACACAACCCCAAGACCTGGGCAGAGCGCAAATCAGTGCGACCCAATCAATTCGTGAACAGGTGTTGAGGCTCCTGGCAGTGTGGCGAAAGAAGTCTCCACCCTGTTCCCCGTCCCGTTTCTGTGGAAGATCTCTGGGCAGCTCCAGAAGCCTTTCCCGCTTCAAGACCTCATCGACTTAGTGAAAGTCAAAGAACCACAAGAAGTTGTTGAAGCATTCTTTGGCTTCACCCTCTTGACATATCGTTTGAAGTTTGGAAGAGGGATCTATCATTAGTCTATGATCCCAGGTGTCCAAGTAGCAACTGCGGACGCGAAGTAAAACAAAACACTATTCCATAGCAACTTATTCTCTAATCATCCATTTGGGTGCCGTATGTGGAATATGGCTGCAACCTGACAAAAAATGTTGCAAATTTGGTCCTTGCGCCAGAAGGAAATAAAATTGCAGGAGCCATAAGGGAACTGAAGAGCATCCCCTGACTTTCCCAGTTCAGGTGCGGGGTGGCCTAAAAGGCCCATCACTCCACATTAGAAAACACAATTTTTTTAAATTATCGTTTTTGTCCCATATGGACACTGACTGGGTCTCATTCCCCAGGGAAGCTTTGATGTCTGTGGACTCAGCCCACGGGTTCTTGACCCTTTTTTGTTGATATCGAGGAGAGTTTGAGGACCTAATGATGTCTGTTGATCTTGTGGTTAGCCCTATAAGGCTTCAGGAGTGTGCAGATCGCTGGTTCACAAAACCGGGTGTCCACGAACCCTTATATTTCACACAAAAAAAGACCACATGCCAGAACACTATGCTGAGCAGGAGTTTGCCTGCCCATGAAGGTTGTGAACAAGGCTTTGCCAATCGCAAGGCCCAGCAGCAAACCCCTGATATGCATAGCTGAAGGCCGCATGCAATGGGGGACGACAGCTCCCAGAAGGTTGGGCATAGGACCTTTGGTGGTCACTGTGCACACCTTTGCATACTGTTGAACTCCAGGTTTTCCCTGCTCAAGCAAAAGTTGAGAAAAGGGTGTCACAAACTTAATCTTCGACAATTATGTGTGTGTGGGTATTTATATATATATATATATATATATATATATATATATATATATATATATATATATATATATATATATATATATATATATTCGAGGCATATGAACTGCAGATTACACACTATGCATAGATGGCCACCTAGTATTGGGCCCGGATGTTTGCAGTTTGTTTTGTTGTAGAAAAGTCTTTGGAAGTCACAGAATAGGTGACTCCTCCTTTGGATGATACTGCGCATGGGCATTGGCTCCATCCCCAGATTGTTTTTTTCCTCCACCGGGCTCGGATGTGTTTTCAGCGCTCCGTGTTGGAACCGATTTCCTTTGGCACGCAATCCTCACCAACTTACAGAAATTAAGTTTTGAACGCTTTTCCAGTCGACGCTACACTTCACACCGAAAACTTCGATTCCGGTCGTCGTCGAAAGGACGCCATTTAATAAGTGTCCTCAATTTGGGGCGAAGTTTCCCCACATCGACCTTCATGAAGTGTGTAACCTTTGCCTCTCCCCAGAACACGAGGCCAGAGAATGTTCCTCTTGTGCCTCTTTCCGCTCCAAGAAGACTATTCGGGACCGAAGAGCGAGGCGAACAATGGCTCGATCTTCAGCTTCAATTCCGGGCGACATCTCCGAGCAAGGCGTCCACGTTCCAGAACAACACGACATCGACAGCAATTCCGAGGCAGAAGTCTCCGAAGTAGAGGACATCACTCCAGCACAGCGGGTCGTAAGTAAGAACGTCGACCCCGACCCTTCCTTGACACACCCAAAGAAGGCCCCGGTCACACCCGCGCCCTCGGGTGCACACCGACACACTGCTTCTACTGCCCATCTTCGGGCCCAGCTAAGGAGCTAATGAAGCCTTCAGGCGACTCTGTCTCGAGTCGGACACTTACCGGCACCGAAAAAGACCACTTCACCGGCCACGCCGACATCCAAACCATCGGCGCCAAAACATACCACTACTCCTTCGGCACCGAAATCCAGGTCAGAACCAAGCAAACCCGCTTCGGATTCGAAAAAACCACTGGATCCGAAAAACTAATCGGATCCAAAAAACATACCGGAACCGAAAAAACCCTCAGAACCAAAAAAAGTTTCGAAGCCGAAAAAGACTCCTGCTTCTCTGGTTAAAGACATTGCCAAAAAGCCAAAACAAACCGATTCAGTGCCAAAACCTTCCTCCGCACCAAAAGATCGGCCTCCTGCAGAGGACTTACTTTATCCAGACCCTGCTCAAAAGACTCTCGCTAAAGATCCAATCACTGGACAGCTGATTTTGGCTTCAAAAAAAGCGACCACTGGACACACCAGCTCCAGCTCCGCATTCAAAGGAGGACATGGCTACCTCTCCCTTAAGACTGCCTTCCCTTTCTCTTTCACCTGTACCATCACCACATCTCCCATACCACAACATTCCCCAGCATCCTCTATCATACCAGACGATGACAACCGGGATGATAGCTCTGATGACATGGAGGGGTAACATGCCTGATCCAGCTACTCCTACAGAATCACCTGACCCGTGGGATGATTATAACACCCCAAATGTCCCTCAGGATGACATATACCCCTCAAGGCCTTCCCCACCAGAAGACACTATGGGTTTCAATCAATTAATTCATAGGGCTTCGCAATATCATGGGGTAGACATGCATACAGACCCTGTAGATGAAGACTTCTTAATGGATACCTTTGATAGTGCACAAAGGTCCTCATCCATTTTACCAATGCTTAAAGGAGTGATTAAGCATGCTCCTGAAGTCTTCAAAGACTCAGTCAGAACTCTGGTCATTAACCCTTGCATAGAGAGAAATATAAAGCTGCTCCCTTAGACCCAGCATATATTAAAGGTCCTGTACCACTAGACTTACTTGTAGTTTCCTATGCACGCATGAGAGCAAACTCACAAACATCAGGTGAAGCTCCACCACCAGATAAAGAGTCTAAGCTACTTGACGCATCAGGGAAAAGAACAGCGTCTCAAGCAGAAAACGTGGCATATCGCCAATACACAGGCATTATTAGCCAGATATGACAGCGCATTATGACGAATTACAATCATTAATGAGGCACCTCCCTGATAAGTACAAGGATAGAGCAAATGAACTTATCCAAGAGGGGAAACACATTACAAACCCCTCTATTCGGTGTGCACTGGATGCAGCAGATACTGCCTCTAGGTCAGTTAAAACCAGCGTCCTATTAAGTAGACATGCCTGGCTACGCATATCACGGTCCAAACCTGAAGTACAAAGTGCCATTCTTAATCAATCCTTTGATGAGCAACACCTATTCGGACCTAACGTAGGTGTATCACTTGAAAAAATGAAAAAGGATACAGATACCGCCAAATCTATGGGCGCCCTGCAGTCCCAGGCCCCCAGACGTTCATTTAGTCGCTCATCCTATTGAGGTGCCACCAGGGTATACTCTTCGGACACAGCTTCTACCTCGTACAAAGCCCCTACACAGTCCACGTACAGCAAGGACTACCAAAGGGGTGGTTATAGGGGTAACAATAACAAAGGCAGAGGTAAAAATAACTCCCGCTCTGCCTCTACCCCTGCCCAATGACTCCCCCCCCACCCCCCCCCACCCCCCGCCCCATTCCACTCCTGTCGGGAGAAGACTTCAACAATACCTGCCAGCTTGGGAAAACATCACATCAGACAGGTGGGTGCTCCAAATAATTCAGTCTGGTTGCTGTCTAGAACTAACATCCCCCCCCCCCCCAAACATACCACCCAAGCAACGTCCAATGTCACAAGAACATTTAACACTACTCAGAAAGGAGGTAATATCCCTGCGGCTGAAAAATGCAATAGAAATAGTTCCAGAGCATCAGAAAAACAAAGGAGTATACTCACTATATTTCCTAATAGCAAAGAAAGACGGCTCTTTATGTATTAAGTATTTTATTGAGCATAGGCAAAAAAATGCACCTCAGCGACATCAGTAGGGGCCGGCACCACTCTAGGGAGGCCAAGGCCAGCGACCCCGCGGATACCCCACATGGGGCTAGCGGGTACGTCATCATATTAACACAGCAAGCCGCCTACAACCCAATGGGCCGGCCGCGTCTTAAGAGGTGCTACAACGGTGCAAGCTGATCAGTGCTAGTGCATTTTAAGAAAACCACGAGAAACAGAGAACTTCAAACAACCCCGCCTCCCACCCCACCCCAGCCCTCCCTTCTCCTTGTCCATGTCCGGAATTCCGCTCTAGGTTGTGAACCACCCTCAACAGTTAGTGGACGCCACGCGCGCGGGGCCTGTGCGCTTACGAGTGCGTGTTTTGGGGTCCGGGAGAGGTGTGTCCGCCAAGCGTAGCAGACGCAGGTAGCGTGGGCAGCTCACCCCCCGAAACTCCCCGGTAAGCAAGGCGAGGAATGGCCGCCAGAGTTCCGCAAAGTCCGCCCCCCTCCCTGATGCTGCCAGCGATAGTTTCTCCATGCCCAGGATCGCCCACAGTCGGTGAAGCCACCCCAGTTGGTGCGGAGCCTGCGTCGCCCTCCAGTGCGCCACGATGTTTTGGACCGCGGCCCCAAGCGCAAGCGCGATCAGGCGCCCGCGCCAGGATTTCAGAGGGTACATGAGTGCGTTCGGGAGGCCTAGTAGAATGTACGCTGGGAAGCGCGGCAGTTGTGTGTCCAGATGTGCATCTATAAGATCCAGGATAGGATCCCAATAGGGGCGCAGCGCCTTACAGCTCCACAGCAGGTGTTCCAGTGTCCCCAGTTCCCCACATCCCCTCCAGCATCTGTCACTGATTCGGGCATCCCAGTGGTGTAGTCTCTCAGGGGTGTGATACCAGTATGTTGCTACCTTAGTCAATGTCTCGGTAAGACCAGTGTGGTGCGCCGAGTGTCTGGCTCTATAGTATACCCCCTCCCATTCCTTCCTAGTGAGCTGCCTCCCCAGATCCCTCTCCCACCGGACCTGGCCCGCATTGTATGTGTGTGCCTGCGTGAGGAGCAGCTGCTGATAGAGGTCCGATATCAACTTCCTATCCGAGGTGCGTGTCAGTAGCCATCGTTCGTAAGGCGTGAGGTGCCGTTGGGCTCCGGGCTGGATCGAGGGGTGGAGCACCCAGTGGCGCACCTGTAGGTATTGCAAGCGTTCCGATTCGGCCACGCCGTAATCCGCCTTGATCTGCTGGAACGGCAGGATGCCCTTGATATCGAACATGTGTCCCGCCGCACGACAGGGTGTCGTCCGCCACGTCGTGAACGTGCCGGTGTCCAAGCCCGGTGTGAAGTCTGGATTCTCGAAGATGGGAGTCATGGGCGAGGGGAAGGTGGTCAGCCCCTTGGCCACGGCCACTCTATCCCACACTCGCAGGGCGGTGCTGGTGATTTCAGAGGCGTACAAGTTAGGGGGACGGTGTCGGCGCGGAAGGAAGGGCACGCCTTGAAGGGTGCGGCCGGCCACAGCCTGGTCCAGGAAGAGCCAGTGCTTACCAGACTCCAGCTGGAACCATTCCACAAAGGTGCGCAGCTGTGCCGCCTGGAAGTACAGGGTAAGGTCGGGCACGCCGACCCCACCGTTCGCGGGGGGTAGGGTGGCGAGAGTATGCTTGAACCTGGGTCGTCGGCCGTTCCAGATGAACCGTGACAGTTCCGATTGGGTTTGTTGAAGCCAACCCGCCGGGGGGTTCAGGGGGAGCGTCTGGAACAGGTACAGGATCTGCGGCAGCAGTGTCATTTTGACTGCGGCAATCCTGCCCAACCATGACAGCGTAAGTGGTTTCCAACGCCGTAGCTGCTCCCGGAGCTTGCGGGTGAGGGCCTCGTAATTGGCCCGCGCAGTGCCTCGGACAGTAGGAGCCAGGCGAACGCCCAGGTACGGGACGGTTGCGTCCGACCATTGGATTTGGAATTCCGATTTAATCTCGGCCACCACATCCGGGCTCAGTGAGATGTTCAAGGCCTCAGATTTGGCTTCGTTGATTTTGAAGCCCGAGGCCAAGGCGAAGGTGTGGAGCTCTACAAAGAGAGCACGCAGGGATCGCATTGGGTCAGTGAGGGACAGTAAGACGTCGTCGGCGTATAGGCTGATCTTATGTGTGTCGGCCCCAAATTTGATGCCCGAAATGAGAGCATGTTGCCGCACCCTCTGGGCCATCGGCTCCATGTACAATGCGAATAGGAGCGGCGACAGCGGGCAGCCTTGGCGCGTGCCTCTGCCAATGTCGAACCTCGGGGAGGTATGCCCGTTCACTCTCACCGCGGCGTTGGGCCGGCGGTAGCAGTTGAAGATGCGGTGGCGGAGTTTTTCTCCAAAGCCGAAGTGACGGAGGGCCTGGTCAAGGTATGGCCAGTGTACTCTGTCGAAGGCCTTCTCCGCATCGATGGTGAGCAACATGCAACCAGGTTTAGTGCGCGATCCGGCCTCAATGAGGTGCAGCACCCGCTTGGTGTTGTCGCTGGTCTGCCGTTGGGGGATAAAACCCGCTTGGTCGGGGTCTATCAGCTGTTGCATATATGGGGCGATGCGGCTCGCTAGTATGCCAGTGTAGAGCTTCAGGTCTACGTTCAGTAGCGATATGGGTCTGTAGGAGCCGCAAACTGCCGGATCACGGCCCGGTTTGGGAATGACTGAGATAGACGCCTCCAGCAAGTCCGGATGTATGGCGCCGGGTGTGTCAAATGTGTTAAACAGGTCGCGCAAGAGGGGGGCAAGCTGCTGGCAGAAGGTCTTGTAAAATGCCGCAGTATAGCCGTCGGGTCCCGGGGATTTCCCGACCTTGAGGCGGGCAATGGCCGAGATGACTTCTTCCAGGCCAATGGGCCGCTCCAGAAAGTCCGCTTGGGCCTGGGTAAGGGTGGGAAGCTCCGCACCCCGCAGATAGGCAGGGCCGGCGTCAGGGTCTAGGTGATCCGCGTCGTAGAGTGCCGCATAGTAATTGCCGAAGGCCGTCGCGATCGCCGCGTTCTCTGTGACCAAGTCGCCATTGGGCAACTGGAGAGAGCGCACTTGTTGCCTCTGGGTTTGCGCCCGTAGCCTACTCGCCAGCAGTCTCCCGCAGCGGTCGCCACCGGTATAGTAGACGTGTTTGAGGCGCATGGCGGCGTATTCCGCCACGTCTTGGTCCAAGGCCGCTAGCATTTTCCGCTCGGCGCACAGTTGACGCCACGCTCTGGCTGCCCCCGTGCGTTGGTGCATCTGTTCCAATTCCGCCACGCGTTGGGAGAGCTCGGCACGTTTCAGCTCCCTCTCCTTGTTGTTGGCCGTGGCGATGGAAATGATTTCCCCGCGCAGGACCGCTTTGAGGGCTGCCCACTGGGTAGCTTTGGTGGTGTCATCATTGGCGTTGTGCTCCAAAAAACGGTTAATCGCTGTCGTGAGTCGGGCCTGGGTATCAGGCAGCTGCAAGAGACCGTCCCGCAGCCTCCAGTGCCGTTGTGGAGCCGGCATGGCTCCCACCCGAACCGTCGCCACCACCGGGGAGTGGTCCGAGAGCGCGGCTGGCAGTATCTCCACGCTCTCCACCTGTAACGCCAACTGCGAGGAGCCCAGAAAATAGTCCAGCCTCGCATACGTCTTATGCGCAGCCGAGTAATACGTGTAGGCAGTAGTCTGGGGGTGCATGTGCCTCCAAAGGTCGATGAGGCCCAGGTCTGTCAGGTGTGCGTGACCCGCCGCCGTGAGCGCCCCCACTTGACCGGATCTCTGACCTGAGCGATCCGCCGTGTTATGAAAGACTATGTTGAGGTCCCCCCCCAGCAACAAGTGAGTGTGTGTGGTGGCCGTAACGGTCTCTAGAGCCGAATGCAGGAACTTTTCCTGACCCTCGTTTGGGCCATAAACAGAGCCCACAAGCAAGGTGTGGCCCGCGATTTGGAAGCTATAGAGTAGGAGCCGCCCTCTAACTTCGGCCTCTTTCTGGAGGACTTTCCCCTCAAAGGACTTAGCCACTAGGATCGCCACCCCTGCGGACTTCTTCGGGGAAGAGGAAAAGAACTGCCACGGAAACGCGCGGGATTTGAGTCTATGCTGGTCGCTTCGCACAAGGTGTGTTTCCTGGAGAAGGCAGATATCCGCCTTGGAGCGCTCGAGATAAGATAGTATCGCCCTGCGCTTGTTCGGACTGTTGAGACCCCGCACATTAAGCGTAAGCACTATGAGGTGTCGTGTCATATCTGGGATCGTACGGGTAATGCCAAGCCCGCCCGGTGGCAGTGACTGTGGGCCCGCGGGTCGCGGGAAACACCGCGCTGGGGGCCGCGTCGGGGCACCTCTCGGCTACTGAACCCCCTGGACAAGGAGAACCCCCCCGCCCCTCCCCCCTCTCTCCCCAAAACTCCCCCCCCAACCCCAACTGGTGCAACTCCCCCCTCCCCACAATCATCTTGGACGCAGTGTCCGAACCTTGAGAAGGGTGCAAGCATCGATGCCATTCCATATCCCCCCCTCCCCCCTCTCTCCGCCCATGTCAACTCAACCATAAAGAAGTCTGAACCATCATAGTCCCAGATCCAGGTGGATGTCCGCTGGACCTGTGGTAAGGAAATCACTTGGAGTGTAGGCGATGGCAACGGTGACGGCGGACAGTGCATGCCACCGTCCGGGTCGGCCATCGAAGGGCCGGCGAAGGAAGAACGCGGGCTAGCGAGGCTTCACCCCCGCCGCCGGCGCGGGCCGTCTCGGCCGAGCCGCAACCTCCCAGGTTCATGGGTCCCTGGCCCGGGTCAGTCGTTTTCTTGATTCACCAGGCTTTGTGCGACGGTCTCCACTGCTGCTCGTTGGCCGTCTGCGATCTCTTTAGTGGCGGGACGCCGCGGCCTATGGCGCCTCCGCTGCTGCCGCCATCCTCCTGGTGCCTCTTCTCTGGGGGTGCCCCCGGCTACCGGATTCTCCGTTTCGGTCGGCTCCTCAATGTTCAGGAGGTTGCACGCCTCCTTGAGGGAGCGGACCTGGTGTAGATTATTGCCCATCCTGAAAACGAGCCGAAAGGGGTGTCCCCAGCTGTAGGAGATGTGGCGTTTCCGCAGTTCTGCTGTGACGGGTCGGAAGATGCGCCTCTTCTCTAGGGTCAGCGCCGCGAGGTCTTGATAAAGAGCAGGGGAGTGCGCACCATAGGTCACCGGCGCCATCTGGCGCGCCTTGTTGAGGATCTCCTCTTTGGTCCGATAGTCCTGCACGCACACAAGGATGTCGGCCGGGTGGGCCGTAGCCGCTCTAGGGGGGCCTGTCCTATGCACTCTGTCCAGGCCTAAGGGAGAGTCTGTCGGCCGGCCTAGGATATGGTTGAACAGGCCCTGAGTGAAGCGAAAGAGATCTTCCGTGTCCGGGGAGTGCTTCACCCCCCTGATCCTGATGTTATGCCGCCTGGAGCGGTTCTCCAAATCCTCGGCGTGCGTCTGGAGGTCTACTTGCTGGTCGTGTATGCGCGCTAGTTCCTGTCGCAGCGCTTCAATTTCCAGATCCCTTGCGTCGCTCTTCGTCTCTAGCTCCGCCACCCTCTCGCCAATGGCGTCGGCGTCCCGGCGCACCTCCCTTATCTCGTCCTGGAGCTCTTTCTTCAGCTCCTGGATATCGTCGCGCAGCCCCCTGAAGAGCGATTCCAGAAAGGAGCGCGTGACTGGGGCCTCCGGGTCCGTCTGTCCCTGGGCTGGCGAGGCCTGGCTCTTCTTCTCGGAGCCTGCGCGCTGGCTGGTAGTTGCGACATCCGTCTTTTTCCCCACTGCGCCAGGGGTGAAGAGCTCGGCAATGGAGCGGTCCTTCCTTGTCCTAGCGTTGGACATGGCTCCCACGGTGTCCCTTGTCCAGCAGCACTCCGCTACTGGCACTGCTTGCTCGGGCCGAAGATGCTGCTGTGTCCCCCGGCGTCCGGCACGCGGGCAGCGGAGAGGTGGCGCTCCCCGATCGATGGCTGTGCGTCCAGCTGGGCGTCAGCGTCTCGGTGTGGCCCTCGCAGGGGGGGCCCCAAGTATGAGGGATCCGCCAGGGGCCTACTACGCAGGCAGGGGCTACGCCGAAGAACGGGGCCCCCCACTCGCCGTGATGTCCAGGAGCGTCCTCTGGCCAATGTCCGGGTAGGGGCTAGGTTCGCCGCCCAGGTCTACTGCGTGGTTGGGAGGGTAGCGCCGGGCTATTCGTCAGGCTCCTGAGGCAGGCAGGCGCTGAGTGCCGCCGGAAGGTTCCCCTCTCGGTTCGTCTCCTCGATGCAGCCCCCGTGTGGTGCCCGGGCAGGTGCGAATGCTGGTGCGCCGGGCCGCAGCGCGAGAGGGTGGGCTGGGAGGCGCCCGGTCCCTAGTGCCTCTCACGGTGTCGGGGGCCGCAGGGCTCAGGCCAGGACCACGTCGCCCTCCACCGCGGCCTCAGCGTCAGGTCGCCCAAAATGGCGGTTGTGCGAGGGAGGGGGGGCCTGGTGTCACTGTCTCACCCCCCTCCGCGCCTCCACACCGCTGTGCTGTGCTGCTGGTCCCAGGGGCTATGCTGCGGGGCCCAGGGGCCGGGTTGCGGGTCTCAGGGGCTTGCGTGGGTCCCCCAGGCTGCTGTCCACCGCCGCCCCTGTGCCTGGTCGCCCAGAAATGGCGGGCTGCCGTTAGGAGTGGCGCCACTCGCGCCGATGTCGCCTCGGTCAGGCGCGCCGGGCCACAGGTGTCGAGCGAGGGGGGGGGGGCCGGTATCACTGTCTCACCCCCCCCTTACCTCTTCTCCGCCGAGCTGCTCCACGGGGTTCAGGGGCTGCGCCGCGGGCCTCAGGGGCTCACGCGGGTCCGTCGGCGGGAGCCAGCGGCAGTCAGGCAACGCACACGCCGATCTCCCACGGAGGCGGCAGGTCCGCAGAAGCCCCCACGCGGGACCGTGGGAGGCCTCGCACGTCCCCGTGCGGGCCGGATCCGCCGCCTCCGCTGGTCCCTGCTGCAGGCGATCCTCGGCGGCACTGTGGCTCCGCCCCCCTCGGCCTCGCTCTCAGATGTGCTCCGGACTCTCGGGGCGCGCCAGGCCCCAACCGCCGCTGCCTCCGCGGCCGAACGCTGCAAGGGTCAGGCCGCCGTCGATCGCAGAACCGGGCCTGGAGGTCGTCGCTGGCGAGGCGCTGTTGCCAGGGGCCCCCTGGGGTCACTTTCGGCCGGACAAAGGCTATAAAGGTGCTATGTTCAGCGGCCGGCGGCGGGAGCTCAGAGAGGCACGTCCGCTCACACCGCCATCTTGGCCACGCCCCCTCGAAAGACGGCTCTTTAAGACACATCCTAGACCTCCTGCCTCTAAACATTTACATACAGTCGGACCATTTTCACATGTCACACCAACGACTTCCTGGTCACCCTAGATCTCAAGGACGCCTACTTCCATATTCCCATCCATACAGCGTACAGAAAATATCACAGATTTGTGCTAGACGGACAGCACTAACAGTTCAAATTGCTCCCATTCGGATTCACAACAGCTCCAAGGGTGTTTACCAAATGCCTAGCAGTAGTAGCAGCACACTTAAGAAGACAACATATTCATGTCTTCCCATATCCAGACGACTGGCTCATAAAAGCCATCTCATAAAGCCAGTGTGTACAACACACTCCCACTACTATTCAACTGATTCACGACTTAGGATTCACAGTAAATCACACCAAATCGCCTCTGCAACCCTCACACATAAACAACAGTATCTCGGTGCTACAATAAACATCCAACTAACACTAGCTTATCCCTCTCCAGCCAGGATAACCAGTGTACAAACTCCCCTAACAAAATTCAAACAGCAACACTCACTACCAGCTCGAGTGTTCATGCAGCTCATAGGAATGATGGCATCTTGCATATTTGTAGTACCTCACGCAAGACTGCAAATGCATCCACTTCAGGAGTGCCTAGCACGCCAATGGAACCAGGCTCACGGTCAACTAACAGACCTAGTGTTGGTAGACGGTCGGACTCATTGTTCTCTGCAATGGTGGAACACCAAAAACCTTTCCAAATGGTGACTGTTTCTAGAGCCAGTTCCTCAAATAGTCATGACAGCGGACGCATCGCTCTCCGGCTAGGGAGCTCACCTACTGCATCGCACCATGCAAGGCAGGTGGACACCGCAACAGAAGTTACTCCACATCAATCATTTGGAATTGCTATCTGTGTTTCTAGCCCTAAAAGCATTTCGAATGCAAGTGTCAGGCAAAGTGGTCTTGGTCCGCACAGACAATATGACAGTGATGTACTACATAAACAAACAAGGGGGAACACACTCTCTGCAGCTCTCTCAGCACAGCAGATATGGAGATGGGCTATACCGCTAAAGATCTTTCTCTTAGCCCAACACGTCCCAGGAGTACAAAACACTATGGCAGATCTGCTAAGTCGACAAACACAGCAGATCCACGAGTGGGAACTTCATCCGCAAGTTCTTCATCCGTTCTTTCAAATGTGGGGACAACCTCAGATAGACCTCTTTGCCACCCACGAAAACGCAAAATGCCCAAGCTTTGCTGCCAGATACACACACCCATTGTCTAAAGGCAATGCGATATGGATGAACTGATCAAAACTATTTTCGTATGCATTTCCTCCTCTCCCACTACTTACGTTAGTGGTACGCAAACTACAACAATCCCTGACGCTCATTCTATTCGCTCCAACTTGAGCCAGACAACCGTGGTACACCGCGCTGTTTCAGATGTCTGTAGTACCACACCAGAAACTAAACCTATCTCCACGCCTATTAACACAGAACCATGGAGAGATCAGACACCGGGACCCAGCTCAGCTCAACCTAGCGATCTGGCTTCTGAGGTCATAGAGTTTGGTTACCTCAACCTTCCTCCAGAATGCATGAACATTATTAAACAAGCTAGACGTCCCACTTACTAGAGCATGTTATGCTGCTAAGTGGAAACGCTTTGTTATATACTGCCAAAACAACCAAATAAATCCCTTAGACGTGTCTATTCAACATATCATAAGATCTCTATTACACCTTCAAAAGTGTAACTTAGCCTATACGTCTATCAGACTACACCTTGCTGCCATTGCAGCATATTTACAAAATAGACAACATCTATCTCTTTTTAGAGTACCAGCTATAAAAGCATTCATGGAAGGACTCAAAAGAATAATTCCTCCTAGAACGCCACCGGCACCAGTGTGGAACTTAAACATTGTTCTTACAAGATTAATGGGTCCTCCCTTTGAACCATTACATAAATGTGAATTGCAATTCTTAACCTGGAAAGTAGCTTTCCTAGTAGCAATTACTTCTCTCAGAAGGGTTAGTGAACTACAAGCATTTACCATTCAAGAACCTTTTTTGCAAATGCATCATAACAAAGTGGTTCTTCCTACTAATCCTAAAGTCATTTCACCATTCCATATAAATCAATCAGTTGAGCTGCACGTATTTTTCTCGCAGCCTCAAACAGTCACAGAAAGAGCTCTACACACCTTAGATGTCAAAAGAGCATTACTGTACTATATCGAAAGGACACAAACTTTTCGTAAAACAAAACAACTTTTTGTGTCTTTTTCACCACCACATAAAGGCAACCCCATATCAAAATCCGGGATCGCCAGATGGATTGTTAAATGCATACAAATATGTTACAAGAAAGCCAAACGTATGTTAACAATTCCTCCAAAAGCCCATTCAACAAGAAAGATAGGGGCTTCAATGGCATTCTTGGAGAACATTCCCCTAGATGATATATGCAGAGCAGCTACATGGCTTACACCGCACACATTCACAAAGCATTACTTTGTAGATGTGCAAACTAAACAACAAGCCACTGTGGGCCAAGCTGTACTAAAAACACTGTTTCAAACAACTGCAACAGATACTGGTGGTCGCCACTAGGTGTGGGTACTGCTATACAATCTATGCATAGTGTGTAATCTGCAGCTCATGTGCCTCGAACGGAAAATGCTACTTACCAGTATGCATCTGTTCTTGGCATGTAGAGCTGCAGAGTTACACATGCCCACCCGCCTCCCCGGCTACCTTTATCTGTTCCAGTATTATCGTAATGAGATAAAAATCACATGGACATCACTACCTCTTGTACAGCTCCATCACTTCCCTAATGGCGGAAACAATCTGGGGATGGAGCCGATGCCCAAGCGCAGTATCATCCAAAGGAGGAGTCACCTATCCCGTGACTTCCAAAGACTTTTCTACAACAAAACAAGCTGCAAACATCCGAGCCCAACACTGGATGGCCATCTATGCATAGTGTGCAACTCTGCAGCTCTACATGCCAAGGACAGATGCATACTGGTAAGTAGCATTTTTTGTGTGTGTGTGTGTGTGTGTGTGTGTGTGTGTGTGTGTGTGTGTACATGTGTGTGTGTGTGTACATGTGTGTGTGTGTGTGTACATGTGTGTGTGTGTGTACATGTGTGTACATAAATATATCTCCAAACACAGCATTCTCCTGTTCCGGAGCCCCCGACCCTTCAGGGTGGCCTCATTCAAGTGATGGGCACGGAGCAGCCCATCCAAATCAAATCAAAATATCTTTATTCGGGTTCCATATATGAAAACCATAAAAGTACATAAAAACACAATAAATATTAAAAATCATTATTCATTGATTGTAGAAAAATTATTAAAACTATTACACATCATTACAGGTTCGTACGGTGCCTAATGCATAATTTTAGATATTGTGCCACAGATTTTGTCATCAAAGAATTTTCCAGCAGTTGCAGGGCTAAATAGGCAGGGCGACATCTACGGATGTTCATAACTTTTAGTAGTGGTAATATCCACCTCCTGCGTAGTTCCATATAAAATTTACAAAAAAATGTGACATGTATTGTAGACTGTGGGGACATAGAGTCACACGGACACACTGCAGTGTTATGAGTCCATACATTCTGAATGGGAAATAGAACCAAAAAATGATATATGTTAAGCCTGAAACGAGTGAGGAGTAACTTTTCATATTGCGACAAATGGTACTGTAAATAAGGTTGGATAGTTGGGACCAGCTGTATCATTAAGCATTGTTGTACTGAGGGTTTACCTATTTCACACAGCATTCGGAGTTCAGATAAATGTGACAGACAAAGTATTTTTAGATCTTTTTTTGAAATGTCTGTTACAGATGGTGGGTCTTCAAAGAAGCTCGGACGGCCGATGTCAGTGAAAAAAGATTTTACATATGCCAACCATTTTATCTTATTCATATGGTCTAGTTTCATGCAGTCCTCTATTATTGTTCTTGTAAGGTGGCATTCTTCTCTGGCCCAAATTCTACGCCATAGCATGATAGGCTGAATCTTAATGATGTCCGATATATAGTGTACTCCGAGTTCAAGGTGACAACCAAATGTGGTGGTGCTTTTGGGAACAGCCAATAAAAACTTTAGGAAGGAGTTTTCGATTTTTTGGAGTTGCTCTACATTAGTTGTACCCCAGACTCCTGCTCCAAAAGTGGCTGTGCTGATAGATTTTGCATTGTATATCTTAATCATTTCGTTGGGTGGTCTTTTTCCCAAACGAAGTGAAAATGCTTTTAAAGCGCCGACTGTTCTTATGAGGGCTAACTTTCTGGAGTTAATTGCCTCTCTCCAATTAAACGCCTCATCAATAGTTATACCAAGATAAGGATAGATGTTAGTTCTTTCAAGAGGCAGGTTGTCCACAAAGATTTTTTTCTCTTTGTTCCCTCTGTTGCCGATGTGCATTACATAAGTTTTCCTTATGTTCACTTTTAGATCGAGACTGGTCATAAAGGTACAGTAATTATTTAGGGCCCTTTGAAGCTGGACAGGTGTTCTTGCCAGTATTACCGCGTCGTCGGCGTATAGTAACGCTGGAATCTGTCGACGACCGGCTTCCGGCAGATCTTTAACGCCCTTAAGCAGTGCAGCCTCTAAACCATTCGTATAAAGTGTAAATAGGAAAGGGGCCAGCACGCACCCTTGTCTGACCCCTTTCTGAATTGGAAAGCTGTTAGTTAGTTGTCCTGCTATTCCATATCTGACCTTTCCCGTAGCGCCAGAGTATAGCTCACGGAGGATATCTACTATAGGTGGTTCTATCCCCATTTGTAGCATTATTGTCCAGAGCTTCGAGTGTCCCACACAGTCGAAGGCTGCTGTAAGATCGACATACACCATGTGTAGGCACGATTTCTTCGCTGTTACATATTTTCCTACAAGTAATGTTAAATTTAGGACTTGATCCACAGTGCTTAGCCCGGCTCTGAAGCCGTATTGGAGGTCTGAGAGTACCCCTTGCTCTTTTGACCACTCCTTAAGTCGATTTAGAAGTATACGCCCTAGCATCTTTCCAGTTGAATCCAAGAGGGATATGGGGCGGTAGCAGGTTGGACTGTCTCTGTTGCCTTTTTTAAAAATGGGGACCAGGATCAAGGTTGACCAAGAGTCAGGAAGGCCAGTGTCTTTTGCTGCGTTTAACACTTTAGTCAGAAGGGGAGCCCATAGTTCAGGTAGAATTTTGTAGAGGTCCATAGGAATAGAGTCTGGTCCCGGTGCTTTGCCATTTTTTGCAGATTTTATAGCATTAGTTGTTTCTTTGAGTGTGAATTGTATCTCTATCGGGTATTGCACCAACGGGAGAGGATCTTGAGAAGTTAAGTCTTCGGGCCCAATCTCCCCAAAAACCCCTGAGAAGTGCTGTACCCAGTCTTCTGCAGTTATAGCAACATCCAAAGAGGGGCCAGCATTATTATCAGTTAAAAAAGGAGTTTTAACTGTTTCCCAGAAGGATGTGCTGTCTTTTAGGGTACTGCTTTTTAGGAGTTGTTTCCAGAGGTTTACTTGTAACTCCTTTTTCCTTTGTTTAATTGCCTGTGCGTAAGTTTTCCTTAATTTGGTTACCTCTGCTCTGTTTCTTGGTTGTTTTGTTAAGGCTTTCTTTAAATTTGAGTATGCTTTTGTGCATTTTGTGTTAAACCACCCATTTTTCGAAGTATTATTCTTTTTGATGGGTCTGGTTAATTCTTGACTTATTGTGTTTGCTATTGCATAGTAGCTACTCATGATCTCTGCTGAGTTTGAGGAAGGGTCTAGACATTTGTCAATTTCATTCTTACATATTTTAATTATTTTCACCTTAGTAAGTTCTTGATCTAAATTGCCCCATCTGAGGGTATACCCGTTTTTTCTGTTCAGTGTTAGTACTTCTTGGTGTAGCAAGCCGGGCTGAGTCTTTCCTGAGTTCTTTTGAGAATCTAGTTCTTGAAATATTATTCTGAGTGGAAAATGGTCGCTAAGTGCATTACTCTCCACTTCAAATGATTTTATGCGATTAGCTTTACTGCTAGATATCAGAATATAGTCAATTACCGATTCACAGCCTCTGCCATGAAAGGTAGGAGAAATGGGCGTTTTTAACATATTTGCAAACCCTATGTCTAGTTCAGCCATTGTGGCCTGCATATTGGTGCCTTCGGGGGTGTGAGAGAAGTGAGGTGTCGGGTTTTCATATTCGTCTGTAATCCCGCAAATGTGGGCGTCACTATTTTTACATAAGTGAAGATTGAAATCGCCTCCCCAAATTATTGTATGTGGAGTTCTGGCATATTTTATCTTTAATTCATTAATCTCCTCTATAATTTCTTTTAAAGCTTTGGACTGCTCGATTATAGTCATGTTGTTATAGAAGTTTATCATAATATAAACCTCTTGATTAGATCCTTTAATGCTGATAATCTGGTAATTCTGGTGGAGTGTAACAGGAGTTACTTCACGACATGGCCAAAGATTGGAGATATATGTTGTTAAACCTCCTTTACTTCTCCCTGATGTTGATTTTGTAGCCTGGGAGAAGTATGTTCTATATCCCACAAGATGGATTGGGTTATTTAGCCATGTCTCTTGTAGACAGACTATATCGCTTGAGTGAACCAAGTCTAAAAAACTGCCTCCCATGTGTTTGGTTGCTAGTCCCGCCACATTCCAGGATAACAGGTTCCTGTCATGGTATTTACTAGAAATAGCAGGTGACCTTGGGGAGATTTGTAGCGTAGTTGTTGTTCTATTGCTGACATTAGTTATACTCTGAGGTACTTCAGCCTGTTTTACCATGGGTTGGGATTTTGTCATTACTTTTAATTCCAGTTGTCTTGCTTTTGGTGTACATTGGATATTATTTGAGATCGTGGTCACAAGATGTTTAGCTGGTCTTTCAAAGCATGTTCTATTATTATGTGAGTTCGTCATAATACAGGGCTCTGATGATGGTCAGTCGACCATATCCAGGCAGCTATAACTGTTAGATGTTGGTATTCCAGCCCATGTATCTCTATGAGGTGGTTGTCGTGGCCTCCTACCATAGTTGTTCCAATCGCCCCGGTCGTTGTAGTCGTGACCCCAATCTCCCTGGTGCCAGCTCGAGTGATTATTTCCTTGATCCCAATCTCCCTGATTCCAGTTTCTCTGATTGTTTCCTTGACCCCAATGTCCCTGGTTCCAGTTTCTCTGTTCGTGATCATGATGGTTCCAGGACCATTCTGGGGGGCAGTTGAAGTCATCAGGGGGGCGATTTTGTTGGGGGTAAAAGAAAGATAGACGTTTGACCTTTATTCCTCCTGTATTACCTAATGAGTCCCAGGAGCATATGTATTCCACAGCACGGGGATTTTCGAGATTGACAATTATGCAGTCTCCAGATATTGTTTTTGGTTGGTGACCTATCCATGAAACCCTTTTTGCAGTGGAGATTCTGGTAATATTATTTGGATGGTTTGGTCTGTTTATATTTAACCAATATCGAGTTTTATTTAATAATGACCAGGTTGGTTCTTCTGTGTCGTTACTCAATTCCGGAACACCTGTTAAGATGACAACAAAGGGTGCTGCTTCCGGTGGAAGGTTTACCAATTTTGACCGTTTTTTATTTGACCTTTCTGATTTATTAAATTGTCTCTGTGTCTGATCATAACCAAGGGTATTTGATGTAGGAACTGTAGAAGGAGTTTTTGCTGGGGGAGCTCTTTTGTCCGTGCCATCTGCACTAGGGAGTTTTCCTGGTGATTTGTTTTGTGTGCTTATAACTGTTTTAGAAGTTCCTTGAGAAATCTTGTTCTTTGGTGAAGATATCTGATTAATAGTAGTTTTTTTTGTTATCTCTACTGGATTTGCATTTGTATTATTTGTAGTAGCCATACTACTAACTGGTTGTTTTGGTTTATCTGTGGGTTTTACAATACTTGATGAGACCTTAAGTCCAGGCAAGTTTAGATGTTCTTTATTTCTCGGATTAGAAGTTGTTTTTGAGATAGCAACCAATATTGCTAATTGCTTTTCTATGATTTGTATACTTTTTTGAAGCGGTTGGAGCTGATGTTTGACTATTTCAGAGATTTCTTTTAGTAGAGAAGCTTGTGTTTTGGTGTTAATCACATTTTTTGTTATGGTACAAGCCGCCGGCTTCTTGTGAGTTTGCTTGGAATTGGATCTGTCGTTGTGAGCTTCAACTAGTAATACATCGGAATTGATGTTACTATTGGATTCCGACGAGAAAGCAGTTTTGTCATTGTTTGAATTTAAAGCGTTGTTTGAGTCACACATTTTAGTAAGTGAATCTGAGTTTAAGTTTGCAGTGTCTTTATTTATTGATTTTTTATGGTGTTTTTCTTTATGATGTTGCACTTTGGAAATTGCTCCTTCCCTAATCCCTCTCGATTCACTTTGTGTGGGTTCGATAGATTTTCGCTGCGGGCTAGCAAAAATGTCAGGGGTCTGTTCAAGACCTTGACTCAGTTGTGAATCTGAAAATTGTAATGATACGGAAAGATCAACGATGTTTGGGATTACGTGAATGTCCGCGTTTGTTTCCAGATTTATAGATTTTTGCAATGGGACATTTGGAGTTTGTGCTTGTGCTAGCATTCCCATTGACGAGCGTCTAGCTTGATCTAGTTCATAGGATACTCGTCGGTCGATCAGCATTACCGTTTGGTCGATGGTTTTATTCACTTTAGTTATAAAAAGATCAATAGGACCAACAGTAGATGTCATGTTTTTCAGGGTTTTACTCCTAGAACCTCTGGTAGACATTTGTATGCTGATGGACAGAGATTACAGTAGTGAAGTTTGATTTCTAGTCAACACTTAGATGACTTTGTGAACACAGATTTACTTACTGAACCGGTTCTTGTTTTATAGAGGATCTTAGGGGGGTGGGCCCAGCCCAGTCTCCTCCGGTCTTCCCGCTCGCGTCCCGCGAGAGGGAACGGTGACACCCTTTATGCGCCTCCTGGCGCGTCGTGAAGGGGGTGTGTCTGGAGACCTCGAGGGCTGCCGGGAGTTGTAGGCAGCCCCTCGCCTCGCTCCACTCGGCGGCCCCGCTGTCAGGTGGAAGCAGACAGCAGGACGGCGGGAGGGGGGCGGTGGGAGGTCTCAACAGCACAGGGACCCGGTGATGTGGCAGAATCTTCCTCTCTCGTAGCGTTGCGCAGGTCAGAGTCACTGCGGGGCAAGTGTGGCGAAACAGCGTTACACTACCTCCTGTAACGGGGACGCCCTTTATGCGCCTCCTGGTGCGTCGTGAAGGGGGTGTGTCTGGAGACCTCGAGGGCTGCCGGGAGTTGTAGGCAGCCCCTCGCCTCGCTCCACTCGGCGGCCCCGCTGTCAGGTGGAAGCAGACAGCAGGACGGCGGGAGGGGGCGGTGGGAGGTCTCAACAGCACAGGGACCCGGTGATGTGGCAGAATCTTCCTCTCTCGTAGCGTTGCGCAGGTCAGAGTCACTGCGGGGCAAGTGTGGCGAAACAGCGTTACACTACCTCCTGTAACGGGGACGCCCTTTATGCGCCTCCTGGCGCGTCGTGAAGGGGGTGTGTCTGGAGACCTCGAGGGCTGCCGGGAGTTGTAGGCAGCCCCTCGCCTCGCTCCACTCGGCGGCCCCGCTGTCAGGTGGAAGCAGACAGCAGGACGGCGGGAGGGGGGCGGTGGGAGGTCTCAACAGCACAGGGACCCGGTGATGTGGCAGAATCTTCCTCTCTCGTAGCGTTGCGCAGGTCAGAGTCACTGCGGGGCAAGTGTGGCGAAACAGAAAAACTCTTTAAAAACAGAGAAAAACCCCTCTCAGAACGGATACTCAATATATTTAAGCCTCCTTTCTTCTTGTATAGTGGCCACTATAACAAAATCATAAGAAATCCAGGGAAAACGCTAAAAAAACGAAGTTACTCGCGTTTTGACCCAAACTCCACATAACGATGTGGAGTGGCTAACAAAATGCAGGAAGAAGCACAGGATTCGTCTTTTACCAGCCGGTAAAACGGACCAAATACTGCAAAGAACCGACTCGAAATGCCAGCGGTTCAAGAGGCAAAATCCTGGGGCTCTTATTCAAGCCATAAACGCCCCAAATGATGACAGTCAAAAATTTCATGAGCAAAGTCCCCGAATTGTGCCGATTTCCCAATGAGAGCTGAGAGCTCCCAACCAGCAATCCAGTGATCAGCAACAGCAACAGGAACCAGTTAGAGCAAGGAAAAAAAGGAAGTAGCAGTCCATCCAAACACCAGCAAGGGTAACAAAAGAGATGAGGCCCATTACTGGAAATTACGCTTTTATTCAGTATCCTGCAGCACGGAAATACAATGTGTTCAAAGGAATAACAAGGTAATCACTTCTCACAAACATATGAATTTTCGGGTCTCTTATTTAAATACACGCTCCTTAGTCAAACATCAATTGGAGATTTTTACTTGTCCCTCTACGACTCACCTGATATCCTGTCTCTGCCCCTGATATATTGGCTGCACTCCCAACAGATTATTATATACTTCATACCGACCGCTCATCAGGAAAAGCGGGTGGAGGAGTGGCCGCCATTATTCATCGTAAACATGATTTCACATCGATCGATTCTCTCAACTTAGCAGTCGCGGATAATTTAGTGATTAAACTCGACTCTGATCACACATCATTGATCTGCGTAGTCGTCTATAGGCCCCCTCAGCCCATGCCCCGCTTCCCCATTGCCCTGAGCGAACAGATAGCTAATCTAGCAATTAAATATTCCAACATTTTGCTGATTGGGGATTTTAACTATTGGTTTGGTGATCAAACAGGTGGTCCCCATTCTCTTGAATTCACCAACCTTTTAACGAATTTTAATTTTACACAACACATTTCTATGCCAACACACAATAAGGGCCATATATTGGACCAGGTTTGGATGACAAATCATATCATTTCCGCCTTGAAGGTACTTCCATGTATATGGTCTGACCATTTTTTTGATGACATTCCATCTTACCTTAGCCATTAGGGCTAAATCCCCCCGGGTCGAGGGTGGGACAGTCAGATGCTGGAAATCCATTGATACACTAGAATTTACGAACTTCTTGGCCAGCTCAATACCTATGAATAAACAAATAGGGTCAAAAGGGCATATTTATTGACCAAGCATTGCTATCATCCCTAATGATTTACACAAACTAATTCTTAGGATAACAATGGGTCAGCAAGTTGATCTATCAAGGAAAACCTGTGTTATCTAAAGGATACCATCACGAAATCCACAGAATAATTTGTGGTGGAAATGATTCCCATCAGATTCCCATCCTGTGCCGCCCTACATCATTTGGGATCCTTCACCCGAAGGAAGTGGTGTTCATCCACTATGGATTAGGTAGACTGTAGCCTAATCTGATAGAAGGGATCTCTGGTGTAGCAATGAGATTGAATGGCATCAGGGGGTAAACTGACTAGCAGTGCAAAAAAATGTGATAAAGTGACAGTGCTGAGTGCAAAATGGTTAGTTAAGATTGGGTTGTGGAAGTGGAACAAACGATTTTAATGGAATCCTATCCACACCCAAGGCTAAAAACAGTGCAAAGTAGTGTTAAACAAATAACTACTGAGATGGAATGTAGGTCGACATGTTTCTGCAGTGGATATAGAGTCAAAGGATCTCCTCCTGCTTCATCAGGACCTTCAGATAATGCTACTGCTTAATGTGAAGAAGTGAAATAAATAATTTCACCTGGAATTCGCCCGTGAAGATGATCCAGATTGGTCACAAAATCACAGTGAACGAAAAAACAAAGAAGACCCACAGATATTAGAGAGAGTTTACAAAACAGACACATTATGTGGTTGATTACATTTGCCAGTTATTTTTTCTGGTCAGTTGTTTCTATTTAGTAATCGATTCTGTAGTCATAATATTAGACAAAGAACAAAGGGTATAATTATATCCACTCACCCAAATTATGGGGAAAACACGCCCCACCTCACCTGGCTACAGCTCAGGTAAAACGGAGCACCGCTCTATGGGAGGGAAAGAGGTAAGTAAAATGAAGGAAAGACTAAGTAGCTGTTTCAATTACAACAAACACGGTGTCAAGCTTATTCAATTGAGTAATATTGTGTGTATACCCAATTAAAGTTGTTAAGCGTTATGATTGCATATAATGTAGTAACATGCATTAGAACATTTCTGAACAGTATGCCCTGTTAGTCTATACATCATCGTGGTGCAGACAGTAACGAACCTTTGAATTATTGGTTCGTTCGGAGCATTTCTTTATGTTAGAAATCTTTATCGTATTCAGACAACAACCGTAACCAGCCCTGTTTCTTTAAACACTGCTGTATGCTCGCTCCTTATGGGGTAAACAACGGCGCACCGACGGATTGTTGGAAATCCCGTTTGTTCGTGCGAGGCATATGTTAGACTCTTTCTCTCACCGAGCGCCAACCATAGCCAGTGAACGTGAGGCTCATGGTAAATAGGAGCACAGAGATCACCTAAAGTTATTGCAATGTTCTCCACCCCTAGTCTCAGTCCCGTATCGCGGACAGACTCAAAGGCCCTGGGCGGGACACTGGTTAAAAGCTTGTTACCGGAGATACACTCGTCAACATTAGAATGCAATTTGCAATTCGGCGGTCTCCATGCCGACTGGGCGGGACTGCTGGTTAAAAGCTCTTTAGCAGAGACACACTCGCCAACGATAAGTGCAATTTGTAATTTGGTGGTACCCATGGCTAGCTTGCCTGTCCGTCGGTACTCCGGACATTCGTCTAGGCTGTCTTGGAGGGAGGTACCAAGACGGACAGGAAGCGGCCATTAAACACCGTGATTGCGTGCAATGATGTCACGTGATTGTACGTGGAAGCGTCCAGGTATGATGGGATTTGTAGTTTGCTTATACGGGCGATACGAGATTCTTCCAACTATACAGAGAGCCTTTTTAGATTTTAAAGAAGGACTCGATGTCGCGCACAATCGTGCCGAGTGTTTAAAGGGTATAACACTGTGATGCTGGATAGAGAAGAAAATACAAGTCGAATGTGACTATATTTCCGGGTGCCGGTCAATGTAATGTAAGACGTTGTCAGTGGTATTAAACGGTGTTCGCCAAACCCGATGATATGTATAGGCGATTTTCTTACAAAAAATAATTTTTACCAAAAAATTATTTTAGATCCCGTTAGTAATGTTAAAGAACATTACATCAGACTCTATACTGTATCAGCGGAAAACCCAGTGAATGCCAGACTTAAAAAATTAATATGAGATGGCCCCAGATACTATTTTCATATATAAATGCTGGATATTATCTTGTCAAACTATATCTTTTTGGTCAAGTCAAGTCAAAAGATTTATATAGCGCGATACATACCCAGAGGGTCTCAAGGCGCTTGAAGAAGGGTGGGGAATTACTTGTCGAATATCTAAGTTTTAAGTTGCTTTCTGAATGCTAGGTGATTCTGAGTGAGACAAAGGTGAGTGGGGAGTGAGTTCCAGGTTTTAGCTGCCAGGTAGGAGAAGGATCTACCTCCCATGGTGGTTTTGAAGATGCCAGGTACGGTAGCAAGGGCTTGGTTGGAGGATCGTAGCTGGCGGGAGGGGGTGTAAAGGAAAGTCGTGTGTTGAGGCATTCGGGTCCAAGTTCGTAAAGTGCTTTGTGTGCGTGGGTTAGGAGGCGGAAAGTAATCCTCTTATTGACGGGGAGCCAGTGGAGGTTTTTCAGGTGACTAGAGATGTGGTCTTTACGCTGGATGTCTAGTATGAGTCTGGCTGATGCGTTCTGGATAAGATGGAGTTTTTTCTGGAGTTTTGCGGTGGTACCGGCGTATAGGGTGTTTCCGTAGTCCAGGCGGCTTGTAACCAGTGCATGGGTGACCGTTTTTCTGGTTTCGGTGGGGATCCAGCGAAATGTTTTTTTGAGCATGCGAAGAATGTTGAAGCAAGATGATGAAACGGCGTTGACTTGTCTGTTCATAGAGAGTGAGGAGTCCAGGATGACGCCCAGGTTCCGTGCGTGGTCCGTCGGGATGGGTGCTTTTCCAAGGGCCTCTGGCCACCAAGAGTCATCCCAGGCGGAGGGGGCGGTACCTAAGATAAGGACTTCTGTTTTGTCTGAGTTCAGTTTCAGACGGCTGTGCTTCATCCACTCGGCTACTTCTTTCATTCCTTCATGTAGGTTGGTTTTGGCGGTGTTAGGGTCTTTGGTGAGTGAGAGGATCAGTTGAGTGTCATCAGCGTAGGAGATGATGTTGAGGTTGTGTTGGCGTGCGATGGCCGCGAGGGGGCTCATGTATACGTTGAAGAGGGTGGGGCTGAGTGAGGATCCTTGTGGTACGCCGCAGATGACTTCAGTGGCCTCTGACTTGAATGGTGGGAGGCGGACTCTCTGGGTTCTTCCGGTGAGGAACGAGGTGATCCATTCCAGTGCTGTTCCTTGTTTCTGAGGCGCTGTAGAAGGGTGCTATGGCAGACTGTGTCGAAGGCTGCGGAGAGGTCGAGGAGGATGAGGGCGACTGTGTCTCCATTGTCCAGTAGAGTTCGAATGTCGTCTGTTGCTGCGATGAGGGCGGTCTCCGTGCTGTGTTTGGCTCGGAAGCCGGACTGTGAGGGGTCGAGGGATTTGTTGGTTTCGAGGAAGGCGGCGAGCTGGTTGTTGACTGCTTTTTCGATGACTTTGGCCGGGAATGGAAGGAGCGAGATGGGGCGGTAGTTTTTGAGTTCGATGGGGTCAGCTGTGGGTTTTTTCAGAAGGGCGCTAAGTTCTGCGTGTTTCCAGCTTTCCGGGAAGGTGGCGGAGTTGAGGGAGCAGTTGATGACGTCTCGGAGGTGTGGTGCTATGATGGAGTCTGCTTTGTTGAAGATGTGGTGAGGGCATGGGTCTGTGGGGGATCCTGAGTGGATGGAGTTCATCAGGTGGATGGTGTCCTCAGTGGAGATTGGGTTCCAGTCATTAAGGATGTTCAAGGGGGGTGAAGGTCCTGCAGAAGGTTGGGTGGGTTGGTCTCCGGGTCGGTTGTCGAAGCTGTTGTGGATGTCTGCGATTTTGTTGTGGAAGAACGAAGCTAGGGAGTCGCAGAGGGCTTGAGAGGGGGTGATGTCGTTGGAGTTGGCTGAGGGGTTGGTAAATTCTTTGACGATGTTGAATAATTCCTTGCTGTTGTGGGCGTTGTTATCTAGTCGGTCTTTGAATGCGGCTTTTTTGGCAGATCGGATTAGTTGGTGGTGTATGCGGGTGGCGTTTTTGAAGGCGTCCCTGGTGCTGGTGTTTGGGTCTTTTTTCCAGGTCTTCTCGAGGGAGCGACAGAGTTTCTTCGATTTCTTAAGATCATCGTTGAACCAGGAGGCGTTTTTGCTGCCTAGTTTGATTTGACGTGTTTTATCAAAGGTGCTAGGATGTCGGCGCTGTTGGATAGCCATTGGGTGAGGTTAATGGCTGCTTGGTCGGGGTTTGAGGAGTGGGCAGGGGGGTTTTGAAGAAGCGATGAGAAGATCTGGTCGATGGTGATTTTGTTCCAGTTTCTTCGCAGAGTAGGTTGAGGATGGTTGTGAGTTGTGGTCTTATTGTAGATAAAGTGAACGCAGCTGTGGTCCGTCCAATGGAGAGTTGTGGTGTGACTGAAGGAGACATGTTTGCTGGAGGTGAAGATAGGGTCGAGTGTGTGACCTGCGATGTGGGTGGGCGTAGTGACAAGTTGTTTGAGTCCGAGGTTGGCGAGATTGTCCAGAAGGGAGGTGGCGTTGCTGTCATTGCTCTTTTCCAGGTGAAAGTTGAGGTCTCCCAATAGAATGTATTCCTCGGAGGGGAGGGCGTGTGGGGTGATAAAGTCAGTGATATCGTCGCTGAATTGTGCACGGGGTCCTGGAGGTCGGTAGAAGAGGGTGCCTCTGAGTGTGGTCTTGGGGTCGGTGTGGATCTGGAAGTGAAGGTGTTCGGCGCTGGCAAGGTTGACGTCTGAGCTGGTTGAGATGCGGATGGAGTTCTTATGGACGATAGCGATGCCTCCTCCTGTTTGGTCGGTGCGGTCCTTACGGGTGATCTTGTATCCTTCCGGGATGGCAATGGTGATGTCTGGGGCTGATGAGGCGTTCATCCATGTTTCTGTTAGGAAGGCGACGTCGGGAGAAATGGTGTCTAGTAGGTTCCAGAGGTCGATGGCGTGTCTGTGGACCGAGCGGGTGTTGAGCAGGATGCATTTTAGGTGGTTGGAGTCGGATATCTGTTGTGTGTTCGTGAATGAGGAGTTGTTCTTGGTGACGTCGAACTTGCAGGAATTGCAAGAGAAGGGTCCATGGGTGTGTCCAGGAGCGGCTTGAACGCAGTTGGGGAGACGGCCGGGGTTTAGGGCTAAGAGGGTGGGGGCGTCGTATGTAATGCGGGTGGGGTGGGTGGTACGAGGGCCAGGGGGTCTGGCGCTGGGCGCGGTCCAGGCGCGGACGGGCGTAGACGGGCTTACCTTTGGCGCACCTTCGGCGCGGCCGCAGCGCGTGGACGCTGCACGTTGGGACATCTGTCTAACATGGAAAGTGGGGGGGCGGAGCGTGTGAGGGGCAGCAGCTGGGAGGCGGTAGCGGGGAGGAGGGGCGGGCCAGGGAACTGCAACACAAACAAAATCTTCATTCAATCCCGTTGTATCAGTCTGTAACTTATACACCCATCTTTGTTCTCGTTTAAAGAGGAATGTACTTTTGTCCGTGATATGGGCGGGGATCACAGGTTGTTCCAGGACGGTCCAGCGTAAGTCTGTGGGTAGGTGGTGAGCTTGTATAAAGTGATTGGTGACTCTGGTTGCTTGTTTATTACACCGTATCGAGCTCTTGTGTTCGGATATTCTTAACTTCACTTTACGAGTGGTCATGCCCACATACCCCTTATTGCATGGACAACTGATTAGGTAGATGAGATTCGCACTATTGCAGTTTGTGAACCTGCGCTGCTCCCATGGTCGTTCGGTACCAATGTCTATAGTTATGGACCTTAATGTTTTGGGGGCACGCCACACCTTGGCCACAAGGATGATGGCCTGTAACTGCAGGCATTGTATCCTTTAGATAACACAGGTTTTCCTTGATAGTTCAACTTGCTGACCCATTGTTATCCTAAGAATTAGTTTGTGTAAATCATTGGGGATGATAGCAATGCTTGGTCAATAAATATGCCCTTTTGACCCTATTTGTTTATTCATGTTCTTGAGCAGTTAGCAACTGCGGGTCTTATTTTTCTACCTACATTCTATGTGTGTGTCGAAGGTGGAGGTTTAGTTTAGTTGAGGGATTTTGCTGTAAGTACAAGACGAACTACGGACCACCATGGCTACGAATCTAGGCCTAGCATTCGATGAGAATTAGATTCAGACGATACTGTTGGAAAACCCTAGCATGCTTGACAGGATATCTACCAATTCCGATGAGGGATGGGCTAAGATATTAATTCTTAAAAAAAAACAATCCAGTGTCTGTGTGCATGGGATAGTGATGGCGGAATATCTGAGAGGCAACTGTGCCCCGAGTGGACTCATTGTAGGTAATGTCCCGCGTCTCTTTTTAGACGATAAGGATTTCCTAAATGATTGGTCGCTTATAGCGTGGAAGTGCACACGCGATTGGCTAGTGCTCATCTTCAAAACGGCTCAGAAAACAGCAGACAAAATATTAGTGGAGATCCAAGTATTGGAAGGTCAAATCAGAACCACCATTTCATCGAGTAAAGTATTCTCTAAACATCAAGAGGATGGCAATAAATCAAGTAAAGAATTCAGAGACTCTATTTTGTTCACAAAACTAGAAAAGTTTAAAAAAGATCTGGCTAAATTTGCAATGGACAAAGTTTATCCATACACCAGTGATGACTTCTCACCTTCCGTGTATACAAAAAATGGACAAAAGGGAGGATCCAACTATGGGAGCTCCAGCTCTGATGGGGTCTCCAGTGATTCAGATGGTTCTAACACTAGCAATTCATCTTATAAACAAAAAGGGAGGGGCAGCAACAGGAGGGGTTGGAGAGGATTCAACCAAGGTTTTGCCCAACCCCCATGTCCGCCTTGGTGGCAACCTACACCATGGGGGCCACCCCCATATCCACCTATGATGAACCCCTATGGCCCATATGGAGACTATAACCAGCAGTCTTTTTTAGGGTCGGGCAGGAGAGGCCGGGGCCGCCAAAGAACACCCCGCCAAGGACATGTCCGTTGGAACCTACCACCCCAGACCATGGATCTGAGGAGTGGGAAGAGGATCCCGCAAGACCAAGCAGGGACCTCAGCGGCACAAGTCTAGTCATAAATCTGAGTTCTCATCAAATCACGAATACTCAGGAACAAGTACTAAACAAAGGGTTAGGCTTTGTATCCACAAATATGACTGACCTCTTTCAGGCCCAGATTGAGATGGGTAAGTTTTACCGGAAGATCAGACTCCACTATATGTTTGCGAATAAGACAAAAGTGACAGAACATATTAATTACAAAGAGAATACGGGTTTGAAAAGACCCTCCACTTTCAATCCCACAATCATAGGTCTACCACCAAAGGTTCTTACCTTTGAGGAGGCTGTAGACCATGACCTGCAAGAGTTATTCAGAACCAGGCAGAGAAATTTCCATAATCTATCCAGACATCAACAAGATGCAATAAAAGAACTGGCTGATAATCCCCTTATTGTAGTTAAACCTGCAGATAAAGGGGGAGCAGTAGTAATCTTGGATGTGGATACTTACCGTGCTGAGTGTCTGCGCCAACTTAATGACACAAGATCTTACAAGAAACTCAGCGTAGATCCCACAGAGAGATTGACAAATGCAATTGGGCATATTGTCGAAGAGGCACTTACGGAAGGATGGATTACCCCAAAGGAAGGACAATACCTTCGAACACCTAACCCAAAAACACCATACTTTTACCAATTACCGAAAATCCACAAGACTCAACGCCCCCCTCCTGGACGCCCCATAATATCTGGGATAGGTTCACTCCTTGAACCTCTATCGACCTTTGTCGATGTTTTCTTGCAACCCATGGTACGAGAAATGCCAACGTTTTTAATGGACACCAAAGATGTCCTCAGGCTACTGCCTAATATTGAGTTCAATATACAGACTGACATCTTGGTGTCATTTGACGTTGAGAGTTTGTATACCTCTATACCACAAACTGAGACACTAGAGGTTGTAGAGGCATTGACAGCCAGGGAATTGAATTCTATAACACCTGTCAGATTGATTATGACACTGGCCACTCTAGCAATGACAGAGAATTTTTTCTGTTTGAAGACTCCCTTTACTTGCAGATTAGCGGGACTAGTATGGGCAGCGTTTTTGCCCCTAGTCTCGCTAATCTGTACGTGCATCACTTTGAACAGGAGCACATGTTCGCAGACACCAACCCCCATCTCAGGTGTCTGCAAACATGGAAACGCTACATAGACGACATTTTCGTCGTGTGGCGTCGGACCGAGATGCAGCTGAAAGAGTTTCATGAATGGCTTAATCAGAGAAACCAATTCCTTAAGTTCACCATGGAATATGATGTCCATAGACTGGCCTTTTTGGATTTACTAATTTCAAGCACGTCCACCGGTCTGGTTTCGGAACTCTATCGCAAACCAATGGCGCGCAGTTCTTTGCTTAACTACAATAGCTGCCATCCAAAGTCTTTCCGTGATAACCTGCCCTACGGGCAATTTTTACGCATACAAAGAAATTGCTCAACTCGCACATCATTTGAGACACATGCTAAATCTCTGGCACAGGATCTGGCTAACAAAGAATACCCTAAAAGATTGATCCAACAATCAAAAAAACGAGCCGCCAACAACAACAGAGCTAGCTTACTAGAAGTCCTGCCTCCTAAACCCAAGACAGAACGCATGACATGCGTCAGTACCTTCAGTATGCTATCCAACCAGATTACTAAAATCATTAAGAGACACTGGGGCATTCTTAATACTGGCAAAGACACACTGCCCCCCCCTGCTTTTTGCTTTCAAAAGGGGACAAAATTTGAAGGACAAGTTGGTCCATACGAGACCAAGGAGTGAGATCCCTAGAGCTGTAGGCACCCTTTGGGACATGCCTGCAGTTACAGGCCATCATCCTTGTGGCCAATGTGTGGCGTGCCCCCAAACATCAAGGTCCATAACTATAGACATTGGTACCGAACGACCATGGGAGCAACGAAGGTTCACAAACTGCAATAGTGCGAATCTCATCTACCTAATCAGTTGTCCATGCAATAAGAGGTATGTGGGCATGACCACTCGTAAAGTGAAGTTAAGAATATCCGAACACAAGAGCTCGATACGGTGTAATAAACAAGCGACCAGACTCACCAATCACTTTATACAAGCTCACCACCTACCCACAGACTTACGCTGGACCGTCCTGGAACAACCCGTGATCCCCGCCCATATCACGGACAAAAGTACATTCCTCTTTAAACGAGGACAAAGATGGGTGTATAAGTTACAGACTGATAAAACGGGATTGAATGAAGACATCCTGTGGATGCCATTGTAACTTTACTACATAGAATACGTCACCATGACAAACTACTAACATCCTTTACAGCTAAAATATACAGCTTGATTAAGATAACATCCCGAACTGTAATATGGAGACATTATCCTGGATTATAAATGGGATAACTTACATTGACCAAAAAGATATAGTTTGACAAGATAATATCCAGCATTTATATATGAAAATAGGATCTGGGGCCATCTCATATTAATTTTCTAAGTCTGGCATTCACTGGGTTTTCCGCTGATACAGTATAGAGTCTGATGTAATGTTCTTTAACATTACTAACGGTATCTAAAATAATTTTTTGGTAAAAATTATTTTTTGTAAGAAAATCGCCTATACATATCATCGGGTTTGGCGAACACCGTTTAATACCACAGACAACGTCTTACATTACATTGACCCGTACCTGGAAATATAGTCACATTCGACTCGTATTTTCTTCTCTATCCAGCATCACAGTGTTATACCCTTTAAACACACTCGACACGATTGTGCGCGACATCGAGTCCTTCTTTAAAATCTAAGAAGGCTCTCTGTATAGTGGAAGAATCTCGTATCGCCCGTATAAGCAAACTACAAATCCCATCATACCTTGACGCTTCCACGTACAATCACGTGACATCATTGCACGCAATCACGGTGTTTAATGGCCGCTTCCTGTCCGTCTTGGTACCTCCCTCCAAGACAGCCTAGACGGATGTCCGGAGTACCGACGGACAGGTAAGCTAGCCATGGGTACCACCGAATTACAAATTGCACTTATCGTTGGTGAGTGTGTCTCTGGTAAAGAGCTTTTAACCAGTGTCCCGCCCAGGGCCTTTGAGTCAGTCCGTGATACGGGACTGAGACAAGGGGTGGAGAACAACGCAATAACTTTAGGTGATCTCTGTGCTCCTATTTACCATGAGCCTCACGTTCACTGGCTATGGTTGGCGCCTCGGTGAGAGAGTCTAACATATGCCTCGCACGAACAAACGGGATTTCCAACAATCCGTTGGTGCGCCGTTGTTTACCCCATAAGGAGCGAGCATACAGCAGTGTTTAAAGAAACAGGGCTGGTTACGGTTGTTGTCTGAATACGATAAAGATTTCTAACATAAAGAAATGCTCCGAACGAACCAATAATTCAAAGGTTCGTTACTGTCTGCACCACGATGATGTATAGATTAACAGGGCATACTGTTCAGAAATGTTCTAATGCATGTTACTACATTATATGCAATCATAACGCTTAACTTTAATTGGGTATACACACAATATTACTCAATTGAATAAGATTGACACCGTGTTTGTTGTAATTGAAACAGCTACTTAGTCCTTCCTTCATTTTACTTACCTCTTTCCCTCCCATAGAGCGGTGCTCCGTTTTACCTGAGCTGTAGCCAGGTGAGGTGGGGCGTGTTTTCCCCATAATTTGGGTGAGTGGATATAATTATACCCTTTGTTCTTTGTCTAATATTATTATGACTACAGAATCGATTACTAAATAGAATCAACTGACCAGAAAAAATAACTGGCAAATGTAATCAACCACATAATGTGTCTGTTTTGTAAACTATAGTGGAGTGGTGTGGCTCACTGGTTAGAGGCGGCAGACCCGTAAGCAGAGGACGGCCCGGGACCAGGGTTCGATTCCCGACACGGCAGGGTCGTGGACCATGGTCAGCGGGCTCGATAATTCTCGCCTCGGTGCCTACTCCAGTCAGGGACCACACTCGTGAAGATGGGGCAAGCTAATGCCCAGAGTTGCCAACAGCCCCCCCAGACCGCCGGGGATGCTTGGTCGCACCTTAGGGATACCCATTAGGGACCATCTCTCATGGTGAGCCAGGACGGGTTCCCCAGCGGTCAAAGCGCGGAGATACTCCTCCGGGAGTCGATTCCTAGCGCTATATAAACCCACAATTAAATTAAATTAAATTATCTCTAATATCTGTGTGTCTTCTTTGTTTTTTCGTTCACTGTGATTTTGCGACCAATCTGGATCATCTTCACGGGCGAATTCCAGGTGATATAGTTTATTTCACTTCTTCACATTAAGCAGTAGCATTATCTTAAGGTCCTGATGAAGCAGGAGGAGATCCTTTGACTCTATATCCACTGCAGAAACATGTCGACCTACAATCCATCTCAGTAGTTATTTGTTTAACACTACTTCTGTAGTAGGGGATCTCTGTGTATAGTCATAATCTAGAGAATAGTCCCGCCCATGTGCGTGGACCCCGGCAATCAAAAATAATCTCTTAAGTTGTCAAAATAATGCAGAAACTGCAAAGACACTTAAGAGAGAATTTAAAGACAAATAATGCAGCCTATATCCACAGGCTACACTTTCCAGTACTTTAACTAGAAATTCCACCAAAAATCACCACACACAGCACAGCCTGCTAGTTTCTACCATAGAGAAACCTGCCTCCCCCAGTCAAAGACTCAGGAATGATAGAGAGGAAGGTAGGGACAGACAAGCCCCATAGGCTGCCATTATGTGGCTTAAATAGGATACTGTGCCTTTAAGAGAACTTTCCAGACTTCTCCCAGTATCCCAGAATGCATAGCAGGTCCAACTTACTTTCAGTTCTTTTTTCCGGCTCCTGCTTACAGGACCCTGGCATTGAGCTCTCCCTTTTTCAAGGGTTTATTGAAATTGTTTTGCACTTTTGACTTTTAAAAGTGTTGCAGTTACTGCTTGGTGTTCTCTTCTCCCTTTTGTGCTGTTTTTTAGGTGTTTTGGGGCTCCGAAATGCCTGGCCTTTTTGTTAAGTGCCCAGCATGTGAGAGGAAGAAGGCCAAAAGCGACCCCCATGATGTCTGCATCGTGTGCCTTCCAGAAGATCATGGCCCTGAGGAGTGTGTTATCTGCCAGCAGCTTTCTGCTCGGACCCTCAAGGACAGATTGAAGATCAGGCTGGCTGGCCTGGTGGATAGGCGTCTACGAGCTGCAGGTGGGTCTGGGCAGCCTGGGAGGGATCCCTCTGCCTCTGCTGAGGCCCCTGGGGGGCTCCCCGGGGGCAGGAAGTCCAGCAAACGATCCCATTCTCCGTCGAGGGCTTCGACGACGACGTCGAGAGGGATGACGACGGCGTGCTCCCCTTCTCCCCGGGGCTCCGGGTCGAGACGGCGGGACGGCTCGACGACGAAGGAGAAACCGACGTCGAAGCCGCCGTCGACGTCATCGTCTTCGTCGACGTCGAGGTCTTCATACCGACGCCGAAGGCGCAGAAACGTGTATCGACGCTCGCCGTCGAAGCGGCACAGACGCTCGCCGTCGAGGCGACACCGTCGGTCGTCGTCGAGGCGACACCGTCGATCGCCGTTGAGGCGACACCGCCGATCGACGTCGAGGGGCTCCTCGACGTCGGGAACATCGAGACGACGGCGGCGGTCGACGTCGAGGGCGGACCGCCCGACGTCGAGAGGGCGACGTGAGAGGTCGCGGAAGAGGAGATCGACGTCGAGGAGTCGGCGTTCGACGCCGAGGATGAGAGGGTCGACGTCGAGGGGACGACGTTCGACGCCGGAGTCCAGGAAGTGCCATTCGATGCCGGAGAAGCGTCGTTCTGCGTCCAGCAGACAGCGGTCAGCGTCGAGGAGTAGGTCACCCTCTCCAAAACGACACAGAGGGGGCTCTAGCCCCAGGAGTCACGCTGCTTCCAGTGGACGCAAGAGGAAGCGGTCGCCTGCGGATGGGGATGGCTCTCCGCACCCTTCCCCTAAAGGGTCACCGGGCTCGGTGTACTCGGAAGTGTACACTCCATCTCGGCCCAGGACTCCTACTCCTCCACCCGTACCTAGGGAGGACCCTCCGCCCAAACCACCACTGCCTTCGGGGGATCCTTCTCCACCTCCGGTCCCTCCGCATGGGCCCACCCCGCAGCCGAAGGTTCCTCCGCCGAGGTCCACTTCACTGCCATCCCTGCCTGCTCCTCCCAAGGGGACTCCGAAACCGAAACCCCGGGAGGATCCGAAGAGACCCCGCGAGGAACCACGGAAGACCCCTCCTCGCAAACCGAAGGAGCGCCCACGAGCTGGCAGATCTCGTTCTCGCTCTAGGCGCAGATCTTCCACGAGATCGAGACACCGCCATAGGAGGCGCGAATCTCGCTCTCACACGAGATCATCTGGGACCAGGGACTATTCCCCTACTCTATCGGGGTCGCCGGACACCGGAGTGTCCCCGATAGATGACCTGGTTGCCTTTCAGGACATCCTGTTGAGGGGCGCGGCGAAGCTAGGCATTACACTGACAGTGCCTACTCCTAAGACGTCTGTCATTTTCGAGACTCTACATCAAAGGCACATGTCTCGTCCTCTCCTGCCCTTGGTGCCGGGCCTGGAAGAACAGGCTATGGCTCTGTTTCTCACCCCGGCGGTGACGAGAGCAGCCCCGTCCAGATTACTAAAGAAGTACCGGGCTCCCGACTCGGATCCGGCCTTTTTGAGAGCGGAGCCTCCTCCTGACTCCGTCATCGTCACGGCGGCCCGCAAGCAGCATGCCACCACTCCGACCTCCACGGTTCCCCCGGACAAGGAGTCTAGGTGGATGGACTCGGTGGGGCGAAAAGTCTGTGGAACTTCCGCAACATCCATGAAAGCGGCGAGTGCCACGGCTCTGTTGGGACGTTACGACCGCGCCCTCTGGGACTCCCTCGAGCGCTTTGCGGAGCATTTGCCTCGGGAGCAGCGTGAAGACTTCATGGAAGTCCTGAGTGAGGGGATGCTGGTGGCCAACCAGATAATCAGCGCGGCTGCGGACACTTCCCTGTTGGCGGCTCACGGATTCTGCCACGGGATCAACCAACGGCGCCACGCATGGCTCCGGCTGACGTCCCTGAAACCGGACGCACAGCAGAGGGTGGCCAATCTGCCGTTTTCCGGTGAGACCCTCTTCGGGAAGCATGCGGATGATGAAATGGCCCGCATGAAGGCGGAAGCCGAAAGGCTGACTGCTGTGGGCCTGGAAAAGCCCAAGGAGACCAAGAAGCAGTTCCGCCCTTTCCAACGACGGTTCGGAGGACAAGGCCGAGGACGAGGACAGGCTTCGGGGCACTCGCAACAGCAGCAGCCGTTCCGTAAGCCGTTCCAGAAGCGGCAGAAGGGCAGAGGAGGCCAGCAGTCGGCTCCGGCGCCCAAGGGCCAGGCGGGGTCTAGGCCCTAGGAACTTACTTCCCCCGGATCCGTTACCCACTCCGGTAGGGGGAAGCATCCAACTTTTTCTGGCAGAGTGGAGAAAAATTACTCAGGACAAGTGGGTGCTGAATATTGTTTGCAATGGATACAGTCTTCGGTTCACCAGCCCTCCTCCAGCGATTCCCCCGGTCGGCTCGCAGTTTCAGCTGCGCGAGCTTCAGGCGGAAGCGGATGTCCTGTTAAGGAAAAGGGCGATAGAAGACGTACCTCTGTCTCAGAGAGGAAGAGGTCTGTACTCCCGGTTCTTTCTGGTTCGCAAGAAGGACAAGAACGAGTTCAGGCCCATTCTGGATTTGCGACAGGCAAACAAGTGGATTCGCAGAGAAAAGTTCCGCATGCTGTCGTTGCACCAGATCTACCCTCAGTTGCAACAGGGAGACTGGCTTTGCGCTATAGACCTACAGGATGCTTACTTCCATGTGCCCATTGCACACAAACACAGGAAGTTCCTGCGGTTCCAAGTCGGCACCAATCACTATCAATACACAGTACTCCCATTCGGACTGAAGTCTGCGCCAAGAACATTCTCGAAGTGCATGGCGGTGGTAGCGGCACACCTGAGGAAGAACAAGGTGTTCGTCTACCCTTACTTGGACGATTGGTAGATCAAGGCATCCTCCTTCTCGGAAGCGCGAGCACACTTCCAGAAGACGTGCATTCTCTTGAACAAGCTGGGGTTGCACATCAACATGGCCAAGTCTGTCCCGAATCCGGTCCAATGCATACAGTACTTGGGAGCCTCCATCAATACGCTGTCAGCAAGCGTGTCTCCTTCGGAAGAGCGACGATTATCACTCCTTCGGAAGGCTCAGGCTCTTATAACGACTCCATCTACAACAGTGAGGACGGTGTCTTCTCTACTGGGATCGATGGCCTCTTGTATCTTCCTGACGCCACACGCATGGCTGCACATGAGACCGTTGCAGGAGTGCTTGGAGGACCAGTGGGATCAGAGGAAAGGATCTTGGGACGACAAGATTCGCCTGTCGCTGCATGCTCTTCAGTCTCTGAAGTGGTGGTGTTCGGCGGAGAATCTCCTCAGAGGGGTTCCCTTTCACAAGGACATTCCCACGCAGACTGTCGTGACGGATGCGTCTCTTCTGGGATGGGGAGCGCACTCCGGGACTCTACAGATTCAAGGAACGTGGTCACCGATGGAGGCCACGTATCACATCAATTTCCTGGAACTCAGGGCTGTTCACTTGGCGCTGAAGGCCTTTCTTCCGTCCTTCCGGACCAACTCTCTGCTTGTACAGACGGACAATACCACCACGATGTATTACCTCAACAAGCAGGGGGGGTCGAGATCGCGCACTCTGTCACAGGAGGCGCAGACGATCTGGCACTGGCTCCTGGCCAGAGGACTGACGATAACGGCCACCCATCTACCAGGTGTGCAGAATGTTCAGGCAGACGCACTGAGCAGACTGCTTCAGGAAAACCACGAATGGGTCATAAACGACAAAGTACTAGGAGAAGTCTTCGCAAGGTGGGGAACTCCAGACGTAGATTTGTTCGCCACCGCCGAACACAGCAAGTGCAGAGACTTCGCCTCCAGGTACTTCCAGAAAGGGACGCTGGGGAATGCGTTATGGATCGACTGGACGAACAACTTTCTGTACGCCTTTCCTCCCATTCCCCTGATTCCGGCGGTGCTCATCAAGCTGGCCCGGTCCAGAGCTCGGATGATACTCATCGCCCCGGAGTGGCCCAGGCAGTGGTGGTTCACGGACCTACTTCACCGGTCTCTCCTTCCTCACATTCGGTTGCCGTGCAGGCCGGACCTTCTCACGAAGTTCGGGGGATGGATGTTACACCCCAACCTCTCGTCTTTGAGTTTGGCGGCATGGCTCCTGAGATAGTGCAGTATGGCCATCTTAATCTGCCAGATGATTGCATGGACATTCTGAAGGAATCCAAGAGACCCTCCACTAGGACTTCATATGCTTACAAGTGGAAGAGGTTTTGTATCTGGTGCCAGTCTAAGAACCATGATCCTACGACCTGTAAGGAGGATGTCATCCTTCCTTACCTTTTGCATTTGGCGCAGTCTGGCCTTAATGTGCATTCCATTAAGGTCCATCTGGCTGCATTGACTGCCTACAGGAAATGCCCTTCACAGACTTCCTTTTTCCAGATCCCCGTGATCAAAGATTTTCTGGAAGGATTGAAGAAAGTATTCCCTCCTGTCAGGCTTCCCTCGCCTTCATGGGAATTGAATGTGGTGCTGTCCAGATTGATGAAGGAACCTTTTGAACCTATTCATAAGGCTTCGTTGCAGCACCTGTCCTGGAAGGCGGCGTTCCTCGTGGCCATTACATCGGCCCGCAGGGTGAGTGAAATTCAGGCGTTGTGTTGTAATGAACCTTATACTGTATTTCATGCTGCTAAGGTTGTTATGCGTACTCACCCTAAATTTCTTCCCAAGGTTATTTCTGACTTTCATGTCAACCAGACTATAACTTTACCTACGTTTTTTCAGAACCCTTCATCCCCAGCGGAGAGGTCTCTCCATTCTCTGGATGTCAGGAGGGTGTTGAAATTTTATCTGGATAAAACCAAAGATATTCGTAGGTCTGACCAGTTGTTTATCAATTATGGATCGGTCAGGACAGGTCTTGCGACCTCTAAGCAGTCCATCTCTAGGTGGATTGTGTCCTGCATACAATTGTGTTATCAGAAAGCTAATAAGACCTTAGGAGGTAAGCCTAAGGCTCATTCCACCAGGGGCAAAGCTGCCACGACGGCTCTGCTCCGTAACGTGCCGATTGCTGAAATCTGCAAGGCAGCCACTTGGAAGTCGGTTCATACCTTTGCTAAGCATTACTGCCTGGACAAGGATGCCAGGGCAGACGCTCAGGTTGGACAGGCTTCGCTGCGGAATTTGTTCGCACAATAGTGGCATTAGGTAGTTACTCTCCACCGCCGCTTAGTTGTGGGGATGGGCTTGCCATTCTATTCACTAGATTATGACTATACACAGAGATCCCCTACTACAGAAGGAGTAGTTTCTGTCCTGTAACTCCAGTTCTGTAGTAGGGGTATCTCTGTTATAGTCATAAGCGCCCTCCCGCCTCCCCGGTGGAGAATTCTTCATGTAAACAATGCTACAGGTCTGGCGTTTTATACGCCTTCAAAAAGAACTGAAAGTAAGTTGGACCTGCTATGCATTCTGGGATACTGGGAGAAGTCTGGAAAGTTCTCTTAAAGGCACAGTATCCTATTTAAGCCACATTATGGCAGCCTATGGGGCTTGTCTGTCCCTACCTTCCTCTCTATCATTCCTGAGTCTTTGACTGGGGGAGGCAGGTTTCTCTATGGTAGAAACTAGCAGGCTGTGCTGTGTGTGGTGATTTTTGGTGGAATTTCTAGTTGAAGTACTGGACAGTGTAGCCTGTGGATATAGGCTGCATTATTTGTCTTTAAATTCTCTCTTAAGTGTCTTTGCAGTTTCTGCATTATTTTGACAACTTAAGAGATTATTTTTGGTTGCCGGGGTCCACGCACATGGGCGGGACTATTCTCTAGATTATGACTATAACAGAGATACCCCTACTACAGAACTGGAGTTACAGGACAGAAACTACTCCTTTGCACTGTTTTTAGCCTTGGGTGTGGATAGGATTCCATTAAAATCGTTTGTTCCACTTCCACAACCCAATCTTAACTAACCATTTTGCACTCAGCACTGTCACTTTATCACATTTTTTTGCACTGCTAGTCAGTTTACCCCCTGATGCCATTCAATCTCATTGCTATACCAGAGATCCCTTCTATCAGATTAGGCTACAGTCTACCTAATCCATAGTGGATGAACACCACTTCGGGTGAAGGATCCCAAATGATGTAGGGCGGCACAGGATGGGAATCTGATGGGAATCATTCCCACCAGAAATTATTCTCTGTGGATTTCGTGATTGTATCCTTTAGATAACACAGGTTTTCCTTGATAGTTCAACTTGCTAACCCATTGTTATCCTAAGAATTAGTTTGTGCAGCTCAATACCTAGCCTGGCTCAGAATGTGAATCTTTCTGACACTCAGATTTCTTGCTGGTTAAAAACAGCAAGCGATCACTTTGCCCCTCCCAAAAAAATTAAGATAAACCGAAAGGCAGAAGCTCATAAATGGTTCTCTACCGAATTAAAGGAGATGAAATTATTACTCCGCCAGAAGGAGAGGAAATGGAGAGCTCGCTATGACCCAGGAGACAAGCTCCTCTATAAACAAAAGCAGGTGAAATATAATAAAGCTATCAAGGCAGCCAAGGTCGAATATTTCTCCTCTAAGATCTTAACGTCTACTAATAAATCGAGAGAGATCTTTTCGATTGTGGATGAACTATCCAACCCTGATAGAGTGTTATTAAAACAATTCCTACGCAGGAATTATGTGATAAGTTGAATACATTCTTCCTTGAAAAGATTGTAGCAATTAAAGCTAGCATTGTATGCTCTCCATCAGCCGAGATTCCGCCTGACTCCTTTAGGAATATCTGTACCATGGACAGTTTCCCTACGATTGATGCTGAATCGTTCATCTCCTTGCTGTCTAAAGTTAAATCTGGATCTCCTCGGGACTGTTGCCCCCCACACATAATGAGGGAAGTCTTCTCCATTATTCCTCAACCTGCCCTATCTCTATTAAACTCATCACTTACTCAAGGTTGCGTCCCAAAATCATTTAAGGACGCCACAGTGGTTCCTTTGATAAAAAAGGTTGGCGCCGACATGTCAGAACCATCTAATTATCACCCCATCTCCTTGCTTCCATACTTAGCTAAGGTCTTGGAGGCACATGTCGCAAAATGTATGTCCTCCTTTATAGAACAGTCTTGACACTTGGATTCCCATCAAGCCGGCTTCCGTCCAGGCCATTCAACTGAGGTGGTCATCTTGGCAGTTTTGGATGAGCTCCGTAGGCAGGCTGACACCGGAACCCCTCAAGCTTTGGTTCTTTTAGATCTGTCAGCCGCGTTCGACACGGTGGACCATAAGATCTTGGTGGACCGTGTCGGACGTGCAGGCTTTCAGGGCAAAGCCCTGAGTTGGGTCACCTCCTTTTTGGAAGACCGCACACAGGCCGTTAGCCTGGCTAACTTTACAGCATCGGGGATGAACACCACATGTGGGGTTCCCCAGGGTTCCTCTTTGTCCCCACATCTGTTCAATCTCTATCTGCTCCCCCTGATCAAAGCTTTAAAACAGAGGAAAGTAACAATATTTAACTATGCAGATGATCTGCAGCTTTCCTTCACCATAGATGATTCCATTGAATCTGTCACCAACTTTCAGGATACTATGGTGTTCATCTGCCATTGGATGGATTATAACCATCTGAAGCTGAACCCCGGAAAGACGGAGGTACTGCTGATAGGAGATAGTCGTATCTCCTGGGGCCCTCACTACTGGCCGGCAGAATTAGGTCCCTTCCCCAAACCCTCCGCTTCCGTAAAAAGTCTGGGGGTGACTATTGATAGAGATCTTTCTCTAAACACCCAAGTGGGCACAGTGGTTTCTAAATGTTTCTTTCAATTGCGAAAGTTCCAGAAGATGCATCATTTGCTCACCCAGGCAGCACTGATACAAGTTGTGATTGGCCTAGTTTTGTCCCATCTAGATTATGCAAATTCAATCTATCTAGGCCGTCCCTCTTATCAGATCAAGAGTCTCCAGCTTGTACAGAACCAGGCAGCACGACTGATTTACCAGCAGCCCAAGTGGCAATCGGTCAGACCCCTGATAAAACAGCTTCACTGGCTCCCACTGCTTCAACGGGCCACCTTCAAAACTGCTTGTCTCACATTTAAGTCCCTAAATTGTTACAGCCCTATTTTCATCAAAAACTTGATCTTGAGATACATTCCGACTCGTGATCTCCGTTCCAAATACCTAAATTTGTTGGTGAGCGCAAAGTTCAAGCGGAAGAGACATGGCGGGTGTCACTTCGGATATCTGGCGCCCCAACTCTGGAGCTCACTCCCATGGGAGATCCGTTCCTGTCCCGATCTGCTTCAATTCAGAAAGCTGCTTCACTTCAGAAAGCAGCTCAAGACATGGCTGTTCATACAGGCACATGAGTAAACCAGCCCCACTGCAGTCAACTCAGAACAGCTCGGAACAGCGCCATGAAACCTTGGTCGAAGTGCGCTTTACAAATAGGTTATAACATAACATAACAACATCCTTCCTGTTACCTAACGTTTCAGCCTCAATTGGCCTTGCTCACAGGTGGAAGGTTAGACGATTTAATTGCCAGGTGCGCTCGTGCCTGCTTTTTTAAAGTTCTAGGATCACATGGCTGCAAGTTGAAATACAAATCCCACAGTGCACTGTCAGTTGTCTTTAAAATTACAAACTGGAAGTCCTCGTAATTTTCAAACTTCAAAATCAACAGTTAGTACCTTCATGACCGTGGCACTGATGTTGGTTGGAATCCTTTACTGAAGACAGCCAGGTGAGTCGGTATCACTCGAACATTTGTTGTATTTCCTCCGATGGTCTGAACAAAGCCTCATTTCACCAGCACGATCAGAAATGGATGTGAACCATCACCGAATCCCTTCCAACACGCGCTTGCATTTTCATCTTATTGGCCTTCCTAAATAGGCTGGGCGCATGATATATATATATTACTACCTACTGGCGATAGCCAGTAGGTATATATAGTTAGGATTAGCTACCATAGGAAATCTGCAACATTCTATTGGGAATAACTTTGGCACCGGTTAAGGAATTTGCGTGTAATTTTCCAAAATGTTGGCCAGCTACGCTCCGCTCTTTCCCTGAAAGTTTTGGGGGGATTCGTGAAGTGGGGGCTGAGAAAAAAGGGGGGTCCCAAAACGTTTTTTCCCCATGTTAATTTCCATAGGGCGGTCTGACAAGTCTACAGCCCGAACCGCTGAACAGAATAACGCCAAACTTTGCAAAATTGTAGGGACTGGTACGCAGATGTGCCTTTGCTATGTTTGGTGAAAATTGCTCCAGTGATTTTTATGAAAATTAACTTCAAAAACACATAGACATCTGTGTTGGCAGCCATCTTGGGACCAATATACATGATAGCACCTCATTAAAAAGCATTGTAGTTAATAGAGGGTTTTAGGACTTTAGTTACATTATAAAACATTTGTTGATGGTACCATACTCATTTTAGGGATTGTGGTGTGTTCTAAGGTGATTTTACCATGTGAAAAAGCCTTCTGCTGTGATATCATGAATCATGTTTGAAAGAAAACTATTATCTCATGCTTTTCCCACAGTGGTTTGGAAGGGGATCTATACGCTAAACTGAAAGCATATTTTCTGTAAATTCACATTATCTTTCTCAGTCATGTGAGAATGAAGTCTGACATTCTCAGTAAAACATGTACATCCAACAAGGACAGAGACTGTCAGTTGATTCCTTTGTGTTCTACTGCAGCCTCCTAGAGTGTTCTAAAGAACAACTAGAGCGCTAACAGTCCTACATATTACAAAGGTATAGCACACCTGAAGCCATCTTGATTGGAATAAAGTGGTAACTCCTAAAACATTTAATTTAAAAAGGAACAAAATGATGGGGTATATTTTGCCATAGAAAGTATTATTAGTATTATTATTATCCCCTCCCCTCGCATGGGTTAAATCTTTCCTCACGGACAGATTTCAACAGGTGATGCTGGGCTCCTTCCTTTCTACCAAGAAACCATTGATTTGGGGAGTTCCACAAGGTTCTGTCCTCAGCCCGCTGCTATTCAATGTGTATCTAAAACCACTGGCAAAAGTGGTGGAATCCTGGGGCGTCAGAGTAATTTTTTACGCTGACAACACTCAGCTGGTGTTCTCCTTCAGGGATCACTCCGAAAATTCTTTTCACAACTTTCGCTACTGCATGGTGAATATTGCCGCCTGGATGTCCTCTAACAATCTAAAACTTAATACAGATAAGACGGAAGTCCTATTTTTTAATCAGAAATCTCCCATTTCTCCCAGTCTCTGGTGGCCGACTGAACTAAATCCTCCTCCGGTACCAGTCCAAGCTGCCCGTAACTTAGGCTTCCAAAATGGTACTGCCCTCTCCTGCAAGACCCAAATTAACAAAGTCACTAAGTCTTGCTTTGGAAAGCTCCGTATGATAAAAAAAATCATCCCTCTTTTGCCATTAGACTCACGCAAGACAGTAGTCCATGCCCTCATCACCGCTCATTTGGACTACGCAAATAGCCTGTATATCAGAGCCCTGGCGTATCTCATAAATCAACTACAGACAGTTCAGAACTCAGCTGCCAGGTTAATTTGCAACATCCCCTACCGTCACTCCATCTCACCTCATTTGATCAAACTTCACTGGCTCCCAGTGAGACTCCGCATTCAATTTAAATCTCTGACCCTGGCTTTTAGAGCTCTTAATGATCGAGGCCCTATCTACCTGAGACGTAGAATGAAGTTCTCACATGCACTCCGAAACCTCGGATCTAACCATCTCCGCCTTATGATCTGCCCCCGTTTTCGCCTCGTACGAACGGGAGGAAGGGCCTTTGCAGTAGCCACTTCCAGACTGTGGAATCACCTTCCTATAGAACTGAGATTCCTGACTTCAGAGCCTCTGTTTCGGAAAAATCTAAAGACCTGGCTCTTTTCCCTAATCTAATCTGCCCACTCCCTCCTGCATCCCTCTGAACATTCGAGATACTGTCTTCAGCGCCGGGACACCTCCGTCGGAGGTAGCTGTGCGCTCTACAAACTACTAAATAAATAAAAATATTAGTGCTGCAGAAAGAAAAATTGGGGCACATTTGAGTGACTTCTCAAATCCTCTTCTATTTCATTAAAAAATTCTGACATGCAGTCTCCCAAGATGGCCACCAGAGACAAAAGAGCCTAAATGCAGCCCAAATATCACCCAGATGTAGCCCAAGTATAGCCCAATGACAGAATGTCCCAGAGTGTTCTAAAGAACAACTAGAGCGCTAACAGTCTTACTTATGACAAAAGTATGGCACACCAGAAGCCATCTTGAATGGAATAAAGTGGTAACTCTTAAAACATTTAATTTAAAAAGGAACAAAATGAGGGGGTATATTTTGCCATAGAAAGTATGATTAGTGCTGCAGAAAGAAAAATTAGGGCACATTTTGAGTGACTTCTCAAATCCTCTTCAATTTCATTAAACAATTCTGACATGCAGTCTCCCAAGATGGCCACCAGAGACAAAAGAGCCTAAATGCAGCCCAAATATCACCCAGATGTAGCCCAAGTATAGCCCAATGACAGAATGTCCCAGAGTGTTCTAAAGAACAACTAGAGCGCTAACAGTCTTACTTATGACAAAAGTATGGCACACCAGAAGCCATCTTGATTGGAATGAAGTGGTAAGTCTGAAAACATTTAATTTAAAAAGGAACAAAATGAGGGGGTTCATTTTGCCATAGAAAGTATGATTAGTGCTTCAGAAAGAAAAATTAGGGCACATTTTGAGTGACTTCTCAAATCCTCTTCTATTTCATTAAAAAAATTCTGACATGCAGACTGAAACATGCACTTTGAATACCAGCAGCAGACTTCCCTGGTGAGCAGTAGCTTTACTACAGTGATCTAATGAGCAACTAGAGTACTAACATTCAGAATTTATGGCAAATGTGTGACACATCTGAATGCCTTCTTGATGGAACCAAAGTAAACAAGCATTGAAAATGCAATAGATCTCGCCCTCGTTTAAGTTAAAGCCATTCTGTTTGTAATGAGGTGGCGTTTTAGCTTTGCTTTTATTAGTGTTTTTTAAAATTTCATGTAAATAACATGCATAGGTATGCGTATATGTATGCATGCATGTATATTTGTATTTATATAGATATACAGATTGTATATGTTTATATATATATGTGTATATATATTACCTACTGGCGGTCGCCAGTAGGTATATTTAGTTAGGATTTTTTTCCTATGGGATTTCTGAAAATTCTATGTCGAATAACTTTGGCGTTTGTGGACGGAATTCGCTGAAAATGGCACATTTTGTTTCTGAGCAGCCCCTGAAAATTTGGGGGGGTTTCGTCAAGGGGAGGGCCGAGAAAAAAGGGGGGTCCTAAAACGTGTTTTTAACATTGAGTTTTCCATAGGGCGTTGGAATCACTTTTAGCTCGAACGGCTGAATGGATTTACACGAAACTTGGCAAAGTTGTAGATATGGTTTGCCCGACGTGCCTTTGCTATGTCTCAATATATGTGCTCCAGTGGATTTTGAGAAATTAACATTTTTAAAAACAGATATATCTGTAACAGCGTTCCGGTTAGCGCCCCGGTTCGCGTACCTGACGCGTAACGGAACTTCGCGAAGCTGATTGGCTCTCCGGTGTCTGTCAACATTCTAAACAGTCCGGAACAGCCGCCATCTTGTCTCTCGGTAGGATCGAGAAACAAGAGGTGGAAAAAACAAAGTGGGAAATGAGCATAAGGGGGCAGAGTACATCCTCCCTGACCCCCTAGGTTTGATGAGGGGGCTTTAAAAGGGCCCCGCGGGTCAAAGAAAAAAAAATATTATCGTTTTTTTGCGGGGGGAGCGCTCGGTACGCGCACCGGGAAGCGGACCGGGAAGCGTAATATTGGGAAAGTGGGATGAAAGAATGTTCAAATATTGAAATATTGTATGTGATTGTTCTTTTTTTATTTTTTATTTTATTTTATTTAAGTACCAAGATGTAGGTACCAATGCAGAGTCTAAAAATAAAAAACACAGTTTTCTTTGTAAATATCTTGCATGTTGTTTCAGAAGTTATTGTGGTATATGGAATTCATAGCGTAGTCTGTCAGGAAAGCAGAAACACCATGGAGGCAGGAGATGATAAAGAGATGTTAAATACACATTGGAGATAATATAGTGGGAGAAAGGAAGTAAATATGAGCAAACTTATTATGTAACACAAAAAAGTTGCACAGTATTTTTAAAGTCTGATTTTACATTATAATCAATTTGCTACTAGTTTACAAAATACATATAAAAATGAATAATGTCTCAAACAATTTTTGAATTAATAAATAAAAATTTATTTTTCTGATTCGTTTTCAAAATTAAAAAGAACTTCTAATAATTCATTGTCAGATTTTTTTTCATTTTCAATTAGGAAATCTACTGATTCCACACATTGCAGAAGTTCAAAGTCTCGTGATTCATCATAGAATTCTGAGTCAATTTCTGTATCTGTGTTGCTTCTTGCAACAATTTCCAAGTTAGTTTTGTTCTCTCCTTCCATTTTTGTGCTGTAAAACGAATTTTTAAAAAATATATCAGTACAGATAGGGCACTGTTGGGTTTAAGTACAGACAGGTAGTTTGTTTTTTTAAACAGTGATTTTATCTTTGGGCAGTGTATGGTATCAGACTGGAAGTAGAAATATAAAAAAATGTATGTGATAAAGCCTAAGTTAATTCTTAATTATACAAGACAAGCCTAACTCCATCCATAACTAAAACAGAGATGTCTATCTTATTCTATAACTATTACAGAGGGATAGAATACAACTATTAGAAAATGTTTTCCTACTTAACTTAAAGTGCAGAACATACTTCAGTTTTTAAAATATCATCTTACCAATCAAAAAGAAGTTTAAGTTCTCAGTTGAAATGCACTTGATATGTACTTCAGGAAGTAGTAGTCAAAATGGCTGTGTTTCTCTCTCTTTCTTTATATATATTCAGGTACATAACCAATCAAATGTCATAAAATAATAGAAGATATCGAAAGTAGCAATTTGATTGGTTGTCAATTCTAACACTTCATAAGTGTTTTTGTTAGGTAATTTACCTCAGGATATTTAGTCAGGCTTACAGCATAATTTTCTCAATGGAATTCCATCAAATTTGGGTAAATGGTAGGGACTCCTAAGTAGTAGGCCCTATTCTATATTTGATGAAAGTGTCTGTAGTAGTTTTTCTGTAAATTACTTTCCCACCTTTTTTTATCGAACGCGCTTACCGGTGCGCTCCCCGGTACGCGAACCGGCAGCGTTACGGGAGTCCTCCATTTTCTGTATTGGTAGAATTGAGTCATAAGATGGAGGACAAAGAATGTACGGAATGGGTAGAAGGGGGCACGGTAGACACTTTGTGACCCTCTAGGTTTTCTGAGGGGGGATTAGGACGCTGATATATGCAAAAGTTAAAAAATTAAATTTTAAAAAATTTCGCGGGGAGAGCGCCCGGTACGCGCACCGGTAAGCTAACCAGGGAGCGTACTTTGGTGAAGAAAAAAAAACAAAAAACAATTTGAATGATTAGAGGTAGGGTAGCTCTGAAAAGAGCTATTGTGTTCTGTGGCTAATTTAGGTACCTACAAGTAGGTTCCAATGCACACTTTTAAATTAAGGACTAATATTCTATTCCCTTCATCGGAGAAGTGTACACCATCTCTTCTGTAGATGTGTTGAATGTTGGAACGCAAGTTATTGTTGTATATTAAACCCATTCCATAGTCTCTCATGTAAGCAGAAACAGATTTATTCACATGTTTCTGTGCTTTCTCAAATTGTGGAAAAAAATTAATTTGACCACTTACATTTTTGTCTTTGATATATATTGGAATATACCAAGGCAGTTTGGGGAAAAAGTGTGATTTAAAAGAAGAATACATTTTACAGCTTTTGATATTTGCTATTAAAAAACCATTGAAATTCACTGAAAAAACCATAGGTTATAGACTATATATAGTTAGGAATTAGCATTTACAAAACCTTAAAAATTCACTGAAAAAACCATAGGTTATAGACCATATATAGTTAGGGATTAGCATTTACAAAACCTTAATTTACTCGCACAAAACCATTGAAATTCGCATATATAGTTAGTTGCACTAACTATATATCGCGCACCCGCTATCCACTGCTGATGATGTCACATATTACATCATTCATGACATGGTCAGTGACATCACTGATGACATCACTGATGACAACATCCAGTGACTGTATGTTTCTGTAGAGTTAAAATATGTCTTACATATTGAAGAATGAGTGGATGTATAAGTGTCTGGATGAAGGATTTAGTAGATCCATGACTGATTGTATGAGTGAGTGATTAGATGTGTCTCACTGATTGCATGGGTTAGTGACTAAACTGTCTTAATTTGTACATCATTATGTCTGTTGTTCTGTAAACTGCTGCATGTGTTGATCAGTAGCTATATGAGTAACTATATGGGTTATTGATTGTGTCCCAAGTATTTGTATGGGAGACTGAGTGTGTGTGTATGGGTGGCTGGGAGGTGTGTGACTCTGTGCATAGATGTGTGAACAGTTGATTCACTAGATGTATGTGTTCAAAAGTGCATGTGGAATTAGCTGTATGGGCGGTTGACTGTGTGCATGAGTGTATTGGTGAGTGAATTGATATCTTAGTGCTACATGTCAAAGTAAGTACATATGTAAAACACAGTACATGTGAGAGTTGTCATATATAAATAACTGTGCATAAGAGCCAGTGAATGTGTGAGTGGCTGTTTGGATCATTGTAAACTTGTATCAAGGATTGTATAAGTGAGTATATATGTGTTAGTATATGTTTGAATAAGTAAGGTGTGTATAACTGTATAGTTGAGGAAGTGGATGTGTGATTGATTTTTTGCATGACTGATTAGGTGTGTGAGTAACTCCATGGACGAGTGACAGTCTCTGAGTGTCTGTTTACACTGATTGTATCTAAGGTTATATTAGAATCTGAAGAGGTTCATCGTATTATCACATGAATGATATCATCAGTGATGTGATAAGTAATGTCAAATGAGATGTTATCAGTGATGTCATCAGTGATGTCATTTGAGATGTCATCAGTGATGTCACTGACCATGTCATGAATGATGTAATATGTGACATCATCAGCAGTGGATTGCGGGTGCGCGATATATAGTTAGTGCAACTAACTATATATGCGAATTTCAATGGTTTTGTGCGAGTAAATTAAGGTTTTGTAAATGCTAATCCCTAACTATATATGGTCTATAACCTATGGTTTTTTCAGTGAATATATATATATATACACACATACATATATATAAACGCATATGCATATATATATGCATATATATGTGTATATGTGTGCGTGTAGAGAGAGGTAGAGGTGTTGAGGTAGCGGTAGAGAGGTAGAGACTAGTAGAGGGAGAAATAGAGAGAGTAATAGAGAGTAGAGAGTGAGTAGCAGAGAGTGAGTAGTAGAGAGTAAGTAGAGAGCAGTAGAGAGTGAGTAGTAGAGAGCGAGTAGCAGAGAGTAGTAGAGAGCGAGTAGCAGAGAGAGTAGTAGAGACTAGTAGAGAGAGAGTAGTAGAGAGAGTAGTCGAGAGAGTAGTAGAGAGTAGTAGAGAGTGAGAAGTAGATAGTAGAGAGTGAGCAGTAACGAGTGAGTAGTAGAGAGTAGAGCGTAGTAGAGAGTAGTAGATAGTGAGTGGTAGGGAGTGAGTAGTAGAGAGAGAGTAGAGTAGTAGAGAGTGAGTATTAGAGAGTAGTGGAGTAGGAGAGAGTAAGTAGTAGAGAGTAGTGGAGAATATTCTAAAGTTTGGCACAGCACCACTTGCACAATAGGTCCAATCTAATCATATCACTTAAAGTCCTTATTGAAGCGCTGAATCTTGGTGTATATTCAAATGCTTTTATTTTCCTTAAGTTTATGTACCACAGCCAGCCGAAACGTTTCGTTCTGTACAACAGAACTTCTTCAGGGCGTTCTTATTTCCTTCAAGTTATGTCGGTATCCTGTTGTCATATAACTAGATATTTCTTCCAAATGTTAGACGAGACGTAAGTACATTCTTATTCAAAGTGACTAGGTATCAATTTTACCCACAGAATTCAGGCAGATTTGAGTAATTTATAGCACCCTCAAAGTCAGTCTTTCAAAAATTCCAAAGTATAGGACATGATAATCCAAATCCAAATGTTTCTCAAGAAAAGTCATTTTCAATCCTTCGGAATATCGGTGTTTGGGCAGATATGACCCAGGGACCCCTAGTATGCAAGTGGAATTAGTCCCCCCCCTCTGCAAACGCACCAGTGGCCTGCGTTACAGAGAGGTGTAAAAAGTGGCATAGCCTCATTACACCTCTGTGCAATGCAGCCCCCTGGCGCATACTGGAGGTTCCATGTGGGCTAGTTGGCCCCCATGGACCCCTAGTTTGCAAGGGGAATTAGTTCCCCCTCTTCAAACATGCACAGGGCTGCGTTGCAGAGAGGTGTAAAAAAGGGTGTGGCCTCATTACACCTCTCTGCAATGCAGCCCCCTGGCGCTTACTGGAGGCTCCTGGTGGGCTAGTTGGCCCCCAGGGACCCCAGTATGCAAGGGGAATTAGTTCCCCCTCTTCAAACATGCACGGGGCTGCGTTGCAGAGAGGTGTAAAAAAGGGTGTGGCCTCATTACACCTCTCTGCAATGCAGCCCCCTGTCGCTTACTGGAGGCTCCTGGTGGGCTAGTTGGCCCCCAGGGACCCCAGTATGCAAGGGGAATTAGTTCCCCCTCTGCAAACGCGGCAGGGGGCTGCGTTGCAGAGAGGTGTAACAAGGGGCATGGCCTCATTACACCTCCGCAATGCAGCCCCCTGGCGCATACTGGAGGTTCCAGGTGGGCTAGTTGGCCCCCAGTATGCAAGGGGAATTAGTTTCCCCTCTTCAAACATGCACGGGGGCTGCGTTGCAGAGAGGTGTAAAAAGGGGCGTGGCTTCATTACACCTCTCTGCAATGCAGTCCCCTGGCGCATACTGGAGATTCCTGGTGGGCTTTCAGGTCTTATATAGTTAGGAATTAGCATTAAAAAAAAACCTTTGAAATTCACTGAAAAAAACCATAGGTTTCAGGCCTTATAGAGTTAGGAATTAGCATTTAAAAAACCTTTGAAATTCACTGAAAAAACCATAGGTTTCAGGCCTTATATAGTTAGGAATTAGCATTTAAAAAACCTTTAAAATTCACTCAAATAAACTATACGTTTTAGGGGTGTTATAGTTAGCTCGACATTTCACTCATACAAAACCATTGAAATTGCTCCTATATAGTTAGTTGTACTAACTATATTTCGCGCACCTGCAATCCACTGCTGATGATGTCACATATTACATCATTCATGACAAGGTCAGTGACCTCACTGATGACCTCTCAAATGACATCATCGGGCTTAGTTGCGCTATAGAAATTGACTTTCATTCATTCATTCATAGTTGAGGAAATGGAAGTGTGATTGATTCTTTGCATGACTGACTAGGTGTGTGAGTAACTCCATGGATGAGTGGCAGTGTGTGAGTGTCTGTATAGGTGTATGAGTGCATATGATAGTGTTGTATTGATGAGTGACTGTATGTATGAGTGATTCTATGGGTGAATGAGTGAATGTGTGTGTAGACCTAGGAATCAGTGAGTGCGTATGTAGTAACTGGTATTGGTGTGTCAATGGTTTCAAGAATGGTAGTCTGCATTTAACACTGGGTGTATCAAAGGTTATATTAGAGTGTGAGGAGGTGCATCGTATTATCACATGAATGATATCATCAGTGATGTCATCAGTGATGTCATTTGAGATGTCATCAGTGATGTCACTGACCATGTCATGAATGATGTAATTTGTGACATCATCAGCAGTGGATTGCGGGTGCGCGAAATATAGTTAGTACAACTAACTATATAGGAGCAATGGTTTTTTAAATGCTAATTCCTAACTATATAAGGCCTGAAACCTATGGTTTTTTAAGTGAATATATATATATATATATATACATATATATATATATACATACATACATACATACACACATACATACATACATACATACACACAATGGGTATGTGTGTATATATATATATATATATATATAAGCGCTGACGCTCCCGCAGCGCAGCGCACAAGACAGCGCTCCCCAGGAGAACAAACGGACACCAAGTTTCAGTGGTAGGTGTAGCAGAGTTTTTTTATTTTCTCATCAGCATAGTGCCAAAGGTGCCACGATCCGACGCGTTTTGGCGAACCTGTCGCCTTGCTCACCAGATGATATATATATATATATATATATATATATATATATATATATATAGACACACCACAAAGGTCATAACATCTTTGGACCTCCAGCTTGCATTTTAAACATGTTCACAATGCACTGTGGGATTAGTAGGATGGTGATTTCAGTCACGTGATGCAATTAGTTAAAATACACCTAAGCGCACCTGGCTGATTCTGTTCCAGTCTGTGATCAAGGCAATGGTGCCGAAACGTTGGGCGAATGGGACCTGGCGCTGCTGAATTTTGGAAATAAAGCCACTTTCACAGTATTGTGCCTCACGTTGTTTGTGTGACCAGTGTGGTTTTGATGGTCTGCTCCGTGCCCATTGTGTGAGGCCGCCCTGAAGGGTCTGGGGCTCCGGGAACGGGGAAATGCTTTTCTGGATATATATATATATATATATATATATATATATATATATATATATATATATTCGAGGCATATGAGCTGCAGATTCTACACTTTGCATTAGATCGCCACCTGGTGTTGGGCTCGGATGATTGCATGTTGTTGTCGTCTTGGAAGAAGTTTTTGTAGTCACAAGATAGGTGCCTCCTCCCTTGGACGATAGTGCGCATGGGCATCGGCTCCATTCTTAGATTGTTTTTTTCCGCCACTGGGTTCGGATAAAACTTTTCCGCTCCGGTTTGAAATCTACTTTTCAAGTACTTCGACAGGGAAAAATTTTCTTCAAACTTCACCAAACAACTTTCGACTTGGTCAGCTCGATTCCGGTCGTCGACGCGGGCTGTTGGGCCTACCCACGCCGTGAGGCCTACACCTCATGGAAAGGACGCCATTCAAAAGATGCCCCTTGTGTGGAGCAAAATTTCCACACAGTACCATTGTGAGGTCTGTAACCTGTGCTTATCGCCAGATCACGACGAATCCAGCTGCACAGCCTGTGCATCCGTTCGGTCGAAAAAGAACGTTTGGGATCGGAGGGCTCGTCGACGCGACATGCAGAGATCAGCACCGGAACCTGTGGATGTCTTCGATGAAGGTCCACGTGTCCTGGAGGAAGATTCCGATGATCTCCAGATCGTATCCGAGGCAGATGACTCCGATGACTCCATACCTTCGGGTCAACTCGTGAGTACCACTGCCCTGCCCCACCCCAAACACCAAAATCGAAGGCAAAGGTCAACACTCCGCCTGTGGGGCCCAGTCAAGACAGAAAAATCACTTCAAAAGTCCCGCCATCGAGCCCGGCTCCGAAGAAAATAATGAAGCCTTCAGGTAGCTCCATACCAAGCAAACCGCATGTGCCGATACCACCTGCTTCCTCGGCACCGAAACAAAAAGAAGTCCCGGTTCTGAAAGACTCTCCGAAACCGTCGGCTCCGAGAGACAAACTGGCTCCGAAAACAATGAAGCCTGTTTCCGATGCCCTGAAAACAGCTACCACTCCGAAGCCAATACCCTCGATGCTGAAACAAACAAAGTCTGCTTCCGATCCTTCCAAGTCCACGAAACAGGCTTCGGCTCCAAAGTCAATACCTTTGGTGCCAAAATATACACCAAAGGACTCAACATCTGCTCCTAAGGCTAAAGACAAGCAACAAACTGGTTCAGAACCGAACAGATCGGTGCCAAAGGCAGCCTCAAGAAAGGGGCTTTTCGAACCAGATCCTTTACAAAAAAGGATTTACATTGATCCAGAAACAGGACATGTTTCCACCACACTACACAGGAAGAGGAAGTCCGATACAGCACCTACACCTCCAGTGCCTGTTAAGAAGAAGGACTCTGCCACATCTTCTATGCACCCTTCTTCTCCTGTATCTCCTTCTCTTCCTTTAAACATTTCACCTCACAAGTCTCCTCCTCATTCTCCACAACATACACCTCCTCAAAATGTTGATGATGATGATGAGTACAGCATAGGGGGAGAGAGAGACCCAGATGACCCTTTTCCCTACCCAACAGGTTCACCAGACTGGTAGTATCCAAACCCATAGGATGTACCAGGTATTCTTGACCCACATATATATCCATCTAAACCTTCTCCTCCAGAAGACAATATTGGGTTTGGACACTTAATTAATAGGGCTGAAATATATTGCAATGGCACCATGCATTCAAATGAGGCAGAGGAAGATGTTTTACTAGACACCTTTGAACACTCCCAAAAATCTATGCAAATGCTGCCAATGATTAAAGGAGTCATTAAACATGCACCAGAAGTGTTTAAAGATCCTGTAAGAGCTAGAATCATAAACCCAAGGATAGAGAAAAAGTACATTGCACGGGGATCCTGCCTACATTAAAGGACAGCTACCCTTAGACTCCCTAGTAGTTTCAAACGCTAGGAAAAGAGCAAATTCTCAAACATCAGGTGAAGCACCACCTCCTGATATAGAATCAAAGATCATAGATGTTTCAGGGGAAAGAATAGCTGCCCAAGCTAGCAATACATGGTGCATCTCTAACACACAGGCCCTCCTTGCAAAATAAGACCGGGTCACTATGATCAGTTAGAGAAGCTCTTACATCTACCTGACCAATATAAGGCACAAGCAGATTACCTCATACAAGAGGTTAAGCTTATATCAAATGCCTCCATTAAATGCTCACTAGATGTAGCAGACACTGCATCCAGAGGAATAAACACCAGTGTCCTCCTTAGACGTCACAAGTGGCTACACATTTCAGGATTTAAGCAAGAGGTGCAAACTACTATCTTGAATCAACCATTAAACCAACAACAATTGTTTGGTCCCGAGGTAGACACAGCACTGGAAAAAATGAAAAAAAGACACTAACGCAGCCAAGTCAATGGGATCTCTGCAGTCCATCCAAGCAAGAGGCTCCTTTCGTCGCTCCTTCTACAGAGGAGGCTCCAAACAAGCTGGAGCAGACAAATCAGCTTCCTTTAAAACAAATACACAAACATCCTCTAATTAAGGATACTTTAGAGGGGGCTACAGAGGCAACAACAAGAAGGGAAGAGGTCGAGGAAATAACAATAATCGAACCTCTCCCAACACAAGACAGTGACTTCCTTCTGCTCCCCCAACAGCATTTCTCTCCTGTAGGTGGCAGACTAACACAGTTCCTACCTGTCTGGAATTCCATCACAACCGACAAGTGGGTAAGACAAATTATCCAGAATGGTTACTGCCTAGAGCTTACAGCTACCCCTCCACATATACCACCCACACAGCGTCCAATGTCCACAGAACATCTAACGCTGCTCCAACAAGAGGTTCTCTCATTGCTGCAATAAAGATGCAATAGAGCTAGTTCTGTTAAAACATCAAGGAACAGGAGTTTACTCGCTCTATTTCCTAATACCTAAAAAGGGCAGAACACTAAGACCAATTCTAGACCTAAGGCCTCTCAATCTGTACATACACTCAGATCATTTTCACATGATCACTTTACAACAAGTGCTCCCATTGTTGCAACAAGGCGATTTCCTAACTACCCTAGACCTCAAGGACGCCTACTTCCACATTCCCATACATCCTTCTCACAGGAAGTATCTCAGATTTGTACTAGAAGAACAACACTATCAGTTCAAAGTTCTTCCATTCGGGGTCACAACTGCACCACAAGTGTTTACAAAGTGCCTAGCAGTACATCTCAGAAGACAACATATCCACGTCTTCCCATACTTGGGTTTTACATTCAACTACACCAATTCACTGATTGATGAGGGCGCTCAAAAGTTGTCAAAAAAATGGAGAGGTCAGGTGTTCCATTCCTCCTTTTCTACCTACGCTAGGGGGGTATTGGTCTGGGTGGCTCCTGGGGTACCCTTTGCCGTCCAGTATGCTGAAGCCGCATTGAGGGTAGATACCTGCTACTGCGGGTGAAGCTTGAAGGGAGAAACGTCTCGATCTTGAATTCATATGCACCTAATGTTGATGACCCTGATTTCTTCTCCCGACTCCAGGAGGTCCTTGTTTCGGATCTCGACGCCCCCCTCCTCTTGTTTGGAGACTTTAATTGTGTGTTGGATCCAGATTTAGACAGGCCCCACCCTGTTCTGGCACGGAACCTCGTATGACGACGAGACTCCGGGAAGTAATGTATAACCTGGGGGTGGTAGATGTGTGGCGACAGGGACATCCCTCACAAAAACTGTATACCTGTTACACCCCGACGCATAACACTCATAGTAGACTGGATAGGGTCCTCGCCGCTAATATTGATGCATCCCTTTCCCTGACGGTCACTCATCAGGCCCGTTTCTTGTCGGACCACTCCCCAGTGACATGCGTAGCCCAGTGGCTCGCCCAGCCCTTCCGTCCTCGGACCTGGAGGATGCCGATGGACCTCTTGCAGGAACAAGTGGGGAAAGCCCATACGGCGACGGCCCTTACTGACTATTTGGATTTGAACTGGGGAGGAGTTGACATGTCCTACTCGGTTAAATGGGATGCTATGAAAGCGGTGATGCGCAGCGCGTGTATGGGTCTGACTTATGGAGTGCGGAAGCAGTTACTCCGGGACCAGAGTGAGGCGGAGGCATGCCTACAGAGTTGTCAGACTATTTCGGACCCCGATGACTCGGACTTAGAGTTGGAGAGGTCGGCCCGGGAGGAGGTCCATGACATATTGACCAGACTGGACAAATACACTTTAGGCCAGTACTGTCAGTGCCTCCATCGAGAAGGGGACAAGTCGGGGAGGTTGCTAGCCTGGATCCTTAAGAGGGAGTTCGCCCCGGAGCGGAGCGGATCGTTGCCTTGCGCAATCCTGCGGGGGACCTGGTGCACTCGGAAGCGGGTATCCTCGGGGTCCTCCAGGCCCATTTGCAGGCGGTATATGCTGCGGATCCTTCGGTGACGGAGTCCGCTTCTCAGTCTTACCTTCGGGGATTGACTCTTCAGACCCTATTGGAGGAGGCCGTGGAAGAGTTGGAGGCGGCCTTGTCGCTTCATGAGGTCAGGGTGGTGCTGGCTAGTCTACCAAGTGCCAAGGCCCCTGGAAGTGATGGGTTTCTGCCGGAATTTTATCAGGCGTTTGAGGAAACCCTGACCCCCCGGCTCCTGCAGGTATATTGTGAGGCGCTGGAATATGGTGCCCTCCCGCCTACTATGAATCAGGGTGAGGTATGCATGATTCTCAAGCCCGGGGGAGACAGATGCGACCCTGCGGCGTACCAGCCCATTACTCTCATTAATACGTACGTACAAATCCTCACCAAGGTCTTGGCCAATTGCCTGGCGCCTCACATGGCGCACTTGGTGCATCATGATCAGTGCGGATTCATTCTGGGCCGAAACACCGCGATGAACCTCAGACCCCCCAATTCCTAGTGTCCATAGACCTGGCCAAGGCGTTCGACACGGTGAGCTGGGGTATCTGTTGGAGGTGCTTCGTCGGGTGGGACTGGGCCCTATCTTTTGCGATTTGATCCGGATCCTATATGGGGTACCTCGAGCCAGGGTTAGGCTCGGAGCGGCGCGTTCGGAGGACTGGCCTTTGGGCAGAGGCACGTGGCAGGGGTGCCCCCTCTCGCCGCTGCTCTTTGCCTTGGCAATTGAGCCTTTGGCAGTCTCGGTGCGGACGGAAACGGCACAGTGGGGGATCAAAGTAGGTGATACCGTGAATGTGATCTCCCTGTATGCGGATGATGCTCTGTTTTATTTAACGTCCCCGTGTGAGTCGCTCCCGTTTTACTACGACTATTGGATCGCTTTGGCGCAGCCTCGGCACTGCGGATAAATCTCGGGAAGTCTCTCATTTCTCCCTTGGCGGGTTATGGTGCCGACCGGAGGATGGACCTCCCGCAACTGGGATTGAGATGGGAGCTGGAGGCCTTTCGGTATCTGGGCATCCAGGTGGCATTGTCGGATGACCAGCTATTGGCCCGTAACGTCGGACGGGTGGTGTGCTCCCTTCAGCAGTCTGTGGCGTTCTGGAACACGCTTCCGCTTTCCCACATGGGACGATTGGCGGTGGCCAAAATGATAATGCTGCCACGTCTGCTATACGTCCAGCAGAACTCTTTGTGCCCGATTCCCCCGGGCCTGTTCCCCACGCTTAACTCGTTACTTACATCGTTACTCTGAGCGGGTAAGCGCAGCAGAGTTGCTCTGCACACTATTGTCCGGAGTTGAGAGGAGGGAGTTCTGGAAGCTCCGAGATTTTACCTGTATCACTATGTGGAGCAGCTTCAACCAGCTGCACGTTGGTTCGCCGGCATAGCGAATTGGGAACTGAGCCTTCTGGCGGGTAAAGCGGATGAGAGAACTCTCCAGGTGGCACTGATGCAAGGGAGGGGAGCAGATGAGTCCCTGCCTTATGTAGTACGGCATGCAGCGGGGATTTGGCAGAGGTTCGTAGAGAGAATCTTGAAGCGGGCCCCTTTTCATAGGGAATTGCCTGTGTGGATTCTGGCGCCTGTGGTGCTAATGGAAGACCATATGTCCTTCTGGAATTGGAAGGAGGGTGGCTGCGAGTCCTTGGCGGACTTGTATCCGGATGACTTCTTTGTGTCCTTTGAACGGGCTACGGAGGCCTTTGGACTGACGGAGGGGCAATACCTCCATTATAGGGGACTCCAGGAGATGGCGCGGGTGACCTGGCCACAGTTCCCAGAGGCGCCTCCGATGTCCCACACCCTCAACATCCTCCTTTCCTGTGGTAGAGGACGGCGGCTGATCACATTGCTGTATTCAGCCATGCGGCGGGACTCGACCCCACCGGTCTCTCCGGCCTGGGCTGCGTGGGAGGCGGACCTCGGTGTTGCCCTGGAGCCTGGACAGCCCAAACGGATCGGTGCTTTGACCCATAAGGTGTCGTGTAATGCGAGGTTCAAACTCATTCATTTCACCTTTGTGCATCGCACCTATATGACCCCCGTCTCCCTACGCCGTATCTCTGACAACAGACGAGATAACTGCCCTAGGTGTGGATTGGATGGAGCGGGATTTCTACATCTGGCCTGGGAGTGCCCGCCAGTCGCTGACTTCTGGCGACAGGTGGTAGAGCATATTCGGAATGTCACGGGTCTCCGGATCAACTTGGCCCCTCTTCAATGTTTCTTGGCCCTGGTCCCCAAGCCTAAAAAGAGAAACTTATCCTATAAGATGTTGCAGCTGCTCCTGCTGTTAGCGAGGCGCAGGTTGGCTATCACTTGGATGGGTTGTAGAGCCCCTGAGATGTCACTCTGGCTTAGAGACGTCAGGGAATGGTCCTTGGCGGAGGAAACACATATGCAACACACACGCAGGGATGAGAAGTTGCAAGAGGACCTGCTTGCGTGGAGAGTGATGTGTGCTGTGGGGAATTTGGGTAGCGACTCGGACGCCACCAGTGCTGAACTGTTTACCCCAGAGGGGTCGGAGTCCGGGGGAGAGGGCGGAGGGAGCGGGGATGGGGGGACTGTCATGGAGTAGTGTCCTGCTGGTAACGCACGTATAATCTCTGTAATCGTTGTGATTTGCTCTGATTCCCAAACAGATCTGTTTCTGACTTTGACGCCTGTGCCCGGTTGGGCCCTGTTGAGCTGAACGGACTATGTCCGCCTGTGTGTTCTTATTGATGCCAAGTTTATGGGGGGGGGGGGGGGGGGGGGGGGGGACTGTTTTGCTGTTTTTATATTACATTGAAGTTTTTTATTCCTTCACAATCTCAAATTTGTGATGATGTATTTTCACCTTGCTGTTCCAACTGCATACATGTCGCTTCACCATGGCTAAGGAGTCCATACGTCTGTTCTCATACTGCAGCCCGGCCCCCGGGATGTGGGCTGAATGGCTGTGTTCTTTCTGAGTAATGTCCAAATGACTTAAGTTGTGGTTTACTCCGATGTCTGCCTTTTCATCACAATAAACACTAATTATATAACTACACCAATTCATATCGCCAGCCCTCTCATGTACATCAATACCTAGGGGCTACCATAAACACCAATACAGCTCTAGCTTATCCCAGTTCAGCCAGGATACAGAGCATTCAAGCCTTAGTTACAAGGTTTCAAAACCAACACTCTCTCCCAGCCAGTGTTCATGCAATTAATAGGCATGATGGCATCTTGCATTCTTATTGTACCATATGCAAGACTGCAAATGCGCCCATTGCAGGAATGTCTAGCACATCACTGGAATCAGGCACAAGGACAACTAACAGACCTGGTGTTGGTGGATAGCCGCACACATCGCTCTCTGCAGTGGTGGAACACCAAAAACTTGTCCAAAGGGCGGCCGTTCCTCGAGCCAGTTCCACTGATAGTACTGACAACAGACGCATCCCTGACAGGATGGGGAGCACATCTGCTCCCCCACACAACTCAGGGAAGATGGACCGCTCAACAAAAGGTGCTTCACATCAGTCACCTAGAGTTAATGGCACTTTTCCTAGCACTAAAGTACTTCCAAGGGAACATACGGAAGAAAGCTAACTTGATCCGGACAGACAACATGACAGCCATGTGCTACGTACAAAAACACGGAGGCACACATTAACTGTAACTGTTTCAACTCACACAAAATATTTGGAGATGGGACATTCCACAAAAGATATATCTGCTTGCAGAACATCTTCCAGGAGTTCACAATCAGATAGCCGATCGGTTAAGTCGACAAACACTACAGATTCATGAATGGGAACTACATCTGCAAGTTCTTCAACCATTCTTTCACAAGTGGGGTCATCCAGACAGAGACCTGTTTGCAACACACAAAAACGCAAAATGCCTAACCTTCGCCGCCAGGTTTCCACACCCGTTGTCCAAGGACAATGCGATATGGATGAACTGGTCAGGCAGATTTGCGTGCGCTTTTACTCCGCCAATCCCACTAATACCACTAGTGGTACACAAGCTCAGACAACGGTCTCTCAAACTGATCCTGGTAGCTCCCACATGGGCACGCCAACCGTGGTTCACCACACTGCTGGAACTCTCTCTAGTTCAACACCAAAAACTGTCTCTGACACCATCCATGCTAACGCAGAACCATGGAGACATCAGGCATCCAGATCCAAGTCAACTGAATCTTGCAATCTGGCTCCTGAAGTTTTAGAGTTTGGTTACCTTAACCTGTCACCAGACTGTATGAATATCATTAAAGAAGCCAGAAGGCCTACTACTAGAGCTTGCTATGCTGCTAAATGGAAAAGATTTGCCATTTACTGCACTAATAATCAAATTGATCCTTTAGATGCTTCCATCCAAAATATTATCTGTTACCTTCTCCATTTACAGAGATGTAATCTGGCATATTCATCTATACTATTACATTTTGCGGCCATTGCGGCATATCTACAAAACAAACAACATATGTTGTTGTTTAGAGTACCAGCAATAAAAGCTTTTATGGAAGGATTAAAAAGAATTATTCCTCCTAGGTTACCACCCTCTCCAGAGTGGAACCTAAACATTGTTCTTACCAGGCTCATGGGACCCCCTTTTGATCCTTTACACAAATGTGAACTGTAATTTCTCACATGGAAAACAGCTTTCCTCATTTCTATTACCTCTCTTAGAAGAGTTAGTGAGATTCAAGCTTTCACTATACAAGAACCATTCTTACAATTACACCATAACAAAGTTGTTCTAAAGACTAAGCCTAAATTCCTTCTTAAAGTAATTACTCCTTTTCATCTAAACCAATCTATAGAGTTACCAGTGTTTTTTCAAAACCCAGACTCTGTAGCAGAGAGAGCTCTACACACAATAGATGTCAAAAGAGCTCTTCTCTATTACATCGATAGGACCAAATCCTTTCGCTAAACAAAGCAACTATTTGTAGCTTTCTCTCCACCACATAAAGGCAACCCCATTTTTAAATCAGGAATTGCAAGGTGGATTGTTAAATGTATGCAAATATGTGATCACAAGGCAAAACGCACATTAACAGTTTCTCCTAGAGCGTACTCCACATGCAAACTAGGAGCCTCCATGGCTTTCTTAGGGAACATTCCCCTAGAAGACATCTGCAAGGCAGCAACATGGTCTACAACACACACCTTCACTAAACACTATTGTGTTGATGTGCAAGCCAAGCAGCAAGCTGCAGTAGGCCAAGCGGTCCTCAAAACTCTTTCAAACTACTGCAACGGATACAGGTTACCACCGCTATGGGAGACACTGCTGCAAAATCGATGCCAAGTGTAGAATCTGCAGCTCATATGCCTTGAACGGAAAATGCTACTTACCAGTATGCATCTGTTCTTTGCATGTAGAGCTGCAGATTTCTACACACCCTCCCGGGGACCTGTATCTGTTCCAGGTTTATCTTAATTAGATATGCATGCATGGACATCCTTTCTTTCTTTCTTACTACTAACTCCATCATTTCCATCATGGCGAAAAACAATCTATGGATGGAGCCGATGCCCATGCGCACTATTGTCCAAGGAAAGAGTCACCTATCTCGTGACTACAAAGACTTCTTCCAAGACGACAACAACATGCAATCATCCGAGCCCAACACCAGGTGGCGATCTAATGCAAAGTGTAGAAATCTGCAGCTCTACATGCCAAGAACAGATGCATACTGGTAAGTAGCATTATATATATATATATATATATATATATATGTCTATATCTCTCTCTCGGAAATGGCGCAGCACTCTCCTGGGGATTTTGTAGTTCCTCTATTGGCAAGCCATCTTACTCCTCCTAAGAGTTTCAATCACACAGGTCTCTCCAGTATCAGGGTTCTTTTTTAGTACATTCCAGACAAAAACAAATTAATGAAACAGTAAGGATGATCTTAAGCTACAAGTTTCAAAATTCTAAAACTATTGAGCAAGTACTGGCATGTACTAAAACAGATTGGTATTATGAAACATTTGGTTTTGGGGCAACTAATGTAACAGCATGCTGTACGAATGTAGACAACAAAGCATTATAGAATATATATACCATGTTAATTTAAATATACTTGTAAGTCCACTCTGACAAACGATGAATGATGCTTTAATTGAATTGTTTGTGTAAATGACTACCACTCCCACAATGCCACATAATGGTAGAGGTGGGAGATAGGTATAAAAAGGTCAAAGCGAAGATGGACTATCGCTATGTACCATGACCAACACCTGTGGGGTTGAAACTGTAAGGAGGAGAAAGATGGCTTTCTAATAAAGGAATGACAAAATCCCCAAGAGAGTGATGCGTTATTTCTGATTTGGTGAGAAATATATTCAAGGATAGTCCAACCTTGCCTCAGGCACCAGCTGATAAGTACGCCCTCCGTTTTTGGACTGTGTTGTTGAATTATATATATATATATATATATATATATATCAGGACAACTCTTCTCCTCCAGGGAAATCTGCCCGTGGTCTGGTGGCGCGTTACACGTTGGTGGAGCCACTGCCGACAATCTTTATCCCATACACGATCCAAATAACAGCACAATACATTGATGATCTCTTCATCTTGTGGCGTGGTCCAAGGAGCGAAGCTGAAGAATACATCGAAGCCCTTAATAACAACGACCTTAACTTATAATTCACCAGTTGCATTAGTGAAAAAGAAGTTATCTACCTAGACCTGATAATATATATTGAAAATAATAACTTGGAGACTGCATTACACAGGAAGGCAACGGCTGCAAACACTATCCTCATGCAAGAAGCTGTCACCATAGAAGAGTAGTGAGTAACATCCCAGTAGGTGAATTTTGAAGAATGAAACGTAACTGCTCTACTACATTAGAATGTGACAAAGCCATAGCTCAGGCCAAGGTCCGATTCCGGCAAAGATGGTATGGTACAGGCATTATTGAGAAAGCGGAATGGAAATGCAAGGAAACAGAGAGGAGTCTACTACTAAGAGATAAGACTAAGATTGAAGACAAAAATGTCAGGTTTATCACTAACTTCACTGAAAAGTCTTCAGTAATCTACCATATTCTCAGAAAGAACTGGAAAATAATTAAATCTGACAGTGTAGTAGGTAAGATACTACCTGAATATCCCTTGGTGACTAACAGGAGAGGTAATTCTCTAAGGGATCATTTGGTGAATAGCTACTATCAACCCAGAAAGAAAAAAATCCTTACCAGTGACAGGGTTCTTCCCATGTATGAAGTGTAAAGCTTGCAGGTACAGTCACAAAGTTAAGGATTACATTGTACCCGGAAAAACGGCAAAAGTGTCGATCACTAAACTCCTGAATTGCAATTCAGACCATACTGTGTACTGTCTAGTGTGCCCATGCGGCAAAAAGTAAGTGGGCTGCACGATACAGCCCACTAAAAAAAGAATCCTTGAACATCCAGACCATACTGTGTACTGTCTAGTGTGCCCATGCGGCAAAAAGTAAGTGGGCTGCACGATACACCCCACTAAAAAAAGAATCCTTGAACATCTCACACCTATTAATAACAAAGATCACAACTACCCTGTCGCACGCCACTTCGAGAAGAAACATGACAGTAATAGTAGCCTTCTCACTTTCTTCTGCTTAGATCAGATTGTGAAATCTGAGAGGGGGAGATAATGTGAGAAAACTACGTACATTAGAATCAAGATACATCATCAGATTGCAAACTAAAGTACCCAAAGGGCTTAACAACAAAGAAGAAATGTGGGTTCACGTTGGTTGATCACTGTAGATTGTTTGACACTGGAGTAAGAGTTTTTTAGACCCTTGAATATTTCTGTAAATACCATAATATCTCTAAAAATTCTAAGAAAGCTGTGTTTGAATATTTCCTGTCTCATTGAGAATATCACCCAGATATGAAATGTGTTTTCCTAGAATCCAGATCTGCTGACAAAGCTGCGAACATCACGTATTGCATGCGCTTGACATTAGATGAATTAAATCCATGTCAACACAAAGCACTGAGTAACCTAACACAAATTAGGCTAGCATTGAGTCCACTATAAGATGGCCACTAATGTGAAGTCCATTGTTTCTTTTGATTATATGCACAGACACTTTCTGTGTTTATGAATTTTGAGCGCTGTTTTATTTAAGCACTGAATAGTAAAGTTGTTGTTGACACTGACGAAGGCGGAAACACAGAAACGCGTTTGTCAACCTTTGATGAAACAAAATTGAATGAATGAAATATACACTTTGACCCGGTGTATGGCTCCTTAGTGCACTTGTTTTAAGCAGTTCCTAGGATTGCGTAACTGGCATTGTGTAATTTATCTGCACGTCTCACCGCGCGCAGAGGACGCACCCGTAACGAAGAGGAGAAGTGGCTGGTGAACTGTGTTTTTGGAATATATATTATCAGGACAACTTGGCTCCTTCAAGGAAATCTGCCCGTGGTCTGGTGGCACGGTACACGCCGGTGGAGCCACTGCTTACAATCTTTATCCCATACACGATCCAAATAATAGCGCGCTCTCAGTGCAGAAAAAAGTGTGATCAAGAGACAAGTTCTTGAAACGCGTAACATTGGAAAATAAACCTTTGTTTTTCTGCACTGCGAGCGCGCTTTTATTTGGATCGTGTATGGGATATATATATACATATATATATATATACATATATATATATATATATATATATATATATATATATATATATATATATATATATATATATATATATATTCCAGCTCCGTTGCACCAAAGATCCAGGTCACTCGCAGGCGGGTGCCTCTCGTGGTGGCGCCCCACGTGAGTAATGGCAGCTCCGTTTCTCTCGGTATTTTCAGAAAGAAGTTACGGCACTCGCAGGGAAAGTGTTCGATATACTTTTAATCAAAACACTCAGCAGACAAACGCGTTTCGGTTTTCCTTCGTCAGTGTCTACCATTGACACGGAAGGAAGCAAGTTTTAAAGCTCTACAGCGCCTTATTGCATGTACATAGAGAGAGGACTGACGTTTATCCCCGTGAGGAACAATTTCACATAGTACATTACTTTTTACTTTAACATTCAAAGAAAACAAATCCACGAAGGGCACTGTGAAATACATTTCAACCAATAATTTCGGGTGTTTAACATTTCTTATTTCCGAAATTAATTACATTTTGTATAAAGTATATTCGCCTTTCGTGTGTGATGTAAGTTATTCAGCCGTGGATCGGCATTGCTCACGGGGTATAATAAATTGATTACAGAGTTTATGCTTTTCCTAAATGGGAAGCTAATTCCTCATTCCTGTTTAATCCCAAAGGGGCCTTTGTCTGGAGGTCTATTATGTAGCGGGATTCAAGTCTTCTTAATTTCCGCAACCTGTCTCCACCCCTAGGGTCCACTGGTATATGATCTAGCGCAAAGAATTGCAACAGTTCCCTATTGCTATTGTGTCTAAGGGCAAAATGTTTTGCTACGGGATAGTTGAAATCCTTATTCATGATAGCACGTTGGTGCTCTAATACACGTAACTTGACGTTTTTTACTGTGCTGCCTATGTATTTTAAACCACATGGGCACACTAGGCAGTAGACAACATGGGTGGTGTTACAAGTGAGAAACTTAGATATTCTCTTGCTATGTCCTGACCCTGGTATTGCATATGTAGTTCTTTTCTTACTCTTTTCGCAGGCTTTGCATTTGCCGCAGGGATAGAATCCTGGCATGTCTCTGATTCTGCCTGTCGTTGTGGTTCTGTCTGGCAGATGACTATGTACAATCTTGTCCCTGATGGATCTCCCTTTTCTAAAGGTGATTAGAGGAAAAGCTGGAATTTCTTTTCCAATGACCTGATCCGTTTTTAGGATATGCCAACTCCTCTTCAGAATGTTTCTCAGATGATTAGAATCTTCTGAGAAAGTTGTTATTAGTCTGAATTTTCCTTCGTTCAGACTTGATTCTGTATTCTTAGTTTGTTCTTTCAGAAGTTGCTCTCTAGGGATTCTTTCTACTCTTTTTAGAGTGTTTTCCAGAAGTAGTCTATTGTAACCTCTGGCTTGAAATCTACCTATGCTTTCTCTTGCGGCCTTTGCAAAGTCTGCCTCTCTTGAGCAATTTCTCTTTATCCTGAGAAGTTCTCCGTAAGGGATACTTCTAATTAGGGTCGGGGGATGACTGCTTCCGGCATGTAAAACTGAATTGCCGGCTGTTGTTTTTCTAAACAGCTCTGTCTCAATTTTCCCACCGGTCAAGTTAACTTTCAAGTCCAGATAATTCACTGTTGATACGCTGATATCTGCAGTGAATTTCAGATTAAATTCATTCAAATTTAGGTGTGCCACAAACTCTTCTGCTGAAGTTACAGATCCCTCCCATACTAGAAAGAGGTCATCAATGTACCTATACCAGACTTTAAGATTTCCTATCCATTTCTGGAAATCCAGGCTTTGGGTAACCTGCTCCTCCCACCAGCCCACGAATAAATTCGCGTAGCTGGGGGCAAAGCAGGTTCCCATCGCCGTCCCAGTGACCTGCCTGTACATTTGTCCTTGAAACAAGAAAATGTTATTAAACAGACAAAATTCAATGAATTCAAGAAGCATTTGGCTATGTTTGGTGAATTTCATTGGTCTCTTGTCAAGGTAGTATTTTATTGCCAATAGCCCCTGATTGTGATCAATGCTCGTGTATAAGCTGGTAATATCCATAGTTATTAATATACACGAGGTATTGCATTTTACCGTTTCAATCTTATTCACAAAGTCTTTAGTGTCCCTGATATAAGATTTTAGTTGTGAGACACTCTGATAAAGAAAGTGATCAATGTAAATAGACATATTCTCGGAAACACTTCCTATCGAGGAGACTATTGGTCTGCCAGGTGGGTTTCTGCTGTCTTTATGTATTTTAGGCAACTGGTAGAAGGTGGGCACAGTTGGGTTGTTGTTTTTCAAAAAGAAATACTCATCAGTGTCCAACATATCATTGTTGTGCCATTTATTAACAAGTGCTTGAAATTTTACGATACTTTCATCATACAACTTTTTGGTTGTTTTTTCGTATGACGTTGGATCCTCCAATTGCCTATATGCTTCTTGGCAATATTGTGCTCTTGACATCACAACGATGTTGCCACCCTTATCTGATGGCTTGCAGATAATGTCTGGATCGTTGTCTAAGGTTTTGAGGATTTCTCTTTGCTCATTTGTCATGTTTGGTCTTTTTCGTGTCATTGTTCTTTGTCGTGATCTGAATTTCACTAGATCCTTTGTCACTGCCTCCGAGAAGGCATCGATCGCATCATAAGGCATCATTGGTACGAATGTCGAGGGAGGTCTAAAGCTTGTTGTTGGTGCTTCTTGTTCGACACCAATCCTTCTAGTTCTTTGGGTGATGGAGTCCGTGTTTTCTCCATCGCCACTTTCTTCAGTTCTTAGCTCTTCCAGAAGCTCCCAAGTTGTGATATCATTTGTTGTTAAGATATCAGTTTCTCGTGTTCTTAGTAGTCTCGTTTCTTTCGATGATGGTTTTAGTTTGAAATATTTATGTAGTTTCATTTTCCGCACAAAGGTAAACAAATCAATTCTAGTTTGGGTGAATTCGAGTCTCTCATTTGGGCAGTATGATAGTCCCAGTTTCAAAGTTTTCTCTTCCAATGGTGACAGGACTTTATCAGTCAGGTTTACGATTGTTAAACTGTCCTGACTCTCTACCATTTCGCTCCTCTCTTGCTCCTGGTAATCCTCGGCGTGAAGTTGCCAGGGTTTCTGCCTCTGCCTCTGCCTCGGCCCCTTCCAACCCCCTCTTCGGGTTCTTCTATGGCCTCCGGGGGTCTGCTTTTTCCTCCCCTTAGCCATGTTGACCGGAATAGGTCGTACTCCATATGAAAAGGGGTCTTCTCCTGTGAGGTACTTGCCAATTCGTCTCCGGATTGTTCATTTTCCGTTACCTCCGATTCGGAAGTTTCTACTCTTGGCTGGGCTGCACGGGCTGAACTTCGACATTCAGCGGAGGCCAAATAACGAAAACGGACCCAAGTGAGATAATTTCAAGCGTCTTTATTTCAAACTGTGCACCCTCACGATCGCCATGATGCGTTTCGGGCCCTGGAGCCCTTGATATATATATATATATGCAGTCCATGGCCCCTCATAGAAGAACCGGGCACACACGCAGGATTGTTTCAGGCAGCAGCTTTAATCGGTAATGGCATGATGCATTTCGGATAATACCTTCGTCAGATGCCCTCCCAGTATTTAGTTGCTGCTGGAATCCGATTTAAATGCCTGCTCCGCTACGATGGGCGGAAGACTTCAAGTGTTCGTGGCAGGGATTCGGGACTAGGTAAGTACCCTCCCCCAAGTGGGAGGTCCTTTCACTCCTACCAGTCACATCTTCGTCCAAGCATTTCTGTTGCTCCCCACAATCCATCATCTGCCCGCCTCCTAGCTCCTTGGAAAACCTGACATGGAGCATTCAGTTGCCGGAGAGCGGCGGCGCTGCAGTATTTCAAGTTCATTGAAATAATCCAAGTTTGTTTGCCACTCGTACTGCAGCACAGCTTGTAAGATGGGGCGCCCAGGTGCATAGTGGCAACGCACCAAAACACGCAGTCCATGGCCCCTCATAGAAGAACCGGGCACACACGCAGGATTGTTTCAGGCAGCAGCTTTAATCGGTAATGGCATGATGCATTTCGGATAATACCTTCGTCAGATGCCCTCCCAGTATTTAGTTGCTGCTGGAATCCGAATTAAATGCCTGCTCCGCTACGATGGGCAGAAGACTTCAGGTGTTCGTGGCGGGGATTCGGGACAAGGTAAGTACCCTCCCCCAAGTGGGAAGTCCTTTCACTCCTACCAGTCACATCTTCGTCCAAGCATTTCTGTTGCCCTCCACAATCCATCATCTTGCCGCCTCCTAGCTCCTTGGAAAACCTGACATGGAGCATTCAGTTGCCGGAGAGCGGCGGCGCTGCAGTATTTCAAGTTCATTAAAATAATCCAAGTTTGTTTGCCACTCGTACTGCAGCACAGCTTGTAAGATGGGGACACTTTCTGTGTTTAACATTGGAAAATAAACCTTTGTTTTTCTGCACTGCGAGCGTGCTGTTATTTGGATCGTGTATGGGATATATATATATATATATATATATATATATATATATATATATATATATATTTGCATTCCAACTCCTCCTCATTAATGAAGAAGACAAAACAGCACTCGAAAGGGTATTTGCCAATCACGCTTGATTTATTTCGCAGAAGGGGCTCACACAGACGCGTTTCGACGTGCTGCCTTCGTCAGTGTGTGTTACACCATATGCATTATCCACATGTTAATAAAGCTTTCAAGTGGTCATGAACATGAACATTGACAAAGGACTATCATCACATTGCACAAAGAGCGGGCCATCTTGGAGTGACATTTGATATATCTTATATCTCAGCCAGTCAATGGAATTGGATGTAATACAGCCCACAGATGGGCAATCAATCCTTAGAAACAGTGATTCATATATTATTCAGGTTGTTCTTAACATAAACAAAATATCGAGCCGTGGATCGGCTAGTGTCCTTCATCATTTCATGTCAACATTTCCATCTATATTCAAAATACATATTCATTCCATACTCGAAGGAAAGGTTATTTTTGAAAGGAAAAGAAAACTTAACTGTCAGCGGAAAGAGAGGCATGGCATTGCATTTCTTCAATCAACTCTATGAATAAATCATAAAGAGTTATATCTCTGTGTGTATCTAAAACTATTAGTTCGTAAAACAGTTATGGTTCCATGAGCCTAGATAGCTAGTTCAGAGAGAAAAAACTTTCGCCCATTGAGACAAAATCATGACAATATTCTGAGACATTCCTAATTAATTTCTAATTCTAATTCCTGATTGCACTATTACTATACAATTAGCATAATTCATGTGTTCTAAAGTATATTCCTGAGATTATAAGGCTCAAAATTTCATCATTTAGCAATCAGAAGTTCATAGTTTAAGAAAAAGAATCAAATCAGATCGAATCAAATCTGATCGAGGTTTCAATTAAAAGTTACTAGAACAAATATCGGATACATAGAACAATTTTGTTGACCAAGGGGACAGCATATTAAGAGATAAGGTCGAGCTAGCTTAAGTCCACATTACAAAGTTGTGCTCATACAGTGTTCAAGTGCTTCGTTCATTACTGAGGGCTATATCTCTTATTTACCTAGATGGAATGCCATCTCTTCCCCACTGTTAAGATCTTTAGGATGTTTTGTGGAGAGGTCTATTATATATCTTGACTCCAACCTCCGGAGTCGCCTCAAGCGGTCACCGCCCCTCACATTTGGAGGCACAATATCTATTCCAAAATATTGTAGTTTATTTCGATCCCGCCCGTGTACGTCGGCAAAGTGGCGAGCCACCGGGTAGGCTGCGTCTGCCTTGTCTATCGCCCTAAGATGTTCTAATATTCTTAGTTTAAGCTCTTTTATTGTACTTCCGATGTAGCGGAGGCCACACGGACAATGCAAGCAATAGACCGCCTACTGCGTACTACAGGTAATGAATTTGTTAATAGTCATTTTTCTCCCTGTTTCCGTTATTGTGTACGACAGGACCCGTTTACTACCTACGCACGCTTTGCAGCGACCGCAGAGGTAAAAGCCTTTCTGGTCTCACGTCTGAGCATACCCAGCCCACTCGGGGTGAAAATTGCAAAAAACACAAAAAACGAAGAGTCCCAGGCTCTCCACACCACTGGAGTCAAGCTATCCAGGCTGAAGAAGGCTGATAGCCAGAAACCGGTCCTTGGATGCTTGATTCCGGTCTAGGAAAGACATGGCTTGGTAGTTCAGGCTGGACTGTTCCCATGAGGCACAGGGTCAAGGCTGATTTGCATATAGCCATTGCCTGACCTAGGGTGTTCTGGAGTGCAAAGAAACGATGGATTTAGGCCCAGATCTTTGTACTGGGGTGCATGTAAGACATTGTTCTGCATTCTGTCCATCAACTATGTTTTTTGCAATTTTCACCCCGAGTGGGCTGGGTATGCTCAGACATGAGTCCCAGGCTCTCCACATCACTGGAGTCAAGCTATCCAGGCTGAAGAAGGCTGATAGCCAGAAACCGGTCCTTGGATGCTTGATTCCGGTCTGGGATAGACATGGCTTGGTAGTTCGGGCTGGACTGTTCCCATGAGGCACCGGGTGAAGGCTAATTTGCATATAGCCATTGTCTGACCTAGGGTGGTGTGGAGTGCAAAAAAATGATGGATTTAGTCCTAGATCTTTGTATTGGGGTGAATGTAAGACATTGTTCTGCATTCTGTCCATCAACTGTGTTTTTTGCAATTCACATGAGAACTGTCTGCTTGCTGTGTTCTCTGCCTGTTCCTGGAGTAAAGTCTGAACACGGAGTGCAAGGGTGTTAAACAATCACCTTGTTATTATGTTCTGGGAAGTCCTTAGCAATTAGACAAAATATGCTACACAGCTGCGACTGCTGAAAACTTGTGCTTTGGTATTATGGGGTTGCATGTTCACTTAACACACACTTGGACAGGGACCTTTCCGGGGAGAAGAGCTATGCTGTTCCTATGATGTAAAGCTACTATCTAGGCACTAAGGTATGGGGTCTGCTGATAAAGCCCAGATATCTTCCTTTATATAATAAAACTTCTTTCCTAGGGGAAATCCCAGAATCCCTGCAACACAGGTAAACTGCTAGCTTTCTGCCAACTTTTGTGTAATTCGGTTAAGCACTGTTTTCTTCTTTATCATTGTCTAATTTTGTCTCTGGGAATTGCACAGAGAAAAATTGTTTTGCTCCCCCCTCCTTTTGTCACCCTCATGTGACAGATAACCCCAAAACTTCACAGGAACCAGCTGAGATAGGTGAACTTTTTCTTTGAAAATTTTCATGAACATAGGTCAAATGTCTCCCAAGTGATAAGCAAAACAAATGCTCTCCCTATGGAATATCTTAGCTAACTATGACTGTGCTATGGCGACTGCCACTGTGTAATATATATAGGCTACCACTCTGAATGACCTTGATATATATATATATATATATATATATATATATATATATATATATATATATATATATATATGAGGTATGTCCAGTTCCCAACGAGAGTAGCACAGCGCAGTCAGCCACACCGACACACAGGAACCAGCAAGACCCAAAATGGTGCAAATTTGATTTTATTTAGTATTTAGCCCAGCACCAGTCCGCCATGACGCGTTTCGGCTAGAGATAGCCTTGATCACATGACAACGTCACGAGGGATGACCACCCCTTTTAAAGTGCAAGTAGTGCCATCACATGTCATAGAAAGTGAGAAAATACTCAACTTTCATTGAAACCATATACATTAGTAGTATCACAGCATAAATGCATTAGTATTGCACAGCAAAAGACAATCTCATGTCATATATTATAACAGTAATATTCAAACTAATATGTATTAAAATATATACATGTAAATTTGAATGCCTCAGAAATCTGAATTTTGATCGACAAACTCATGGCAGTGGCTAAAAAATAACTTCATAATGTACAAAAGTTAAAAGCCAATAAATAATTATAAATAATCATGTTGCCGTTAAAATTCATTGCAAAAAGTACTCAAACGTTTGAATAATTCAAACACTAATTGATTAGTGAGCACATAATTTATACTATATGGGCCAGATGTCATGGTTACCACTAGTGCAGAATTAGATGTACTGCCCAAGTGGGCTATTCAGTACTGAGGTCAGCAATATTGGTTCAATTGTGCAAATATGCAATATCATGTGCAAAACATGTTAGATGGCTGTAAAGTGCTACCATAAAGTGAAAAAGTGCAAAAAGAAATGTTGAATCATTATTTCTTTATATATTAAAAAAACAGGTCAAAAGCGAGGGTCCAGGGTTCATGCTATACAAATAACCTCAAGACTGCTAGTTTTAAGTTGTTATTACAGGAGAGTAACAATTAATTGAGGGTAAAAGTGCAGTGTGCAGTATAGCAAGGTAGTTCGAGTATTATAGATAGGTGTGGCAATCCTCCCCCATGTTAAGCCCCTGAGGTGCCTTAGTATCAAGGGATATAATATAACGGGTCTCCAACTTTCTGAGTAGGGACTCCCTATCACCTCCTCTTCTTTGGGGGGGAACACAGTCTATCACAAAATATCTCAGAGCAGAGGCATCCTTCCCATGCATTAACTCGAAATGCCTGGCCACAGGATATGTAGGATCAGCATGGGCAATGGCATGCAGGTGTTGCAAGATCCGCTTATGGACTTGTGGCCTGGTGCTACCTACATATCTGAGCCCACATGGGCATTCCAACACATAAACAGCATACTCTGTTTTGCAGTTTAATTTTTGTTTGATCTTGATGGGGGAAGGAGATAAAGGTGTAACTACCTCAGACTTGCTCACACCATGTTTGCATGCTTTGCAGGTGGAGCAACGCAAAAATCCCTTGCTATCATCTAGCCATGAGCCTGAGATTACCTCTGGGCTACTAGATACCAAACTGTCTTTCATAGATCGTGCCTTCCGGTACGTAATGCTAGGGTATTTAGGCATTGCAGGGCCAATTATAGGATCATTGGAAATCAGTGACCAGTTGTCCTTGATTATTTTATGAATAATCCTATGCTGGTTGCTGTACCCGATAATCAATCTGGTTTCTTCACCAAATCTGTTGGCGGGACCAGCTGGTTGGCATGTACCTCCTAAGCCTAAGAGTTCCAGCCTATCTATTTTATTGGCCCTGACAATAGCATTATCTATGATGGCTGGTTTGTAGCCCCTTTGAAGAAACCGCTCCCTACACTGAGATTGTGCCACACTACATTCGTCTTCACTACTGCAGATTGTTCTGACACGAAGCATCTCCCCGTAGGGAATGCTCCGTATCAGATGTGCAGGATGATGACTGCCTGCATGTAGTAAGGTGTTCCCTGCCGTGGGCTTCCGGTACAACCTAGTTTGGAGAGTGCCTCCCTGGACAAAGATTTCAACATCCAGGAAAACAATGGACTGATTACTAATGGAGCTGGTTAATTGGATATTGAGATTATTATTATTCAGCACTTATATAAAATCTCTCACCTCAGTCTCAGTCCCATCCCAAACAAAAAACAAATCATCAATATATCTAGACCAGAGTTTCACCTTCGTATTCATAATGACAGAGTGGTCTGCCATCAGGACCTGCTCCTCCCAGTACCCCATGTGCAAACAGGCGTAACTGGGAGAGAAGCAGGCCCCCATAGCTACACCCCTGGTCTGAAGAAATAGCTGCTTTGCAAACAGAAAAACATTATTATCAAGGCACATTGAGATCATCTCTATCAGCATTTGCGAATGTTCTTTAAAGCAGACTTCCCGCTTCCCTAGGAAGTGTCTGATAGCTTTTAGTCCATCTTGGTGGAATATACTGGTGTATAGCGAGGTAACATCCATAGACACCAGTATATAAGTGGAATTCCATCTGAAATCAATGAGTCTCCTGATTAAATCGGTCGTATCGAGGACAAATGAGGGCAAACTTCTTACGTGGTCTTGTAAGAAGAAGTCAATGTACTTACTCATGTTCTCCAAAAGACTGTTACATGCAGAAATAATAGGTCTGCCTGGAGGCTGCTGATAGTTCTTATGGACCTTATATATATATAATCATGTGATCAAGGGAGGGATCTCCCACTGGCTAAATAAAATACTTGCACGGAAATATCGGGTCCACGCTCGTCTGTTCGAGTGCAGGGAGAAGTGAAGGCGGGTTTGGAGTGATATATATATATATATATATATATATATATATATATATATATATATATATATATATATATATATATATCAAGGTCATTCAGAGTGGTAGCCTTGCAGAAAATGCTGCAGTTGCTATGAGAGAGTGTGTGTATGACTTCTCTGGATGCCCAGGATCCCTCCTTGCATATAACCATTTACCACAATCATTGCAACTACCTATAGAATGTGTCACTATAAAGTCAAACTGCTTTTCTTTATTCTCAAAGCAGTGGCAATTATATTATGAACTACATGGACCCAGTGGCAGCTTAATGACAATACCCAGACTATCAAGTCTTCACGTATCAATGGCAAACGATATACTCAGGCCCACACACAGCCGTTCAGCTGATTGGGCCTCTCACTCAGTGTGGCCAAGTCTCATCTATGCCCTACTACTTGAAGCCAAATCCTTGACACCAGCTTGACTGCTTCCGGCATGTAAAACTGAATTGCCGGCTGTTGTTTTTCTAAACAGCTCTGTCTCAATTTTCCCACCGGTCAAGTTAACTTTCAAGTCCAGATAATTCACTGTTGATACGCTGATATCTGCAGTGAATTTCAGATTAAATTCATTCAAATTTAGGTGTGCCACAAACTCTTCTGCTGAAGTTACAGATCCCTCCCATACTAGAAAGAGGTCATCAATGTACCTATACCAGACTTTAAGATTTCCTATCCATTTCTGGAAATCCAGGCTTTGGGTAACCTGCTCCTCCCACCAGCCCACGAATAAATTCGCGTAGCTGGGGGCAAAGCAGGTTCCCATCGCCGCCCCAGTGACCTGCCTGTACATTTGTCCTTGAAACAAGAAAATGTTATTAAACAGACAAAATTCAATGAATTCAAGCAGCATTTGGCTATGTTTGGTGAATTTCATTGGTCTCTTGTCAAGGTAGTATTTTATTGCCAATAGCCCCTGATTGTGATCAATGCTCGTGTATATATATATATATATATATATATATATATATATATATTTGCATTCCAACTCCTCCTCATTAATGAAGAAGACAAAACAGCACTCGAAAGGGTATTTGCCAATCACGCTTGATTTATTTCGCAGAAGGGGCTCACACAGACGCGTTTCGACGTGCTGCCTTCGTCAGTGTGTGTTACACCATATGCATTATCCACATGTTAATAAAGCTTTCAAGTGGTCATGAACATGAACATTGACAAAGGACTATCATCACATTGCACAAAGAGCGGGCCATCTTGGAGTGACATTTGATATATCTTATATCTCAGCCAGTCAATGGAATTGGATGTAATACAGCCCACAGATGGGCAATCAATCCTTAGAAACAGTGATTCATATATTATTCAGGTTGTTCTTAACATAAACAAAATATCGAGCCGTGGATCGGCTAGTGTCCTTCATCATTTCATGTCAACATTTCCATCTATATTCAAAATACATATTCATTCCATACTCGAAGGAAAGGTTATTTTTGAAAGGAAAAGAAAACTTAACTGTCAGCGGAAAGAGAGGCATGGCATTACATTTCTTCAATCAACTCTATGAATAAATCATAAAGAGTTATATCTCTGTGTGTATCTAAAACTATTAGTTCGTAAAACAGTTATGGTTCCATGAGCCTAGATAGCTAGTTCAGAGAGAAAAAACTTTCGCCCATTGAGACAAAATCATGACAATATTCTGAGACATTCCTAATTAATTTCTAATTCTAATTCCTGATTGCACTATTACTATACAATTAGCATAATTCATGTGTTCTAAAGTATATTCCTGAGATTATAAGGCTCAAAATTTCATCATTTAGCAATCAGAAGTTCATAGTTTAAGAAAAAGAATCAAATCAGATCGAATCAAATCTGATCGAGGTTTCAATTAAAAGTTACTAGAACAAATATCGGATACATAGAACAATTTTGTTGACCAAGGGGACAGCATATTAAGAGATAAGGTCGAGCTAGCTTAAGTCCACATTACAAATTTGTGCTCATACAGTGTTCAAGTGCTTCGTTCATTACTGAGGGCTATATCTCTTATTTACCTAGATGGAATGCCATCTCTTCCCCACTGTTAAGATCTTTAGGATGTTTTGTGGAGAGGTCTATTATATATCTTGACTCCAACCTCCGGAGTCGCCTCAAGCGGTCACCGCCCCTCACATTTGGAGGCACAATATCTATTCCAAAATATTGTAGTTTATTTCGATCCCGCCCGTGTACGTCGGCAAAGTGGCGAGCCACCGGGTAGGCTGCGTCTGCCTTGTCTATTGCCCTAAGATGTTCTAATATTCTTAGTTTAAGCTCTTTTATTGTACTTCCGATGTAGCGGAGGCCACACGGACAATGCAAGCAATAGACCGCCTACTGCGTACTACAGGTAATGAATTTGTTAATAGTCATTTTTCTCCCTGTTTCCGTTATTGTGTACGACAGGACCCGTTTACTACCTACGCACGCTTTGCAGCGACCGCAGAGGTAAAAGCCTTTCTGGTCTCACGTCTGAGCATACCCAGCCCACTCGGGGTGAAAATTGCAAAAAACACAAAAAACGAAGAGTCCCAGGCTCTTCACACCACTGGAGTCAAGCTATCCAGGCTGAAGAAGGCTGATAGCCAGAAACCGGTCCTTGGATGCTTGATTCCGGTCTAGGAAAGACATGGCTTGGTAGTTCAGGCTGGACTGTTCCCATGAGGCACAGGGTCAAGGCTGATTTGCATATAGCCATTGCCTGACCTAGGGTGTTCTGGAGTGCAAAGAAACGATGGATTTAGGCCCAGATCTTTGTACTGGGGTGCATGTAAGACATTGTTCTGCATTCTGTCCATCAACTATGTTTTTTGCAATTTTCACCCCGAGTGGGCTGGGTATGCTCAGACATGAGTCCCAGGCTCTCCACATCACTGGAGTCAAGCTATCCAGGCTGAAGAAGGCTGATAGCCAGAAACCGGTCCTTGGATGCTTGATTCCGGTCTGGGATAGACATGGCTTGGTAGTTCGGGCTGGACTGTTCCCATGAGGCACCGGGTGAAGGCTAATTTGCATATAGCCATTGTCTGACCTAGGGTGGTGTGGAGTGCAAAAAAATGATGGATTTAGTCCTAGATCTTTGTATTGGGGTGAATGTAAGACATTGTTCTGCATTCTGTCCATCAACTGTGTTTTTTGCAATTCACATGAGAACTGTCTGCTTGCTGTGTTCTCTGCCTGTTCCTGGAGTAAAGTCTGAACACGGAGTGCAAGGGTGTTAAACAATCACCTTGTTATTATGTTCTGGGAAGTCCTTAGCAATTAGACAAAACATGCTACACAGCTGCGACTGCTGAAAACTTGTGCTTTGGTATTATGGGGTTGCATGTTCACTTAACACACACTTGGACAGGGACCTTTCCGGGGAGAAGAGCTATGCTGTTCCTATGATGTAAAGCTACTATCTAGGCACTAAGGTATGGGGTCTGCTGATAAAGCCCAGATATCTTCCTTTATATAATAAAACTTCTTTCCTAGGGGAAATCCCAGAATCCCTGCAACACAGGTAAACTGCTAGCTTTCTGCCAACTTTTGTGTAATTCGGTTAAGCACTGTTTTCTTCTTTATCATTGTCTAATTTTGTCTCTGGGAATTGCACAGAGAAAAATTGTTTTGCTCCCCCCTCCTTTTGTCACCCTCATGTGACAGATAACCCCAAAACTTCACAGGAACCAGCTGAGATAGGTGAACTTTTTCTTTGAAAATTTTCATGAACATAGGTCAAATGTCTCCCAAGTGATAAGCAAAACAAATGCTCTCCCTATGGAATATCTTAGCTAACTATGACTGTGCTATGGCGACTGCCACTGTGTAATATATATAGGCTACCACTCTGAATGACCTTGATATATATATATATAACACCCAGTGCTCTCTAAATATGATGCGCATTCTTGTGAAGCATGCACGTATTGAGGTGGATGAGATCACCTTAAAAATCAAAGAGCTGGAAGACAGCATTTCGAATGAGACAAATCAAGACGAAGCCACCAAACTCCGCAAGGAAATGGAAACAAGATTGGACATTTACGAAAATGAAATTGAGGAACGCAAAGGGCGGAAATTCCAAAGGGACGAACAGGATTACATTCATGGCAGAATATTGACTTTTGCTAGAAAATATGATAATTTAAAAAAGAACTATCCAATACAAAAACTAGCATCAAGCGCAAGTGAATCCAGCATCAGTGATGATGGATCAACACGCAATACCTACCAGTCAAAAAACTGGTCAGTTTTAGAGGAGGTCGAATTGGTCAATCTAGAAAAAAGCATTGCGAGAGGCGGAGGAAGAGCAAGAGGAAGGGGGAGACGACCATACCCCAACCAAAGACAAAGAGGAAGAGGCAGGGGGCAACAAAATCAAGCAACCCCCACATCAGCGTCAGAAAAACCCGCAGGGCAAAGCGAAGAAAAACGCCAGTATCCTCTGCGGAATCGCAATCCGAAGCCAACCTGATAGTTAATCTTTCCGACCACCAACTGACAGAGACTGAAAAGTGTGTCTTAAACAAAGGATTATCATTTTGTCCCGAGGCACATTTTGATTATGCGGAAACTCGGATAGACTTCTACAAATATGTAAGAAAGTTAAAACTAGCAAAAGTGCATGCCAACAAAGAAACAGAGCCCATTGACACTGTACATGATACCAATGAGGAAGTTCCTTTCAATACCATTGCAGATATCCCAGATATGAAAAACAGTTTTGAATCATTATTTGACCTAGATGGTACCTCTATTACGGATGCTGAATTGTTAGAGGAGCTTAACATCCCAACTGACGTCAGACCAGCAACAGGACTGAAGAGGAAATCAAGGTACTATCCAACACTGTCACCTGGGAATAAGATAGACCTATTTTCGGAAGCAGTGGTAAAAGAATTGGACAATCTCATCAAAGTCAAGAATAAGACACGGGAAAATCTCTCAAAAAGTGAGCGCACAGCAATCAAAACATTAATAAACAATACTAAAATCACCATAAAACCCGCGGACAAGGGGGGGAACATTGTCCTGATGAAAACAACTGATTACATAGAAGAGGCAATGAGACAATTAAACCAGGCAAACAATTATCATAAATTGACAACTAATCCATACGAAAGGATGAAAAAAGAACTGCATGAATATTTGGAAACATGGCACAAAAATGGTCTAATAGATGAAGAAGAACAAAAGTACCTAACCATTGACCACCCTATAATACCGTGCATATATTTTCTCCCGAAGATTCATAAGACCTTAAACCAACCACCAGGGAGGCCAATTGTTTCTTCGTGCGGATCATTATACGAAAATATCTCCAACTATGTCGATAAATTCTTAGCTCCCATTGCTCAGAATCTTCCATCGTACATAAAAGACACTGGTGATTTTTTGAGAATTTTAATGAATGTGACCTGGAACCCTGAATTCTTACTGGTAACCATTGATGTGGTCTCACTTTACACCTCAATCCGCCATGACATTGGAATGCAAGCCTGTGAATATTATTTCAAACAACGAAACATCATATACCTGGACCATTCGAAAATGCTAACATCAATGATTGATCTATGCTTAAAAAACAATGTTTTTTTCTTCAACAAGCAACTATTCAAACAAACCTGTGGCACCGCTATGGGCATTTCTCTATCACCAAACTACGCCAACATCACCATGGGGTGGTGGGAGAAGACCATAGCGTGGAATGAAGAAAATCACCAAGATCTGGAAAGAATAATGTTATGGGTCAGGTACATCGACGACCTGTTCATTATATGGCACGGCACAAATGAGCAATTCCAGTCATATTTCAACAAACTCAATAACAATGATGTCGGACTGCAATTTACATGCAATACGAGCACCAAAGAAATAGACTTCTTGGACACAAAAATATATGTGCACAATGAAAAGTTGGAAACAACTCTATTTCGTAAAAAGACAGCCACGAACAGTGTGCTTCATGGGACAAGTTTCCATCCTACACCACTGCTGCGAAGCATACCATATGGCGAATTTACAAGATTAAAAAGGAACTGCTCAGTAGCTGAAGATGCGGAGAAAATCATTGAGGAAAGCAAATGCAGATTCAGAGCGAGAGGCTACGAAGAAAGAGTGTTGACCAATTGCAAAAAGAAAATTGATCAAAAAACACGCACCCAAACCTTGATGGAACAACCAAAAAAGAATGAAACCCACACACCTCCAAGACTAATAATGACTTACAGCAAAGAAAGCTCCAACATTGCCAAAATAATGAGAAAATACTGGCATCTCTTGAAAAATGATCCTGATATTGGCAACACCATTGGCAATTCACCACAAATAACATACAAGAAAAACACTTCACTTAAAGACCTATTGGTCAAAAGCTACTTCCAAGAAAAACCGAGAGAAAACTGGCTAGAAATGCAGCGAAAAGGATTTCAACCCTGCAACACTTGCAAAGCCTGCAAAATTGGAAAGAGTATGAAAACAATCGAAGAACCAGATGGCAAGCTAATGAGAATAGATCAACAAATCTCATGTACCTCAAAAAATGTCATCTACATAATCGAGTGCAAATGTGGAATGAGATATGTGGGGTGCACCACATGTATGTTAAAAAAAAGGATCTTGGAGCATATTCGAGCAGTAAAAAATGCCAACATGCAATATGCCACTGCGAAGCACATGAGTACATGCCAAAATGGTGATTGGAGGCAAATGCATTTTTTCGGAGCGAAAGTCCTAGACAAAATGGAAAGAGGAGGTGATGTGGTCAGAAGATTACGACAAATGGAGTCTCGCATGATAATTAGACTCCGAACCAAACAGCCGAAGGGGATGAACTTTGGAGAGGATCTGCATGTCCATCTGGAATAGAACCTCAGAACTAAAATGGGTACTATACCCAGAACAACTTCGAAGAAGAACATCTAACAAAGACAATGGGTACTAAACCCTTGATTTTGAACAATAATTATTATTTAAGTGCAAAAAGGATGCAAAGTCTTTCTTTTCTTTTTATTTACTTGCACTAAAACTACATCTCCCATAATGCCTCATAAATGGCTACAAATGGGTCAGTATAAATACAAACACTGTAGAGGGACTAACCAACCGTGAGCAAGGCCGAGTGAGGCCGAAACGCGTTGGTGGGGTGAAGTCTTGCAATAAATAAGGCTTAAAATCGATATCTGACTGTGCCGCCTCCTTTGTTCTAAATAATTACCTGGGTCAGGATCCGACCCCTGGGCAGAGCACACACTGTAGAGCGCGCTCCCATGGCTATGGGATCTCCTTGGTTGCTGATATATATATATATATATATATATATATATATATATATATATATATATATATATATATATATATATATATATATATATATATATATATATATATATATATATATATATATATATATATATATATATATATATATGAGGTATGTCCAGTTCCCAACGAGAGTAGCACAGCGCAGTCAGCCACACCGACACACAGGAACCAGCAAGACCCAAAATGGTGCAAATTTGATTTTATTTAGTATTTAGCCCAGCACCAGTCCGCCATGACGCGTTTCGGCTAGAGATAGCCTTGATCACATGACAACGTCACGAGGGATGACCACCCCTTTTAAAGTGCAAGTAGTGCCATCACATGTCATAGAAAGTGAGAAAATACTCAACTTTCATTGAAACCATATACATTAGTAGTATCACAGCATAAATGCATTAGTATTGCACAGCAAAAGACAATCTCATGTCATATATTATAACAGTAATATTCAAACTAATATGTATTAAAATATATACATGTAAATTTGAATGCCTCAGAAATCTGAATTTTGATCGACAAACTCATGGCAGTGGCTAAAAAATAACTTCATAATGTACAAAAGTTAAAAGCCAATAAATAATTATAAATAATCATGTTGCCGTTAAAATTCATTGCAAAAAGTACTCAAACGTTTGAATAATTCAAACACTAATTGATTAGTGAGCACATAATTTATACTATATGGGCCAGATGTCATGGTTACCACTAGTGCAGAATTAGATGTACTGCCCAAGTGGGCTATTCAGTACTGAGGTCAGCAATATTGGTTCAATTGTGCAAATATGCAATATCATGTGCAAAACATGTTAGATGGCTGTAAAGTGCTACCATAAAGTGAAAAAGTGCAAAAAGAAATGTTGAATCATTATTTCTTTATATATTAAAAAAACAGGTCAAAAGCGAGGGTCCAGGGTTCATGCTATACAAATAACCTCAAGATTGCTAGTTTTAAGTTGTTATTACAGGAGAGTAACAATTAATTGAGGGTAAAAGTGCAGTGTGCAGTATAGCAAGGTAGTTCGAGTATTATAGATAGGTGTGGCAATCCTCCCCCATGTTAAGCCCCTGAGGTGCCTTAGTATCAAGGGATATAATATAACGGGTCTCCAACTTTCTGAGTAGGGACTCCCTATCACCTCCTCTTCTTTGGGGGGGAACACAGTCTATCACAAACTATCTCAGAGCAGAGGCATCCATCCCATGCATTAACTCGAAATGCCTGGCCACAGGATATGTAGGATCAGCATGGGCAATGGCATGCAGGTGTTGCAAGATCCGCTTATGGACTTGTGGCCTGGTGCTACCTACATATCTGAGCCCACATGGGCATTCCAACACATAAACAGCATACTCTGTTTTGCAGTTTAATTTTTGTTTGATCTTGATGGGGGAAGGAGATAAAGGTGTAACTACCTCAGACTTGCTCACACCATGTTTGCATGCTTTGCAGGTGGAGCAACGCAAAAATCCCTTGCTATCATCTAGCCATGAGCCTGAGATTACCTCTGGGCTACTAGATACCAAACTGTCTTTCATAGATCGTGCCTTCCGGTACGTAATGCTAGGGTATTTAGGCATTGCAGGGCCAATTATAGGATCATTGGAAATCAGTGACCAGTTGTCCTTGATTATCTTATGAATAATCCTATGCTGGTTGCTGTACCCGATAATCAATCTGGTTTCTTCACCAAATCTGTTGGCGGGACCAGCTGGTTGGCATGTACCTCCTAAGCCTAAGAGTTCCAGCCTATCTATTTTATTGGCCCTGACAATAGCATTATCTATGATGGCTGGTTTGTAGCCCCTTTGAAGAAACCGCTCCCTACACTGAGATTGTGCCACACGACATTCGTCTTCACTACTGCAGATTGTTCTGACACGAAGCATCTCCCCGTAGGGAATGCTCCGTATCAGATGTGCAGGATGATGACTGCCTGCATGTAGTAAGGTGTTCCCTGCCGTGGGCTTCCGGTACAACCTAGTTTGGAGAGTGCCTCCCTGGACAAAGATTTCAACATCCAGGAAAACAATGGACTGATTACTAATGGAGCTGGTTAATTGGATATTGAGATTATTATTATTCAGCACTTATATAAAATCTCTCACCTCAGTCTCAGTCCCATCCCAAACAAAAAACAAATCATCAATATATCTAGACCAGAGTTTCACCTTCGTATTCATAATGACAGAGTGGTCTGCCATCAGGACCTGCTCCTCCCAGTACCCCATGTGCAAACAGGCGTAACTGGGAGAGAAGCAGGCCCCCATAGCTACACCCCTGGTCTGAAGAAATAGCTGCTTTGCAAACAGAAAAACATTATTATCAAGGCACATTGAGATCATCTCTATCAGCATTTGCGAATGTTCTTTAAAGCAGACTTCCCGCTTCCCTAGGAAGTGTCTGATAGCTTTTAGTCCATCTTGGTGGAATATACTGGTGTATAGCGAGGTAACATCCATAGACACCAGTATATAAGTGGAATTCCATCTGAAATCAATGAGTCTCCTGATTAAATCGGTCGTATCGAGGACAAATGAGGGCAAACTTCTTACGTGGTCTTGTAAGAAGAAGTCAATGTACTTACTCATGTTCTCCAAAAGACTGTTACATGCAGAAATAATAGGTCTGCCTGGAGGCTGCTGATAGTTCTTATGGACCTTATATATATATAATCATGTGATCAAGGGAGGGATCTCCCACTGGCTAAATAAAATACTTGCACGGAAATATCGGGTCCACGCTCGTCTGTTCGAGTGCAGGGAGAAGTGAAGGCGGGTTTGGAGTGATATATATATATATATATATATATATATATATATATATATATATATATATATATATATATATATATATATATATATCTATCAAGGTCATTCAGAGTGGTAGCCTTGCAGAAAATGCTGCAGTTGCTATGAGAGAGTGTGTGTATGACTTCTCTGGATGTCCAGGATCCCTCCTTGCATATAACCATTTACCACAATCATTGCAACTACCTATAGAATGTGTCACTATAAAGTCAAACTGCTTTTCTTTATTCTCAAAGCAGTGGCAATTATATTATGAACTACATGGACCCAGTGGCAGCTTAATGACAATACCCAGACTATCAAGTCTTCACGTATCAATGGCAAACGATATACTCAGGCCCACACACAGCCGTTCAGCTGATTGGGCCTCTCACTCAGTGTGGCCAAGTCTCATCTATGCCCTACTACTTGAAGCCAAATCCTTGACACCAGCTTGAATGCCAGAGTAGGCGAAGCCACTCCAACCGAAGTTTGTTATTTGCATTCCGTCCCTTACTCGGCATAACATCTGTCTTCAAGTCTTTACAGGGCCGATTGTCATCCTGCATCCCACTGATTACGTACTGCACAATATGAATGCACCTTCTACAGGAACAGTTATATGGTCAGTAACTCCTAGTATATGTATACTTTGACAGCTGCAGCAAGGTGACAAACAAAATTAAAAACACCTGGACATGGTAATTGGATCAACACAATCTAAATCAAGGTTTACATTTCCAACCTCAGCCGACTCATTTTGTTATGCCTATGGATGCATCAGGTGGAAGGTTGAGGAGTCCAACATAATGATTTATAAACAAGAGGTCATTGCTCATCCAGGAGAAGGGTATTCACTTCACTGTCCAAAAAAGTCTACTAACTTTCCTTCCAAGACTGGAGAATTTGCCAGTGCTAATGATGATGAACAGTACAACCTCCATGGTCTATTTCAATAAGCAGGGCAGCACAAAGTATCTTGCTTTTTTGGAGGAAGTGCAACTTCTTTGGAAATGGATGATAGAGCAGGGAATCTCTTTGAAGACAGAACCTCTTGCTTGAGTCTTCAACATGAGTGAATACCTACAGCAGGACAGCAAGCATCTCCCATGAGAGGGAGCTATCTCAAGATCTGACTGATGCTTGACCATTAGACTTATTTGTAACACTATTAAACAAGAAATGCTGGTAGTTCACCAGACAGCAGTGGTATCCAGGGTTGAGAAGAGATACGTTTTTATTCTCTTGGTTCAAGATCTTTGCTTAAGCCTTTCCACTATATGCCCGCTCCCTGAGAGTTTGTAGCAAAATCACGAGAGAGCCTTGCTAGCTGATTCTCACAGCCCATGCTTGTGTCTACCAGTATTGTTTCACCAACCTTTGCCACTTCTCTAACGTTCTACCTACCCCTCTGGAGACTCGTCATAACCTCCTATCCAGGGAGAACAACAGATTCTTTTCCACTTCCTGCCCTTCCTTAAATTTAGCGTCATGGATTCCTGGAGCATGCACAGTTTGATATTCCTTTAAATACCTGTCTCTTTCTGTCTCAGGCCAGAGAGTCACCAACCACCGAAATATATTAAGTGAAATAGAGAGGTTGTGTCTAGTATCCGTATAATAGTCTGCATCCGATGAGTTAAAAGCCAACTCCATTCCACCGTCTCAGTAATTGTACTGTAAGGTATTCCCTTTTTTCTCTCAACAGAATTGGGAAGAGGATGTAGCCTAACAGCTAAGGTGGTCGATCTCAAATCTGCGGAACCCGGTTCGAGTCTCGGCAGGGACGCTCAACATCCTGTGATTCTGGGCAAATCACTTAATCTCCCCATGCACCACAAAAATTAATGTGTCTTTGTGTAAGGCAGGGTTCCCCAAACCGGTCCTGGAGGGCCGGATCCATGCCAGATTTTTAAAATAACTACATGTATCTAAATGGGGATAGGCAACAAATCTGGCATGGATCCGGCCCTCCAGGACCGGTTTGGAGAACCCTGGTGTAAGGTACTGGTGCTCATGCAAAGCGTTCTGATATCCAATACCTTTGGGTGAAGTTTACACCATATAAATCTCCGGGGAAAAAATTAACACATCATACTGTGTTTTCTCCCTAACCTTCCTTAAAATCGTTCTCCTCCTGAGAATCCCCACTGGCTTCCCCCACCAGCTAATCTTTGGCTCAGTTCACTGAGCTGCCTATGCAACAAACCTAGAGCCTTGTTAGATCTATTAACTGACTCTCGATTGGCCCGCTGTGCAGCATAGATTTTTGCCCTTGCTGTCAACATTCTGCCTCAGTGTATAAAGGACCTGTGCAATTTGCCCTCTGTACAAGCACACTACCCGACTCCTGAAATCATGCATATGTCTTTCTATTGCAAATGAAACTCTAAGGCCCTTCATAACTACAGGCCCATCTCATTGCTACAGATTGCTTTGAAAGTCCTGGATAAAGCAGGAAGCTGACAACTTTCCAATGTATTTATTTAATTTATTTATGTCATTTGTAAAGCACCTGAATTGCCCCAGGTGGGGTATCTCCGCGCTAGGACTGGGAGGGAGGTAGTGAGTATCGTGTAAGTGGGGGAGAAATTAGAACAGGAGGGTTTTTAGTCTTTTTCTGAAAATCAGATAGTTAGTAAAGTGCGAATGTCCAGGGGAAGTTTGTTCCAGAGTTTGGGGCAAGATAAGAGAAGGATTTGCCTCCCATTCCGGTTTGTTTGATGCGGGGTATAACAAGAAGGCCTTTCCCCTCTGAGCGGAGGGAGCACGAAGGAGTGTATTTGGACAATTTGTTGGCGAGATAGGCCGGTCCCATTTGGTTTAGACTTTTGAATACTATACAACAGATTTTAAAGTGTATTCTTTTGCGAATGGGAAGCCAATAGAGTTTACGTAGGAGTGGGAGAGAAGGGGTTCGGTATGGGGAGCTCGTGACCAGACGGGCCGCCGTGTTTTGCACAACCTGCAGACTCTGAAGGGCAGATTCCTTGGCGGAGATCAGCAAGGCATTGCTGAAATCCAGGCGGCTGGGTACTAGTGCGTGAATGAGAGTCTTTCATGTGGATGGGGGGAGGAAATGGAAGACTTTACTCAGCAAGCTGAGGGCGTGAAAGCATGCTCGTTTGGCAGCGCCAATGTGTTCATCCATGTTCAGTTTGCTATTAAGGAGAACTCCTAGGTTTATTTCCTAGAATATAACGGCCTACTGGACCCAGTCCAATCTGGATTTTGCATGGTCATAGTAGCACAACAGCTCTACTTTCTGTCACCAGTGACCTAAGTATAATGTTATAGAAAGGCAACTCAGCGGCCCTGATCTTACTTGACCCCTTGAGTGCTTCCGAGATGGTTTCTCATGTTACATTGTCATCAAGCTTATTCAATATGGGCATCTGCAAGACTGCACATAAATGGCTAGGTTGTTTTATTTCCAGCAGAACTTAGACAGTAATTCTTTTTTAATTTTTTTTACAACAAACTTTATTGAATTTTCAGAGTACCAGATGGGCTGAGCCCAACAAGAAAAGTACAAAGGAAGCACATCAAATTATATCTCTGGATACATTATACAAATACCCAATAGCCTGCAAAACAGACCAAGGAAAAATGAACCCCCCCCACACACCCACGAAGCGCACCATACATACTTTAAAAAACAATTATAAGAAATTGCTAGGAAATTTCCCAACCACTTTTCATCAGCAGCTATACACTAAACAGGTAAGTTGTTTACCACTAACTGTTCAATGGGGTCACAAGCAGCAGTCTGCGACACTGGGGGCAATTCGATACATCTATAGGCGGCCCACTGGGACAGATTTTTCCATGCTTTTGTGGGCATCCCCTCGTCTGAAAAACTACAACCTCTGCAGACATAATTCTGTCCAGTGCCTTTTTCCCAGATGGTGACACTGGGTGGGGACGAGTACTTCCAATGTTGTGCTATATCACACTCAGCTAATGTGAGTAATGTGTGGCCCAAAAATAAAAGATGTCTCCTGTAGCGATTTCCCCCCCCAATGTCCTCTGTTCTGTGTAAAAGCGCTAATCTGGGATCCACGGGATATCCCACACCAGGACACGACCCAGGCAGGACACCATGCCAGACCAGAATGGCTGAACCACCGTGCAACCGCACACTGTGTGTAAAAATGATCCATCATCGCGAGGCAGCGGATACAGACCTGAGTTTTGATTGCACCCATTTTCCAGAACCTATGGCGAGTGTAATACACCCTATGGAGGTATTTGAACTGGATTAGTCTGTATCTGGTAGACACAGCTGCATATCGAGGACTGGCCATAGCCTCGGCCCAATCATCATCGATAAGGGCCGCCAGGTCGGCGGCCAATGCCTCCTGGGTTTTGTGGATAGTGGTCTTAGTATGTGTGATGAGTGTCTGATAAATTTGCCAGATTTTGTGAGCCCCAAAATCCCCCACTTACTGTATCTCTTACTCCTAGTTCTTTTCTTCCTCTCTCTTTTGTAGGGTACCCCAGGGCACATCCCTGATCTTCATCCTCTTCAATAGTTATATCATCACTTTGATCTCTGTTTTGCGCTCCTTTAGAATGGACGGCATATCTTCTGCAGACCTTACAAAGGATCTTTCCCATCTCCGAGAAGCCATCCAAAACTTGTTCCTACTGCTGTCTGTATAAGAATGCTGTAGCTATCTGAAAAAATGCTAATTGCCTCAAACTAAACTGTTACCGACCTTACATTTGAATGTATACTGTGATCACCACAGTGGTGGTACCTATTTAGTTAGTTAGAAGTCTTGGTTTTATCGTGGATCACTATCTGTGCATCGCCAAATAAACTAACCATGTTTCTTCCATATGCTTCTCTCTGCTCAAGATGTTGACAAAAAGATTTTACACTTGCTCGCCGAGTCGTCTGCTAAAACAGTAGTCCAAGCCCTCATCACTTCAATACTTGATTATGGCAAACAGTTTTCCTCATTGTCCCTGATTATCTGATCTGCTGTTTCACTGATGGCTGAGGACACCCCAGACCGTTTTATACTGAAATGCGTCAAATAAATGTGCTGCCACTGCGCAATACAAACCGCCATGGTTGCGCCAAATTCACATCTTGGCGGACCATGGCTCAGCGCGGCAGCCTGTGGCATAAGAACTGATGTTGGTGCCGCAAATCTTCGGCAAATCATACCGATGCAACTGCTGTAAAAGTGCCGTAAGGCAGTTTTTTGCGTCATGCAACACCAGCCCAAGCACTCTGCCACACTCACCACTTCGTGAAGCAGCAAAAAAACCACTGAAAAACAAGGAAATCCTAAAAAAAAAGCCTTTGGGGGACCATAGAGGAGTCTGCAATGGACCAAGAAGGACACTGCAGTAGTCAGGAACCTCAAGCAACCACCCGCAGCAAAAACCCTGATGCACATGCAGAGACCCTGGCAAAGGGGAAGCGCAAATCGAACTTCGGTCAAGAAGAGAATAAAATACTGGTCACTGAGGTAACAAATTACCAGCACCAGCTCTTTGTGAGTTTAAAGTTGCCACTTGCCAAAAAGGAGGCGATATGACAGACCATTGTACAGAAGATAAACAGCGTAGGACAAGCTAAGAGGACTGTCATCGACTGTAAAAAGCAATGGCACGACTGCAAGCGCAGAACAAACGAAAAGCTTGAGGCAAACCGTAAGGTAGCATTACAAACAGGAGGAGGTAGCCCAGCAGAACAGGAGGTTCTGGATGCCCTGCAGGACCAGGTGACTGCTGTCATCCTAGAGGAGTTGGTCACAGGACAGTGCACCTTAGACAATCAAGAACAGTCAACGGGTAAGTCACAATAAGTGCACATATATGAGTAATGGGTTATGTTGGTGTTCTCAGCTAGATATGTCCCTGTGCCACAGTCTGCTTTGTGCATCTTGATGTCTTGGGACCTGTCCCCAGTTCCACCTATCCGTAATGGAAGTAAATCACATATGACAGTCACACTTTGCACATGCCAAAACACCCCTCCCATATATCTCTCTGATGGGGCAGATAAATAATCTTGTTGTCCCACCCGAGCAATAAGTTGCAATAGCGCACTAGCGTACCCTGGTGCGTGATCTTCACAGGGAAAGGTAAAGCCACCTTGTGTGTCTTAACATGTGCCTGTGAATATCACCCTGTAAATGCTACATTTGGCGTGTCAGTCGTGTGACGTGTGTTGCTGTGTGTATTTTCATGCAACACCCATGTCCACTGATGCATGTTCTGATTTATTGGCCTACCGTCAATCAGAAAATGCATCTGAGTGCTATGCCGCCCTACGGCTGGCCTAGTGAGGAGTGACAAGGAGGAATGTTCTTATGAGCCCAGTGTATTTATGCCAAGCTAATGCCTAATGCATTCCACAGCATGCATCGGAAGATTAATTGACCCCAACAGATTGTTCATATGCATGAAGGTGCCTCTTCATGCACAAAAACAATCTACCCACCAAGCTGGCATCCCAGCACCATGGTGCAAGTGTGCCTGCTTTAGCAATGTGCCTAAATATTTAGGGGGTTATTAACAAGCCAGTTGTGCCGCTTGTGTGTCACTGTTAACATGATTAAAATTGATGCACTGGTGGTGCAAGGTGCTCATAAAAGAAAAGCCTCAGTGCCTGTGCAGAATGAAATTATTTCATGCACCATAATGTCGTAAAGATGTTGTATGCCAAAATACATAAGGGTTGCAGTATGGAGTGCTGAAAAGGAGGACAACACACTGCAATCACACACTAATTTAAAAATGCCTTCACAGTGTTAGCATAAAAGTGTACATACCATCAAGATAAACATTAGCAAGGTAGTGTCTGTCCATGGGTCAGTAAAAATAAGTACCACTACACTGCACCACTGGTGTAATAATAAGTGGGGCAATTATGATTAGGGCTCCCGGTTTTATGGTATGTATTTTTTTGCCATTCCTGTCTGTATTTATCCATATTTATTTTGTGGGCATTTTTTTCTGTATTTATCCACATCTACAGCTAGTATTTTTCCACATTTATTTAAACTGACAATGCATGATTATTTTCGGTAATATATATAAATATGCTGCTGCTGTGTTACAACAATATTGAAAACACACCTCACTATCCTAGAATAATTGATGTAAACATATTTAGAATTTGAAGGAGTATTCCTGTGCGCTCTAATGACCTGGCAAAAGAGGGCACAAAAATCTGAAACACATGCTGGTACCATATTAAAAGAAAATTACATGAAAACTGTAGTTAAGCACTCTTTTAAAGACATATTCAAGGTCAATAGGGCAAGACTGCAGAACAGAGCTGACTCTATCCAGGGACCAAGAAAGATTAAAGTAAGGAAACATTGCAAATTGCTGTTTCACTGCAGGGTAAGTAAGAGGCCACAGGGGTGAATGAGCATGCGCAAGATGTCGGGTGGTCTGGAACTAGGGTGCTGACCACGAACAACCGAGGCCAATGAAAATGATAGAATGAGGAAATACTGTGCCCAAGAAAATTAGTATAATGTTGCTGTATAATGGTACCGGTGTTCTCTTTTATTAACATCTTTATTTTCCAATTTCTTTCCACACAATGCCTCTAAAATCAACTCAGCACTCAAAACAATAAAGTATCCCGTGGGGAGTACTAGAGGTGCAACTAGAGTGAAATTTCGGGAGGGGCTAACCAAAATTTCGGGGGTGGGGGCTGATTCTTCCAGCAATTGGCAGAGTGAAGATGCAGGGGCTCTCCTAAGAAGAGGTGAAAGAACAAAAAAACCTCGCTAACAAGTAAATGGTCTTTTAAAGACCTGTGAAGTACTCTGGTACATTGTTAGTGTAGCAGTGCCACAGGGGTTGCTCAACTGCGTAGTGGTGCAGGCGTTATGGCAGAGGTGGCATAGAGGACACTGGAGTGCATGTCTGGTGTGTGGTGTTGGTTTGCTCCAGCCCTTCCCCTTCGACCTCCCATGTCCCCTAGTTCTTTTTGAGTCAACACGTACCTTCCAAGTTAATATGACGGAGGGCTGGTTCAGGGGTTCGGCAGAAGGTCACTAATAGACTGGTTGGAAGGATTAGAAGGCATTCCCAGCATCAGGAAGGGGGCGTGGTGAGAACTCTGGATTCGAGCACGGCAGCGCGGCAAAATTTGCTAGGAATTTGCAGTTTTTACATATAAATGCAGACAAAGGAAAAATTGTTTTCCGTCTGTATTTATGTGTAAAAATCTGTTTAAATGGAAAACCGGGAGCCCTAATTTTGATGCACAGGGGGAAACGTCTTGATTCTCGGTCTGCATCACAACATAGATTACTTGACTGTGACACAGAGATAATCCTTGAAAAATCACAAGTGATGCTTTGGTTAAAATATTGCAAAGATTAAACATGCAAGCACTAGTAACACATTTTCATCTTTTTGCAGCAGATGCACCTACTACATCAGAACATGTGGATGACACACATGATTTCCAAGAGAAGGACGACAATCTGCCCACAATAGACCTTGACACTCCTGATGAAATACTGTATACCGTACGGTCACCTTCTCCGCATCCAGAGAGTGACACCAATGTTGTTGCTGCTCCTGAAGAAACTCAAACAATTTCCAACACTGCATTAGTCACTACACATCAACATCCTGTCTTTGAGGGTACGCAGCTACAGTTCCAAAGAACAGCTGTTGGACTACAGCGTGATCTTCTCAGAGAGGTGCATGTGGCTGTGGACAGTGTGGATGGTACACTGCAGGCCATCCCCAGAAGCCTGAACTTTGAACCTGTTAACCTGGATCAGGAACAATCCATCAACATATCTGGTGTAATGAGTCTGAGTCATGAACAAATGCCAACACAAATTGACAGCAGGGAGGTGGCAAAACATTTTGAAAAAGTTTATGAAATCGTACGTTACATAAAGCAAAAGCAGGACACTTACCTTTGCAACAATGTCTGGCTATCCCAGGGATTTACTGGCTGTCCTCAGAAACCAGCAAATATTGACCAATTCGCTAATGCCCAACATCTTGTCACAGGGAAATGCTGGACCTCAAACCTCCTCTGCCACTGCTGTTGGTCACCTCCTGAGCAACAAGCAGAATCCTCTGGCGAAGATGACTCAACTGTAACACAATTTAAGGGCGAGACAGGACACTGACATCACACAGTGTCAGAGGTGTTGTTTACAAAGAGAACTTTATGTCCAGTGTTGCCACATATCTCCTCTCCATAAAGGCTACACCTGTGCCCCTCCACCTTGTTTGTCCTCATCTGTGACGTTCAAAAATATTGTGCTAATAACAATGTCTACCTCACAAAAAACTTTTGACAACTTGTTTTTTCACTCCTCACACCCCTGTAAACATGAGTGCAGCATACCAACTTCTGTGACAAGAGCAATGTCCCATTGTTTTATATTTGACCAATTCTACCATGTCATTGTAATTGTGGTGTGTAAATAAATGTGAGCACCTGTGAAAGAGTGTGTAAGGACTCGATATTAGGTAAGTATTACAATGTTAATATTGCAATCAATGTTGAAATATGTCAATATAAAACATAAATGATGCTATGTAAACTCATCAACATGTCCACAGCAAGTGAAACTAGTCATATCAGAACCAAGATGTGTGCAAAATTGTGCCTGTATACTCCATACACCATTACTGCCACTCAACTTGTCCTGTATACAGACATTGTGGTGGGCAGTGGTATGCATTTACTACTTGTGACACAATAACTAGTTGACCTTGAACATGAAATAGCTCTAACATCACCTCGACTGACAATATGTAGTGTGTACATCCTGTCTGTGTAAGAAACACCTATGTACACAAATATATCATCACTAAAGATAGTTGAAACAGTCTTGTTACATAGATATACAAGTGTTGCCTGCATAGCCATATGTATGTTAAGCCACAAGAGTGTCTGCACAAAACTGTTGACTCTCAAGTATTGAAATAACCTGTCCAAAACACATTAACATGAAGCTTCTACATGCTACATTTTACTATGCCTAATCCCTCAAAACACAAAATCTAGATTACATTCCATGTGCCTAATGACTCAAACATTAAAATACTGAAATGCTCACCATCAATCAACAAGATCCAAAATTGGAAAAATTGTTCATTTTATGAACAATAAAAAAATTAATAAAAGTCCCTTTTAATCTATCTAAATAACTTATCCTAAATAACCTCAAAAGCTTAAACTCTATCTAAAAATCTATCAATCCTAACTATGACTAACCTACCTTACTTAACTTATCCTAAGCTAAACATGTATCACGTTAGACCACTAAAACATCAGCTCCCACCCACTCATAACACATCAATGCAAAATGGACATACACATACCTATTTTATACATAAACAAAGATAAAAAGTTGTAAAACACATATTTTTGGGGGGTATTTTTTGGTAGTATTAAAAATCTGTCACAATGTACCTCACTTATTAAAGAGGGAAGTGGTAAAACAGTAAAAATTATGAGCTGGAATATTGCAGGCCTTCGTTCAAAAAGGGGTGACATAAGATGGCTTGAACTCCTAAAGGATTGTGATGTCGTGGCTCTACAGGAGACATGGGGTAGGGACTGCGATTTCTGGCTAGATGGGTACACATCATATTTTTTAGCTGCCCAAGCATCAAGCTCAGGACGAGATAGTGGGGGGCTGATGTTTTTAATATCCGTTAAAGTGGGGGGTTCTGTGAAGATCCTAAATACTACATCTCAGAATTACTTAGTTTTGGAAGTTAGTATGCCCAATAATTATAAATTTGTTTACATTAACTTCTACAATGCCATGCAAGGTACTCTTTACAATGAAAACATTAACTCACTGGCAAAGTTTTTAATTAAATATAAGGAGGGGGAAAACACTTTTGTATATTTCACCCTGTTGGAGAATTTTAATATACATTTATGTCAACTAAATTGCCATTATAGAAATTATGATAACATAGATAATCTGCCCTATTCACATTTTGAACATTCTGTAAAGGGGGCCGCCCTGGAAGAACAACTTTCAGAGATTAATTTATCTGAACCAGAGTTCTTCGACATTAATGAGAGGGTGGCAACATACAGTGCAGGGGACAGCAATACTATCATAGATTATATATTCATTTCTCCTGGCATGTTACATAATGTTATTTTTATAATGCTATACAAACTACATTTAGTGATCACAACCCAGTGGTGTTGGAACTGGACAATAATAATTTGTTTTTATTTAATAAAGTTGCAAACACAGAAACCATGTTAGATCTAGTTGTCCAGGACCAGGGGAGACAGGTAAAATGGAGTAAAATCCTCCCAGAGGACTTTTTTCACTCACTTAATTTAAAGGTGGGGAAGGAACTCAACACTTGTACGGAACCACTGAAGTTTGGTGGGAACATTATTTCCTCATTCGAATTAATCTGTCGACAAGTGGCTGAGGATTTAAAGAGTAAGCCGAAACATAAGGTGCAAAAGGCGCAGGGGTGGTTTGATAACGAATGCTCTAAAACCCATAGAGATCTACTTATAGCACTAAAAAAGACACCCCGAGATAGACAGGAAGTTGCTAGGTTAAGGAAAAAGTATAATACAACTGTTCTGAGGCGAAAGAATGAAATTAAAAAACAAGCATGGGACCAACTTTACGAGAAGGTCACTTTGAGGGATAGCGCCAAATTCTGGTCAATAGTTAATACCCCCTTATTTAATGGCAATGAAAATGCTCCATTAGAGGTAAATATCCCTGAACGGGATTGGTTAGACCACTTTGAAAAAATTTAGGGCAGTAACCTTGAATTAGGCTCTTTTGATCCAGTGCTGGATGAGTTTCGGGAGACTCCGCTCAGATTCTCTATCAAGGAGGTACAGAAGGCCATTGAGGGCACGGCAGGCCATAAAGCCCCAGGTCCAATTGGGGTACCGGCTGACATGTTTAAATCAAATTCTAGCGTGTGGTCAGTAGTCCTCACTAATGTTTTTAATATAGCCTGTACAGATAAAGCCAGAGTTCCAACATCTTGGTCACAGTCTATTATAATCCCCATATTTAAGAAGGGCCAAAGGGGGGATCCAAGATGTTATAGGTCCATATCATTGCTAGATTCATCATTTAAAATTCTAGGTAAGATTTCATTTTGGGCCAAAAATAATGATATTCTGCGTAATGCGCAGTATGGTTTTAGATCCGGGAGAGGCACCGAGGATCAATGCCTAAATTTACATCTTATACTGAGCAAATATACAGTTGCGTCCAAGGGGTCAATTTACTTGGCATTTATGGACTTGTCCACAGCTTTTGACCTAGTTAATAGGTCAAAGCTGTGGACAATGCTCCTGGAGCTGGGTCTGGATCGGGCATTGGTGAACTTTCTGGCGGAACTCCACAGAGACTTGAGAGTGTCTATACGTATGACCCAAGAGGAGAAGTGCACTGCATTCTTTAAATCAGGCAGGGGGGTGCGCCAAGGGTGCATCTTGGCCCCAATGCTTTTTTCTCTATATATTAATTCACTGGGAAACACTTTGGCAGCGGCATCTGTCGACGTTCCGCGTATGGGTGGTTCTTTGAGGCCTGTTTTATTATACGCTGACGACACGGTGCTGTTGTCAAGAACCCTGCTAGGTTTACAACATCTGCTCAATTCCTTCGGGCTTTCATGCAATATCTGGATGTAGTGATAAATATAGAGAAATCGCATGTAATGTCTGTGGGGAAATGTAAGAATAGTATAAAAACCCTCTCCTGTAATGGTTCAGCAATCTCGAGAGTTAAAGTTTTTACCTACCTAGGAGTGGTGTTCGATGATAAAGGTTCCTGGGTACCACAAATCACCAACAAGGTAGCGGCCGTGAGAAGATTGTCGGCTGCTATTTTGGGTTTTGCAAAGCGACTGGGTGGGAAACCAGCTGAGGCTATATTGGCCATCTATAGAGCCAAAACCTTAGCCATTGCAAGGTATGGGGCCTCGATATGGGGTTATAAAGACTCTGCCCTGATACAGAGAGAGGAAAATAGATTCTTGCGATCCCTTATGGGTCTCCCCCATTCTACCCCAGCGTTTGCAGTGCACATGGAACTGGGGATGGGGTACATTGGAGATACCCTGTCTATGGCCCCACTTTTGTCATGGATCAGAACCTGGCTAAATCCCAACCTATCTCTAAATCATAAAATCATTAGGGACTGTATGGGGCGGGACAAAGTGGCGGAGATACGGTGGTTGGCATTTATTAAATCTACAGCAGGTTATCTCGGCCAACCTGAACTGTACACTAACCCTGAAAGCCTGACAAGAGAAGATATTAAATGGGTAAAAACACATTTTATAAAAAAGCGAGAATCGGAAAGGGAAGCGTGTGAAATCATGAAGCCAACTGTAAGGTCACATTATATGTTGATCACGTCAATGTCTATACAATCATATTTGACGACTGTTACCAAACCATTCCATCGGTGGCTTCTTACAAATTCCCGTTTTAATCAGGTGCATTTTCTGTTGGGTACTTATGATAAGTGGTGTAAGCCCCATGAGAATGCACCATGTAAATGTGATGATTTCTCTGACCAGGATTTACTGCATTTTGTGTTTTTTTGCCCCTTCTTTAAGACTGGCAGGGAAACATTCATTAAGCCAATACTAAGGGACAAAGGGTTTAAGCAGATTAAACCTGCCTTGCTGTATCTGCAACTTATGGAGTCTCCACTAGTCATGTTCGGGGTAGCCAACTTTTTGACTGCCTCTATTCGTTCTAGACAGAATAGACTTCGGTTGATTTCAGCTTTAGATTATGTAAATGTTGATCAGTGCTAGATGTCATAAATGATTAGTTTGTAACAATAGAATTCCTGAGATTATCAATTTATGGGATCTTGTAAAGTTTGCAAATTTTTTTTTTTTTTAACTATGTAAATTTTGTCAATTCAGCAATTAGTCCCTTCCGACCGCCACTGAACATTGTGTACATACTGAATTTTTATTCTTTTAACTCCTAAATTGCTTTTTAACTAATTACTGTTTTTGAAATTCCAATGTATTTGTATAGCATACTTTTATGATTTTAAAATAATCGAATAAAGTGATTTTGACTCTGACTCTGACTCTAGTAGTATGAAAGAAGTATTAAAACAATACATCACCCACCCCGAAGTATAGAAAAAAGACAATCTAATCACAATTCAAACCTATGTACATGTAAAAAAACTGATTACCCTACCTAAGACTACCTAATCTAACTACAATACACCTACATTATGACTAATCCTAAGTATAATATGAACGGACCTAATAAACATATATACAAAATGGCCACTACAATTGTCCCTTGATAATGTCCACACACTGCTGCAGGCAGTACATCTTCTACAACATCGTAGCCGTCTTAGGTTCTAGCCCACTTATTTTGAGTTTAAAATAATCCACATCTTGTTTGGACATCCCCTGGATGCAAGACTGTTCAGCACTTGATGGCGCCCCGGGGCCTGGGGCTGGTGTTGGTGGCTGAGACTGTTCAAACTGCGAACCATTACCACCTCCATTGCCCATGTCCTTGGAGGACGCCTTTCCATTAAATTGTTTTTTTTCTTTGCGGGTACATTTGCAATCCATGGTTTGGCTGCCTTTTGCTTCTCATAGAGCCGAGACATCCAGCGGAAGTCCTTTCCCACCTCACAGACGTGTGAGTACCTTGTCTTCCTAAGCCGGAAAGTGCGTTCCTCCTCAGCAGTCATGTTATCTTTCTGAAAAAAAGTTAATGTGTCAGTCAATGTGTACATAACTGACATATGTAGATAGACAATGCATGCATACATTTTAGATGCTGACTCTAAAACTTGTTCCATTCATCAGATCACTGTGTGGGCCACAGGCAGCAACACCACACTGCCAAGGTTGTGCTTCACATACTGTGCTATCAGCTAAACCCCATGATTCAATGTGAATCCTAGGTTGTCATGAAAACAATTGATAACACTAAAAGCCATGACAAACCAGTAAACATACATCATGGTCTCAGATCAGTTTCCAGCAAATTTACGTTTTATATGGCTCACCAGGTGACATTCATGTAGTCATGTGATCTATGAACTAAAACTACTTTTGTGATCATACAGCGCCACAGCGTGTTGATTACGAAGTTGATCTTTGCAAGCCACTTGACCCGCATGTATGTCCATTTCACACCTCTACAGAGTTATACATTGGCGTTGCAAGTGCCTTTGTAAGAATCAGAGATGTGCTCTGTAGTGCAACAATGATGCCACATCTAATGAATGTCATGACATGTAAGCTCCCACGCAGACACCTTTAGACCCTCAAGGATGGGCAGTGCACAGTATATCCAAGTTGAGAAGGTGAACCAGTGGTCCTAGAGAGGGGATGGACAGAGGGTACGTGTGAGAGTGGGGTGGATGGATGGGGAAATGGTGCCCCCCAACTCTTCTCCCCTCCCCCCTCCACCAGGAGAACCCACACATTACGCAGAATATAACCTGTATTTGACAGGATCGCCAAATACATCCTTAGAACCAGATGGTACGTAGGCCCCCTCTGTATACCGGATATTATTACGGTTCCCTTTTTCTGTTTCTTTTCTACGCTTTCTTTTTTGTTAATGGTTGAATTACTGATGGTTATGCATAAAGAATGACATCGATGAGGACATTCCCTGAATCCTGGGTAGTGACTTGAATTGCCTGCTGAGACATGGCATGGCAGGGAAGAACAGTAGACAGTGGTTACGTTAACTGTAAATGTACTAAGATTGGGGGCTAGTGGGCGTGTTAAATGCGGTAGACAGTAAACGAAAGTGCAAGATAAGTGACACAATGCCATACCCCAGAGCAGATGCATATGTATCACTGTCTAAAAGTTAACAGAGAATAATACTGAAAAGTTGCAAATATATTGCTTGTGTAAATGTAACAAAGATACAAAATGTCAATAAAAATAGGTTAAAAAACATCTAATGAATGCCACTACTTATGTTGACTGACATGCAGCATGCCATGTAGTACTAGCAGTGTGAACTATACATGGGCTGATGATGTAGGGATACAAGCCCGTACCTGGAAACCAATATGCAGGGTATTGGGTACATTGCTTACTCAACAGCACATCACATCTTTACAACAATCCTAACTAGTGCATCATGTACACACAGTGATCCTCTTTGGAAACTTTTTTGTTGACATCTACTTAGGCCTCATGTTCATGCCCCAAGGAAACATTTGTGAGTAACAAATTCAGTCTCACACAGTCAAGACTGGGAAGACATTTCTTGAGTACAAAATGTGCATCAATTGCAACATGACACTATCAAATCGTGTCCTTAACACTGCACAATGATCACATCATGAAATGACACAAGGCAGACTGACAATCCTAGACCTCTGTTGCATACTAATTGGACCAGACTCTACAGATATTGAAAGTGACTGATTGATTCAATGTTTAATGACCAAAACATCTGAAATTTGATGAATGTACCACATCTTACGGTTTGATTTCTAAAATTGCTCACATGTTATGTTGCAGAATTATTTTTAAATTGATGTCAATGATGCACACTGTGCCTGCCCATATTTTGCTTTATTGTACTCTGGGGTATTACATGTATGTTCAGCAAAAGTGCATTAAAATCCATGGACTCCCCTGGCCCAGCTGACTCCGACATTGCACCCACACTGCAACTCCTGCCCACCCTCCCGTTAAACTACTGGACACAATATCATCCCGTGAATGCTGATAACTCCACTTGGCTTCTGCTATTCCATTCAAATTGACATTGTGCATTGCGGACTGAGTGAAGGCATGTCTGACACTATGATTAGTAACTCCCTGGTAACCAGGTATAGAATGGGCGCTCAACACAGTAAAGGGATAACAGTCATTAAACCAACAAAATATGAGAAGGCACTACAAAGGGAGAAAAAGGGTGGTTACCAGACAACCCCCAGAGACCACACCAGGGTATGGACATTATACGGACAAAAGAAAGGATCCTCTCTGAGCACCACAATATCGATTCTAAGTTAGAAGTAGTGTCACAAGTAAAAGCAATCCAGAATCTGTAGTAGGCACAATCAAATCAAGTAGTACAGTTGATGAACCAAAATATCTGTAGTTCATTGGTCACATATATTGATCACATATTATTGTAGTCCATTTCTCAGTCCGAAAGTGTAAAGATAAGTAGTCCAGTATCGTAATAAGTTCTCCTTTAGTCGAATATACACTCAAACGCAGTCAATATTCCAAAATGGATATTCTTAATTTTCTTGAATGGAAATTTCTACAACCAAATGCAGCCAACGCAGCCAACACGTGTTTCGTCAAGCACGAGTATGTGCAAATGACTTCCTCAGGGCTGCAACCCAAGCATACCAAAAATATATATGTCAATCAATTATGTACACAAATAACACTCTTTGCAAGTAAATCTCAAATATGTCCATGCTACGCGGCCGGGCTCAGCGGGCCGCCGCTGGCGCACCCCTGGCGCACCCAAGGCAAGCCCGTCTGCACCCGTCCGCGCCTGGACGCGCCCAGCGCCAGAATCCCTGGCCCCCGCGCCCCCACCGCACCCGACCCAGACTCAGCTACGACGCCGACTCCCTCCACGCTCTAAACACCGGCCGAGACCAACGCTGCAACCAGGCCACCCTGAAACACACCCACGGACCGTTCTCCTGCAGCAGCTGCTGATTCACCTGCGACGGAACCATCAAATCACCAAGAACCAGAGCCAACCACCTCCGCTGCATACTCCTCAACACCCGCTACGCACGCAAACACGCCATCGAGCTCTGGGACCTGCTCGACACCACAGGCCCGGACGTAGCCTTCCTGTCCGACCCGTGGTGGAACGACTCCTCTGCACCAGACATCGCCGTAGCCATCCCAGACGGATACAAGATCACCCACAGGGACCGCACCAACGGCATCGGAGGAGGAATAGCATCGTCCACAAGTCCACCCTCAAGGTCACCACCCACGCAGACGACTCCCTCAACACCGCCGAACACCTGCACTTCCGGATCCATACTGACCCCAACACCACCCTCAGAGGAACTCTCATCTACAGACCCCCCGGACCCCAGGCCCGCTTCAGCGACTCCATCGCTGACCTCGCCAGAACCCACGCACTCGCCTCCATGGACTACATCCTCCTCGGGGACCTGAACTTCCACCTTGAGAACAACAACGACGCCAACTCCTCCACCTGATCGACAACCTCGCCAACCTCTGCCTCAGACAACTCGTCACCGCGCCCACCCACGCCGCTGGCCACACACTGGACGACATCTTCTCCACAAGCACCCACGTCACCTTCGACCACAAAACCGAACCCCACTGGACCGACCACCGCTGCATTCACTTCACCTTCAAAAAACCAACCACGCACCATCACACCCAACAGCTGTCTCGCCGCTGCTGGAGCAAAGTCACCGAAGATCAGCTGATCACCACCCTCTCCAAGAACCCACCCACTGACCCCACAGACCCAGACGCCGCAGCCCGCAACTCCAGACAGTGGCTCAACGACTGTGCCAACACCCTCGCCCCACTGAGGAAACCCTCTAACAACCACGCCAGCAAGAGAGCCACCTGGTTCACCGACGAGCTCCTGGCCTCCAAGCGCATACGCCCGAAACTGGAGAAGAAATGGCTCCACGAGCGCACACCGGACAACCACGCAGCCCTCAAGGAGGCCACCGCAGACACCACCACCTCATCAGATCAGCCAAGAGATCCTCCTTCAAAGACCGCCTGGATAACAACGCACACGACAGCAAAGAGCTCTTCCGCATTGTAAAAGAACTCTCCAACCCCAGCGCCAACACCAACGACATCCCGCGCTCACAGGAACTGTTCGACTCACTGGCCACCGCAAGATAGCCTACATCCACGAAAGCTTCAACACCACGACCGACCCGACCACGCCAGACTCCACCCCTCTCCCGAACACCAACAGCACCAACCGCCTGACCTCCTGGTCCAACGTCAGCGACGTCGAGACACGCAAGGTCATGAACTCCATCCACTCAGGATCACCGACAGAACCGTGCCCACACCACATATTTAACAAGGCAGACGCAGCCATCGCACCCCAACTACGGAAGATCATCAACATCTCCTTTGAAACAGCGACATTCCCGGAAAGCTGGAAGCACGCCGAAATCAACGCCCTCCTCAAAAAGCCCAAGGCGGACCCCAAGGACCTCAAGAACTTCCGGCCCATCTCCCTCCTCCTGTTCCCGGTGAAGGTCATCAAGAAAATCGTCAACATGCAACTCACCCGCCACCTCGAAGACAACAACATCCTAGACCCGTCCCAATTCGGTTTCAGACGAAACCACAGCACCGAGACAGCCCTCATCGCCGCCACAGACGACATCAGGCACCAATTAGACAATGGCGAAACATCTGCCCTCATCCTCCTGGACCTCTCGGCCGCCTTCGACATGGTCTGCCATCGCACTTTAAAAACACGCCTCCAAGAAGCCGGTATCCAAGAGAAGGCCCTCGACTGGACCACATCCTTCCTCTCCGACAGATCCCAGAGCGTCCACCTCCCACCTTTCCGATCCAAAGCCACGACATCATCTGCGGCGTCCCCCAGGACTCCTCCCTCAGCCCGACGCTGTTCAACATCTACATGGCCCCCCTCGCACAAGTAGCCCGCCACCACAACCTCAACATCATCTCCTACGCTGACAACACTCAGCTCATCCTCTCCCTCACCAAGGACCCACGCACCGCCAAAACTAACATCCACAACGGAATGAAGGCCATCGCCGACTGGATGAGGAGCAGCCGTCTGAAACTGAACTCGGACAAGACGGAGGTGCTCATCCTCGGACCCAACCCCTCATCCTGGGACGATTCCTGGGGACAGCACCGACACCCACCGACCACGCATGCAATCTTGGATTCATCCTCGATTCCTCCCTCTCCATGTCCAAACAGGTCAACTCCGTCTCCTCCTGCTACAACACCCTCCGCATGCTCCGCAGGATCTACAAGTGGATCCCAACCAAAGCAAGAAGAACGGTGACACAGGCCCTCGTCAGCAGCAGGCTGGACTATGGCAAAGCACTCTACGTCGGAATCCTAGCCAAACACCTACGATGACTACAGCACATCCAAAATGCCTCTGCCCGACTAATCATCAACGTCCCCCGCCGCAGCCACATCACCCCCCACCTGAGAAACCTACACTGGCTCCCCGTCGACAAGAGGATCACCTTCAAGCTCCTCACCCACGCACACAAAGCACTCCACAACGCCGGACCAGCCTACCTGAACAGCAGACTCAGCTTCCACACCCCTCGCCGCCAGCTCCGCTCTGCCAGCCTCGTCCTCGCTGCCGTCCCCCGCATCCAACGAACAACCTCAGGCGGCAGATCCTTCTCCTACCTCCCCGCCAAGGCCTGGAACACCCTTCCTACCCACCGACGGCAGACCAAAGACCTACTCGCCTTCAGAAGACTCCTCAAGACCTGGCTCTTCGAACAGTAGCGAAGCTTCCCCCCCCTCACCCTCCCTCAGCACCTTGAGACCCTCACGGGTAAATAGTGCGCTCTACAAATAGATTGATTGATTGATTGCATTAGACACAAAATATTGTCATAACACATGCACATAATTCACAGACCATGCAACTCATTTACAATAAAGCCAGCAACGTGGCGCCACTGGCCCCTTGTGTCAATGCTGGGTCACTTCCACAACACCGTCTTTTGAGAGTTAAACAATGATGTGTTGCATCCCTGGGATCTTGCCTGTGCTGGGCTTGAATCATCATGCATGCCCTGACGGAGGCACACTTGCACAATGATGCAAGGATGTGTGCGTCATGAAGATGATTGTGTAAATGCACAAATGGACACATTCTCGCACATTATACGTCACCATAGTTGTTTGACTATCTACATGTTTGCAGCATAATGTATCATGAATCATAAGTCATTCTTTTTTTGTGTTCAAAATGTTGTATTAAATGAATTTTTCATAAATATTAAACACAATACAGAGAATAATACCGAACAGTAAGATATAGGAACATATTTGAATATAAGGAATATTAACAACCAGTATTAATTACATCGAATACCTATACCAACATTAATAAATGCATAATAGATATAAATGATAATACAAACAAAAAAGGGCTACATTAAACAGAGATTTACTGATAAAGATTCAAATAAGTATTTTAAATTGAAGAACATGTAATGGTGTAGGAATCCAGACTGGACCACATGTTAGACCTAGATGGAGAGGAATCATTAGGAGAACATAGAAAAGAACATTGCCCACACCTAAGAGAAATAATACATTCCCACTATGCATTAACTGAGAGTAATGTAGCGTCTTTCCAATTACAAGTAATAGATTTGATTGTAGTAGAAAGCAATTTACAATCCAAAGGGGATAACGTAGATTTAAAAAGAGAAGATTTGAGGTTTTGAATATGAAAAGATAGAGTTGTTTGGATCATAAGGATCCGGGTAATAATATTCCATATGTCTGATAAAAACTGATGAATAATAGAACAATTGAAAAATAAATGTTGTAGGTCACCAGTTGTAGACTGATAATGCCAATAATTTGGAGTATCTAGAAGCTTAACTTTAAATAATTTGTCTGGAGACCAAAAGCATTGGTAAACCAGATAAATATTAGTGTGTATGAGAGTAGCCGGAAGATAATTAGCTGTGTTGGATTTCCAAATCTCCTTCCAGCATACGCTAGGGGATTGAAGATTTATGTGTGGTGACCATTTTTGATTAAGATGTGTGACGGAGGAATTAGTAGTGGTAAGCTTTTATATACCTTAGAGGCTATATGTCCTGAACGGCTGAACACAGAAATACAAAACTCCATACCAGAGGACTGAGACATTGAAAGTAGTTGCGGATAAGCATTAAGAACAGTATTGCATAGTAATGTATATTTGGACAACTCAGACAAAGGTAAGTTGTATTTAGCTTGAATAATATCAGGGGGTCGATTCCGATTCGGCAAAAAATGCTCCGAATAGGCGTTCGGAGTGTTTTTCCCCTACGAATCGTACCCTGCAATGTCCCCCGTACGTACAACGAAGTACGATTCGTACCAGGAGCTGGACTCCGTCCGAATCGTACAGAGACCGTACGAATCAAATCCCCATACGAATCTCCCTCGGAACCCGCTGTACGCGACATCTGTACGGTTCGTGGCTGCTTTTTCTGACCCGGCAAGTACGATATGTGTCTGGTACGCACCATACGACCCTTTTTCTACGGGAGCTGAAAACAGCCTTAAAAGTAGAGTTCACCCCGAAACAGGTACGGAACGCCCCCCCCGGGTACTTTGCTTACACCCTATGATCGCAGGGGTACGGTGCGTACCCCTGCGATCACGGGGTGTACGCACCGTACCCCGCGATCTTGGGGTGTACGCACCGTACCCCATGTTCGCTGGGTGTACGTTGCGTACACCCTGCGATCGCGGGGTACGGTGCGTACACCCCAAGATCGCAGGGGTATGCACCATACCCCTGCTATCATGGGGTGTACGCACCATAGGGTGTGTAAGTGATTGTGTGCTTTTCCGTACGAATTGCCCTTACCTGACGTGGACCGTACGAATCGTGTCCTCATACCCCAGTCCAGATCGTACTCGTCGGGTCGTACGGCATGTGTACGAGTTGTACGGTTCACTGTTTCAGCCTTGCAATACATACGGATCGCGACGATTCGGACGGATTGACTGATTATGGATCGTACTACGCGACTCGGACGGACGGTACGAATCGTACGGCGATGGCTCCGGATGAAAATCGTACAGACGTTTTTTATCCAGGATCGGAATCGGCCCCCAAATGTTTAAAAGATATTGACATATGTCAGCAACAAAGAAAATGCCAGCAGTAATCCATAAATTCTGGAAAGAAATATGCTTCTGATATTGGAGTTTAGGATTGAACCAAAGAGAAACTTTTTTAGTGGAAGTCAAAGTAATAGAAAAGCTACTATCAAATGATAAAAGGGCAAGTTTAGAGTTTGCAATAATGGGGGAACGTTTACCAAAGGAGCCATTTACCATGGTAAGAAACGCAGGTAATGGATATGGAGCCAAAATATTTTTCTCCAGGATAAGCCATGTAGGTGACTTAAAAGGAGGAATAACATGGAACCATAAGAAACATTGTGCCACAAGGAATGCAAAATGATATTTTTTTTAAATCTGGAAGACCAACCCCACCTTCACATTTTGGCTGTTGTAAAGTCTTAAGACTGATTCATGCTGGTTTATTATTCCAGGTGAACTTAGTAAATATTTTATATAATTTAACATAAAAAGTGGACAGAAAAGAAAAGGGTATCATAGACAATAGGTATATAATTTATGGAGTTATAGACATTTAAATTGCCTCAATACGTCCCCACAAATTTAAATGAAGATTAGACCATCTATCAAGGTTCTCTTTGGTATTAGTTAACATTGTGGAACAATTGGTCATGGGTCTGTGTGGGGAGGGTGTTCCATGTCTTGGCTGTGAGGTAGGAGAAGGATCTGCCACCGGTGGAGGTCCTGTGAATGCAGAGGACGGCGGCGAGCGCGAGGTCGGCGGAGCAAAGCTGGGGGTTCAGGGTGTAGATGGTAAGACGCTTGTTGAGGTATAATGGTCCGTCGTTGTGTAGTGCTTTGTGGGCGTAGGTGAGGAGCTTGAAGTTGATCCTCTTCTTGACTGGGAGCCAGTGCAGGTCTTTCAGGTGGGCAGTGATGTTGGTGTGGCAAGGCATGTCGAGGATGAGGTGTTTTGTATGCGTTGGAGCCTCTTCTGGAGTTTGATCGTGGTCCCTGCGCAGAGGGTGTTGCCGTAGTCTAGTCTGCTGATGAAGAGGGCCTGAGTGACCGTCTTTCTGGTTCCATCTGTAGATATTACGGAGCACGAGGAGGGTGTTGTAGCCGGAGGAGGAGACTGCGTTGACGTGCTGGGTCATTGAGAGCGATGAGTCCAGGAGGAACCCCAGGTTGCGTGCATGGTCGGTGGGTGTGGGTGCGGCTCCCAGGGCGGCCGGCCACCAAGTGTCGTCCCAGGCAGAGGGCGTGGATCCAAGGATGAGGACCTCTGTCTTGTCTGAGTTGAGTTTCAGGCGGCTGGTCCGCATCCAGCTGGCGACGGCTTTCATACCTTCGTGGAGGTTGGTTTTGGCAGTGGCGGGGTTTTTGGTGAATAAGAGGATAACAAATTGCCAATTAACCTTATCAAATGCCTTTTCCGCATCTAAGACCATTACACCAATTGTACAGCTGGATTCTTTGGCAAGGGATAATACATGACAGAGCAACCGGGTATTATGAGCGGATACTCTACCTTTCATAAAGCCAGTTTGATCAAGTTGTACAATATTGGTAAGGGTGATAATCTATTCGCTAAAATTTTGGTATATACAAAATATCGACCTACAAAAATGTCGCAAGATAAATGTCGATTACAAAGATATCGACATCCTATCTCCAAAAAGGTAAGTACAAAAATATTGGAAAAAAATATTGATGTCAAAAATATCGTGATGAAAAACTTTGTTTTTTTTATTAAAAAAAGATGTAATATAAATTAAATAATATTTATCAATGTAATAAACATAGTTAAAAAGGTTATAATATTTAAAATAAATAAATAATATACATAATTTAATAAAAAAAATAATTAAACATATACATAATTTAATTAAAAAAATGATAAAATATATACGTATAATACATAACATATACTTCCTTAATGATAACTTTAAAAAATAATGTTAATAACCTATAAATAAATAAAAATATTACAAATTACAAATAAATCCATACACATAAAATAATATAAATAAAAATTAATAAAAATGTAAAACTAATTACAAAAAAGTAAGTAAATGTTGGATAGCGTAGGGGCAAAAATTACTATTCCCACTCCAAAAAGTGCAACAGTAGGAAAATGTTGGATAGCGTAGGCGTAAAAAGTACTATTCCCACTCCAGAGAGTGCAACAGTAAGGAAAGTGTTGGATAGTGTAGGGGTAAAAATTACTATTCCAACTCCAGAGAGGGCAACAGTAGGGAAAGTGTTGGATAGCGTAGGGGTAAATGTTACTGTTCCCACTCCAGAGAGTGCAACAGTAGGAAAGTGTTGGATAGCGTGGGGGTAAAAATGACTATTCCCACTCCAGAGAGTGTAACAGTAGGGAAAGTGTTGGATAGCGTAGGGGTAAAAATTACTATTCCAACTCCAGAGAGTGCAACAGTAGGGAAAGTGTTGGATAGCGTAGGGGTAAAAATTACTATTCCCACTCCAGAGAGTGCAACAGTAGGGAAAGTGTTTGATAGCGTAGAAGTTAAAAATGACATACTTATAAATAAATTATTATATTAAAATATTTAAAAATGTATTATTCAATAAATATAAACTATTTACAAATACCAATACATAATTATTAAAAACATAATTACCAATAAATAATTCTGTAAAAATAAATTAATAATTACCAATTATTAATAATTCATTACCAATGAATAATTAATTAACAATATAAAAAACAAAAACAATTAATTTTCATAAATTATTACTTAATTACATTGAAAATACTTCCCATCCTATTCCCCTATAAACCCATAACCCACTACAGAACATAATTATCAATTAATTAAAATGAATTAGCAATTAATTAAAATTGATTACAATTAATTGGAATTAATTTATAATTCCTAAAAATTATTAATTAATTTAGTATATTTAAATTACTTCCCATCCTATTCCCCTATAAACCCACAACCCGCTACAGAACATAATTATCAATCAATTAATAACATTTAATTTACAATTAATAAAAATGTATTTATAATTCCTAAAATTAATAATAATTTAGTAAAATTTAATTACTTCCCACCCTATTCCCCTATAAATCCATAAACCACTACAGAACATAATTATCAATTAATCAATTAACTAAAAGGAATTACCAATTAATAAGAATTAATAACCAATTAATAAAATTAATTTATAAATCCTTAAAAGTAATAATTAATTTAGTACAATTAAATTACTTCCCACCCTATTCCCCTATAAACCCACAACCTACTACATATTAAAAACACAATAATATACATAAAAATAATATAAAAATCGATATTAGTAACATCGATATTGCTAACATTGATATTAACAAAATCGATATTACTTACCTTCGAAATTCTGTCCCATCGATATTAAAAATATAAATTTTACTTACCTTCTATATTCTGTCCCTTTGATATTTAAACATCTACATTATTGTATGTCAATATTTTAAAGTCGATATTTTGTCTGCCTACCAAGTCTTGATTAATTAGAGAGATGTTACGAAAATGTGATACTAAGGTATGCTCTTTATTAGGCTTGGCAAGAACAATTATAGTGGCTACATTAAAAGATCCTCCCAGCATGAAAGTATGCTGAAATTCAGTAAAAGGGGAGAGGGGATAATTGGTCCTGATAAAATTTATAGAATTCAGCCGGAATTCCATCTGGGCCAGGATGTTTTGGGGAATTTAATGCATTAATTGCTGCAAAACTTTCTTTAATGTCAATGGGGTTATCTAAGGTTAAGGAAATCACTTATAACATTGTTATGAAGGGCAAGAGGTTTGTGATATAAAGAAGAGTAGAAGGAAAGGAACTCTCAGTATATCCTCAACATCTATCTCCAATGTACCATTATTCGTTTTGATAGTTGGAATTTGAATTCTGTCTCGCTTAAGGCATATATAATTAGCTAATAGTCGACCAGATGTGTTGGAATAAAAACAAAAATTAGATTGTTCTTTTGAAATAAGTAAACCTGCTCTTTTACTAAGCATATAATTATAGTCGTATCTGTTTTTCTGAAGTTGGGATTTATATTGTGGAGCTCTAGAGGTAATAAAAGGTCTTTCCACAGATGCAATCTGTTTCTCTAATTTGGTGAGGTGGGAGTAAAAAGTTTTATTTTCAAGCGCCATAATAGAAATTGAAACTCCACGAATGTAAGCTTTAAAAGCATCCCAATGTATAATTTTGGAAGTGTCACATGAATTATTATTCAAAAAATAATCACTTATAGCTGAGGCCATTTTTAAGAATTGGTTGGATTAAGAACTATTTCCAAGTTTATTCTTCATTTTTATTAGGAATTTAGGAGTCAGAAATACATAGAGAAAAGGAAATTAAAGCATGATCTGAAATTGTATTAGGGTGTATAACCAACTCACTAATCATGTGACATAAATTATGTGAAGTCAATAAGTAATCAATTCTAGAAAAAGAAGAGTGAGTATTAGAATAAAAAGTAAATTCTTTGTCCGTAGGATGCTCCAATCTCCAAAAATCAATCAATCTGGTAACGGAAAGGAAAGATTTCAAAGCAAAGAACGCTTTGTTAGGCCGGAACTTAAAAGCAGAAGACCGGTCCAACAAAGAATCGCTGATAAGAGTAAAATTACCACCCACTATAAGCCATATTACCAATTTTGAGTATTTCAGCAAAGACATAAGACCAGAAGGCAGGATCATCAGATGTAGGAGCTAATATATTGACCAAGTTTAAGATGAGTTTGTTAATTTGAACTTGAGCATAAACAAATCTACCATCTGCGTCATGGTGATGAGACAATATTTGTACATGAGCTTTGTGTGAGAAAAATATAGCTACACCATTTTTACGTTTTTCAGCAGGAGATGAAACTATAAACCCTACCCAACCTTCAGACATGGGGGTCGATTCCGATCTGGGAAAAACCGCTCCGAATAGCCGTTCTGAGCATTTTTCCCGTACGAATCGTACCCTGCAATGCCCCCTGTACGTACGATGAAGTACGATTCGTACCAGGAGCTGGACTCCGTACGAATCGTACAGAGACCGTACGAATCAAATCCCCGTACGAATCTCGTCGGAACCCGCTGTACGCGACATCTATACGGTTCGCGACTACTTTTTCCGAACCGGCAAGTACGATTCGTGTCGGGTACGCACCGTACGACCCTTTTTCTACGGAAGCTGAAAACAGCCGTAAAAGCAGAGTTCGCCCCGAAACAGGTACGGAACGCCCCCCCCCGGATACGGTGCGTACACCCCATGATCGCAGGGGTATGGTATGCACCACTGCGATCACGGGGTGTATGCACCGCACCCTGCGATCCTGGGGTCTACGCACCGTGCCCCATGTTTGCTAGGTGTACGGTGCGTACATCCTGCGATCGCGGGGTAGGGTGCGTACACCCCAAGATTTGAGGTTTTGAATATGAAAAGATAGAGTTGTTTGGATCTTAAGGATCCGGGTAATAATATTCCATATGTCTGATAAAAACTGATGAATAATAGAACAATTGAAAAATAAATGTTGTAGGTCACCAGTTGTAGACTGATAATGCCAATAATTTGGAGTATCTAGAAGCTTAGCTTTAAATAATTTGTCTGGAGACCAAAAGCATTGGTAAACCAGATAAATATTAGTGTGTATGAGAGTAGCCGGAAGATAATTAGCTGTGTTGGATTTCCAAATCTCCTTCCAGCATACGCTAGGGGATTGAAGATTTATGTGTGGTGACCATTTTTGATTAAGATGTGTGACGGAGGAATTAGTAGTGGTAAGCTTTTATATACCTTAGAGGCTATATGTCCTGAACGGCTGAACACAGAAATACAAAACTCCATACCAGAGGACTGAGATATTGAAAGTAGTTGCGGATAAGCATTAAGAACAGTATTGCATAGTAATGTATATTTGGACAACTCAGAAAAAGGTAAGTTGGATTTAGCTTGAATAATATCAGGGGGTCGATTCCGATTCTGCAAAAAATGCTCCGAATAGGCGTTCGGAGTGTTTTTCCCCTACGAATCGTACCCTGCAATGTCCCCTGTACGTACGACGAAGTACGATTCGTACCAGGAGCTGGACTCCGTACGAATCGTACAGAGACCGTACGAATCAAATCCCCGTACGAATCTCTGTCGGAGCCCGCTGTACGCGACATTTATACGGTTCGCAACTACTTTTTCCGAACCGGCAAGTAACGACCCTTTTTCTACAGAAGCTGAAAACAGCCGTAAAAGCAGAGTTCGCCCCGAAACAGGTACGGAACGCCCCCCCCCCCGGATACGGTGCGTACACCCCATGATCGCAGGGGTATGGTATGCACCACTGCGATCCTGGGGTCTACGCACCGTGCCCCATGTTTGCTAGGTGTATGGTGCGTACATCCTGCGATCGCGGGGTAGGGTGCGTACACCCCAAGATCACAGGGGTACGCACCGTACCCCTGCTATCATGGAGTGTACGCACCGTACGGTGTGTAAGTGATTATATGCTTTTTCGTACGAATCGCCCTTACCTGACGTGGACCGTACGAATCGCGTCCTCATACCCCGGTCCGGATCGTACTCGTCGGGTCATACGGCATGTGTACGAGTTGTACGGTTCACTATTTCAGCCTTGCAATACGTACGGATCGCGACGATTTGGACGGATTGACGGAATACAGATCGTACTACACGACTCGGACGGATGGGTACGAATCGTACGGCGATGGCTCCGGATGAAAATGATACGGACGTTTTTTTTCCAGGATCAGAATCGACCCCTAAGTGTGTAATATTTTATCATCAACATGGGTTTCTTATACAAAACAGATATCTACATTAGATTTTTTGAGATGTTCTAAAATGTTATGTAGTTTAACTGGGTGCCTCAGATCCTTCACATTTAGGGGTCGATTCCGAATCGGGAAACAAATCCGTACAACAATTCGAATTCGTAGCAGTTTCCGTATGAATCGTACAAATCTGTACGAATCGCGTAGTACGATCTGTAGTAAAAAAATACATCCGAATCGTTGCGAACAGTACGAAAAGCAAGGGAAAATCCGTACGATACAGACCCTGAAAGTGAACCGTACGAATCGTAAACATGCCGTACGACCCGACAAGTATGATCCGGACCGGGGAATGAGTACCCGATTCGTACGGTAAACGTCGCGTATGAGTAATTCGTACGGAGAGCTACACAATTACATAGGGTACGGTCCATACACCCCATGATCGTAGGGTTACGGTTCGTACACCCCAGGATCGTAGGGGTACGGTTCGTACACCTACGATCATGGGGTACGGTTTGTACACCCCATGATTGTAGGGGTACGGTTTGTACCCCAACGGTCATGGGGTGTACCAACCGTACCCCTACGATCATGGGGTGATCGAACCATACCCCTACAATCATGGGGTGTAGGAACCTTACTGGGGTTCCGTTTTGCACGCATTTTGAGTCAAATTCTGCTTTTCTGGACGTTTTGAGCTCTCGTAAAAAAAGAGTGTTGACTGGACAAATCGTACTTGCTGTGTCGGAAAATGATGTTTCAATCCGTACGGACATCGCGTACTGCGCGTTCAGAATGCGATTCCTACGGATTATTGAGTTGTACGGGCTTTGTTACCATTCGGACAGAGAACTGCTTTGGGTACTCATCGTACTACATCGTACGTACGGGGACGTTCAAGTATACGATTCGGACAGGAAAAATGCTCCGTTAGGCTATTCGTACAGGATTTTACCAAATCGGACCCTTAATGAAGCAACAGCTAACTTTTGTGGCCTAGACATATCGTCCTATAAGTAATAGAAGAGAATAAAAGAAGGTCAGTAGCCCACATAAAAAAGACAAAACAAGACGAACATAAGGAGAGGTCAGTCTCAAGACCTCATACCAATAGAACATTGAGACGGAGGTACAAGCAAAACAACTACCATTATATGCACCTGCTTAGAGAGAGAATAACAACCTATAGTAAGGGGTATAAAATATTAGCCCACAGAACCAGCAGGCTGAGAGTTCATTAGAATGGGATTATGCTGATCCAAGAATCTGAATAAATCTGCAGGAGCTGAAAAAGACTTGGAGACTTCATTTCTAGATGTTCATAACCCCAAGGTCAAAAAGTCCATAATTGTATCCAGCTTCTTGCAAACGAGGCCTCAATTCTGAAAACTGCCGTTGTATTTGAACTGTCTCCTTTGAAAAGTCCTGATTAATAAAGTCTTTATTTACTTCAAGGAGAGGAGGGATCTCTCTGGCAGCCTTTTGTAGGAGTAGGAGGTGATGGTACCTCAGAACTTTGAATATGATTTGTCTTGGTTTAACTTGATGAGGTTTACAAATCGAGGGTATTCTGTGAGCTTTATCAATCTCAAAACGTTCTGAAAATTTGATATTTAATAGTTTAGGTAGAAGGTTTTCCAAGAAAAGACGACAACTCTGTCCCTCAACTCCCTCTGGGATATTAAATATGTGTAAGCTGTATTGTCTATTTCTGTTTTACAAATCAAGTACGGAACGTTGGAGAGAAGCAACCTGAGGAATAATAGGAGCCATAGTTGTAATGGCTTTAGTATTATCACAATTTTTAATCTCATTATCTGCAGCTCTCATCAATAATGAAGCCATATCTCTCTTAATCTTTTTGATATCTGAAGAAATTGTGTCAGTTTTAATATGAATAGCTTGAATTTCCTCCCAAATTTTTGCCAATTAATTATCTTGTGAATCAATTGCTTTGGATTTGGTAGGAGGAGGTGAAACAGCTTGTTTATGTTTACTTGACACAATTTTGGACTCCATACTGTTAAACAGAGAGCAGGCACGTAATAAAAAAAAATTTACGCCACAAATTGCAAAGATTTTGAAAAGTAGTATGGTCTTCTGACAGGACAATTAATGAAGAATAAAAAGGACAAAATCCCTTTAATCCTGTGCAGAAACAAAAGTTGTGTCAAACAAGAGGCAGGAAAAAACCCCTTTAAGAGTGGAAAGGCTTCTGACGAGAGGAGGTACCCAGTTAGGTATGCCCGCCTCCTCTGTGTGTAAATCTCACAGAGAATGCTGCAGGGAACAAGAGCCCTCTCTGAGGAGATACCCAAAATGCCTACCGCGCTTCACACGAAGGAACCAGACCTCTGAATTTCAGCCCAACGCGTCCACAAGCTTCTAGGAGCACCTGGGCCAAAAATGAAGTCGCAACGAAGCCCCTATTGTCATGAAAAAAATCGTTGGTCATGCAGGTGAGATCGGAGCTCAAGGCACGGCGGCCATCTTGTTTTGCGAGCACTGCCGACTCTTTCGCACGCGCTGCCAACTGCATCATAAATCATTTTGACAAATGAGGAAAGAGTAAACTCCTCATCATCCATTTGTCCAGGGGGCAGTTCCTCTTCATCACAGGGCACATTTATTTTGACACATATGTGATGTTGTATTGCAGATAAAATGAACATCTTGCACACCATTTCTGGTGAGTATAGTAGCCTTCCACCTGAAAAATCCATGCAACGAAACCTGGACTTGAGCTTGCCAAAGCTTCTTTCTTTGATGTTTCCTGTTCGGCAATGTGCATGGTTGTATGTCTTTTGCGGATCAGTCTGGGGATTGGCAAATGGTGTCATCAACCACTTCTGGAGGGCATATCCTTGATCCCTATACTTGATCCATATCCTTGATCATCTGTAAGTGGAAAGTAAGATAAATGTGTTAACTTTAGGGAGAATTCAGCATACATGGCATGTGTTGCACGTCATGTTTGCAAACGTTTTAAGTGGGATTTCTATTTGGGATGCCACTGTGTCCATGTTAAATACTTAGGGGCAGATGTACGACAATTTACTTTTGCGAGTTGCAAATTGCATCTAGCAAAAGTGAATGTACAACATTGTCTCAGACACCTTTTGCAATTCCCAATGGGGTCCCAAATTGCATGCCTCAATCAATCCATCATGTGTTTGTTAAGCGCGACTACTCACCCGTAGGGGTCTGAAGGCGCTGGGGGTTTAGGGCGCAGGTTCCAGTCCATCAAGGAGGGGGTCCGTCAAAGAGCCAGGTTTTGAGGTTTCTTGCGAAGATGGGAAGCGATGTTGTCTGTCTGAGGTGGAGCGATAGGGCATTCCAGGCTTTGGCCGCGAGGTAGGAGAAGGAGCAGCCTCTCAATCAGTTTTTTCTGGTGCGTGGGACCATGGCGTAGAGATCTGGACTGATCTCAGGGTCCATTGGGGTGCGTGGAATTTGAGTCGACTGTTCAGGTATGCTGATCCAGTGTCATGTGTATGTGGGTGAGCATCTTGAATGTGACTCCTGCCTCAATGGGGAGCCAGTGGAGTCTGCGTAGGTGCTGGGAGATGTGGCAGTGTTTTGGCAGGTTGAGGACCAGTCTTGCGGCGGTGTACTGGATGTTCTGTAGCTTGCCTGTGAGGTTTTTGTTTATTCCAGCGTAGAGTGTGTTGCCGTAGTCAAGTCTGCTGGTGACCAGGGCACGAGTGACGGTCTGTCTTTGTTCAAGGGGAGGATCCATTTGAAGGTCTTACATAGGAGGCTGAGGGTGTGGAAGCAGGAGGCCGAGACTGAGTTGATCCGGCGGTCGATTTTTAGCTCAGAATACAGGATGATACCCAAGTTGCATGCGTGGTCCGTGGTGATTGGCGGGTTTCCGAGGGCAGTGGGCCACCAGGTGTCATTCCAGCTGTCGGGGTTTGGGCCCATGATGAGTACTTCTGTCTTGTTGGTGTTTAGTTGTAGGCAGCTGTTCTTCATCCATTTGGCGACCGCTACCACGCCTTCTCGAAAGTTGTGTCTGGTGGTGTTTTGTTTGTTGAATAGGGAGTGGATGAGATTTGTGTCGTCTGTGTTTGAGTCCGTAGGTTCTGACGATAGGGGCGATGAAGCAAGTGCAATTTGCAACCCCATTGGGAATGGATTTATTTATTTATTTATTTATTTACAGGAACAAGAGCCCTCTCTGAGGAGATACCCAAAATGCCTACCGCGCTTCACACAATGGAACCAGACCTCTGAATTTCAGCAATTATCTCTGAATTATAGCGCAGGAATTCGACTCCCGACTGATAGGCATAAAGACAACTCAGGCAGGAATGGTGGGGCATTACCAGGTCAGAAACAGATGGGTTTTTAGGCATTTCCTAAATGCAGTCAGATTAGGATTTAACCTGAGGGCAAGGGGCAGGGAATTCCAGAGAGCGGGGCCTTTATATGACAAGGCTCGACCTCCCTGTCTCTCTTTTTTGATCCTAGGTATCTGGAGTAGGGCTTGATCTTTGGAGCGTAAGGAGCGGCCTGGTTCATACGGTCTGAATATTTCAGATAGGTATTTAGGACCGGCACCAAACAAGCATTTATGGATAATACAACAGATCTTGAACTTCACCCTCTGACGAACAGGCAACCAGTGCAACTTAATCAACAGAGGATGAGATGAAGACCTGGCTGGTACATTCAGAATTAGTCTCGCTGCTGTGTTCTGGGCTACTTGTAGCCTACTTAACTGTTTTTCATTAGCAGAGATAAGGAGCCCATTACAGTAATCCATCCTGCTAATCACTAGCACTCCCAGGGATAGTAGCCTGATGGGGTCAGGAGACCACCATGTCTGTGACTGCTTTTTAAATAAAGCTGTTTTTTATTATAATGTAGTCCATTTTCATTAGAGGAAAATGGAAAGCATTTAAAAAAGAAAAATGAGACTTTTCAGTTTAATTTTTTAAGGGCAGGCCGTGGTCCCTGGGACAACTGCCTGCTCTTAAAAAATATTTCCGCACACACTCACAAAGAGGAAGTGGTCCCCTGGGGACCCCTTTCAATTTGCGAGTGGTTTACCACCTACGTGAAGAAGGTGGTAATCTGCAAGTGATTTGCGGCCGCAAATGCGGTCGCAAAACAATAGTACATGACATTGAGTCTCGCTATTAGGAAGGGACGCCCCTTCCTAATAGCGAGAGTCGCAAACGCTATTTTGTGAGTCAGTGACTCCCAAAATAGTGTTTGCACATACCATGACCATTTTTCACGGTCGCAAACGGGTCAATCTTCCATTTGCGATCGCAAAAAAGGGTTGTACATCTGGCCCATACTTTTGTACATCATTTGTGTAAGGGGAGACGTTCAGAGCGTGCAGTTTGGAACAACATAGAGAAACTGTTCCTAGGATAGCCGTGGGGTGATATTGTTGAACATCCTCAATTGAATTGATTTGAATAACTCCATTGGCAAGCCATTGTGTAGTTCCCTAGAATGCCTCTTCATTGAACTCCGGCAATTTAGAGAGTATGTCTAAAAGCAGTTTACAAGCACTGGGGACACCATGTTCATTGTAGTGTTTATTTCTGTCTCTTCAGCCTGTTACAAATAGATGTATTTATTTGTGAGTTTTAGACCCAAAGGTATCAGAGTGCTTTACAGAATAAGTACAACAATAACATGATGTACATCGAAAATAGATAAAAATATATAGTAACTGTAAAAAAAGGCAAACCGTATATAATGGGATGTGCAGGCAAAGTAGCAGCAAGTGCCCAAGATATATAAAGCATAAATAAAAATATATATCAGCATTATATAAAAGAAGAATCCCTAGTAAGTGATCATGGTAGATTCTGGAGAGGTTCATTGCAGCTGTTGTCCAGCCATATTTTGTGCCAACCCTGAAGGTGGGCCTCCTAACTGTAGAAAATATGTGTATTACTTAGTTGTATAATACCTGGCCTTCCAAATAGCCACCATATCTTACTATTGTATTATTTGAAGCAGCATTTTTCTAGCCTATCTCTACTGTTCATACTATTACCTGTAGCTTCTAATATTAGTTTGTGGTCCCTATCACATATTATTGTGTGTGGGTTTAACCCCTTGGTTGCTAAGGGCTTAATGGTTTTGTCCTCAGCTTTGGCACTCGCATGCTGAGGACATTACCGTTATGTCCTTGCACCCACCCATGGGAGAAGCGCTGGCGCTCCCCCCGTGGGCCTCCATCTAAAAGACCCCACAGGGGGTAGCAGTGGAAGCGCTTCCAGCCCTGATTCTGCCCCCCACCCCCAGTGATCTGATAACATCAGTGTACACAGGGTGCACTGACATCATCAAAATATGCTGGGACCTGCTGGAAGCTGTTTGCTTCTAGTGTGTCAAGAGAAGAAGTGAGTTTCTTCTTTGGGGGAGGGTTCATGGTGTGCTCAGAGACACTGTGGGAAAGGAAATAAATGTTCCTTTCCCACAATGTCTCTTTACAGTGTATTCTTGCTGCGCGATCGCGGGTGGGGCCGCGATCGCGCAGCAGGAATGCATCCACTAGTCCACCAGGGATTTTTGGGGTATTGGGAGTGGCCCTTTGGGCAAGGATTGCTCCTTTTTATATATTGGGAAAAGGGGTAGAAAACGACTAGACGCCAGGGATATTGATATTTGGCATGTGGGGGAGCTGTCTCTTAGGCAAGAGTGTTCCCCTTTTTTGGGAAATTATTTGCCCTTTTCTGCCTCCCTTGGGGCCAGATCAGCCATATTTTTAGGACGATCTGCCCATAAGGGGTCGCAGAAATCCACTAGACACCAGGGATATTGTAATTTGACATGTTAAGGAGCATGTCTTAGGCAAGGGTGCCCCTCCTTTATGTGTATTATTTTGGCCCTTTTTGCCGCCCTTGGGAGCAGATCAGTGATTTGTTTAGTCTGCTCTGCTTCCCAGAGTGGGGCAGAAACCCACTAGATACCAGGGATAGTTATTTGTGAAATAAGCGGAGTGGCACCTTTGGCAAGGGTCGCTCCCCTTTTATTTGGCCACATATTTTGGCTCTTTTTGCCCCCATTGCAGGCAGATTAGTCGTATTTCTAGACCAATCTAGCCCCAAGGGGAGCAGAAAGCCACTAGAAATCAGGGAGTTTTATATTTACATGTCAGGGAGCTGCAAGGGGTGCTCCCCTTTACTGGAGAAATATTTTGGCAATTTTCTACCCTAACTCCCCCCCGGGGCAATTTATCCATATTTTTATGCCCATTTTCTCCCAAGGGAGACAGAAAACTACTAGACACATGGTAAAGTTTATGTGTGTAAACTGGAGTTCGTCTGACGGTCTGCCTATATTGGGGTTTGGCGGGTGGTGCATGTAGACTGGCGCTTGGTTGGCAGTGCGTGTGGACTTGCGCCTGGCTGGTGGTGCATGTGAACTAGTGCTTCACTGGTGGTGTGTATAGCTTGTTACTTGACTGATGGTATCTGTAGACTGGAGTTTGGCTGGCAGTGTGTGTAGACTGGTGCTTCACTGGCAGTATGTTGGTGGCTGGTAGCCAGCATGTATATTGACTTGCTTGAGGTGTGTTTGTCAGTTGTCCGATGTTTGATGCGTGGTAATGTGATTGGTGTATTAGTCCAGTTGGCGTATGAGAGCGATGGGCCCTTGAAATGCACTGTTTGTAAATGGAAGTGATGCATTGTGTACGACTGCGGCTGACAGTGTTAATGCTATTCTATGACTGATGCATGAAAGGCATGTGAATGGAATGTAAAACAGTTGGTACCTTGATGTAGCTTTGCAGCTCACAAGTTGTAATCAGTGGTTCTTGGATCTAATGTTGAAATTATTAACAATGACTTTTGTGGATTTTATTTCGTCAAGTCATTGGTGAATAAAGTTTTTTTATAAACCATTTAGTTACCCTCACATCAAATCCAACCAGTAGGCCTGGTATTGACTAGTGAATGGGTGTGCAATAATGTTTTTTTTTTGTTTTTTTTGCTTTTTACAGTCAATGCATACTCTCTCTGTAGTGAACATCTTCTGCCCTTGCATCTTTTTGGAAACTAGTCACTAAGGGAGTAATATGTGGTGTGTTTTGGGTGGATCCCAAAAATACTTACTTACCTAGAAGCCCTTTTAAATTTGATTCATTGACAAAAACATATTATTTCTTACATTTGTATGTGGGAAAGGTGTGGGGTCATTGGGTAGGCACAAATTTCCTACCACCCAGCATTCCCCATGTCTCCCGATAAAAATGCTACCTCACTTGTGTGGGGAGGCCAAGTGTTCTGTGACAGGGAAGGGCCCAACACATATTGTGGAGGTATCAAAATTATCAATTACAATAGGACCCGGTTTTGCTAGAGGGTCACTGCTGTTTTTGGTCCAGGGCTCGGCGGCCATCTAGGAAAACCTCCCAAACCATACATTTCTGAAAACTAGACGTTCGGGGGAGTCCTAGGAGGTGTGGCTTGCATGGATCCCCCAACTTTTTCTTACCCAGTATCCACTGCAAACCTCAGATTTTGCTAAAACAAACTGTGTGTGATAGTTATGGGATCACCAGGCTGGCATAAATTTCCTACCATCCAGTGTTCCCCGTGGTCTCATGATAAAAATGCTACCTCACTTTTGTGGGTGGGCCAAGTGCCTGCCACAGGGAAGGGACCAAAACATATTGGGAGGCATCAAAATTGTTGATCACAAAACAACAAGGTTTTGGAAGGGGGTCGCCTGTGGTTTTGGTCCCGGGCTCGGCGGCAATCCAGGGAAACATCCCAAACCCAGACATTTCTGAAAAGTAGACATCTGGGGGAGTACAGGGAGGTGTCGCTTGCATGGATCCCCAACCTTTTACTTATCAAGAATCCTCTGCAAACCTCAAATGTAGCTAAAAATTCACATTTTCCTCACATATTTGCAAGGGATCACCACACCAGCACAAGTTTCCTACCACCCAGCATTCCCCCTCAGTCTCCCGAGTAAAATGATACCTCACTTGTGTGGGTGCCTAAAGCAGAGTCAGCCTAAAAACGTATAAAGAAAATTGTGCTCATCAACTCGATGTGATCTCTACCTCAATCTCTACACATTTTTGGCCCTTTCCTGTCACAGGCACTTGACCCACCTACACATTTGAGGTCTCGTTTTACTTGGGAGACCGAGTGGAATGCTGGGTGGTAGTAAATTTGTGCCGGCGTGATGATCCCACACAATTGTGGGGAAAATTTGATTTTTTTTAGCAAAATTTGAGGTTTGAAGGGAATTCTGGGTAAGAAAACATTGGGGGGATCCATGCATGCCTCTCCTCCTTGGGTGTTTAGTTTACAGAAATGTTTGGGTTTGGTAGGTTTCCCTAGAAGGCCCACCCACACAAGTGAGGTAGCATTTTTATCGGGAGACCTGGGGGGATACCAGGTGGCAGGAAATTTGCTGGCCTGGTGATCCCACAACTTTCCCACACAGACATGTGAGGAAAATTTTATTTTTGTATCTAAATTTGAGCTTTGCAGGGGATTCATGCAAACCACAACTCCCTGGACTCCCCTTGTTACTAGTTTGCTGAAATGTCTGGGTTTGGTAAGTTTCCCTGGATGGCCATTCAGCTAGGCACCAAAAACCCAGGATACCCTCTTGCAAAACCATGTTGTTTTGCGATAGCTAATTCTGATATCTCCACAATACATTATGAGCCATTTCCTGTTGTGTGCACTACCCCATGATTCCATGCACTGTAAAGCTCCTCCAGCCCTCAGTCATCCAGAACCTGACAGCAACCTAGTTATGCTGCCGACCAGAGGCCTGTTTCTGCCCTCCTGCTGCTGAGCCAAGCTTGAGCAGGGGAAGGCAGATCAAAATATTATTGTCAGAGGAAGGTGTGACCACCTTCCAGACACGCTTTAGTGTATTGGGGCTGGGTTGGGGCGCTTGCCAGCACCACTGAGACTGCATGCAGGGTACATTTTGTGCCCTCCTTGCATAGTCCAGTTCAAACCAGTTCAGGGAGCCATTAGCTCCTGCTCTGACGTGAAACTGGACAAAGGACATGGGAGTATCCTCCCCACTGTCCAGCCTCTCCGCTGGGAGGGAACCCTGAATCGTCCCAACCCTTTGCTTAGGGTACTTAAGTGCTTACCTGAAGGTAGGTCCCTAGATTTATCATAGGACAAGATTCAGATCAAGATACCACTTCACCTTCGACCGTCTGGGCTCTTTGGACTTCGCTGGGTTTCACTCTGGGAACCAAGGCTGCAACTAGGACGACTCCTGCTCTTGTCTGCTCTTGTCTTGTTGCTCGTCTGCTGTGACGTCCATGCCTGTGCTCCATACAGGAACCTTCCAAGGCCTGTGCACATCCAAGACACCTAAAGAAATCTCACTTAAAGTGAAGGATTCACTTCCCTGCATCTAAAGGCATTACAACCAAACTAACCGGTCTGCTGCTCCTGGGCTCCTACAGATTCCGAATGGCTCAACAACAGGTGGTGGTTCTACAACTACCCCTAGGCCTGTACTGTCTTCCCACCAAGTTTGAGGCCAGTATCCCTCATCGGAACCGCAGGAACCAAACCCCTATGCACCTCGTCGACTTGCAAAAGCTTGTTGGCTCCCTTCCTCAAAGATCTTCTGGCTCCAAATAGCCTCCACCTCAAGCATCTCCTGCAACCTAGATCTCCATCCTCACCCCACCTCTTGCACTGTGACCCAGCATCTTTTGGTGAGCTGCTCGAGGTCCTCCTGTGATGTGACTTCAGTGCCTCCTGCCTGTGGATCCTCTTCAGGGTCTTTCTTGATTCCAGTTTCCTCCCCTAATTGCTCAGGCCTACACTGACTCCCCTGCTTGTGGTGAGTCACTTGGACCTTGCTGGTCCTAACACTGCACCTTTTCTCACTTGCCACGTTGTTGCAGTTGCCAAGGTTTTTTGGTACTTCCAACAGACACCAACACCTCAACTCTTGACATCCAACGAGGGACAGCTCATGAAAAGCTCTTGGTCTTCCTCAGTGTCACCTGATCAGCACAGCTGCAACTCCCAGGTCACCTGCAACACCCGAAATCGATGGGCATTCGTCTTCCCGGCCTCCTGGTCACTCCTGAGTGGCATAGAATCTGTCCCCTCTGCTTGCAGGTACTCCTAAACTTGAATCCACCTTTGGGTTCCACCGGAAACTTTCACCTTCTCCAGCTGCAGCATCTTCCTGAAGTTCTCCATTGAATTCTACTGTAATTTCTGATGCCACTTTGTAGTGTAGTTCCTATATTCCCAATAGGCTCTGCGCATTGGAATAACATAAACAGCAGTGTAGACGTAGGACTGAGGTCATCTAGGTTTCTACTGACTATGTTAGACTTAATTAGTTTTGCAAGCTAGCTCAGAGGTCACTAGAAACTTTCTTGAATGTTCAGGAAAGGGTTAACCGTCCTGATTTAGACAAGAAGGGATTAGTTTCTGACAACCGCATAAACATGACAACTTTGCTCCCTCAGAATAAAGAGTGTATCTCTAGAGTCGTGTGAAAGCAATAGACAGTTATTTCACTCAGTCAATCGTGCATGCTTAATTTCACCAGAGTGCAGAGAAATAGAGAGACAGGCGTTTTCAATAAAAGGTGTTATTTTATTGAGCAGTCTTCTTTGTCATGCAAGAGAAATGAATTGCCAAAATTGCAATACTTATTATAAAGTAAAGTGCGTACAGTAAAAGTAGTATTATGAAATCTATACTAATATAATAAAGAGAGAGCCCAAACCTTTGAGGAGGGTAATCTCAGGAACCACAGCACCAATCACTACACCCAATACAGCGTTGGAAAGGTTAGTTGCAGCAGAAGGACATAGGCTATGCAGACGCCCACCATATACATTTAAAAGGTAAAAGAACCGTGACAGCAAAGTAGTCCCTTGTGGGCGTGTCTGCGTTGTGCTGTGGGCGTGTGCTGCGGCGTGACAAATGCTTTGGGCGTGTGGTACGTTCCGCCCATCATGCCATGTCTCATATTGTGTGCTGTGGGCGTGTGCCGGGGGTGTGGGCATGTGCGAGGCGCGGGATTACGTAAAAAAAGCCAGCGTTGTGTCCACCCTGCTCCCTTTAAATACACCTGCACCCCATAATCATAACCCACCCTAACTCTTTAAAATGCCCCAACACCCTTAAACACTAACCCATCTTAACCCTATAAATATACCCTGTACCCCAAAACCCAAACCTATCCCTAAACCCTAAAAATACCCCTGTACCCCAAAATGCAAACCAAGCCCTGAACCCTATAAATACCCCCTGTACTTCAAAACCCAAACCTACCCCTGAACCCTAAAAATACCCCTGTACCCCAAAACCCAAACATAGACTGAACCCTAAAAATACCCATGTACCCCAAAACCCAAACAAAGCCCTGAACCATAAAAATAACCCTGTACCCCAAAACCCAAACCTAGCCCTGAACCCTTAAAATACCCCTCTACCCCAAAACCCATACCTACACCTGAACCCTAAAAATAACCTTACACCCCAAAACCCAAACCTAGCCCTGAACCCTAAAAATACCCCTGTACCCCAAAACCCATACCTATCCCTAAACCCTAAAACTACCCCTGTACCCCATAACCCAAAACTATATCTGAACCCTTAAAATACCCAAACACACCAAAACATATACCTCAGTACCCCAAAACATATACCCCTATACCCATACTTACCTTATCCCAACATTAAAAACAAACATGCTTTTACCCTTCATGCATTTACAACGAATTTCGTTGTAAATGTATGCGTGGTAAAAGCATATAAAATGTAATGCCATGCGTTATAATGGCATTGCGGAGTCATGGTACTTTCGTAAGGAAAGTATGCAGAGTGATGGTATGCGGAAAGAAAGTTACGGAATAATGGGTGTTTATCCTCCCCCGGTAAGTACATTGGTGGCACGGCGGTCCACATCTCCTGCAACATACTCATATTTTTTAACCACTGATTTGAAAAATGCACAGGTCTCTCTCATTGATGGCCAGCACCGACATATACTTTTAGACACACCTCCCGCCACAAGTTCTAGAATTGCGACTTTAGAGCTGGGGAGCTACGTTCAAATCTCGGCAGCAGCTCAACAACCAGTAATTGCATGCAAATCGCTTTGTCTCCCTGTGCCTACCACAAATGAATGTGTTCTTCTGTAATGTAAATTGTGCTCATGCCATGTTGTTGAGTTCGCGCTATATAATATTGCAAGGAAAAATAAAGTAGGGAAACTCGAGTTCACACACTACTGAACGTGCACTCTTAAGTGCATCAGCAGTGCACTGTGAATCGGGGCGTTTCACAGGAATGTCTGACATAATATCGACAGACAGAATATCGAAATACAAAAATATCGGAGCAAAAATATCGACATCAAAAATATCGGAATCCTATCTTCATAAAGGTAAGTACAAAAATATCGAAAAAAAAATATCGTAGTACAAAAATATCGGAATCAAAAATATCGTTTTTTTAAATGTATTAATAATAATGTAAAAATAATGTTAAAATACATATAATTTTGCACATATTAAATAAAAATATTAAAACAAAATTAAAACTAATACATATACAGTTAAAATAAATAAAACACTTAATAATTTAATGTAATTTTTTTTATGTTATTTATTTGATTTAATGTAATATTTTTTTGTTTTTACCCTGTACGCCTGTACCCCGAAAAACCCAAAACTGATCCTGAACCCTAAAAATATCCCTGTACCCCAAAAACCCAAAACTGACCCTGAACCCTAAAAATACCCCTTTACCCAAAAACTGAAAACTGACCCTGAACCCTAAAAATACCCCTTTACCCAAAAACTGAAAACTGACCCTGAACCCTAAAAATACCCCTTTACCCATGAACTGAAAACTGACCCTTATCCCTAAAAATACCCCTTTACCCAAAAACTGAAAACTGACCCTGAACCCTAAAAATACCCCTTTACCCAAAAACTGAAAACTGACCCTGAACCCTAAAAATACCCCTTTACCCAAAAACTGAAAACTGACTCTGAACCCTAAAAATACCCCTTTACCCATGAACTGAAAACTGACCCTGAACCCTAAAAATACCCCTTTACCCAAAAACTGAAAACTGACCCAGAACCCTAAAAATACTCCTTTACCCAAAATTAATTAATATTATTTAATTACCAATTAATTATTAATTAACAATAACAATAAAGTAAATATATTAGCACATTAGCTGTAATTAATTTAATTGAATAATTAATATTATTTTTCCCAATTAATTAATTAAGAATAACAAAAAATTATATATATAAAAAAGTACTATAATTAATGTAATTAAATAATTAATATTAATTAATTACCAACTAATTAATAATTAAAAATATGTACAAAAATATATTGATTAATTAACTAATTAATATAAATTTATTACCAATTAATTATTAATTAAAATATGTACAAACATATATTAATTAATTAATTATTATTAAATTACTTCCCAACCTATTCCCCTATAAACCCATAACCCGCTACAGAACATATTTATCAATTAATCAATTAATTAAAATTAATTAAAAATTATTTCTCAATTAATTAATTAATAATTCCTACTAATTAATAATTAATTTAACATAATTAAATTACTTCCCACCCTATTCCCCTATAAACCCACAACCCGCTACAGTAGTAAAAGACAATATTTAATTAAATTACATTAAAAATAAATAATAAAACATAATAAATACAATATAATATACACTAAATTTATTTAAAAATTGATATTAGTAACATCGAAGTTATTTATTTCGATATTATTGACATCGATATTTAAAACTTCGATATTACTGATATCATACTAATATCGATATTAAGACTGTCGATATTACTTACCTTCGATATTTTGTCCCATCGATATTTAAACTTCGATATTATTGTATATCGATATTTAAAACTCGATATTTTGTCTGTGTACCGTTTCACAGGCCTGTCACAGATAAGAAATGCTATCAAAACGAAATCCTACAAAACAATATACTACTGGCCAGCAGGAATTCATACCCAGACAACGTCGGGACGGGCTGCTAGTAATACTGTAAAAGCATTGATATGGTTTCTTAGCCATATGATACTTTAAAATGGATAAAATATATACATACATAAAAATATTGACTAATGAACTCAACTGGTGCTTCTAAGATACGCCTACCCCGGTGTACCTGACCTAAGCCTCATACGTGGGAAGGAGTAAGTAAGTTGCAGTTTTAAGTTAAGTAAGGTTTTTGCCAAGTATCGGAATCAAGAATTCTCTCTAAGGTTTTACTCAGCTCCGTACCTTGGTTATAGAATGAAGGAGGTCTTGTATCTTGCTTCTCAGGACTCGATCTCCCAGCAACCCGCGAGGGTGACTTGGGAACACCGGAGCTGGATTTCCTCGGCTGGAGAAAAAGACAGCGTCTTTCTCAGTGCGTGGAAGGGAGGGCCGTTTTCCTTTGGCTCTAGCAACAGCTGGGCTCCTGGGCAAGTAGAACGTCGCTCTGCTCCCCACCACCGTGTGTTTGCTTAAGGCAACGTTGGTATATTTATACCTGAAAGGTGCCGGGTTTGACGTAAGATTGGACATAAGACGTCACTAAGAACTAACAGTTCTTTCTGGACTCCAGGAGTTCTTGTGCAAATCAAAACAAAAGCATGGGGATTCCTGGGCTGCTGGAGGCTTGGTTTGTTTAAAGAACGCGTTGTGCTTTATAGGAGTCTATGGGAGTAGCCTTGCCGTGTTTTGGACTGCATGGGTTATTAGTAAATATGGATATGATTCTTATGCCTTTATAAGGATACTATTTGTTATAATCACATAAGGGCATGAATCGGGAATATCGAATTAGGGTCCTAGATAGAAATACAACACCCACTCCACATATTAATGTCCGTCATTACTAAAAACATAAGCAATATTAAACATACGATGCATGTGTGTTTTCCAACCCACCCCAAAATACATAATTGCATTTGAAATGGTGTATGGTTTATACACGAAAATGAGTATTGGTACTGTACGTTTTTTGAGGCAGGGTTATCATTCAGTTAAATGCATATATATCAGCTGAATGAATTGCGAAAATTACACATGAAATGGCTCTGTATACAGAAGAGAAGGTCGAGACCATTTCATCACATATTTATACGATAATGTACATGTGCTAGAGGCTGAGGTAAAATATTGTCTCTAATGTCTCTAAAAATAGAAGCTCTATTCTCTAAGAATAGTTCTACTTTAAGCAGAGTACCATGTGCCGGAAAAAATGGTAAATATTTTTGATTTGAAAGAAAAATAATTTGGCTTTCAGGGGAAAAAATAGTTTCAAATGTTTTCAGTTGCTTTGTTTAACAGCACTGAAGGCCAAATTCAGAGTTCAGGGAACGCTGTGCTTGTTGTTTTTAAAAGTTATTCTCGTTGTTCAGGGGAGAACATCATATCGGACAGGCTTGCAAAAAATTGGTCTACAACATCAGGTGAAAGTTTGACCAAGTTTGAAAACACTGTAACTGTGCAGTTCTGTGCGTGATTGCTATCATCGATGTTTGGATCAGCAATACTCACAGAAGGTTGTCCCTGTTTGGTGCTGCTTTCCTCTTGTACTTCACCGCCACCTACTCGTAATGGTGAAGTCTCAACGAATGCCGTCATCAGAATAGGTAGCGCTGGGGACAACACGTTGCATGAGTCGTTACTGGACAAAGCAAAGTATCGATATCCATTGGTACTGCTGATGGTAGTGTAAGACAGACGTCCAACACGCATTCTTCACCGCATAGCAGACGTCGAAGCACAGGTAAGATTCAATCCTGCCAGATTGGTCTGAATGAAAGAAACCAAGTTGTACTCAGATCAGGCTAATCCGAGGACCTTAGTGATACGGTCTCAATATCGTATTGCTAGGATCGTTTCTTCCATCGTTGCTGGGGTCTTGTCTGCGGATTGGCTTGCCATATCGGAGCAGAAGGAACAAAAATAAAATTCCTGCTACAAGTCCCAAAATTAAAGGTAGGCCGCCAAAGACAGAATGGACAAAATTCGGGAAGATGCCCAGAACTGTTTCAAATGGTGTTAACAGTCCCGAAAAATTGTCTTAAATACATGTGCGATGCCACTGGTATCAGACATGTTTTAAATTTGACTTAACATTTCTACGAAATGCACGGGGCAATTTGTCGATAAAAGGGTAGGTATCTCTGCCGTTGTTCTTGCAACTTGCAGATCATACGTTTCTTTGGACGAGGTCAGCGGCACAGTAATCTTTAAAAGAATAGACTTCATTCTGCTTAAAGTATCAATTCGAATAGAAGAGATATTTACATAAGGCCATATTGCCGCCTCCATGTCTGGATTGCTGTTTGGATACAATACTTGCATACAGCAAACGACCCTGGAAGTAACAGTTACGAGATAGCATTCTCCTGGCACCATTCCACAACAGCTGTGGTCATTTATTAAAACGTAGCTACCATTGGAAAGCTGTCTGAAAAATGGTTCTATCTGTGTTGCAGGAGTGCCTTGGAGGTGACATGACAGGTTATTTGAAGACCCTTCGCAGGCTCCATGCACGTTAATACCTTGACACAGAAGTGATTTTTTACAATTATTACCACTAAGGAATACCTCCTTTTTCCCTTCACTATAACATTTGTGTGTGTGAGGTAAATCCCAGGTTGATTTGATGTATCCTTTACCCAACCTTTCATACTGGCCTGCTGGTATATATTCTTGGCAATATTTAAACTGGAAAGTTGTTATCGGAATTGTAATTGTTCCGTGTATTATCCATTCAATGACAGGTCTCTCTGACATTGTCAATGGTAATCTCTCAAGTTTTTCAATGCTCAGAATCGTATAGTCTGCTCCTTTTTGTGCCAAACTGATTTGTTTATCAGTAAGGTTAAAGATAGAAAATAATGACGTTATGTTGATTAGACGCCATGGCACGTAGCTTGAACGTAGGTTTTGCAACGTCCAGCCTAGCTGTACAATAGAACGCAATTGGGACTGACCTTGTTGTAACATTAGCAAGTCTTGCTCTATTATATCAAAGGCAGATGATACAATACTGTCCAGTGAATATATTCTGGAAGACAGAGTCGTTAACCCATTGTCCACTACAGAAAGTGATTTTTCCAAATTTATACGATCAATTTCTCGTATTTTTTCTGCTGTTTCAATTTGCATTACTTTCCAAGCTTCATTGTATGCAGCGTATATACCGGCCTCTATGAAACGTTTTTGACGCTGTTTGCGAGGTCCCAGTATGAAATCTCGCAAGTCAGCACCTTCTTTTAGTAAAGTCAAGTGTTGCTTAATTTCAGCCAGTGTGGATTTCTGTAGCCACTCAAGGCATAATTGCCCTACACTGTATGTTGTAACTATCCCTGGATGTTGTCTCTGGGAATATCTTGGGTCTGGCCAGGTCAGTTTGAACCCCTGTCTTTTGTTCAGGAATCTATCTTGACAGTTATTTGTGTCTGTGGGCCAGATCAACCATTTTTTCCAATCAGGATTTGTTCTGTTTTGGTGAAAAATATGGGATACGTCTATTTCCACATCTGCAGTACTATTACTATCAGGTATGGGCTTCGGAATAGACGGTTTATTTAAGTCTTTTATCTTAGCTAAACCAAGACAAGTAGTTTGTTGAATGGTATCATTCAGGAATATTTTTTGTTCTGGGATCATGCAGGCTCTAAATAATTATTCTAGACCTTGTACCTGCCAGTCTTTTGTTCCCCAAATGGTTTTTGTTTCAATGTTATTTTTCCAAAATTCAAAACCAAATGTAGACATTTTGTCATAAAAAATTTTCAGAATAAATCAGTTTAGTATTTGTCAACATTGTTTTCATTCCTGTTTTATTTAACATTTTAAAATAAAATGTTTCTGGATCACTGTTGTTAAACCCTGAGAAGTATGGAAATTTCTCATAAAATGTCTTCGAACTTCCTTTTGGTGGAGTTGGACAATGTTCCCATTGATTATAAGTAAAAACATTTCTAGGTTGTGCAGATTTATGCAAATAGTGATGACCATAGTGATTGTAACAGTATAATTCTTCATAATTTGAATAACCCTGTAAATAATCATGTTCTGTAAATTTAGCTGACATTACTAAATCTGACATCATATTATTAACACCATCAGTGCTGCAGCAATTCCCCCTCTGTGCTACTTCTGATTTATTCCTATTGTTCATGACGAGCTCAGCTCGTCATGAGCACACGACGAGTGTACTGCATGACGAGCTGAGCTTGTCATGAGCATCGAAGGGGTTAATATTTTCAAAGTCACAATCATCAGAGAAAGAACTTGGTATCACAAAATCACTTAAGGAAACCTTAAACTGGTGTGGATACTTCAAGAGCTCAATCAGGCCATAAATTTCATAGTCAGTTCTGTCCCATGCTATACCCCAGGTATTGGATTGGCTTTGATGTTCACTGATGATAGTTCTCTTTTCTCGATGTGAGAGGATCTGTGAGACTTTAGGACCAAGTTGATGTTCTGACTTACTGTGTCCATTGTACTATATTTTCCATCAATGAATTTACCCAAGTATAAAACCATGATGAGCCAGAGCAGGAGGAAAAGTACATCTAACACAGTCCAAAATTCAATCCATGGTGAAATCAGATATGTTTCTTTAGTTGGTGAAAAAGCTTGGTTATTTTTTCTTTGAAAGTTTTTGTTGCTGGTTTGTCTCCATGTTCACTTGGATCATCGGAAAAGTCATCGAAGTTGATAAAATAGCCAGATGCAGTTCTGTCAATTGGTGGGATTGCTTCCGGATTTCCATTGATCTTTGCATTTTCTTTTGTTACATTTGTACAGTCTGAGGCTACATCATTGTAAATTGGTGTATCATCATGAATTGTTGCAATTTGGGTTTCAAGAGGCACAAGTTCCATGGCTTTGTTGCATAGTCCTTTTTTATTTACTGCCGGTTTATCGAATGTGATTAGTCTCTCAGTTTGAACCACTTGGATTGTAGCAAAGTTTGGTCTTCTGCTATTTCTTGGTAGTCCACTGGGCCTGCTATTTATTATCTGCCACATGTTTGTGGTTTCACCAGGTCGATGGAAACAATTCTGTTTTCCTTTTTACCAGCACGTGGCGGTAGTACTACTGATCTTGTTTCACTGACAGCTAAGACAGGTACTGCTTTTCTGTAAGAAGGCCCAAATTCCTTCTTCACCGCGATCTTTTCTCTGACCAGATCCCCAATCTTTGGAATCCAGACAGGTCTTGATGGGACAGGTAGTTCTTCAGGGGTTGTCGGCTTAAACTTTGTTACTTAGACTCTTTCTTGTTTCATTCAAGTCCTGTAAAACAGCCAAACGATCTTTGATATCAAAGGTTTTTTCTTCTACCACTGAAGTTTGACGATCCAGATCCTGGATAATCATTCTAGTACCAAACAAAAGTACATACAGACTGATACCTCCTAGAGAATTTCTTGGCATGTTATTAAGACTACGTTGGACACTTATTAGATGTTTGACCCACCCGTCACCCGAACCTAATACCCTCATTGTTATAGATTGCTTTATGTCACGGTTTTTTCTTTCCACTACTGCATTTCCCTCAGGATGGAAGGAAGAAGAGTACCGCAATGCAATGCCCATGCTGGTCATGGCCTCTTTGTAAGCTCGAGAGCTAAACGCAGGACCCTGGTCAGAATGTAGCATGCCAATTGCGTATGTGCAGATAAAGACTCACAAATCTTTTATAACAGTTCTGGCGTCAGCCGAGCGCTGGGGCCACATTCTTAAGTGAATTCAGTCTTAATAATTATGGGAGCGCATTTTTCTGGCTGGATTTCTGCGTATAGATCGCCTGATGCTTTCTAATAAAGGTGTCCTGGCAATAGTTTGGTCCGGCTCACAACTGCGATCTCTGTTGCAGTCTGGACAATCCATTGCAAATTTGTAAATCTGCAAGCTCATCCCCGGCCACCAGTATTCTGATTGTAATTCTATTAGAGATATCAAGATCTCTTGGTGCCTCGGACCCAGTCCCATGTGTGCGTCTTCAATCAAGAAAACTCTCCGGTTCGTGTTTGGAATTACTCTATCCCCCACTCCAGGGATTTGAGTAAAAGGAACGGAGTATGTATGTATTACTGAGTGGATAGTTGAGAGGTAATGCTGCATAATTGCCTTTTAACTACGCTTTTACCGCCAGCATTGTTTCTCCATCTATGTGTTTTTTAGAACGCTTTTTTGTGGCTACGGAAGCCGGTTGAACCGCTGCTGTTGTGGCTCTGTTAGCCAATGAATTTCCTGCAACGTGAACGCCATCACGTTGATGAATCAGAGTATGTATTACGTGAGTCTTTTGTAGTTCTTTCTGCAAAAGAACTACTTGTTCCCAAAGCGTTTTATGCTTTATTGTGGCACCTGTGTCATCTTTGTAACCGTTTTTGCTCCATGTCTTCATGTCACTGTTGTATGACGATGCAGTAATGCGAATCGCACACTATTAGTGTGGGGAATTCGCGATTGGCATTTTCAAGCGCCATCTTTAAAGATCTTATTTTAGCTCGCTGAGCTGAACAGTTTCTGAGTGATTCAGTTTTGGTAATCATCGGTTTGAATTTACCATAGCGCCAGCGACCTTTAACAATCGTGCACGCTGCATTGTTCGATTTTTTCTCTACATTGCAATTTTGTGCAAATCTGTCCATATAGATTACACAGGTGGGAAACGTCACTTACAACGCAAGCATGACAACGCACTACCATTACATCGCAACCATTACAACGCAAACCATTACAACGCATTGCGCTGGGGGGCGCTCTAGGATAGGGAATATATTTAATTTACTATCCAACACCTTCCCTACTATCCACGGGGACTGGAGTTGGAATAGTAAATTAAATAATTCACTATCCAGCGCCTAAGAGCACTATGCGTTGTAATGGTATGCGATGTAAAAACCACGTTGTAACAGCAGGCGTTGTAATAGCCTGCGTTGTAACGTCATAGATCCTACACAGGTATATTGTTCGAGAGGCAGAATTTCGATTGGCAGAGGATATTCTTGTTCGTATTCTAGATCATCTATTTTTTTCATTTTCGGGTCAAAATAGTATTTCACGTCGTCTGCAGCAAGAGAATTTTCCCATTTAATCCATTTTGGATCTAATGCCACTGTATTCAGATTGCGTGGACTTGTTAATGCCTCAAGAGCTGATTCTGCTGTATAAACAGTTATTCTCTTGCCTTGGGCTAGGGCTCTTTCTCTTGCTACAGCAGTTTGAACCGCTGTCAGAATTTTTTCTGTAGAACTGAATTTCATTTCAGCTTGAGTGTACAAATGTGATTTGTAAGCTATAGGTACCGTTTCTCCCTCATTAGAGGTCAGGTATGTGAATCCGCATCTTCCTGGGATGACTCGGATTACAAGGTTGCGTACGTTTTCGCGAGTTTGCGATTTTGTTTTAGCTAACATGTCTGTTTGTAATGATCTTAAAATTTCTGTGTGTTTCTGAGTCCAATGTATTGGTTTGAAATCAGGTTTTATTAATTCATAGAGAGGTTTAACCCTCTCTGCATAATTTAGAATATATGTTCTACCGAAATTCAGGAAGCCTAGTATTGATTGTACATTTTTCAGCGTTTTTGGTGCTTGGAGTACTGGTTGTCTGCCAGGCTTTTGCCTTCACTTGATAATTCATATCCTAAAAATAGGACTGTTGGATGGGCAATTCTTGACTTTTTAAAGTTGAATATGTAACCCTCTGATGCGAACCCAAGAATTATAGTGTTCACTCTTTCTAAGTGAGTCTCCAGGTCATCGTCTGTAAGATAGATGTCATCGACATATGATAATGCCTCATCATCATATATTTGTAGTAACTCTGTTACCCTTGCTGAGAATAATCCTGGGCTATTCTTAAATCCCTGTGGGAGTCGGCAAAATTGTATTTGCGACCCCATTATTGAGAAAGCGGTCAAATACCTGCTTTCAGGTGTAATGTTTTGACAGAAGAATCCATTAATAATATCTAATGTCGTTTTATATTTTTTGCGCACAATGTTGTTCATTAGTGCTGCACTGTGTGAGTTTTGTACTGCAAATGTTTTTCAGTAGGAGTTAAAATGTGTGTAGTCCAAAACTAGGCGATGTGAATCGTCTGGCTTGGAGACAGGAAACAAAGGATTGTTCATTTGTGAGGTGCATGTTTCAATCACCCCTTGATTGTCAAGTTGATCTAAGATCTCCCTGACTTGCTTTTTAGCTTCTTGTTTAACTGGGTACTGCCTTTGTGCAGTGGGTTGATTTTTTAGCTGGATTTTGTGGGGATGAGAGTCCTCATCCCATCCTACATGATTTTTGTATAATGCAGGGGCTTGGGCCACTGCCCATTTTCTTGCGAATGTGTATTTTTTATGAATTGGAATATGATTTGAGAAGGCAGGCATAATCATTTCTTCGCGATGAGGGCACTCCCTGACAAACTCTGGTGGCCAGTCTTTTTCAGCTAACAGGATGTCATAGCCTTTAGAAAGATTCTCCCAAAAGAGACCTTTTTTCCTAGTTTTATCTCCTTCTATACGTAATGTTATTTCATATAGTTTATGGGGCACGCTAACTCGTGTGTCTGCAGTTTCCACCTGAATGTATTCATTCGTGTCCACTGTCTCTAGAAGATTCATCGGGATCTTGCGAGCTATGGTCACTTCTGCTGCGTTGTTTAGCATTGTCTGGGCCCACTCTCCGTTTTTCAGTTGTGTCCTCAGAATCCTCGGCATTTTTAGTTTTAATACTTGCTACCTTCTTTCTGGGAAATTGTGATTTTTTACTTTGATGAGCAGGTTCTTTGTCTTTGGACTTGAAGTGCTCTTCCTTGTGTTCTGACCGTCCTCTTCTTTCCGATTTCTGTGAGGAAGTCTGAAACGAGCGAGAGGGACGTGTATCAATATCTTGATATCTATCAGGTTTTCTCAATTTATCCCTGTCTCTAAGGCTGTATCTTTTCTCAGAGGCTTCCCTTTGGGGAGACTTGCCTCATCGGCCAGGAGATCTTTCTCTCCGTTGAGGAGACTTTCCTCTGGACTGGAATCATTTTTCCTTGGGAGTGGATTGTTTATTACCATCCCAACTCTTTAGAGTATTTAGATTATTTTTAATAAATGTTTTTTCAGGATTTTCAGTTAATTGGGGTTTTATTGGTTTCCCACCCAAACTATCTCTTCCTAGCTCTTCATAGGATTTTTCTATGATTCTGGCAAGTTCAAATGGTTGGTCTGTTATATCTGTCTCCTTCAATTTCTGGCGGATTGCCACACATGCTGCTTCTCCTTTTATGTTGGCTAATAATATAGCCGAGACCTGCTTAAAATCTTTTAGTAATTTCATACCCAGAGTTAAAGCGCGTTCTAGACCGTATTCGTTCTGAATTTGTCTTAGTACATCTGGTAAGACCGCCATAGACGGAACACCATGTGTTTTTGTGTAGATGGAAGCAAAGACCGTGCCCCAAGTGTCACAGTCCTCCACATGTGGTGTGACCCCCATTGGGAGGCAGATAGTAAGAATCCTGTGTTTTTCATGAGGTGTAGTATTAGGAAATACTGCCTCTATTTGAGTTATTTTTTGAGCTAACCAGAATGGGATTTGTTCCCATTTTATTGGTGTTTTACCATGACATGATTGTATGTTCTGTGGTGTAATTTTGTTTGTATTCCCCTGATGAGGGGTCGGTTGTGGGATGTTAATTGCTGGTTGGACTGTTGAAGTCTGCATGACATATTGGACCAATTGTCTGTGTATTTTAATTAAAAGTTTTAGCTGAGCTAAAAGTTCCCGGTCCTACCTTTTATCAATGTCTGGGTGTGGTGTGTAGCTGTCTAGAACCGGCCACGTGGCTCCTTGTCTACCTAGTGGACCGTGCCTGGTGATGTGATTTTGATGTTTTAGGGTGCCATTAAACCAGAGCAGGTGCTCTTGGTAAGTTAGTTGGATTTCAACATCCTCGAAAGGAGTGTATACATCCGGAGGTTCCTCTATTTTGTAATAGTGGAAATCTTTAATCACAGCGTGTGCTGCTGAAAAAGTATCCATGAATAGAACACCTCTGTCTGCCGATATTCATGTGCCTCTATCACGAATATGACCGTACCACCTTTTGGTGATAGTCCATTCTCTATAAGTTTAAGAGTTATAGTTCTTCTTATATTGACCGGAATGATTATAGCACCCGGGTCATTTTCTTGGATGGTTGTGTCATCCGCTAGGAGTCGAGCTGCTAATGCTTCTCTATCTCTTTCTTCTTCACTTTCCCCCATTTTACTGAAAGAAAGTTTTTTTGTTGCCGATCAAGTTTCAAGGAAACAAAGATTAGGTGCACAATATTTTGGAACACTGTATCCTTCAACGTTGACTAAACCAAAAACTAATACATAGGATTCTCATCATATTAAGTTCCCGACGGATATTAACCTTTCACCCACTCCAGACGTCTATTGGAGTTTTTACGGGAGAAAGGGGTCTGTGTAAAAAAAAGCACAACTGAATTACTCTAGTGTCTTGCGTTAGATTATCGCCTTACCAAACGTTCGGCGCCATGTAGTGTAGTTCCTATATTCCCAATAGGCTCTGCGCATTGGAAAAACATAAACAGCAGTGTAGACGTAGGACTGAGGTCATCTAGGTCTCTACTGACTGTGTAAGACTTAATTAGTTTTGGCAGCTAGCTCAGAGGTCACTAGAAACTTTCTCGAATGTTAAGGAAAGGGTTAACCGTCCTGATTTAGACAAGAAGGGATTAGTTTCTGACAACCGCATAAATATGACAACTTTGCTCCCTCAGAATAAAGAGTGTATCTCTAGAGTCGTGTGAAAACAATAGACAGTTATTTCACTCAGTCAATCGTGCATGCTAAATTTCACCAGATTGCAGAGAAATAGAGAGACAGGCGTTTTTAATAAAAGGTGTTATTTTATTGAGCAGTCTTCTTTCTCATGCAAGAGAAATTAATTGCCACAACTGCAATACTTATTATAAAGTAAAGTGCGTACAGTAAAAGTAGTATTATGAAATAATACTGTAAAAGCATTGATATGGTTTCTTAGCCATATGATACTTTAAAATGGATATAATATATACATACATAAAAACATTGACTAGCGAACTCAACTGATGCTTCTAAGATACGCCTAGCCCGGTGTACCTGACCTAAGCCTAATACGTGGGAAGTAGTTGCAGTTTTAAGTTAAGTTAGGTTTTTGTCAAGTATCGAAATCAAGAATTCTCTTTAAGATTTTACTCAGCTCCGTACCTTGGTTATAGAATGAAGGAGGTCTTGTATCTCGCTTCTCAGGACTCGATCTCCCAGCAACCCGCGAGGGTGACTTAGGAACACCGGAGCTGGATTTCCTCGGCTGGAGAAAAAGACAGCATCTCTCTCAGTGCGTCGAAGGGAGGGGCGTTTTCCTTTGGCTCTAGCAACAGCTGCGCTCCCGGGCAAGTAGAACATCGCTCTGCTCCGCACCACCGTGTGTTTGCTTAAGGCAACGTTGGTATATTTATACCTAAAAGGTGCCGGGTTTGACGTAAGGTTGGACATAAGACGTCACTAAGAACTAACAGTTCTTTCTGGACTCCTGGAGTTCTTGTGCACATCAAAACAAAAGCAGGGGGAATCCCCGGGCTGCTGGAGGCTTGGTTTGTTTAAAGAACGCGTTGTGCTTTCTAGGAGTCTATGGGAGTAGCCTTGCTGTGTTTTGGACTGCATGGGCTATTACTAAATATGGATATGAATCTTATGCCTTTATAAGGATACTATTTGTTCTAACCACATAAGGGCATGAATCGGGAATATCGAATTAGGGTCCAAGATAGAAATACAACAACTTCACACCTATACACCCGGATTTCCTGGTGTAGGTATTTTGGTTCCTAGGGTATCCTCGGATAGGGTGGCTCTCCTACGCTCTGTCTTCCACTGGGTTTCTTCAGGGTCCACGGGGATGGGTCCTTCTTTAAAATTGCAACCGCGACTTACCCAGTGACTTGAATTGAGCATGCGGTTGTGTTCCCATTCTGCACCCAGCCTCTCTGGGGTTCTTGGTTACTTACCTTGGGTGGTTCCTTGGGTCCCCAGCACTACTACATCTTCTGGGTATAGTCTTGACATGAGTGGTAGTTCGCATACCACTATTTTAGTATATGGTCTCCCCTCTGGTGACCACTGTGTATTTGTGCTACTTACCTGTTTTTATTGTAAAGTATTGTGTGCATGGTGCATATCTCCGGGTAGGAGATATTTGTATGTGTTAGTGAGTGTCTTATAATAAATACCTACTTAAATAATTATAATGTGCGGTTCTTTTTCACTTAATTTATACCAATAAGATTACGTTCTAGTGAAACAAGCTGCTTTACACTCCTTCTGCACTAAACCTAAATGCTGCTCTCCACAGCTACCACATAGAGAGCTTTCTAAGGTTGTCTAAGACCACTAAAATCACCAAAAGGGTTGTCTGGATTAGTGCAGGGTGCTGACCTACATATGTGTGCACCATATATAAGGCTCCCGGTTTTCCGTTTATACGGATTTATACATATAAATACAGACGGAAAAATATTTTTTTCCCGTCTGTATTTATAAATAGAAGCGGAAAAATACAACCAAATTAGATTCTCTGAGCCCGAGAATTGTTTGGCAATCCCTGCTCCAGCCAGGGTTGCCTGCCACAACCCTCTTCCTGATTGCCGTTTATGACTGCCCTCATTAGCACCTGCTGGGCCATTAATCACTCTCTGCTAGGCACGGGAAATTCCTTCTGCGGTTCCTTTGACATCTCCATCGCTGAGCCGGCACCCCAGTGAGTTTTAGGTCACAGGTTAATCAAAGGGTGGGGGGTGGACCTGTATTTCACTGTTTGCACTACTACAGGTGTTAACATTTGAGGAGGTGGGGGCGTTGTTAGCAGCGCGAATACTTGGAGCTAAGACTGGCATAAATGTGTGACCCAAAGAGGTCAGATATACCAGCAGAATAAACACATTAAGAAAATTAGGTTGCATTCACTTTCAGGCCTTAAATTGAAACGTTCCTCCGTGACTTGGTGAAGCATGAATAAACATTCCTGAGAGACAGAGACAGCTGGGGCATATCTGTAAGCCCCTTTTCAAGTTACATTATTTATTTTCTCCACTGTGTGAGGAAGAACTGTGGCTGTAGCTACACTGTGTGGGATTACAGCTTTAAAGTAAATTGTTCAAATGCTACGGGGCAGTATAAAGTAAAATAAGGGAAGTGATACAAGCCCAATGTCTTCAACGCAGAGACAAGTCAACTTATGGAAAAAGGGTTTTGCATTAGCGAAGGACTTAGTTTAAAAAAAATGTGAATCAAAAGCTGCCCACTTACTTGGCTGTTGTTGGATATTTTTAGGCTTCATGCTTCAGGATTGTGAGGGAAATAGAGCCTGGCAGGACTAATGCAAGGGCCTTTATTTTTTCTGAAATGAGAGCTTGTGGCTGTCTTTGGCCAGGTCACTGAAAGTACCAAGGTACACTTGTCTAAATTCTAAATGTGTTTACATAGAATAAAAATGGCTAGTGACTGTGTTTTCAATATTGTAACACATCATCAGATCACTAATATTATCGCAGGTAATCTCTGTGACACCACTCCCATTTCTCATATGTGAGTTCCTGTTTTGATCTAACAGAAAAGTTTTTGGATGGATGTTGCATGAAACATATTTGGCGCATATATACATATAGCTAAACCTATAACAACCATTTGCACTGTCTATTTAAATAAATGTGGAAAAATACTCGTAGCAACGTCTTTTTTTGCTTGCGACAAAAATAAATACAGATATATACAGATAAAATGACATAAAAATAAATATGGATAAATACAGACGGAAATGTTAAAAAAATAAATACCATAAAACCGGGGGCCCTAACCATATACTAAGCCAGCCTCTTACAACCGCTTACCACATATTAGCTCTTTCAAGGACATTGTCATTAAACCAGTAGATAAAGTATGATCAGGGTAAGTCTGACGCCCTCACGAACCTAAAAAGAGAATATAATATGTTAATTAGGAGGGCAAAAAGAGAGCATAAAGAAGACTGTTGGTCAAGCTGCTTGAGGCAATAGAAACAAAGAATATACTCTAGTTTTGGAAACTAATTCAATCAGCAGTGGATCGCCCTGCGGCCACAATGAACTGTGTGGTACAAGAAGCAACTTGGGAGGAATATTTGCTGGATCTATATAGGCCAGGCAGAGAACCGGGAGAGGGTTTGCAACCAGATTTGAGCGGTCTTGTAGCATCTTAAAACCTGAGTTTTCGGCCTCTGAAGTGAAAAATACGATAAAAGGTTTGAATCTAACAAGGGCAGCAGGTCCTGACAACCTTCCTGCCCTGATAGTTAAAACCCAGTTGGACTGGTGGGCAGAATTCTTTGCTAAAATGTTCCAAGTTATCTCAGAAACCAGGAAGTTCCCTAACAATTGGAAGGCTGCAATAATAAGGCCCATACACAAGAAAGGCGATCAGCAAGCTCCAAAAAATTATAGATGAATTAATCTAATAGATACAGGGGAAAAGATTTTCTCAAAAATAGTATTAGGTAAACTAAAAGCTTGGGCAGACCAGAACTCAGTGATTCCGGTTGAACAGGGGGGGATTCAAAGAAGGTCATTCCACCATAGACCACTGTTTCACCCTTTGGGCACTAGCCCGGAAGTCAATAGAACAAAACGGGAAATTGTATTGTTGTTTCGTTGACTTCCAGGCAGCCTTCGATCTAGTGGATCGAAAGAGCCTATGGGAGTGCCTGATAAAATATGATATACCAGAAAGCCTATTGACCATCCTCAAGTGATAAAGGACACACAAGGGTCACTGACACAGAAAATAGCCATAGGTAATGGGCTAGGACAGGGCTCTGTCCTGGCCCCCCAGCTCTTTGCAATATTCCTAGCCGTCCTACCCGCAGCGCTGGAGGTAGAAAGAAGTGCACGTTCCAGAATGAGCTACAGGAAAGCAGTAAGTCTTTTATACGCCGATGACCTTGTGATAATTGATCAAACGGAACTTGGGCTCCAAAGGAAATTAAATGCTTTTAAAGAATACTGTGATGCAAAGTTTTTAGTCGTAAATATGGATAAAACAAAGATGTTATGTTATAGTAAGAGAAAAAAAAAGTTTAGCTGGTATTTAGGACAAACAAAATTGGAAAAAGTAAAAGAATATAAATACCTGGGCCTTTGATTCGACAGCTCCCTAAAATGGTGTATTCCTAGAAGCTAAAAAAAAAGCCTTTTCTTCCATCTGTGGGTTGAAAAAATGTAACAAAGACTATGGGGACATGTCGCATAAACCTTTGTTAAAAGCTTATGAAGCTATGATCCCACCCCAAGTATTGTATGGGGCAGAAGTCCTCCTTCTAAGTGGTACAGGACGGTGGGTAAGGCCCTAAAAATGCTACTGTCCCTACCAAGCTCTGCAATGATCCAGGAAATTAGGATGGAGTTAGGAACAATAGCATGGAACAGCCAGGTCCAAATGTCTTTTGTAAGATTCTGGAAACGCCAGAACTCAAGGGGAGTGCAGAAAGTCCCACACTGGTGTAGCGAGGAGATCCGGCACAGTAGTTTAAAATGGGCAAAGGAGCGAGAAGGAAAATCCAGGTAATAACAGTGAGTTTAAATGTCTCAACACAGCACCCCCTGGATGTAGAATTTACTAAGGCGTCACTCAGGTACCAAGGCATGGAGCAGTCAAGGAATAATGACCTAGAATACCTGAGGAAGAAAAAATCCGCCCTATGTATAATAATCTCCTGGGTACATGCTGCATGGTATCCATACCTAGAAACTTTACTAAACTATGGGCTTCGGTGCGAAATCCTAAGGATACAGATTGGCATTAACCCGTGGTTAATGGATGGGAAAATAAAGGCGGAAATGTTACACTAAGATGGAACATGCACATGTGGCCTTGGGACCAAATCTGAAATGCAGCATATATTGCTTGATTGCCTTGCAGTTATAGAATTGAGAAAATTATTTTTACGCCCTGTATTTTTAAAATACGGAATAAAGTCACGAGCCCAAGCCATTGTGGTACTGACAGAAATGATAAATCTTGACATTGCAAATGCACTAGGAAACTTCATGAACGGCTTAAAGCATTTTGTATGGGACAAACTTAAGCAAGGGTAGACATTTTATCTATCCTTAAATTCCCTTATCCTGAGTACATAAACATTGAAAGCTTAAGGAACAGTCATAGATCCAATGGTTTTAACTAACTGCTGTTAAAAAGGAAGGATGTGGATAACAAATCCCTTTTACTTGAGAGTTCCATTGATACCACTGACTAAATATTTGTGTGCTATTTTAATTATTTAACTGTGTATAGAATATTGAAATGTTGATGTCAGCAGGGGAGAAGGTGGTTACTGGTCCCTTTTTACAAAGTATTAAGCTAAATGAATTCTAAGGAATTAGTTGGTTTTATCTGTTCAAGTGATCTTTTTGTGTATGGTTTTATTGTGTATGATATTTTCTTTATGTTTAAAGACAATGGTCTAAATAAACAGAACAGAAACTGTAGATTAATGGGGTACAATAGTCATAATGAGCAAGCAAAGCTATACCCAGGAGTGCCATGAACAAACCATCAACCAAGAGTACTATTGGATGCTATTAAGAGATTCCACAAGTTCTACAAAAAATAATAAGATCCTTACTAGATCAAGGATTAGCACAAGGCTTGTTTACCAATAAAGAATTTACATTTGTTATGAACATAGGGCCAAATCTTCCCACTGTATAAGTGTTACCCAAATCAAACAAAAATTCAGATAATACCCCAGAAAGACTTACAGCTTCTGGGTGTGAATCGCTGTTGGACCCAATCTCCGTTTATATTGAAACTTTTTTTGAAACCCTTAGTAGGATATATCCATTCATTGGTAAAGCTGAGAATTGATAAATTTAACAATGACACATTACAATTGTCTTGTCAGTCAGCACTGTATAGTTAGTTAGGTCAGAGTTTCCATAAGAAGACTGTTATTTCTTTTGCGAATAACTAATCCATACAAACCTTTCAAAAAATAATTCCTATATCTCAGCTCCTTCATGGAAAGCTTCAGGGTGATCTGTCAAGTAGGGGCCAAGAGAAAAGGGCTTCCAAAACATTGATTTCTCATATTAATTCCTAAAATAATTTTTGGGAAGCAATAGAGAAAAAATGCTGGGAGGAATTATACAAATGTGACAATAAGTTAGAAATGTATTCAGAACGCTTGTATGTTTAGTAATTTTTCAGACATTTGCATTTCCTAACTGCTGAATGTGTACAGTTTACCTACAGGCATTTACATTTTGCTATGTATAAAAACAATTACATCCTACGACCTTTCCTTTCACAAACCTTTGTTACCGCAGAAAGATTGTCACATATTTCACTTTACTTTTCTTAGTCTGACTGCAAAGTGAGAGGGATTTCTAAACAGCAGTCCCTACGTTAATAAAATAAGCAGGGATTTGTCAGAAAACACAGCCTTATATTTGACTTCTGTCTTTGAAGCACAGCAAGTGTGACATGATAAATACAGAATTTAAAGGCATCTCTATTTGTTGCTTAGACTTGTGACTCACCAACGCTTTGCTCACAACCCCCAGTTTTGGCAATTCTGCACTAAAGTATTGTTTCTTCTTCCTTTTGTTTCCTCCAGTTTTGTGTGCTTGTATTAAAGTTGCAGGGTTTAGAAACATGTTTTAGGTCTGATATAATTATTTAACCTAATTATTTTATACACTGTTGACAATCTGGGAATATTAAAACCATATTTGATATTTTTGACAGTGTTTAATTATTTCAGTGATGGGTGAAATAGCTGGCTCATTCAAATCCATAGACAGATAATGAGTAAACCTCTTTGATACATCTTCTCCCTGTTGTAACAAGTCATTACTGATGGCAGGTCATCTGCCAAACACCATAGGCTTGAAACATTCAATTCAAGGTGCATTGAGAAGTACCTGTGACGAGTGCTGTCGCCATGCTTATGAGATGGTGGAGAAAACCTGACAACAAATTTCATAGCTGCAAGATGTTCAATTGTTGTGTGATACCTTCCGGTAATACTGGCTTTTCACCCAACTGCACATTACTGATGGGATTTTGAGCCCATAGTTACAGTCGTAACAGAACAATTACAAGTCCCAGAATACATTATAATGTCTGTTAAATGACCAGGACTGACTTGCAGTGAGCCATTTGCCATGGGAACTCTTGGCAGCTTTGAATATCCACGCAACAACAGCACCACCTTAATATAGGCATGCAAAGAGTGCAGAAAAGAAGTGACAAGCTCACTTAAAGCATTACATTTCAGTTACCTTAGAATGCAGTGCTACTTCAAAATGTTAACAGTTTCACAAGATACTATAGCAGCAGTCAACCCTGTGCTGGCAGGGTTAAATCATCCCTACAATGTCATATTAAGGTAGGAGTAGGTGGATACCTCCTCCCAAATGTGTGTGGAAATGTGTTTATTAAAGCATTTGAATATAATAGTGTACCTTTTAAATCCATTACTAGTCATGTAAACCAGACAGAATCCTGGCAAAATGAGTGGGAGTAGAAATGAAATGTGAGAGTGTTACACTCAAACTTTCTATGCTTAAAACAGTATAGCATAAGTCCATTAGATATACTGCCAATGGGAAGACACTATATTCCACACATTCGTTTTCCTTTATATTAAAGACTAGCTTACCCGTCGCGCTTTGCTGCGATCTCAGAAGAAAGGAAATTTAAGGAAACTTGTTATGATAACATTCAATTTACATTGTGTTATTTGTATTGAAACCTATTCATTTTAATATGGAAAACATTTTAAAGTGTTGTTTTAATTCTGTTTATTTATTCGAGTGCTTGTGGATACACGGTATTTTTTGTTTTTCCGTCTGGTGCGTATACGAATAAATCAGAAGGTTTTCCAACGCGTGAGCTGGCCACATACAGTTGTCCATGTGCGAAGAACGGATTCTCCAAATCTAGTCCACACATTTGCAGAGATTGTCCTTGTGCTTTGTTGATGGCCATTGCAAAAGCGAGTCGCACCGTAAACTGTAAACGTTCAGTATTGGAAAGATTATGAGGGCCCTGGTGGGCCGGGGGGCCGATATTTAACACATTTTTCTTTTTTTTACCAGAAACCTTCACGGGAGTGTACTCAACAGCTTCCCAAAGTTTCATGGCGATCGGATGAATGGTGTAGTGATGCATAAAGGACAAACAGACATACTTTCATTTTTATATATATATAGATATGCTTTATAAAAAAACACAAATGTATTTTGTAAATATTGGAACAATTCAATGTTTGCCTATTGGGGAAGGGTGGGCTTAAGCAGCTGACTAAACCCTGATAAGCACTGATTTTAAAAGATTTGAAAAAAACTGAGAAAACACCACTGAAATCCATTACAAAAATAAACACTGAAAACAGGACAAAGTAAGCTATTTTGTTTATTTTTTCAAAGGGGATAAGATAGTTAAAGAGACAGGTGTCTATATAAGTGCAGCATCTCCTTTCCAAAAAATGTATCTGTATATAATATGTATCTGGATACAGACATTTGACGTGAGCAGATTCAGTGTCACTAGTGTTGTAGGGTGCTCTATATATGAGCTGCTCTAAACTAGGGAACTACCTAGAGTTCTCGGCTTCTTTTTTGCATAATTCATGCAGCACTCTAAGCCTGAAAGGGTATTGTTTTGGTATATATATATATATATATATATATATATATATATATATATATATATATATATATATATATATAATATATATATATAATCTTCGGGAATTTCTCAAAGAAGATGGCCCGCTCCGCTCCGCTCCTTCCCTGAAAGTCTCGGGAAGATTCGTCCTGAAGGACCCCGAAGGGCCCCCAAATTTTTTTTTTTTTTTAAATTGCGAGGTGCGCGCACGTTGCACGCACCCTCGAGGCAGAAGTGACTCAAAAACAATAGTGGAGAACATGAAAAGGGGGCAGGGTAGAGACTCCCTGACCCCCTAGGCCTTCTCTGGGTGTCCCTGAAGGACCGCGAAGAGCAAAAAACCCTTTTTTAAAAAATAAAACGCGAGGTACGCGCACATTGCTCGCACCCCCGAGAAAATAGAAATTAGTATTTAAATAACCTTTGAATTTCACACAAAAAATAGGTCTCAGGAACATTAAAGTTAGAAATTAGTATTTTAAAAGAAAATTCAAATTTACTGAAAAAACGATTGCCACATTTCCCAACATTGAGCTATTATATGGCTGAGGGCCCATTCCATTTTTGGAGGGTTTGCTGTCCTGTTCTGCACTGCCTTCGTGGTAGTTGGGAGAGGGGTGGCACGGGGGGAGGTCCTGAAGGTTGTGGCAGTGGGTGTTGTGTCTTTCTTGGGTGTTGGAAAAAACTATAGGTTAAATAAACATTATAATTAGAAGTTAGCATTAAAAAAAACTTTGAAATTCACTGGAAAAAAACATAGTTTTCAGGCAGGTTATGGTTAGAAATTAGCATTTAAAAAACCTTAGAAGTTCACTGAAAAAACCATAGGTTTGAGGCATGTTATAGTTTCACTCGTACAAAACCATAGAAATTCCCCTGTTATAGTCAGTTCAGTTAACTATAACTCTCGCCCCCGCAATGCACTGCTGATGATGTCACATATTACATTATTCATGAGATGGTCAGTGACATCACCGATGACATCTCAAACAACCTCACTCATGACACCACTGATGACATCATCCATGTAACAATATGATGCACCTCGTCACCCCCTAATATAACCTTTGATACACCCCCTGTAAAATACAGAGTTCCATTTTCAAAAGCATCGAGACACCAAAACCAGTTACTACAAACGCACTCACTAATTCCTAGGTCTACAGACACATGCCCTCATTCACCCATACAACCATTTATTTATTTATTTGTTTATCACATTTGTAGAGCGCTCTGTTACCCGGAGGTGTCCTGGCGCTGGCATAATTGAACTAGTGTGAGTGGGGAGCAAGGGATTAATGAGTGAAGAGCCAGGTCTTAAGCCCTCTCCTAAAGGCCATCAGGTCCTGGGATTGTTTGTGCGAGAGTGGCAGTTTGTTCCAGGCCTCTGCCGCCCCGAGGGAGAAGCTCCTGCCTCCCCAGCGAGCTCTTTTAACTCTGGGGACCGTAACCAGGGCCAATTCCCCCGATCTCAGGGTTCGTGCTGGTTTATGCCAACGGAAGAGCAGTTTCATGTATCTAGGACCCATATCATGTAGGGCCTTGAAGACCATGCATAGCGCTTTAAAGGCAATTCTCTTACGAATTGGCAGCCAGTGTAGGGTCACCAGGTCCTGAGCTACCAATGCGAATTTGGGAGTATCAGTGATCAGGCGAGCAGCTGCATTTTGCAATAATTGGAGTTTATTAAGAACACTCTGCTGGGCGTTTAACATCAAGCTGTTACAATAGTCCAAGCGTGAAAGGACTAGACCAGTCACAACAGTTTTCCTATGCTCCTTCTCCAGATACGGGAGAATTTTTCTGATGGTTTTGAGGGTATAGTGCAGGGAGGAAGAAAGTGAGTTAATCTGGGGTTTGAAGGACAACAAATTGTCCACCAGTATGCCCAGGTTTTTAACTTTATCCACAGGAGAGGGGAGAGGTCCCATTTCGTCTGGCCACCATCTTGGGGACCAGAAGTTATCCCTGGCTCCAAAGAGCAGTACTTCTGTCTTCGTGGAATTAAGTTTTAGACAGTTTTGTGCCATCCAGCAGCCCACCTCATGCATGCAGCCTTTAAATCTGTCTGCTGTGTTATCCGTATTGCCGGGTAAAAGTGACACCACTATCTGTGTGTCATCCGCATATGCCGTGAGGTTAAAACCGAACGATCGAATCACCGGGGCAAGGGTCGCCACATAAACATTAAAAAGGGTGGGACTAAGTGAAGACCCCTGGGGAACTCCACAGGGCAACACAAACGGATGCGATTCGTAGTCTCCCAGCGCCACTGACTGGGTTCTGTCCGAAAGGAAGGCCTGTAAGATTTTTAGTGCCTTTCCCTGAATTCCACAGGCCATCAACCGGTCCACCAACAACTTGTGGTGGACCGTGTCGAAGGCCGCGGAAAGATCCAACAGAATAAGGGCCGCTCTGCCTCCTGCATCCATCACCTGCCTGATGTCTTCCACTGATTTGATCAGGGCGGATTCCGTGCTATGTTCCGCACGAAAGCCGTGTTGGGAAGGGTCAAGATGATCCCCTGTCTTTAAAAAGGCGCTTAGTTGTGCATTCAAGTTGCCTTCCATGATTTTGGCGGGGAGGGGAAGTCGAGCGATCGGTCGATAATTATTCATCTCGGTGATGTCTAGATTAGGTTTTTTTAGCAGGGGCAGGATGGAGGCTCGCTTCCATCTGGACGGATATTCCCCTTTCTCCAACATCTGATTAAAAAGGGGGATGAGTCCACTTGCAATGATGTCAGGAGCTAGTTTGGCTATTGCAGTAGGACATGGATCATGTGGGGAGCCCGATTTTATCTTTAGTAGACAACTCACCAATTCCTTTTCAGTAATGGGCTGAAAGTGTTGGAGTTTTTCCGAAGAGCTGTATGGCTCCGGGCCCTCCCTCGAGGGAGGTGTCCTAACCAGACTGTCTAGGGAAAAGAATATCTTTTCTACCTTTTCTCGAAAGAAGGTGGCCAAATTTTCACAGAGAGGAAGACTAGTGGGAATTTCTGTTGTTTTAGGGTTTGCCAAAGATGAAACTGTTTGGAATAGTTCTTTAGGGGTATTGCTGGCTTCTTCTATCTGTTTTGTAAGGAAAACCCTTTTTGCTTGCAAGATTTGTTCTTTATTTACACATGTAGTCACTGATCAATACAACACTATCATATGCACTCATACAGATATACAGACATTGACACACCACCATTCATCTTACTCACTCATGCGCTCATCGTAGTCAGACATGGAAAGAATGAATAACAGTTCCATTTACTCACCTACACAGTTATACGCACCCCACCTCATTTATTCATACAGATATTAATGCATACTTAATCTCTTATATAATCACCAATACAAGTAAACACTCATCCATACAGCCACTCTCACAATCACTGACTCTCACATATATTCATTTATATACTCCAACTCTCACATACACTGCCTTTTACATAAGTAGTTACTTGGACATGTACCACTGAGACATCCAATCTTTTACAAACACATCTATACACACACTCACCCGCCCATACAGCTGTTTTCACATGCACTCTTAAACTCAGACACCCAGTGAATCAACCACTCACATATCTATGCACAGAGTCACACACCTCCCACCCACCTAAACGCACTCAGTCTTCCATACAAATACTCAGGCAACCAATCAATACCCCATCTAGAAGCTCATGTAGCACCTGACCAACACATGCAGCAGCTTACACAAAAACACAGACATACTAATACAGACATTCAGAAAATTAGGCACTAACCCACGCATTCAGTAAGACACATTAACTCAATCACTTATACAGTCAGTCACGCACCTATTAAATCCTTCATCCAGACACTTATATACCCAGTCATTCTTCAATACAGCTTGGTATATATATATGTATAAAACATATTTAAAGTTTAAAGAAAAACACATTCACTGGATGATGTCATCAGTGAGGTCATCAGTGATGTCATTTGAGATGTCATCAGTGATTTCACTGACCATGTCATGAATGATGTAAAATGTGATATCATCAGCAGTGCATTGCGGGGCGCAAGTTATAGTTAGCTGAACTAACTATAACGGGAATTTTTATGGTTTTTTACGAGTGAAATGTCCAACTAACTATAGCATGCCTCAAACCAATGTTTTTTTCAGTGAATATATATATATATATATATATATATATATATATATATATATATATATATATATATATATATATATATATATATATATATATATATATATATATTCTGAAGAAATCAAAGATTAAAGTGACATCATAGTCAGCTAATTAGAGCTGATAAAAAAACCTACCAATTCACCATGAAAAATGAGTAGCCTGGGCTATCTTTGTATAAATTCTCTATGCCTCCGGTTTTATGTTAGGAAATGCTTGTTGTTGATAAATTTGGGGAGTCTCAATTACGTTGTACCGCATGCATGTTCTACCCATTTCACAACAAGGCTTCTATCTCTCATCAACGCTGTTGCAGGTTCTCGGTGAAGTTGTCTATGTCCAACCCCATCCTTAATATTACAAACACATCTTGGGAGTGTGTAAGCATCTGGAATTTTGGGGGGACTATACGCGTTGTCTGCTTTTACATTGTGGATGTGTAGCACTTTACCAAAGCGATGTATTGATATAACGTCTGGGTATAAACCTTTGTAAAGAAGGGACTGACATCAAGTGCCACTTAGGCACAAGTGTGGTGAATAGAATGTATTTGGTAACAAACTACAACATGCTGTTAAAACTCCTCCCCTGTTCTTCTAATTATTGGATAGGGGATACTGATACCCCGACTCCTATTCAAACTTAACATAAGAGCCTGCCAGATTAGATTCAGAAACCATATTAGACTGAATGATTAAATGTCATACACGACCACCTAACCATGGGTACTTTTGACTAATGCAAAACAAGTAATAAGAAAAATGTATGCTTGCAATGTATATATACACAAATTTCATTGGAGGTTATTCGTACATTTTAAATTTAGTTATAGGAAATGATAATTCCAATAGTCACATAGGAATAATCATTGGAATATCCCAAGTATGACAAGAGATGTAACCCATATGTGTCAGTCCCCCTAACCTTCAAACATGTGGTGGACATTCGGATTGTGAGTATCAACCCATGCATGCCCCCTCCTAAAAAGGGTCTTTTTACCCATACTATATTCACATGTGTCCAACGAACCAGTTCTCATAAATAGTACATATCAGCCCACAATGATTATATCTATATATGTGCAATGAATTATGAGCACTGATAATCTATGAGTCTGCAATTTGAACAGGTAGACCAAAAATGTAAAACTAACAAATGGGATGTTGTCTTTTCCTCTCTTCTTTAATGGTTCCTTCTGCCAACCCCTCTGATGGTGGTGTGGGCCTGTTAGAGGGCCACATAAGTTTGAGGTTTGTCTGTTATGTTGTCAGTGTAGCAATAGTATGACATGTATTGTTGGTTTTGAAAACAGATCTGTATAATGTTATCATCTTAATATTAACATAAATATCTGTTGTTGTATACTGTATATAATTGTTTATATATGTGTTTATATTTATATTTGTTTTCTATGTATTGTCCACAGCCCTGATGAAGTTCAATTGAGTTTGAACGAAACGGGTTGGCTGGATGCTTTAGTTTTTGGATCTTACATTTTAAAATTGCATTCAAATAAAGGAAGACTTTTTCTTAAAAAATGGACTTGAAAAATTGTTGATCTGTCTGTCTGTGGGTGAACCATTCCATCTTTTCCTTTCAAGTATTATTCTGCTCTGCAGCAATATCACTCAAAGGCTGATAGTGGAATGGAAGTGCACCAAACTATATTAACTGGAACTGTGTGTCAGGTGCGGGCGAGAGGTCCGCGGTTGATGTGTGTCCCCCTTACTTTTACAAAGAAAAAAAGTACATAAGTTTAGTCTCCCGACACAAAACTGTACATACAATATTAGACGACAAAATAATGTGGTGCACGGTTGTCAACATGATTTTAGTGTGTGAGAAACCTTGTGATTACTAATATTTTATATTCCCATTCCAAGGCAGTAAAACTGCCTTTAGTGCAAACCCAGCCCTATTATCCTATTGAGAAACTGGTGGGTAAGGTCTTCTGGTTCCCCTTTCTGGATTTTGCCAGTTGACCCCTCTCCACAAGAAAATGTGGCTAGGTTCGTGGTAGTACACATCTGTCTCTAAAATCTCTATTTCCTTACACTGCACCTAGTATCTTTCAGTCCTGAGCGGATCAGCCCGCTCTTACGGCTGAAGGCAGGGTTGCTGACTCTGCATGGCAGATGCAAACGCTCGTTCTGCCAACACTTTTGGGGCCTTCAGTCTTGTGCCAAGTGCACAGGTGCTCACTCGAGGAGAGAAGTGGATGTGACTCAAGTCAGCTAAGATGAAGGTCATGCTCTGCTGGTTCTGCTCGGATTCAGTTACGTCCGAATTGGAGGTAATTTCTCAGGCTTAAACTAATCACCCCCTTACAAAGTAGAGCCCACGCCCGTCGTTCCTTTGGATTGCGGTGTGCAACCTTGTGGTAGGTCTCACTCTCTCAAGACACTTTGGGGCAGATTTACAACTTCTGGCGCATCTCTGCAAATCAGCAGGGATGCACCAGAACAGATGCGTCACGCATTTCCCCCCTTATGCCACCACGGATGCGTCCCATTTACAAGGAGGCGCACCATGGTGCAAGGAGGGGCAGATGCATTTCGCATCTTGTGGTGTACCGGTGGCGCATTGCTGGGGTCGCATCGCAATCGCGATGCAACTCCTGCAATGCACGGGCCGCCCAGACTTAACGTGGTGCATCACTCCTTACCCCTGCTTCAAGCAGGCGTAAGGATTTGACACAGCAGCGTCATAAAACTGACTCCGTGAAATCCTGTAGATTTTGCTGCGTCAGTTTTATGGGGCTTTCCTGCCCACTCTGCGACAGAACGCCCACATGAAACCTAACGCAGGTTTCATGTGGAGCAGGTCTTTACAACGTGATGCATCTGCCAGTATACAATAACAATAATAATCAAATTAATGATATCAGTAGGCCATAGGATTTTCTTTCTTGCTTTTATTCAAACTCTTCATACAAAACGTAGCCAACGCGTTTCGTCCGAAGGACTTCTTCAGGGCTACAACAAACAGATATACAAAATATACATATTATACAAAGCTATATTACAATTAAAAACCTAATTTTTCATACATCATAAGTGTAAAAGCATAATAAGCCTACTACAAAGTCCTTAGAAAAGATTAGCCTACTGACAAAATTTACAATTTATTGTCTTTTGAACAATGAAATAATAAACACACCAGTCTATGTTGAGCAAGGGCATGTAGAGCAAAGGCATAGTGTATTTCGAGAGTATATCTAAATGATGATTATCCTACAGGTTTTATGGTTTGTTTAGACTGGGAATTTTTATTTTTATTTAAGAAAAAGGGGAAAAAGGGGAAAAGGAAGGAATTTTAAACTAGGTTTACAAACTTGGTCATAACTGGAGATAAATACAAGACCACGTCTTACCGAAAATTATCAGTAATGTATCACTGATTGTTCATTCCAAAAACTTTATGTCGAAGCAAATTTTCGAATATATAATGGCAAAGATAGCCTGTTATGGAAAGAGATTGCATATATGTTTATAATTTGTGCACTTATAGATGGGGCACTAACGATATTATTAGCCGGATGTATTACATACCTTGTTTTAAAAGAGACTAGTCAGTTCTCCTCAATGAGTATTGGTTAAATGTATACGTATTTGGAATGGTGCCATTATTCACATCCTATTCCAGTGATGTCTGTAATCATCCTATTGAAAGATGAGGTAAAGACCGGTTTAAAACCCAAAATTGAGTTATATTCATGCATAGCATATGGGCAATGACCAAATTGTCATTACAATCACAGGTTAAACCTAAGTATATGGGGCCATATTGTTATTATTAGCAATGTCCATGAAAACAACCAAAGACGGGAAACACTTTAGCCCAGTCTTACCCCTTAACCTAAGACCGCGATGTATATACAGTCCCGACGTGCTTAATAAGCCCATTCAAATAGGAGATGTTTAATAACTCAACAGAAAAAGGGAAAAGGAATACCCGCCCTTATTGTGAAGTCTAGTCCGAGCATTTGATAGCTCAACAGAAAAAGGGAAAAGGAATACCCACCCTTATTGTGAAGTCTAGTCCGAGCATTTGCCCATGAAACTGGAATGACCCCCATACCGACAGAGGTTTGGCAGCCCCCCAGTATTTACTTACTTGAGTATTTGTAGCGTGTTCGTTCTCCCTCGGTCACAGCCTCGAGTTGGTAGTTCGAGCACTGACCGGGAAGAGCGAGTTTAAATAGCCCGCAAATAGGTATCAGCTGCTCGCAATTTGTCTAAAAGACGCGACGGACCATGCAGATGCGGCAGCCATCTTAGAATGATCATTGACTATAGAGTTTAAACCATATTTTTGGGAAACCATAATGGTTATTGTTATGCTAGCAGAATCAGTCCGTAAGAAAGTTTATAAATTAAATGTCGTTGTTAGTTGCAAATTTTATACAAAAAATATTCAAAGTATGATGGTAGGTTCGATATATTTGTATAAATGCACCGAGTGGCGCTGTAATAATCTCAATCTATAGCGCCATATTAAGACATAATATTAACAAAGTGTTATGTTAATATTAAAAGAGTGTTATGTTAAAGCAGTGAGTGAAAGCGACAATGTATCGCTAGTTTGATATTCGCCACCATTTTACAACGGGGAATACGAGGTGATGATAACCCGCAAATAGGTTCAGCTGCTCGTAATTTGTCTAAAGGACGCGACGGACCATGCAGATGCGGCAGCCATCTAAGAATTATCATTGACTATAGAGTTTAAATCGTATTTTTGGGAAACTATAATGGTTATTGTTATGCTAGCAGAATCCGTACGTAAGAACGTTTATAAATTAAATGTCATTGTTAGTTGCAAATTTTATACAAAAAATATTCAAAGTATGATGGTAGAATAGATATATTTGTATAACGAGTGGCGCTGTAAAAATCTCAATGTATAGCGCCATATTAAAACATAATATTAACAAAGTGTTATGTTAATATTAACAGAGTGTTAAGTTAAAGCAGTGAGTGAAAGCGACAATGTATCGCTGATTTGATATTCGCCGTCATTTTACAACGGGGAATACGAGGTGATGATAACTTGACCCAATATAGACGAAGTGTTATGTTAGAACAGTGAGTGAAAGCGACACTGAATCGCTAGTTCGATATTTAGGCACCATTTTGGGACAGGGATTAAAACTGAAGATTGTTTACCCCAAGATAGGGGTTTAGAATTGGTTTGTGCATACAGACTAATTACATCGAACAGTTTTTTTTAAATTAAATTATTCTGCTTTACTTACACATTGTAGCCCTTGATGATTTTAGTATTTAGGGCTAATTACACCGAACAGTTTTCTGCTTTTTGCCACACTGCATCACTGAGAAGTAGTTTAAAAACTATATTTGTCTATGACAGATGGTTTATCAATTTGCACATTTTGAAAATCAATCATTTTAGACAGCACTTACGGAAGAATAACTTTCTTCTCTCATTGTTTCTCTTGAATACAAGCATTGTTACAGAAAGTGATATAATTCATTATTGATGTTAAGCCCATTAGAGATGCTGCGAAGTCGACAAATCCACGCAGCTTCCCTTTGTCTGAGCATTTTAGTTCTGTCCCCACCTCTTATTGGTGGTTTTACATGATCTATACCATAGAAACGAATGTCTGATTCATCCGGAAGGTTTTCATGAATATGCACAGACACAGTATATATTATCATCTCTATTTTTTATGGCTCTCACATGCTCCTGAATATGGATTTTCAAATTCCTGATGCTGCTGCCCACATATATTTTGTTGCATGCACAGACAATGATGTATACAGTATGGGTAGTATTACAGTTAATGAATGAATTTATGGAACATTCATTTTCTGTATTGTGTTTGAATTTAGACTTTCTGTGTATGCCAAATTGGCACATATTACAGTTTCCATATGTAAAGAAACCATTAGGTTTCTCAGAAAGCCAGGCCATTGCACTTTTTTTCTTTGCATTTTGGATGTAACTGGGACAAAGCATGTTTTTAATTGTTTTTCCCCTTCGGTACACCACCTTGGGTTTTACAGCGATGGTCCCCAAGGGCAACTTCGCTGATTGTAAAAGATGCCAGTTACGTCTAAGAATGTTATATACGTGGTGACTTTGCACTTTGTATTGGGTTATGAGAGGTACACTTTCAGTTTGGGACGTGATTTTGTTCTTTGGTTTAGAAACCAAAGTGCTCTGTCTGTCTACTTTTAGTATTTTCTGTTCCGCTCTTCTTATATTTTCTTTAGAATAGCCTCTTTTCACAAAATTGTTCTTTATTTGATTCACATTTTCTTTAAATGAGTCGTCAAGGCTGCAGTTGCGCCTTGCTCGAATCATTTCCCCATAAGGGATGGCATTGATAGTACTGGAAGGATGTGCACTTTCGGCATGTAATATACTATTACATGACGGATAGTACTGGAAGGATGTGCACTTTCGGCATGTAATATACTATTACATGACGTAGGTTTTTTAAACATGGTGCTGTGTATCTTGTTATCTTTGTGAAATAGTTTAGATCCAGGAACTCTATGCTCTCCCTAGAGTATGACATTGTTAATTTCACATTAAATCTGTTGTTGTTCAAGTAACATTGAAACGCAACCAATTTTTCTACCCTTCCATTCCAGATTAACAGGATGTCATCAATGTACCTGACATAGAAAATTATGTTATCCATCAATTGCATGGCCCCATGTCTCCAGGCATACTCCGCCTCATACAAGCCCATGAAAAGGTTTGCATAAGACGGAGCAAACCTGGATCCCATGGCATTTCCACGTTTTTGCAAGAACCAAGAGCCATTATGTAGGAACACATTCATGGTCAACACCATGTGTGCCATATCCAATAACATCACAGAGTGGTCTAAATAGGAGGCACTTCTTATATAAAGGAAATATTTCAGAGCTCTTATGCCATAGTCAGTGTGGATACAAGTATAAAGGCTTTCAGCGTCCATAGTGACGAACATTAGGTCATCACTATTCCACTCAAAGTCATCAAGTTTGCTCAACACATCCCTGCTGTCCTTTACATAGGCTGGTAAATTGTGTACGATCGGTTGAAGGAAGTTATCTATATACTCGGACAGATGTTCTGTCGGGCATCCATTCCCCGAGATTATCGGTCTACCTGGGGGGAAAACCCCTCCCTTGTATAACTTAGGTAGTATATAGATACAAGGATGTCTACTATCCCTGGCCTGTAAATACTTATATTCTCTGTCTGAAATTAACCCTGTTTCATGCCAATCTCTTAGTCTAACATTGATGGCATTCTCAATTTTAGGGACGGGACACTCCTTTAGTAGCTCGGAACAAGAGGAATCGCAAGAGGAATTTGTCAGTGAATGGCTCCATTCCCTTGAGCACAGAGGAATTCTAGACCACAACTGTTGTGGAACCCTGTGACTCTGGGAGGAAAATCTTGGCACACTGGCTAATAGTTTCTACCTAATAGTCATAACAGTTTTTGTGTATTACGCAATTCTACTTTAGGACCAATTTCCGGCAGTTCCTGACTTTTGCGTATTTTTCGCAGACGGGTTAATTCACAGCCTTTGTCCCACAGTGTAAGCAGGAGGCTGGGGCAGAGCTGTATATGGTACTGCCCATGACGCTTGCATGTGTGCCTCAAAACACGGCAAACTTAACGGGGGACTTCATATAAGAGTGATCCTGCATTAGGTAGAGATGAACATCTATATTACCAGGCTCCGAAGTTCTAGTTCTACATGTGTTAATCTGTTTTATTATTTATTACCTGTAAGCCAGCTACAGTCGTGGCAGGGTTTGCTCTACATTGGACAATGCACTAGATAATCCTGGCATAACAAAGCACTATTTGGTTAGTTGTAAAACTATATAGTCATGACCATAGTAAACGTGTAACTTTTACCTGACCAGAATTGTAACCAGGAACATTTAGCATATGCTACTGCTTCTGTATCATGTATTTTGAATGCTGCTGCACTTATTTTGCACAATAAAAAGAAAATTACCAACATATGTTCACAAAAAAGGAGTCCTGACATTGATTTTCAAGTGTTCTGACGATAAAATAAAAAAACAGTAGACTCTTGCTATGAGGAACATGAGCAGGGCACATAGTGTTCAGAGTAGGGACATAGCTTCAGGGCGGTGCGTAGGGTGGGAAACACTTCTAATATTTTCTTAATCAGGTCAAACCTGGCAATGATAATTGGGCCATCCATGTGGGTCTGAGATGGCAGTATGACCTACAAAGATGTGTGATGCTCTGACGGGATTTGGGGCACAGATCTGACTGGGCCTCTGCCTGTCACTCAACATCAGTGTGCCAACTGCAGGGCTTTAAGTGGAGCAGGTCCTGCCAGATTTCATACGTAGCCGTAATTAAAAATTGTCTTTGAAACTGGTCCCTGTTGGGTTCTAAATGTCATGTAATTTACAGGTAAAAACAATGCTTGCATTCCCAAGAACAGCTAGAAAGCATTGAGAATGGTGCATTGATGTAGTCTCTGCTAACGTATTTTTATTTAATCGTACATTCCCTAATAATATTTTATTTTCATCATGCTTTGCTTCTGTGGTTTCTATGTGCACCACATGACTCTTATGTGAATTGAGCCTGGTGTCTGGGTGAGTTCTCATTGTAGTTGTGTGATCATGATGGACACACATCAGAGCTCTGCAGATGAAGCTGAAGGTAGTGCTAATTTCTCACAGTGCCGATCAGTGGGTCACACAGGTGTTCAGACTTCCCGCACATGCAATCGTTATCCTCTCTGCAAAGCACACAGAGCAATGGTCACATGTGTCAATTGTAATTGTGATTCTATGGGAAAGTATGTAAAATATCAACAGTGGCAGAGAAAGGGTCAATGTGTTGTCTGTTGGGGGTTGGCGAAGTGAGGAAGATTAGCAGAAATACAGGCAGAAGAAGAATGGAAAATGGTGTGAAGAGAAGAATTGTGATGTGTGAGATAGACGGATAAAGGATTTCAGAAAGGCGGGAGAAAAATAAGGTATCTCGCAGCATGATAGATGGCAGACCAAAGTGTTGTGAAGGGAACCACTTCTAATTAGCAATGTTTGAGTCTCAAATTATCAGCATTGAAACATTTCAATTCAAATTATTCACAGCTAAATCTTTATTGTTATTTATTTGAAACTGCCAACAAGCATTGGCAAAGCCAGTAGGTCAGGCTTGTTTCAGGTATATGTCCTTTGCTGTATTAAATGTCTGGATGTAAAAAGATAAAACTAAGATAGAGGCATCCACATTCTGATCAGGTGGCCTTATTTGTAAAGCACATGACTTTATTTGTCATCATTTAAACCACACCCTTTATTACTTAGGCAATGCCTTTGGAAAGAATTTCTACTTACTTTTCTTTACCCTCGCTACTTTGATTGACCCCCACCTTTTTCTTCCCACTTAATGCATGGCTGCCTGGAATGGTGGTCACAGTGATCTGATCTACAGCATCGTTGACACTTCTTGAGCCACTCCGGCCTTGGCTGTGATTCTTCAGCACTTGGGACACAACACTTCAGCAACTGAAGTTGGCTTTTAAATTATATGTTCCCCTCTGCAACCTCGGTTTTCCTCTATCTGAATCCGACTCTGTGTATGAAAAGTATAAAACATAGGATTTGCTTGCCACTAATTTTATCTAGCGCTGTTGAGTTTTAAGCAAATGTGGCTTTGTTCACTTTCACCAGGTTCAAGTTAGGTCTTCAAAGCTGTCCACACTTTACCACCGCTTCCCTTAGGCTCCGCCCAGACTGTCACCCAGCCATCCCTGCAGCATGAGACTGGATCACAAGGCCAGTGTTTGTGCTGGTTCCATATTTACTCTGCGAATAGCAGCGCAAACAGGTACACTTTACAGATAGTTCATTAGCATCCTAGCGATTAGTTCTTATAGTGCTTCATGTGGTGTCATTCTGAGGTGCTGTAAATGATGAATATTCTGAGAAATCAGGGCACATGGTTAACACAGTTGTCTGAGTCGCAGTTGCATGTGTAACCAGAGAACTGCAACGTATATGTCAACTACATGTTATACATCATGCTGAGATGGCTCACTGCTATTCCTTCTGGTATGAGCTTGCCTTACAACCAGCGGTGGCCGAGTGACAGTGTCATATGCAACACATCATGCTTGTTGGTAACAAACATTCTATTACTGAGGGTTACCAACTAAATGCATGTAAGACAACCCCCAATAACTGTGCGGTATCTGGGTTCTTGAGATTCGGTAAAAGCGCTTCCCCATCGCAGAGATTTATCGTGCCTCGTTGCCCGGCATGTAGATGCCCATGCCCTGCAAGGGCACGAGCTCATGTTTACAGCTCAGCATTTGCACTAGAGGAGTTGTCCATTTGCTGCCATAACAAAGTAATTTGCAAACATCCATACACTTATGCCATCTGGGCACACATGCACATCACACACAAGATCCATCCATGTATGCACAGATCCTTACACACACCACAGGCATGCACATATTCAACCTACACAAAGGGAAGTTTAATCTACCCATGCACAGAATCTGACCTCCGCCCATCTTTGCATAAATACCCATCAATCCACAGACATTTCTTTTCACGTGCATTTTAAACCAAAGACATTCCCCGTCCATCTACTATCTGTCTATTAGTCTAAAGTGAGCCATCTAACCTTCCACTCACCCAGTTGTCTTATAACTCACACCACCTTCCACTTACCTATGCATTTACTCATGTATGAATACAGTCATTGACCCATCTATACATAACATAGCATCATCACATGACATATGTCTTTGTAAATCCAATGTTCACCCCTTGGTGCTTTTTTGCACTATATTAACAGGTGTTTATACTCAACCATTCAGACTTAACCATTCACTTACTTGCTCAATCATCCATGAACTCGCCAAGCTATACAACCATACTAAAACATACACATCAGACAGGCACGCGTTTTGCTCTGCTGCTGCACGGTGCACAGACATAATATCGAGTCCAAAATATCGATTGGACATAATATCAAGTTGTAAATATAGACTGGACAAAATATCGACATGACAGAATATAGATAACCAAAATATCGTTTATAAGGTAAGTGATATAATATCGACTGTTAAAAATATAGAAACTTAAAATATAGAAGTATATAATATAGATAGTTAAAAATATCGATTTTTTAATAATATCTAATTTTTTATAGTGTATTTTTATGTTATAATATGTGTGAAAAGTGTGTATTTATGTTATAATTAATTTTAATTAAGGAATTTTGTTTTTATAATTATTGCGTAATTTAATTCTGTAGCGGGTTGTGGGTTTATAGGGGAATAGGGTGGGAAGTAATTTAATTATAATTAAATAAATATGTAAATTTATTTATTGATAGTAATTTTAATTGATTGTTAATTAATTTATATTTGTTAATTAATTAAATTTTAATTGGTAATTAATTTTAATTAATTGATTAATTGGTAATTATGTAAATTGTACTAATGTATTTTCTGTAGTGGGTTGTGGGTTTATAGGGGAATTGGGTGGAAAGTAATTAAATTATAATTAATTAAATATGTAAAATTATTTATTGGTATTTTTTTTTTTTTTTTTTTTGTTGGTTTTCTTTTTTTTTTTCTTTTTTTTTATCCTCATTTGTGTGCATAGCTCCAATCTATCAAAACCGAGAAAAAGAAACCACCACAGAGCTAAAGAGCCAACTGGTCATGTACTGTGCCAACTCAGCTTATAGCTGGTAAGGGGATGTGTCTAACGAGAGTCAAGGCCGGTTCCCTACAGCACAAAATACAGTGACCAATCTTGAACTCGCTTAGGGTGGTACCTCAGTTGATAGTGCCCGAATCATCGAGACCCCGTTGGAATCTAGACTATTAGTCTTGATAACCAGAATAGGCAATGCTCACATTAATCATAGGACCTGGGAAAAAAAAAAAAAAAAAAAAAAAAAAAAACCCAGGTGAGATCACAACTGACCAAGCATTGCCCAAAATGCTCTAGTATTCGGATTTCCTACCCTAGCACAATCAAGCTTGGAAATTTGAAGGAGTGATGTTCGCCATTCGTACACCGTAGGTGGTAGAGCATCCTTCCAGTGTCTACATATCTCCCTACGTGCTGCAAGGATGGAATAGAATATCAGTCTAGTTGCTGCATTGTGGGTATTATTTCTCAGACCAAAAATCACAAGAGCGAGGTCTATGGTAATGTATTCACCCACAAAAAGCGACAGCTTATTTTTAATAGCTTCCCAATATTCTGATAAATTCGGACAATCTAAAAACATGTGTGTATCCGTGGCTGCGGTTAACCCGCATCTAGGACATGAAACTGGACCTGTTAATGAAAATTTTGTTAGCCTGTGAGGAGAATAGTATGCCCTATGCAAGGTAAAGAGGTGGTTCCGACGGAGCCACGATGGTTTAACTAAATCCCAAAGCAATGAACAGGAAGTAGTCCAGAGCTTTTCCACATCAAGACCTGGCATTAATTCTGACCACAAGTTGGTTGGTAATTGAAAACTGACATCTATTTCGTCTAGTATTTTGTTATACCATCGCGAGGTTTCTTTTTTTACCACTGGGCTGTCTAATAAAGAGGTTAGCAAGTCACTAAGGCCGCCTATAGGTTGTTTGTTGCGTCGCATTGGTCGGCTGTTATATGACTGGGCCCAACTGAAAATCTGAATATATTTAAATCTTGACAGTTCTGGGCCTACTTTGTTAATAAGATAGTCCCATGGAAGTAAAGCCCCATCCATGAACAAATCGTCCCAACAATGAATACCAGCTTCTATTAAGGGGTTATTAAGGGCATCTGTTGTCCATAAAGGAGGGGCAGGTAAGTTCCATATCGGAGCCCTTGCTGAATAATAACCAATCTTTATAGCTTGTCTAACTTTGTACCAAGTAAATACACAGCTTTTTAGAACTTTCAATTTGATCTTTTTAAAGAATTTTGGGTCACCGAATTTAAACAAGAAACCGGCATGATTAACTCCTTCACATTCCAATAAGGTAGAAAAAAGAGGTCCCATCCCAATAGATAACGGAGTTTTAAGCAACATACGCATGTGCGATAACTGGAAAGCCCATGCGTATATTTGAAGATCTGGACCAGCCAGCCCTCCCTTCTCCCTCCGCCGTCTAATTTTTTTCCATGAGATTCTGGCACTTTTATTATTCCAAATAAAGCTGGTAATAGCACTCTGTAGTTTAGAAATTAGTTTTGGGTCAAAATGAAGTGGAATTGAATTAAATAAAAAAGAAACTTTTGGTAAAATACTCATCTTCACCAAATTAAGCTTACCCAGAACAGAAAGCGGGAGATGAGACCAATCTCTCATGAGTTTCCTACACTCTGCAGCTACTTTGTTAAAGTTAAGAGAAGCAATTTCATTGATATCTTCAACTATATTCACACCTAAATAACGAATTTGGCTTTTTAATGTCACATTATTGTTAACCCTGTTACAGTTCCAAAACATTGCCTCTGTCTTGAGAGCATTGATCTCATACCCTGAGACTTTCCCAAATTATTTATTGGTATTTATTTAGAATTAATTATTAATTAAGTATTTATGGGTAATTATAAAAATGTTATTTGCCAATTAATTTAATTTAATTGATTAATTGTTAATTATGTTAATTTTAATAATTTATTTTCTGTAGCGGGTTGTGGGTTTATAGGGGAATAGGGTGGGAAGTAATTTATTAATAATTCATTAAATAATTACATTTATTAAATGGCAATAATTGTTAATTAATTTTTTATTATTAAATAATTGATTGTTAATTTTTTATTAATTTGTATTAATAGGTGATCAATTGAAATAATTATTGTTAATTAGTAATTTTAATATATTAATTATTATATTATGTAAACATTTTAATTATTTTTAATTAGTTATTAATAGATATTAATTTTTAATTTTTTAAATAATATATGAAGTATTTACTTTCCCTAATGTTGTATTCTCTGGAGTGAGATTAGTAATTTTAACCCCTACGCTATCCAACGCTTTCCCTACTGTTGCACTCTTTGGAGTGGGAATAGTCATTTTAACCCCTACGCTATCTACCGCTTTCCCTACTGTTGCACCCACTGGATTGGGAATAGTAATTTTTACCCCTACGCTATCCAACGCTTTCCCTACTGCTGCACTCTTTGGAGTGGGAATAGTAATTTTAACCCCTACGCTATTCAATGCTTTCTCTACTGTTGCACCCACTGGAGTGGGAATAGTAATTTTAACCACTACGCTATCCAACGCTTTCCCTAATGTTGCACCCACTGGAGTGGGAATAGTAATTTTAACCCCTACGCTATCCAACGCTTACCCTACTGTTGCACTCTTTGGAGTGGGAATAGTAATTTGAACCCCTACGCTATCCAACGCTTTCCCTACTGTTGCACCCACTGGAGTGGGAATAGTAATTTTTACCCCTACGCTATCCAATGCTTTCCCTACTGTTGCACTCTTTGGAGTGGGAATAGTAATTTTTACCCTTACGCTATCCAACGCTTTCCCTACTGTTGCACTCTTTGGAGTGGGAATAGTAATTTTTACCCTTACGCTATCCAACGCTTTCCCTACTGTTGCACCCACTGGAGTGGGAATAGTAATTTTTACCCCTACGCTATCCAACGCTTTCCCTACTGTTGCACCCACTGGAGTGGGAATAGTAAATTTTACCTCTACGCTATCCAACATTTTTCCTACTGTTGCACCCACTGGAGTGGGAATGGTAATTTTAACCCCTACGCTATCCAACGCTTTCCCTACTCTTACACTCTTTGGAGTGGGAATAGTAATTTTACACTTTTGTTATCGTATGTTAATAATATTGGCTATTATTTAATTATATTTTGTTACAATATATATATGTTTTAACAAATATGAATTAAAAAAAAGTTTACCTTTCATTAATTATTTAATTATTATAAGCTAATTTAAGTACTTTTAAGTATATTTTAGTTATTCATTTTTAATATTAATTTAATTTAACATTGTTTTTAGTAAAGTCGATATGTTTAAAAACTATATTTTAGTAAATGATATTTTTAACTCGATATTTTTGTACTTACCTGTTTGTAGATAGAAACTCGATATTTTGTCTGTCGATATTTTTTCAACTATATTCTTGATGGTCGATATTCGGTCCCTCGATATTATGTCAGTGATCCCTGCTGCATATTAGGTGAGAGCGTAGGCTTTTGTGATCCCACGCTGATGTTCCTGCGCTTTACCTGTTCTGTGAGATTGGAAGCATGCGTTGCTGTTCTAGTGTTATACGCTTTCTGTCAGGCAGGGAATCTTTCCCTGCTGTTACCATGTGGTACCTGTTCCGTGAAGGAGTGACGCTTACACATTTGCCCACGCTGTAACTATTCTTTGCACTACTGATGTCCAGTGGTACCTGTTGTGTGAAGGATGCTGAGGTGTACTCTGAAGATAGGAAGTTTGTCAACTGATGCATATGAGAGAGGGAAACTTGCACTGCTAATGCCAGGGTGTGCCTGTTCTTTGAGTGACGCTTGTACTGCTGATAGTGTCCAACAGATGTTCTGTGGGGGAGAGAAGCTGCTTCGCTCATGTTTTCGAAGCATACATCACATCCCTGTTGATGCCAGGGGGTGCATCTGGCTGTGAATTCTAACCACGACTGAGAGCATCCAGTGGGTATATCAGTCTTCTTTGAAGACCTGGAGTAAGGGTTGTCACCTTTCTCAGAGGAAAATATTGTCAATTTCTCTGTATTTCCATGTTTTAGAAGCGCCAGAAAGTGGTACTTACAAAGCAGTTCATGTAAATCTGTCTGTGTTCTTTTTCTTTAACTTAGCCAATCTGACTCTATTTACATCCAGCTCAAACCACATTTATCTGTCATCCTACAACAAAAGTACTCATTAGACACAATTCCTGTCACCATCATTTGCACAATACAGATGTTAAAGATTTGCTCCCTCTGTTGCAGATTCTTTAAGTAATACTGACAAATGAAATCCTATCATCATTCTACACATCCATTATAAAGAATTAGATTAAACCTAACATATCGACAAACACTTGGACTGGCATCAAAGCCACATAATTAGACAAGCATTTGCAATGCAATAGGTCTTGCATTAGGAAAGTTTGAGCTATTGGTCTTGTAAATGACATTTTTTAAATGTATCTGTTGGTTTTGAAAATAGCTAAATTAATAGCTATGTCATTTACAATGCCAATAGTCATAACTTTCGCAAATGTGATACCTATAACCTGGGGTTGTGCTGAGTGATGCTGTTGTGGTGCTGAGTCGTGCTGTGGTGGTGCTGAGTGATAATGTGGTGGTGCTGAGTGATAATGTGGTGGTGCTGAGTGATAATGTGGTGGTGCCGAGTGATGCTGGGGTAGCGCTGAGTGCTGACGTGGTGATGCTGAGTGGTGCTGTGGTGGTGCTGAGTGATGCTGGGGTGGCGATGAGTGATGCTGGGTTATCGCTGAGTGATGCTGGGATGGCGCTGAGTGATGCTGGGGTGGCGCTGAGTGGTGCTGTGGTGGTGCTGAGTGGTGCTGTGGTGGTGCTGAGTGATGCTGGGGTGGCGCTGAGTGATGCTGGGGTGACGCTGAGTGATGCTGGGGTGGCGCTGAGTGATGCTGGGTGGCGCTGAGTGATGATGTGGTGGCGCTTAGTGACGCTGGAGTGGCGCTGAGTGATGCTGGGGTGGCGCTGAGTGATGCTGGGGTGGCGCTGAGTGATGCTGGGGTGGCGCTGAGTGATGCTGTGGTGGCGCTGAGTGGTGCTGTGGTGGTGCTGAGGGATGCTGTGGTGGTGCTGAGTGGTAATGTGGAAGGGAAGGAAGAAAGAAAGAAAGAAGAAAGAAGGGAGGAAGGAAAGGAAGGAAGGAAGGAATGGAAGAAAGAAAAGGAAGGCAAGAAAGGATGGAAAAGAAGGAAGGAAAGAAAAGAAGGAAAGAAAGGATGGAAGGAAAGAAAGAAAGGATTCTAATTGCAAGTGTTAACCAATGACAAAGGTAATAAATGCGCAGGCCCATTGGCCCCTGTTGCGGTACCTGCTTACACCCGGCCCACTTAAAGCTGTAAAAAAGTGTAATGTTAACAACAATTAAGCATACGTACATAATAGTAGCTGTTCTCACATAAATATTTCTCTGCAAAATAAAGCGTTACTGTGTTACTATTGAAAACGGTCTAGTCATTATGGGCAAATTTGTAGCAGCATTAGGCGAAAGTTTCCAGATTTAAAGTTTGCAGAAGCTCGTTTTAGTCACAGCGCTACACGTAAACTCAGAATCAAACGTGGTTTCGGGTGGCCAAAAGCAGACCGAAAGTCTGCGATAGTGTGGAGGGTAAATCTACACTTTAGAAAGGAAACAAGGGCAGGCTAATGAAGCGCTAACAAGCAGAGGATGACAGATTGAAATCTATTCGTAAGCAGCATCTGTGGGATGGAAATCAAGCACAGCAAGCTACTAAAGTTGTGTTCACAACGAGGCACGCCAACAACTATTTAAAACAAGATACTGCAGTTCCTCATATCATAGTGAAGGTGTTACATAATTGCATTTAGAATTTGCACTCTATAACTGTAACAACAAATAAAAGAATATCAGAATAACAGAAAGGAGCCATACCTGTGTATACCAAATTTAAGTGAAAGGTGATCATAGCCTAACGTGTTCATCAAAGAATACCCCTATAGAGCCATGTAAAATGCTAGCACACTAGCGGTGAAAATCTTACCCGCCAGTATGTTAGGATTCATGTTATTGCGGTATGGCGTATAAATCTGTGTTCACCAAGGTGCACCAGTTGTATGCAATGTCCATCAGACAGTAAGGAAGTAGCTTGATGTTAAACCTCACAGGGTTTTAATGGGCTGTAAAGAATAAACGACTAGCTGAAATGTTTCATAATTGGTTGAAAACGCTATGTGCTAAACCACATTTAATGGAAAGGCTTACCACTGAACTATCAGTGCGTTGAATGGCGACCATCTGCCGTGTTGTGCTCATAACGCTATCCCCAAAAATTCAAACGTATCTGAAAAAGTGATAATACAGCATGTTCTAAGACTCAATAGTGTCGAATATATATGGCAGCCTGTGTTACAACAAGATTAAACCCCCCTTACTGATTCTGTAAGATCACTGAAACGCCTCTGTGATTCAATTTCACTCGCCTCTCCCTTCCGCGATCGTATACAAGCTATCCCAGCCTGCTATGCGCTTTTAATGGCGCTGTACCGTATTGCTATTATGTGAAAATAATGCATTTAAACGATGCAGTATTTTCGTTTACACTCAGCAAAGGATCTTCGAAGTGCGCAGTCCACTTTGGAATGCTCAAAATAAATAAAATCCTGACCACTAAATAATTCCCAAAAATATTTTATGAGGCATGTAATGCGTGGTTCGAATTTGAATCACAACTTTATTGATCCAATTTCAATAACAGTAGAACAAACAGCATTTTTTAAAGTGCGTCGGAATGGCGATGTTCCTTAAATTTAAACGGAGTTCACAAAGGGGAGATTCCTCAATGTATGTAATGAAGAAAGAATAATATACGTGCTGATCGGTGCACAAGCACCATCCAGAACAAGCAACTGGCTGTCTAGAACAAGGGGGAAAAAACGAGTCTTTTGCATTTTTGCCATCAGGCTGGAATGAAATAGGAGACAGAGCAAGAAAAACAAGTTAAAAACAAGGGAGAGAGCAACACGAGTGGTGAGGGAAAAGCACGAGGGAGACAGCAACACAGGGAGAAGTACACGAAGGGGACAGCAACACAGGGAGTGGGCAAAATTCAGACATGGCAGACAGCAACAGTCAAGAGAACATCGCAGCATAGGGGAGAGAAGCATATGGATGTGAAGGAGAGAGTGTGGGCAGAGACGCAGACATACGAGAGAGCGCAATACGGAGGAACAGGAGAGAAGCACACAAGGGAGACATCAGGCAAGCACATGCACTCTCGTGGACTTCTTAGTCAAAAATATAAACAAGTACGGGAAATGCAAGCGGCGGGCGGGTGGGTTGGGTTCACAAGGGAGAGAGCAACATGAGTGGTGGGGGAAAAGCACAAGGGAGACAGCAACACAGGGAGAAGTACACGAAGGAGACAGCAACACAGGGAGTGGGCAAAATTCAGACATGGCAGACAGCAACAGTCAAGAGAACATAACAGCGTGGGGGAGAGAAGCATATGGATGTGAAGGAGAGAGTGGGGGCAGAGACGTAGACATACGAGAGAGCGCAATACGGAGGAACAGGAGAGAAGCACACAAGGGAGACATCAGGCAAGCACATGCACTCTCACGGACTTCTTAGTCAAAAATAAAAACAGGTACGGGAAATGCAAGCGGCGGGGGGCGGGGAGCGGAACCCTTGGAAGTAGCTCATGGCCTCGCGGCCATGAAAGTGAAAGCAATTAGGGGGGAGGTGGGAGGGAGGCTGATGGCTTTGATGTGTGAAGCAGGCAGGCGGCTCGGGAAGCAAAAGAAAAGCGCGTGCATGGACACACATGATCTCGGCAAAATCCGCCTGGTTTTAGCTTTCTGGTTTGACCCCAATAGGTCTCTCTGCGAGACCTTAAAAGGTGGTTCAAAGCTTAACAACCGCTTGTAGCCGAGCTAAGGACAACTGTACACCACGTTGCAATGTCCTTCAGCACACGAATCCATGCACATAATCTTCATATCTTTTAATTTGTGATACCAGTTTAATGTGTTCTATTAAAAGGGAAGAAAGACAGAGGGATCACTGGTTCCTTGCTGTGTAGGTCACTGACGTGTGCAGGAGTTGTATGGCCCAGCTAGCCTCAAACCTTTCGGACCTGGAGTTTAGGTGCCTTATGTCATTCTGCACTGCTATGTATTCTGCTGCATTTTCTACTATTTTGCAGCTTTCACCTAGCCTTCTCTCCTTAATTCTTCTCTTCTTCCAAGCATGGTTTGCCTGGGCTTCTGAAAGGCCTGCTTTCGCTGGCCAGCCTAATACAGGTCTTCTGGTGTTAGGTATGAGCTCATGTCAGCCTTGGTAGTCCAGACTGTCTAACTGAGGCCATGTGCCGACTGGCCTTACTTTTCAGAATACCTGAAAACTAGTGTCCATAACCCTGTCCAATAGCACTGTCCAGCAGCCACGGCCCATACTATTCTTTTTGATTTGCTTGTAGGAAAATCTCTGAAGTCTCCCCCTCAATACTATTGATTATGCTACGTACCTGCTCCAGAGCCATACAGGGCACCTCTATCATCCCAGAAATATCTCTTTCAATTGTGTTTACATTCCATTTGCCTCCCACTCTCTTGTCATCCCTCAATGCTCTCCTACTCCCCTTTCGTTCTCTCATACTCTTTTTATCACAACCTTTCTGTTGTTCATAATCGTACTCCTCTACTCTGGTGCTATCGCTAGATCTTTGAGGGTATTTTAGATCTCGCCTAAGCCATCGCGTTAGTGATGCTTTGGCGAGATATTAAGTAAAGGGGCTTTCAAAGTGCTCCCAAAGTCTGCAGGCGGATCGGGAACAGTGCATGTGTGCCCGGCTCGCGCATCATTTGTCCGCCTGCAGCCTTTGGGAGCACTTTTGCGGCCGCTTTGATGTTCTCAGTGAGTCGCGTGGCCACTGAGAACATCAGCGGCCGCGAAAGTGCTCACCAATTCCCACCCCCTCCCTTATCCCACTTCCTGCTTGTTTCCCAGATGTATTTGTGTTTTTACTGAAACATTGCTTGACTTGCACAGCTCCCACCCACTCCCGTATCCTTGCATCTTTGATATTTCTTTTTAGACTAAGGATGTGACGCATATGCTACAGCACAATTATAGTGTAGCTCTCCAGAGGACATGAATCCGTACGGTATCAGTAATCATTTCAGCCAAAAAAATACAGCCAAGGGACACAAGATGGCAGTATTGGTAAAATGTGGGTGAATAACAGAACAATTTAATATCGCTAACACATTAAAAATGTGGCGTTGTTTTAGCCGGCTTGTCGATAATGGCACACTTCTGTATTTCTTGTTTTCTCTTGCCATAAAGTAGTAATACTTCCGTTTTCCGCTAATGTAAATGTTACCTCCTGCAGCAATAAATATCAGTCCCCGACTTCTCCGAGTTTCTCGAAAGACTCCCTCAAACAGGCACCCACTGTGTTCATCACCTAGCATTCCCTGTTGAACGAAGCGTACGATACACAGTACAGTGGCTCTATTTTAGGGGAAGAAAGCGTGTTCACAGCAGCACTATCCTCCGAGATACACAATATTCAGTGCTTAGTTTGTAAAAAAAGAACATAAGTACCAGGGCTAACTTTTTGCTCAGAAGCCCGGCTCCCAACTCCACCACAAACACCCTCTGCCTCTTAATATCACTGTTACACTGTTACAGTTTTTTTTAATCTTTGTTTTCTTCGTCAATGTTTGTTCGTCCTTCTCTTCCTCCTCCTTCTCCCGTTTAAACCTTTTCTTTTTTACTTTGATTCAAAAATTTTGAGGGGAAAAAAAAAGGGCTGGACCCGGTCCCCAAGAATGAGTGAAGGTGCCTCCCTCCCCTCCCCACATTATACAGTCCCCGGCTCAAATTAACACTGAGCACAACGGACTATCGAACATACATCTCACTCAACCAAACTGTGCCTCTGATTTGCTTTTACACAATTCAACATCACTCATTACCATTGACTGCCTTGCAGGCTTTCTATCACTTCTGCCTTACTCTAGAAAGCGTTAACACATCAAACACAAAGAACTTTCACTCACAACTCAAAGGTGACACTTTCCCCTACCTCTGGTACATACATTCCTGTTCACTTTACTGATAGCAAATTCTTGACTCCCTGAAGTCAGACTCTAGTCTGCAATGGAAACCATGAGAACTATCTGGCAAATCACATCCGGGGTACAGAGAGTTCTACAAAGCCATACCAATGACAGTCTGTGCGCTGTTCCAATGTGGATATTGTAACAGAACACATGCATGATATTCAAAAGTGATGCAGCACAGAGACCGTGAAGCGGATAATTTGAGATTTTATTGCTAAAAGTATGAAAAATAGCCCTCAAGGAACGGAACATCTAGCTGGTATGCACAAACATGACGCCACTCTTGCCGACAGACATCCTTCATACTCCGCGCTGGCATTAGAAGTATTATCAACATTCTAAATGTCCACACGCATTTAGGCGCATGTCTCGCATTCATACGATGAAGTGTTGCTATGTTACAAATATCTTCCACATGACACAACACACCCATTTCCTGCTAGTATGTTGCCCAAACCAGGGCAAAAGTCCTAACAAGCATTGGCATAGCCAATAGGTCTCGCCTTTGGGACCTTATAAGTATTTCGTTATTTTGCGACATTTACTGTTGCATTTTTATTTCAGCACTTCGTGGGAGACCATTTGCTTTCTAGCTCCCTCGTTTGTATACCGCTTCCTACTCACAACCACCAGTATTTTATTTGATTTTTATTAACATGCTTTCTTTGCATTTGTATAAATCTCTAGTTATAAACCTTTAAAAAAAACTTCAATAATTGTGGGGAGCTTTCTAAAAGCACGTCACTGCTGATTTCACTGAGTGACCTTGTGATCGTGTGAATGCTGTAGAATGCTAGTGTTCTCTTTTTTTCATTATTAATTTCTGTAGGGGGTGTTTACCAAAGAACAGAGTAAATCATGGAAGTACCTGTCTATCTATCTATCGCCCTCACTCTATCTGTCTATCTATCGCACTCACTCTCTCTATCTATCGCCCTCTATCTATCTATCTATCTATCTATCTATCTATCTATCTATCTATCTATCTATCTATCTATCTATCTATCTATCGCCCTCACTCTATCTATCTATCTATCTATCTATCTATCTATCTATCTATCTATCTATCTATCGCCCTCACTCTATCTATCTATCTATCTATCTATCTATCTATCTATCTATCTATCTATCTATCTTAATATCTATCACCCTCGCCCTATCTATCGCCCTCACTCTATCTATCTATCGCCCTCACTGTATCTATCTATCACCCTCACTCTATCTATCTATCACCCTCACTCTATCTATATATCGGCCTCACTCTATCTATCTATCGCCCTCACTCTATCTATCGCCCTCACTCTATCTGTCACCCTCACATTATCTATCTATCGCCCACACTCTATCTATCTATCTCTCTATCTATCTGTCTATCTATCTATCTATCACCTTCACTCTATCTATCTATATATCTATCTATCGCCCTCACTCTATCTCTCTATCCATCTATCGCCCTCACTCTATCTATCTATCTATTGCCCTCTATCTATCTATCCATCTTTCGCCCTAACTCTATCTATCTGTTTCCCTCACTCTATCTATCTATCGCCCGCCCTCACTCTATCTATCTATCGTCCGCCCTCACTCTATGTATTTATTGCCTTCACTCTATCTATCTGTCTATCTATCTATCGCCCTCACTCTATCTGTCTATCTATCGCACTCACTCTATCTATCGCCATCACTCTATTTATCTATCTATCGATCGCCCTCACTCTATCTATCTGTCTATCGGCCTCACTCTATCTATCTATCTATCTATCTATCTATCTATCTATCCATCTATCTATCGCCCTCACTCTATCTATCTATCTATCTATCTATCTATCTATCTATCTATCTATCTATCTATCTATCTATCTATCGCCCTCACTCTATCTACCTATCCATCTATCTATCTATCTATCTATCTATCTATCTATCTATCTATCTATCTATCTATCTATCTATCCATCTATCTATCGCCCTCACTCTATCTATCTATCTATCTATCTATCTATCTATCTATCTATCTATCTATCTATCTATCTATCGCCCTCACTCTATCTACCTATCTATCTATCTATCTATCTATCTATCTATCTATCTATCTATCTATCGCCCTCACTCTATCTGTCTATCTATCGCACTCACTCTATCGCTATCACTCTATTTATCTATCTATCGATCGCCCTCACTCTATCCATCTGTCTATCTATCGGCCTCACTCTATCTATCTATCTATCTATCTATCTATCTATCTATCTATCTATCTATCTATCTATCTATCTATCTATCTATCCATCTATCTATCGCCCTCACTCTATCTATCTATCTATCTATCTATCTATCTATCTATCTATCTATCTATCTATCTATCTATCGCCCTCACTCTATCTATCTATCTATCTATCTATCTATCTATCTATCTATCTATCTATCTATCGCCCTAACTCTATCTATCTATCTATCTATCTATCTATCTATCTATCTATCTATCTATCTATCTATCTATCTATCTATCTATCTATCTATCTATCTATATATCGCCCTCACTCTATCTACCTATCTATCTATCTATCTATCTATCTATCTATCTATCTATCTATCTATCTATCTATCTATCTATCGCCCTCACTCTATCTATCTATCGCCCTCCCTCTATCTATCTATCACACTCACTCAACCTATCTATCGCATCACCACAGCATCACTCAGCACCACCACAGCATCACTCAGCACCACCACAGCATCACTATGCGCTACCACAGCATCACTGAACGCCACAGCATCACTCGTCGCCACCACAACATCACTCAGCGCCACCACAGCATCAATCTGTGCAACCATTCAACAACAACTGGTTCAATTATGTTCTCTCAATGTTTCAAGCTTTATTACAAATGTCACAAAAAGATATTAATATTTCACTTCTGTTCTTGAATTTTAGTCACAATAAAATACACTGAACATAATCTTCACAAAAGTTATTTACAAAAGTTTAAGATATTGCCATTATAAATTACAATAACTTTTATTTAAGTATTAATTATTTTAAAAAATTAAAAGCCATTGTTATTTGTAATATCAATACATCTAAGTCACGTAAATAAAACACATATTGTATCACAAATGCTATAGGTGTCACATTTGCGAAAGTTAAAACTATTACATTGTAAATGACAAAGCTATTTTCGCTATTTTCAAAACCAACACATAAATAAAAAATGTGTCATTTAAAATACCAATAGCTCAAACTTTCCTAATGCGAGACCTATTGCATTGCCAATGCTTGTTTTACTTTTGTTTGTACAAGTTGCCTTTTTCTCAGTGATACTTCCTTCCAGTCTGTCTCCACTCTCAATTCTTCATGACCCCCCTCATTCACCCCTCTCATTTAGTTCTCTTTCCTTCCCTGTACTTTTTATCACTCCCCTGTCACGTTTATTCTATTGCTTCTACGCCTTTGTTCTGTTTCTTTTCTTCTCCATTTCATACTCTTTCATTCCTTTTGACTAAGGTTGTTAAAACTTTGAGCCTTATTTACGAAGGGCTTGCAACACTTTTGTGCCACCATTGCATCACTTTCATGACTCAGCAGCGGCGTAAACAATGTGCCACTTTGTGCCATATTTACAAGGTGATGTATCTAGGCAGATGCGTCACCTTGTAAAGCTGTGATCCACATTATTTCTGCATTAAGTACAATGTATGCTGGGTAGGAGTTCCTAGGTAAAAAAAGAGTTGTAGAAGTGTGGCAGTGAAATCAATGAGATTTCACTGCAACACTTCTAAGACTCCACTGCGTCAAAACCTTACGCCAGTCTCATGATAGACGTAAGGGTGATGGAGTGCAATGGGGATAGGCCTACCCCATGCATTGCTGGAGTTGTATCATGCTTGTGACACAACTCCAGATCTGTGTGACTTTTGCGCTGACAGATACGTCAGGATTCCTAACATGTCTGTCATTTCTTACAACATGGAGCGCCATACATTAAATATGGTGAATTCATCATGTCGCAAGGAGGGTGCAGTGAAAACTGTTGCATCGCTGTTTTAGCGCAGCAATGCGACGGTTTTCATAAATGAGGTCCATATTCTTTATTCTGAGGTATCGGAAAAGAAATTGTGAGAAAATGTGGTTAATTGTGCTCCTGCCTACCATGGAAGAAGAAGAGCCCATGACCTAAAAATGAACTAGTTTGGGCAATTTGTACGGCTCTTCTTAGAAAAATGATGTCCAGTGAGAACCACATGAACTGCCCGGTTCATGGGCAGCACGTTTGGTTCTCCTTGGACCTTGTATTTCCAAAGAGAACCAAACTAAATACATGAACTGTAAAATCCACACTTTCTCCAGTACACCATCAATTGAATTAGCGCCGTTTTTGTAGCCCACTTTCTCTGCCAGGGAGTTTATTTTTTTAAGGGGTTTTTACCTTTTTCGCGTTGCACAAAGTAGTCTTCAGTTCCCTACAAGGGACTCTGGCTGTCTCTCTTTCTTTCACTCTGATCCTTGTTGTCTATCTTGTTCTACAGTCTTTATTTGACCTATAAGTCAAATGTTCAAATCCTGATGGTGTGAACTCTGGGTTTAACCTTCTTAGTTTGGTAAAAGGAGAACCACTGTATAACACTTACACACTTGCAAGATCGTGTTAGCAAGTGATGCCTGAAAAACATTGTTTTTGTCTCTCTCGTTTTGACAAGTCCCAAGTTTCTGTAATTGTTTAGGTCTCGCCTACGCAGTGCAAATGCACTGCATAGGAAGGGACCTTTTGAAATCGATCAGCATTTTGGCCAAAAACGTGCACGCTTTGCATTGCTTTCTATTGCAACGCGTGCACGTTTGGCGTTTCCCTTGCGGGAGTGAGCTTTGGCAACATCTGTTTGTAATTATCTTGCAAACAGATGGTGCCCCTGCTCGCTTCCACAAGGGAAACGCTGTGTGTGTCTGGTTTTTTTTTGCTTTTCGCTCTTGTCTTCGCAGAATCGCAGCTGCTGAGTGCGTGCCGTGAAGCAATCCTGCTGACTTCCGCCTACCCCACCTGTGCAGTCCATTTGCTGCCTGCCATTGCCGCTGCGAGTCAGTGCTTGTTTTTAATGACGTGCATGTTAGCCTTACTTGATGCTTTTAGAGTCAGGCACACAGTGGTTCAATTGATAGGCGTGTTCTACTGCTTTTCCTGTATACTTATTTTCCTGTGCTGTCCCTGCTCCTGCGCCTTTGCGCCTTTGCTCCTATGCCCCGGGCCGATTTCATTCGGCCCCGATTAATTGTTATGTGTGCGATTACTTCTTTTAGTACACATATTATAAATACAAATTGTGCAATAAGTCCCGCACAACCTGCATTTCCCCCTGGTAGATTTCAGTAGGTAAAACCTACTGAAGTTTACAGACGGTGAAATGCCCAGGAAATAACTGGGCAAAGCAGCAACATTATTAAACTGCGCGTGTGCCCCATTTTTCAGGCAGTGATCATAAACGGGTAGTATTTATCACACCCGCTCAATGCCCAGTTAGGAATATATCTGGTGTGATAAACATTGCACCTTTGGCCGGCCAACTGCAATCAGGGCCTAAACGTGTCCTTCCACTCCTATGATCAGGCGCACGTGATCTTTCCGTTCTGTGTTTGTTTGGAATGTGCTGTACCCGTTTGTTCTTTTCAGATCGTGCCCCTCTGCTGTTTTTTGTTCAAAATAGTTCATGAGTATTTATAGTTTTGAAACGAGCCTGGCCCTCTTGCTTGTTCAGAATCTGCACCTTTTGAGAATAGCACTCTAAATGACCTGGTTTCCTTCCCTCTGTGCTTGCTAGCTGCATATATCAATTCCCTTAATGGATAGCAGCTGTGTCTCCATTGGACACATGCCTACTCACCTGCATAGCCCCGGGGGTTGCGACCCACCCTTTGCAGTGGCCCATGTGCCGAGGAGCACCAGTCCTTCTCGGTTTCCCAACTGTTGCTGATTTAAAATCTTTGCGCTTCCATGTTAACAGTTAAGTGGGCAGGGGGCCATCATGAGTGGCCGAATTAGTTGCACATCCGGGCCTCTGTCCCTGCTCGCGATATTTCCCTACACACCACACAGCTGCTTTAAACTTTTATGTTTTTTAAGGACAATTCGGGCATCAGCGTAACTCAGTACACAACAAGATTATTGAATGCCAAAAATGGATCATGTATGCATATTTTCGTTCTCTTTAGAACCATGGCCATTTGGTTCCCAATATAGAGCATTTATGACACCCCTTTTGCCCTAATTAATTTAATTCACCGGTATTTACTCTGACCTGCATTCTAATCCAATGTTTGTTTTTTTACCACAACGCCACTCCAGACATAGAACAGCCCAATGCAAAGGCGACTTGGCCCAGGCCTTGTCTCCTCCACATGCAACCAAGGCTGGTTTCTGCATGTTTGAGAATCATCACCAAGTTGTAGTCTGAGTCTTGTGACACAAAAAACAAGGGTCCCTTGTCTGGGCGCACCCTTCTCACTTAGAGCATCTATCTTTGAAAAACAAGCAAGCATTGGCATGGCCAAAAGGTCTCGCCTTTAGGACCTTATAAGTGTTTAGCCATGCAACAGTTGATGTTGTTGCACCAAGGATATTGTCCTGCATAACTAAATACTTATAAGGTCTCAAAGGCGAGACCTATTGGTTATGCCAATGCTTGTTTTCGTTTTGACATGTCTCTTTCCCTCTGTCATCCCATTTATCTGTAATTCTTTTTCGGTCTCCCTTTTCAGGTACTCTCTTCAAATACTTTCTCAACGATTGGTATCCCAGTCTTTCCTTTTATCTGCTTTCCAGTACTTTGTTGCCACTTTGGAACCAGGAGAGACTAATGCAAAGTTCACTGGTGAACATAGAGTGATCCTGGACAAATAATTTTTCAGGCATGAAATGAAAAAAGTGATTGGTGGTTTTATCGTATGAATGCTTTTCTCGGTCAATAGTACTTCCATGCCATACAGAAATAAATATGTTCATAGAATGAGTTGCTTTCAACAACAAGCGTATCCTATTTCAGTTTTTTCAAATGTCTTTTATGGTTAACTCTGCATCCTAAAACTTTAGCACACATTGATTAAGCATATCACCATGGAGGTTAACTAACTGAAATGCCTGAAATAACGGAAGTGACATTGCACCACCTTTATTCCCAATAAATCTTGTCTCTGGCATAGTCCCTGAATAGAGTTCTATTTGCTGATAAAGCACTAGGAGAAAGTTAACTATAGGAAGCGGAAAAGGCATCCAGAACCCTATGTACCTTCTGCCCCTACTGCCTCCATCGCCATTAAGACTGGGGTGGCAGATGAAGTGCCAAGAACACCGTGGGCCTAACACCTGTGTCTCTACAGGGAGTAATCAATTAGTTTCCCCATATTCTGCATAAAACACTAATTGTGCTGGAGAACCTGTACCTGAAGACCCAGCAAATCTGTGACAAGACAGAGCCTCATTTAACACCTCCCTGAGGGATTCCTTCCTTTACTCTGAACCAAGGAGTTCTGGTCAAAGGAATCTGTCAATGCAGAATCTGGTTACAGGCTTGGGTTATTTTCCAAGTATTCCTGTTGTTGGAGAGAGAGACCAAGAGAAGGCGTGAAACATATAATGTAAATTGCCTTTTACATAGCATAACATACTACAAACTATTTTTTGAGGGACACTTAATGCTACTACCCAACTCAGCTGCATTCATTTTAATAAAATGTGATGGATAACATTTTCAGCAGACCTGCAGATATTTAAGCCCATACCTGCAGAAGCATAACCCACTGAACTGCTTCCCAGGATTTCTAACTTGTGACCTCTAGGTTACACCAGGCTCTCTTCAACGATCAAAGAACCAACTGAGCTATCGTACCAGGACTTTAATATGGGATTTTAGACTACACTCATTATTTACAGCAGGCACATTAGCATTGCTACTCTCTACAAGACTGTCTCAACACCTTGCTTTGGAAATAAGTGTAAATGTGATAAATGTGTATGCAGTGGCGTACGAAATTCGCGGAGGCCCCCCTGCAAGGTGCAGAAAGGGGCCCCCGCTTCGGATTTTATCAGGAGCTCTCGGACGAGAGTACTGTGCTGAGGTTTTTGGGAAGGGGTGGGGCGTAAACTTTACAGATGTACGAAACCCAGGATCTGGACCAACATCCACGTACCCACCAGGACCGCTCCCACGCTGCTTCAATTTAGGTGAGAATTGAAGGTTTACCTCGTTAAAGAGCACTAAACCACGGTGCATTTACCGTCCACAAACAAGCTTCTTCGCCTATCACTCATTGACTTTATGCCTGTCATTGACCTGGTACGGTGCTCTGCAGCTTTTTGCCAGGGTTCTGCTATAGAAGTCACGCATACATATGCATAACAGTAGGTCTGGCTTATTTCAGGTATATCTAGTGAAGGACTGGGTTATTTAGAACCCAGCGGTGCCAGGGCACAACACCTGAAACCTTCGTGGGTAACCTGCTCCGGCGTACGAATCACAGAGACACGGGACACTTCCTTCGGCGTCAAAGATTCAAGGTTTATTTGCTGCAGGGAAACACAGAAATCACGGAAGTACAACCAGTGTAGTTCAGAGTGACTGCTTCAAATTGGTTCTGCGGATCGCTCCTTTTATACATGGTTTTCCCATAGAGTTACATTGAACACAAACGTTTATGACCCGGTTCCCATAATTATCCCCCAGAGGGGTCGCTTTGGTCACTTTGATACACACAAGGCCCGGAACATAAGTGCGGAAACATTTGGCGGTTCCCAACTGTAAAAACCCATCTTCCCAACATTAGTGCATTCCAATCGGCAATAAAACAGAACAAGAACAGGTGTAGAGGAAGACGGAGACAGTGGGGAGATCGGAAAGGGTGTAAAAGGGAGGTATCGAGAAACACGAGATACAGGCATCAAAGGGACGTGCCTAATGAGATGCACGGCTAAGACAATAAACCGGCACGGCGAGATGAGCCTCGAGCGGGGCCATCTGCCTTACAGTATCATCCCCCTCATCATAAAGACACTTACAAAGGACATGTGTCTTCCGCAAATATCTTGGGAGTCCCAGGGTCGCGAAGCGGACAGCGTCCGTTCGCTGGCTACTTGAGGGCAAGAGACAAAATGGATGCCGTATCTAAGATGGAACCCGTGGGTACAGATAGAAATACCCACGTAACAAACGAACGGTTTAGGTTAGCGCAGCGAAACTGCGTACACCCACTAAACTCGTCATTTGCGGTTCATAGATGCCAGACTCGACCATATTCGTGCGAGTCGAAAACACCACTTACAATTGTCACGGAACCTCAGACGCTCCTTTTGCCCTCATGTAGGCAAGCACTAGTCAGAATCATACTCAATATTCATCAGACCATCTAGATGTTGCTGTAGCATAGCTCTGTCCAACCGAGTCCCCTTGGTAACAGGAGGCTGTCTCATACACGTTGTAGCACAGAGGCCACATAAGGCAGGACCGCACTGCACACAAAGGCAACACGTGAACAGGAACGCCACAACGACTCCGATGATCATCAGAATCTTCCAACCCCAAGTCGACATCAGGCCCCAAAACCACCCAAGTAACGTCCAATCCCCTACATCCACGTGTATGGATTCGGAGATCTTATGCAACTTCGAGATGGCTTGATAAACGGTCGGAGCATTATCAGGAATGAAAATACAGCAGCTCGAATGGATCACCTTACATACCCCACCACGATCTGCTAAGATCACGTCTAAAACCATACGGTTTTGTAACGTCATAAGTCTATCCGCCTGAAGTTCTGTGGTGATATTACCAAGGGCACTGGCAGTAATGTTAGCTGTCGATTCCACCACTCGAGTCAACTGTCTCAGGTTCCTACTATTAACCATAGGTCCCCAAAACGGGAGGAAACCCTTGAAAAAGTCTCCTGCCTCTTGACCGGCAGTGTCCTCTTCGCTAATTACGCCTCTCACAACTCTAGTCTTGTGATAATCTGCATCTACGGTAAACGTCGGAGGCAACAAATTTGCGATAAAACACGAGCCCATAAAGTCAGAGGGCAACCATGCGTACGCACGATCATGGCAGATAAAGTATGTACCCTTGGCAACCAGAAACACAGGGGACGAGACCATCGGCAGAATGTAATTTTCAGTGCAAGCACTCTCTCCAAGTCGGGCTTTCGATCTTCGGCCACGACCTATGAGACAAAAATTACCAATGTGGGGTACGACCCATTTCGGAGGTGAGCTTTTGAGCTGTTTTTCACTAGTGAACACGCTATACTCGCCTCTACTCAGGACCCTGTAGGCTTGTACCTCTTCTTCAGGAATAAGCGAGGGATCATAGATATCACTATCTAAATCCTCTATTGCTATAGACAAAGGTTTTTGATACGAGGTAGGACCAGAGTAGGGAGAGCGTGGTTCTCGAATGGGGTGGAAACCTAGTGCGCTTCGAAACATTGTTTGAAATGCTCGAGCAGACCCTTGGGAACTATACGGCAACACCAGATATGGTATTCCCTTATCCGTAGTATGTGGCATCAACCCACACACCCAACAATTAGTAGTGTTAACCACTAACTGATGCTGATGAAGGAGCTGAATAAAGGAATTGTTGCGGAATTCTGCACGTCTAGCCTGCTCGTGTTCAGGTAGGATATGAAAAGAATGAGGAGAAGCAGTGGAGGTAAGTTTAGGGTCAGGGGTAGGAGTAGGTGTAGCAGAAGGTAAGAAATAAGACATTGTGTAATACACCCCACCCGCCATTAATGCAGAAACAGTCAAAAACAATACGAATATTTGAAACATAAAACATTTGGTACGACTAAGTTGCTGCAGCTTGAATCTTTGAGCTTGAGCTTCTTCCAAATCCATCAACTTCGAAAATGCCATTCCCTACGACCGTCCGCAACGTTTCTTGACGCACTTCGTTCTGCGTAGCAGTAGTCAATCCCTAGGAGTTCCCAGGAACCGACGGTCTTTAACCTAGCGTCAAGACCAACTAAGCAGAAGGAAGTACGCGCGCGGCCCTACGGCCTTTATTTCACAAATATATATATATATGCAAAAACAATGTTTCTCAGCTGTGGAAGCAAAAGGTGTAAGGAACGAAACTCAATGAATATATACAAAAATAATCACAATAATACAAATGTTCAAACTGATCACGGAAAGCGGGATAATACAATTGTCAAGGGACAGAACAGGATCTTTTTATTAGTCTCTGGTGCTAGATCGCAAAAAGTATCGGGCTTTCCCAGGACGTGTCTGTTCGTCAAACAAAGGATCCTTTGATGAGACAACGTCCTGCTGATCAGTTGAGTGAACTGGTCTTGAGTCTTTTGATGACAAATGTTCAACGGTGTCTTTCTGCTGCACTGAGGATTCTCCGACAGGTTGTGCGTCGCTAAAAGGTACAAACGCCGGCAATCCTTCGGTTTCAGTTGATGCAATGCCTCTCCTCACCCACGGGTCTGCCGGCAAAGGGATAGGGACTTTTTTGGTGTGGGTGGCATGCACCCAGTTTTTCCGTCCCTCAAGACGAACAGCAGTCCTCGTGGCAAGGAGAACCTGGTAGGGTCCAGTGAACCTCGGATCCAAATTGTTCTTGCGCGAAAAGTTGCGCGTCACCACCCAATCTCCGGGCTGGAGCTGGTGGCCTGGACCCTCCGTCTGCGTCGGCAGTGCGTCGTGAACCTGTTGGTGAATTAACCTCAGTTTAGCAGTCAAGTCATGAAGATAATCGATCAACATTGGATATTCGAGATCACAGAACATACCTGGCCTAGGAACCCCCCCAAACATTCGCAGGACGACCGAACACTATTTCATAGGGGCTAAGCCCTACTCGGGAGTGTACAGTCGCCCTAGTTGACAGTAATGCTAAGGGTAAAGCGTCAGGCCACGAAAGACCAGTCGTAGCCTGAATCTTTGCTAGTTTCAGTTTAAGGGTGCCGTTATACCCTTCAACCAAACCAGCTGACTGGGGATGATTGGCACTATGGAATTTCTGATTAATTCCAAGGCCCTTACACACACTCTTCATCACACTTCCCACAAACTCACTTCCGTTATCTGACCACACGACTCTAGGCATTCCGTACCGAGGAAAGTATTCCTTCAGTAGGATTTTCGCAGTAGACAAAGCAGTATTGTCTTTGAGAGGATAGGCCTCGATCCATCGGGAGAATGCGCAAACCACAACTAAAACGTATTTCAGGTTATTGCATCGCTCCATATGGATGAAGTCCAATTGAATCACCTCAAAGGGACATGAAGGGGGAGCAAAACTGCCAGGAGGAGTTGGGGTTCCCTTGCCAGGATTGTATAACATGCACACCATACAATTCTTAACCAAGCGTTCAGCACATTTCGTGATACCATCATTCTTCCACACAGGGGACAACAACTTACAAATACCTTTCGCGCTAATATGTGCTAACCCATGTGCCATTGTCACAACGGCCAGTACATACGCATCAGGCAACAACCATCTTTTCTGATCCGACAAATCAATCCAACAACCATTTGCATCCAACTTTCCCGTACTTTCTTTCCACTTCGTCTTTTCAGTCTCGGTGGCCTCTTTCTGAATTTCTTTCACACTTTCAATAGTGTCTTCGCACATGCTCGACTCTATAGGCCACCTAACCGAACTCGTCACATACATTCGAGTGCTAATGTTCCGGGCAGTCTCCTTAGCAATCTCATCCGCAAACGCATTACCACGACCAACATCATCCGTCACCTTACGATGCGCACTACATTTAACAATCGCTACCTGCTTAGGCAACGTAAGTGCATCTAAGAGGTCATTCACAAGCTGGCCATGCTGAATCTTCGTACCATGCGATGTCAGAAAACCTCTCTCTCTCCACAACCGTCCAAAACTATGGGCGACGCCAAACGCATATTGGCTGTCGGTAAACACATTCACACGTTTCCCTTTCGCTAACACACACGCTCTGGTGAGAGCGATCAGCTCTGCAGCTTGGGCAGAATTCTGATTCAATCTTGCAGTCTCAACAACAATATTCAACGTTACAACAGCATAAGCAGTAGTCACATCACCATTCGGCAACTTAAAACACGAACCATCCACATACAACGTTCCATCTGGGTCTTCCAATGGGGTGTTTTTAAGGTCTACTCGACCTTTTGTTTCCTCCTCTGTCCTCAAATAACAATCATGTTCTGTTATTTCATCTGACTCTGAGCTAATTGGTAACAAAGTTGCCGGGTTCAGGACATTACAACGTTTTATTTGAATGTGGCTTGCCAACAGCGTCAACTCGTACCCAGACAACCTCGCACTCGTCAAGTGCTGAGTTTTTGTACGATTCAAAAGAGTGTTGACTGCATGCGGAACCATCACCGTAAGCATATTATCCATGACCAATCCTGCTGATTGTCGGATGGAGACCGCAGCTGCCGCTGTTGCTCTCAAGCAACTCGGCAATGCTCTAGCTACTGGGTCCAAGGTCGAGGAAAAATATGCACATGGACGTTGCTTACCACCAAAAGGTTGCGTTAAGACACTCAACGCACAACCTTCTCTTTCGTGAACATATAATGTAAACGGCTTGCTATAGTCAGGAGTACCTAACACAGGAGCCGAACACAATGAATCACGTAATTCGGAAAAACTTTTCTGACATTCCTCCGTCCATGGTAAAGGAGTTGAAACATCCTTGCACGTAAGAGCCACTAATGGTTTCGCTAGCAATGAAAAGTTAGGAATCCATTGCCTGCAGTACGACGTGATACCTAGAAAGGCACGAACATCTCTTTGGGTTTTTGGCACAGCCATTCGTGCAATTGCTGCAATTCTCTCTGGGGTCAACCGCCTTCCCTCCTTTGACAATAAGTGACCTAGATAGGTTACTTCTTGACAACAATATTGGAGTTTAGAAGGTGACACCTTGTGATTTAACTCGCAGAGATGTTGCAGCAATGACACCGTAGCAATTTTGCAAACGTCCTGAGTATCTGCAGCCACCAATAGGTCATCGACGTATTGGATTAAGGCCGCCCCAGCCGGCAACGTAAACGCATCCAGCTGACCCTTCAAGGCTTGACTGTAAATCGATGGACTCTCACAGTAGCCCTGAGGAGCGCGTTTGAACCGGAAGCTGCGTCCACCGAGAGAGAAACCGAAAAGGTCCCTGCTCTCCTCTGCAATCGGGATGCTGAAGAACGTATTCTTCAAGTCAATCACCGAAAACCACGATGCAGAAGCTGGAATCAGAGTCAGTAGCGCCGTGATGTCAGGCACAACGGGGAACTGAGGAATCACAATTTTATTCACCTCCCGTAAATCGATAACAAAACGATAAACAGGCGGGTTCGAAGGATCAGTACGTTTAAGAATGGGCAGTACAGGGCTGTTGCACACGTTTCCCCGAGTCTCTTCAATAACGTCTTTCTCGATTAAATCATAGATGATCGCTAACAATGCTCGTTCACCATCAAGAGAGATCCGATACTGGGGAATACGTGGCAATCGCACATTAGACTTCAACTGAACAACATAAGGGGAGATGTCAAGCAGGCCCACATCATTGGGACCTGTTGCCCACAAAGACGCCGGAAGAGAACTCAATTCCGGTGGAAGCTTATCGAGGGACAAATACATAGGAGAGACAACCCTCTCTCCTAACGTAAGCTTTACACCCGCAGGAGAACAATACAAAGTTGCATACAAACGTTTAAGCAAATCCAGACCCAAAAGATTTTCACCACAACCAGTAGTCAAAATCAACGGAGCTTCTAGCTCACGAGGCCCAATTGTAAGGGGCAAAGGGCGAGAAACTGGATTGCTAACGGGGGCGCCAGAGAATCCAACGGAAACATTTGTTAAGCCAGACAAAGGTGCGCCAGGGAGTTTCGAATGCTTAATGGAACTTTTCGCTGCACCAGTGTCCAACAGAAAAGGCTCAACGACGCCCGATGTAGCAACTGCGACGTAAGGCCCTCTCTGATCAACCGGAACTGATACCACTCCCTCTCCTTGTCTTTGGCTGTCCTAGTAATTACTGTCGTCAGTCCCCTGATCGACGTAATAATCGTCTACATTGTACTGCGCAGATCATCCTTGCGATGATCCACGTTGATCAAAACAGTTATTAGAGTTTGATGAGTTATCTGAACGATCATTTTGAACACCGCGACCCCTACCACGTGGTGCCTGCTGTGAACCACCACAACCTCCTCTAGATGCATTACCACTATTACGATCATTCAAAACAGGGCAATTGAATTTGATATGACCCTCCTGTATACAATAGGCACATTGATTGTACCCTAACGAGGATCTTTGGAAAGAGGAGTCATTACGAGATTGTGATCGGTTCGATTGCGACTGCGATCTATTCTGTAGGGGCGCATTCTGATTCGAACGTGGAGGAAACGCTTGCTGAAGCAACATTTTAGTTTTAAGCTCTTTCGTCTTTTTATCAGCGCGGTCGCTCTCTTCTTTCTCTCTGTTCTCATAATATTGTGCCGTGGCCAATATCTGAGCTGAAGTAGAAACGGCCCACGCACTCTCTGAATTCTTTAATTTATTGCTCAAATCGGGCAATAAGTTGGAAACAAATTTATCCACGAACAACCTTTGACCACCCTCAGTGCTCATATCCTGACCACTATGATCAATGAATGCCTCCTCAAACCTCGTAAAGAAGTCGGAGACACTCTCGTCCTTCTTCTGTTTACAAGCTGATAATTTGTCCCAATTTACCCTCATAGCTGGCATAAGAGTTTTCATTAACGTTATTATTCTTTGAGGGAGAGCAGCAATCAACTGGTCGGGTTTAGCACCACCAGTTTGTAACCCATCAGCCGCTATAATGGCCGCCCAATCACCACCTAGTTCATTGGGATGGTTTTCCTGACGAATCTTAGCCCATACCGGTTGCGGTACAACATTGCCAAACAACATATCAATATCGGCAAGATTCATTATCGTAGCGTCTACGAGCTGCGATAATTCCTTGTAGTACCCTGCAGGATTTTTACGAGGGTCAGGCAGAGATTGCTTCACCTGTAACACTTCTGAGCGTTTCCATGGGAGATGTATCCACACTCTCTGGAAATGCGCCAATGTCGCAGGGTTAGCATTAGGATCAGCTGGCATCCATACCGGTGGAACTTCGCGCATAGGAAATTGACCAGATTCATCTGGCAGTCTTTCAACATCCTCAACAAACAAGGCTTGGGGTATAGGAGTGGGACGAAAAGATAGCAATCGCTCAACAGCACGTCGAACGTTGGTATCCACTATCAGTCCAGTTGAGAACTGAAGCTGCAGATCAGACAAAGCGGTCAGCACCTCGTCAGGTGCGTCGGCCGATATCTGATCGCGAAGGACCTTACACATTTCCTCGAACACAAATCTCTGGGTTGGTATATTAAATTGACAAAATGTGTCGAGTACAACACGTGGCGGATTTCGAAGAGGATGCATCATCCAACCCATCGCCATATTATATAGCGAAGCGCGTTCTCTGTTACCAGGAAGCTGACTACGTCTCTGAGGACCATCCGAACCAGCGGACCCAAGAACAGGTCCGAGCGAATGAAAGAATCTAGCCGCAAGAGGAGAATTACGACTACGAGTAGAGGGAGAAGTATAGGACACAGGACTAACAAGTGAAGGAGTAGAAACAGAAGCAACAACAGGAGTTAACAGAGCAGGTGCAGTAGCGGGAGCAGGAGTATGTGGAAACGGAGGAGCAGTAGGGATAGCGACAGGCAAAGGAGCAGGAACAGTCGGAAGAACGGGTGCAGGTTGAGGAACAGGCAAAGGAAGAATAGGTGCAGGAACAGGTACAGGGGGAAGCACAGGAGCTGTGGTACCCTGCACATACGGAGGTGGCGACTTCATAAGATAGGACATTAAAGGATCCTCAACTGGTTCTTCCTTCTTATCCGACTCCGCAGGCAAAGCAGGATAGCATTTATCTATGGACATACGCTGTAGCCTATCAAACACTTCCTTTTCCTTAACCTCCTTATCACGCTGAAACTGCTCTGCTTTCTTTACAATGGTAGCAACATTATCTCGCTGATTACGTTTAGTCTGTCTGATTTCTTTCTGTTTGGCTTCTTTACGCCACAACCGAAAGGCATCAAACATGGCCGGCCTTGACTTTTTCGCGAATAATTTAGCCTCTAGGTTATCTAAAATCGGGGTTTCAAAGCTACCATGAGGTGGCCAACTAAGGACACCGTCTTTCTTCGTATAGCGGATCCAGTAATCATTAAAAGTAATCGGGCCTAGCCCATGTTTACTGTATAGTTCATAAGTCGGAGTTCCAACCGGAGGTATCGGACACGAGTCCTCCAATCGGGAATCCATACCACAAGGTCTGAAACAACTAAACAAAGTACTGCGACTAGGCATCTTGCACACTAGCCGAGTTTCACAAACTTCAAGGGTTACGGGATTTACCAAGTCCCAGCAAAGAGCAAAAACCCTCGGTTTTTGGCGGCTGCAGTCGTCAAACAATACAACAAAGGATCAAGAACTACAAATGCAATGGAACCATGCAACCACTAAGCAACCACAACCAAGAACTCTGGGAGCGACCCACAAATACTTAACTCAAAGATCGATGGCGTCACCAGGAAGGCCCGTCAATCGTCTCGCTCTACCAAGGTCTACGCCAGGCGCCAAAACAGGTCTACAGTCAGGGCAGCAGTCCGTCGCAGCCGTCCGGAGGCGGGAATCTTCGCGGGAAAAGTCTTCGGGCCACTTATTTCGACAACAGGATCGATGAAGCGGAGTGCACCTTCCCTCGGAGATTTCACACGAAGTTCCTCACGATCGTCGGGCTTGGACCGGTACCACTGATGCAGCCCCACGTTGGGCGCCAACTGAAGGACTGGGTTATTTAGAACCCAGCGGTGCCAGGGCACAACACCTGAAACCTTCGTGGGTAACCTGCTCCGGCGTACGAATCACAGAGACACGGGACACTTCCTTCGGCGTCAAAGATTCAAGGTTTATTTGCTGCAGGGAAACACAGAAATCACGGAAGTACAACCAGTGTAGTTCAGAGTGACTGCTTCAAATTGGTTCTGCGGATCGCTCCTTTTATACATGGTTTTCCCATAGAGTTACATTGAACACAAACGTTTATGACCCGGTTCCCATAATTATCCCCCAGAGGGGTCGCTTTGGTCACTTTGATACGCACAAGGCCCGGAACATAAGTGCGGAAACATTTGGCGGTTCCCAACTGTAAAAACCCATCTTCCCAACCTAAGTGCATTCCAATCGGCAATAAAACAGAACAAGAACAGGTGTAGAGGAAGACGGAGACAGTGGGGAGATCGGAAAGGGTGTAAAAGGGAGGTATCGAGAAACACGAGATACAGGCATCAAAGGGACGTGCCTAATGAGATGCACGGCTAAGACAATAAACCGGCACGGCGAGATGAGCCTCGAGCGGGGCCATCTGCCTTACAGTATCATCCCCCTCATCATAAAGACACTTACAAAGGACATGTGTCTTCCGCAAATATCTTGGGAGTCCCAGGGTCGCGAAGCAGACAGCGTCCGTTCGCTGGCTACTTGAGGGCAAGAGACAAAATGGATGCCGTATCTAAGATGGAACCCGTGGGTACAGATAGAAATACCCACGTAACAAACGAACGGTTTAGGTTAGCGCAGCGAAACTGCGTACACCCACTAAACTCGTCATTTGCGGTTCATAGATGCCAGACTCGACCATATTCGTGCGAGTCGAAAACACCACTTACAATTGTCACGGAACCTCACTAGTGTGACATGTCTGGATGCAATAAAAAAAAACACAAGCATCCAAATGCACAGATTGTTGGTTTAAATGTTTAAGCCATGTCATTAAGTACATAAGCCACGTCTCTTGGAAAGGCTGTCTAGTTACTCTACCTGAAATCTTTTGATATTATTTTGCTTCAGGAAACCTGGGAAGATAATCCATATGATCTGTAAGGCTATACCTCCTACTCACTACCTGCAATCAAGGGATCTGACTATGGCCGTCGCTCAGGGGGGTTACTGTTCCTGGCTTCAATAACAGAAATTGGGGACTTTCTTCATATCACAACACACATATCACCTCCAAGCTGTATTCAAGCCGTAAAAGTAACACTTAAGATTAACCAGCATAATAAGGATATAATGATAATGAACGTCTATCTATCAATCAATCAATCAATCATAGGCATTTATAGAGCGCTCTACTTACCCGGAGGGTCTCAAGGCGCTAGGGGGGGGAGGGGGGGGTGCTGCTGCTACCCGAACAGCCAGGTCTTGAGCTTCTTCCTGAAGGCGAGGTGGTCTTGGGTCAGGCGCAGGTCGGGAGGGAGGGAGTTCCAGGTCTTGGCGGCCAGGTAGGAGAAGGACCTTCCTCCTGTTGTCGTTCTTCGGATGCGGGGGACGGCGGCGAGGGCGTGACTGGCTGATCGGAGGTGTCGTTTGGGAGCGTAGAAGTTGATGCGGTTGTTGAGGTAGCTCGGGCCTTGGTCGTGAAGAGCTTTGTGTGCGTGGGTAAGGAGAAGGAAGGTGATTCTCTTGTTGACCGGAAGCCAGTGCAGGTCTTTAAGGTGTCCGGAGATGTGGCTGTGTCGTGGGATGTCGAGGATGAGTCTGGCTGAGGCGTTCTGGATCCGTTGGAGTCTCTTCTGGAGCTTGGCGGTGGTTCCGGCGTAGAGGGCGTTGCCGTAGTCCAGTCGGCTGGTGACGAGTGCCTGGGTGACAGTCTTCCTGGTCTCGGTGGGGATCCACCGGAAGATCTTCCGTAGCATGCGCAGGGTGTTGAAGCATGACGAGGAGACGGCGTTGACTTGCTTGGTCATGGAGAGGGAGGAGTCCAGGATGAAGCCCAGGTTGCGTGCGTGGTCTGTCGGTTTGGGTGCGGTGCCCAGGGCGGGGGGCCACCAGGAGTCGTCCCAGGCAGAGGGCGAGGATCCCAGGATGAGGACTTCCGTCTTGTCCGAGTTCAGCTTCAGGCGGCTGGTCGACATCCACTCGGCTACCTCTTTCATTCCTTCGTGAAGGTTGGCTCTGGCGGCGGCAGGGTTGTTGGTCAGGGAGAGGATGAGCTGGGTATCGTAATACAACAATGTTGGTGGTAGCGTTTCTCAGAAGGAGAAAACGTCCGCACCTTCTGTTAACGACTATTTTCAATGATCAGGTTTACGTGTAAAGTTTCAAGGGTAGAGGTGCACTGCGAACCTGGTGAGACACCCACCACCAGGGGTGTGATACAAAGCAACTAAATGCCTGTGTCAATAATTAAGAAGAAACCAAATTACAACAAGCACCCTCTATGTAGTCTGGACTCAGTTATGTTTCTGCATTACACATTGGTTATTTCACCGCTTTTTCATCAGTTTTAGACACAAGTTCATGAGAAGTAAGTGGCTTTCAAAGTATGGATCCAAAACCGTACGTAGTGTCTTCAAAAATCTTTATTTTAAACACATTAAAAGTTCTCCAGCTCTGCACTGCCGACACGTGTTTCGCCCACACAGGGGCTTTTTCAAGGCAATTTGATTCAGGACGGAATGGTCAAATTGTCAGGAAGGTCAGATTGATGTGTCGTAGCATAAGTCGTACTGTAGTGTTAGGAATCCTATTCATTAAATTAAGGCGTTGGCGATTGCGACGTCCAAGATATATGTTCGAAAGTATGTACAGGGGCCCGATCTCCACTGCTCAGCAAGGGACTTGCTGAGCAGTGGAGATCGGGCCCCTGTACATACTTTCGACAGACTTACTAAGGTCTTCAAAATACACTACGTGAAAATTAAGACTGATCTCCACCAAGTAACTTTTGCCTACCTATCAATGTTTCATGTTTGAACATATATCTTGGACGTCGCAATCGCCAACGCCTTAATTTAATGAATAGGATTCCTAACACTACAGTACGACTTATGCTACGACACATCAATCTGACCTTCCTGACAATTTGACCATTCCGTCCTGAATCAAATTGCCTTGAAAAAGCCCCTGTGTGGGCGAAACACGTGTCGGCAGTGCAGAGCTGGAGAACTTTTAATGTGTTTAAAATAAAGATTTTTGAAGACACTACGTACGGTTTTGGATCCATACTTTGAAAGCCACTTACTTCTCATGAACTTGTGTCTAAAACTGATGAAAAAGCGGTGAAATAACCAATGTGTAATGCAGAAACATAACTGAGTCCAGACTACATAGAGGGTGCTTGTTGTAATTTGGTTTCTTCTTAATTGATGAGCTGGGTATCGTCGGCGTAGGAGATGATGTTGAGGTTGTGTTGGCGTGCGATGGCCGCGAGGGGGCTCATGTAGACGTTGAAGAGGGTTGGGCTCAGCGAGGATCCTTGGGGGACACCGCAGATGACTTCGGTGGCCTCTGACTTGTACGGTGGTAGACGGACTCTCTGTGTTCTTCCGTCGAGGAAGGAGATGATCCATTCCAGCGCCTTCTCCTGGATTCCAACGTTGCTGAGGCGCTGCACTAGGGTGCGGTGGCAGACGGTGTCGAAGGCCGCGGAGAGGTCTAGTAGGATGAGGGCCGCTGTATCTCCGTTGTCCATCAGGGTTCGGATGTCATCGGTGGTACATCCTAAACAAAAATCTAAGGCAGCAAAGAAGTTGATAATGGAGCTGAAGAGAATAATGGATGAAGAGACAACAGAACTTGTTATCCTGGCCGGAGATTTCAACATGCAGCTCCTAGGGTCCACCCAGGCCGATGAAATAACACAGGCCCTTTCGGGTGCTTGGGAAATTCCAACACAATATCAACTAGAGAACAAAAAGGCCTCAAGAACAGCGAAGATCTTGCTCCAGGATTTGGAGCACCTAAATATGAGAGCTTTAAACGGCTGGTTTAAGGAGGATATCCCCCCAGCTGCAACATATCATTCGACCACAGCATCAACTCATCTAGAATATACCTTCACGACTTTGACTTTGTTCAATAAAATTGCAACTTTTAGGATAGGCAATAATGAATTCAGCGACCATCTTCCACAAGAACTGTCTCTTCAAACAACAGCATGCAACCCACCAGAAATTAGACGACCAATTGTGCAAGAGGAGAGCAGCAATCTTAAAAGAATAAGGTGCAAGTCTAGTAACATAGACAAAATAACAGCATCAGCTAAAGCTCTATTCAACCAGGCAGGAGCAAATTCGGAGCAGCCCGTGGTAAGTTGGGTAAACTTTGTTACATCTCTCAGAGGTAAATTTGCACGAAGGCAAATCCTGAATCAGAGGAAAGCCCCAGCAGCCACTACCGCAGCTGGAAAAAGCCCGGCTTCTAAAAAATTAAAGCAATCTATAAACCGAACGTTAAAGCAACAATGGAAATTTCCAAACAATTGGTGCCTGCAAGACACCCTCCGGGAACTAAGGAAATCGCTTAAACAGCGGAGATGGGTGAACAAAAGAGCAAAGGAAAACGCACTATGGGCACAACTTCTTTATGATGCAAAACAGCGAAATAGTGCAAAATTCTGGGCATCCGTACACAAACTGCAGCGGCCTAATCACCGTGGCATAGACTCCAACATTACAGAGGCAACCTGGGCTGATTATCTATCCCAACACTTTAGCGACCCTGTACCGGCCCTTGTTACTCCTCTGATTAAACCTAGAAACGTCAATGCCGACAAATCAATAGGGGCAGGGGTAATCTATCAGCATCCAAATAATGGCGACAGCATGCAATTAGAGCCCACGCAGCAGGAGACAGAACTACAACCAGATCAGTACAATCAATTCAGTGCATCAGATGAGCAAAATGACCCCCTGGCTTTGGTTATAAAGAAACAAATAAGAAGAGGCAGAAGGGCGGGTGCACCTGGCCCAAATGGCATACCTCCAATGCTGTATAAACAGGACCCTGAATTTTGGGGCAAGGCACTAGCCCCAGTGATAGGACACGCTTTAAGAACCTCTGTATTTCCAGAGTCATGGAGAGGCTCAATCATTAGCCCAATACATAAGCAGGGTTCAAGGACAGCTCCAAACAATTATCGATTGATGGCCCTCATAGACACTGAAGCCAAATACTATGCGGGCATCATCTTAAACGATCTGAATAGCTGGTCTTCTGCGAACAACAACATACTAATAACTCAAACCGGTTTCCGCCAAGGGCACAGCACCACTACTAACATCATGGCCTTAACTATGCTTATGGATGCTGCAAAGCAGGGCAAATATCCTCTATACCTCTGCTTCATAGACTATTTAGCAGCCTTCGACCACGTTGATCGTAAGAAGCTCTGGCACAAGCTGGACAGATGGGGCATACCAGCACCCCTTTTAGATCAGCTCATTAAACTGCATACTAATACATGGGTAAGAATTAAATTAGGTGCTGGGACCCATCTTTCTACCAAAATAACCACAACCAAGGGTCTAAAGCAGGGATGCGTTTTGGCCCCCCTGTTATTCAGTCTTTTCCTGGCGGATCTACCTGATAAGCTCAACTGCTGCTCTTCCCACGCTCCAAAATTAGGCGGCATAACACTAACAAATCTGTTATACGCCGATGATCTGGTCCTGATCACATCCGATTGTAGTGACCATCTGCCGCAAGAATTGACATTGATAGCACAGGGGACAGCATTAACAACTCCAACTGGTATGCAAAATATAACGACTATGTCAAAACGCAAAAGAATCAAATGCAAAATAAGCGATCCAGAAAAACTCTCTAGAGAAGCCAAGACTCGCTGGGAAAGTGTCAAGCCACTACATGACAATAACATTACTGCCTGGGAAATCTTTTTGAAATTCCTTGGCTTAGCTAACTCAAAGTGCAATTTCTCACAAGAAACTTATGCACCAATGAGGCAAAAATATGAACAACAAACCTGGCGGCTAAGTAATTCAAAAATTCACCCTCAGACACCCCTATATCTGGAACTATCGCAATTAAAATCTGCAATCAATAGAACACTCCGTGGAATAAGGAAAAACGTGAGTGACAAACACCTATTGACCGATCTGAGGTCACTAAAGATCAATAAGAATAAGCTCGTGTGGCGAGCAAATCAGGACTCCACAGAAAAAATATGGGCAAAATTTCTTTATGATGCAAGGAGTAAAAACAGAGCTAAAGCACCCGGAATAAATTCACATATAACGGAAGAGTGCTGGGTAAACCATCTAACCAACCACTTCAACAATGTATCCGGCAAAGTAATACAAGACCTAGAAGTTGGGGAGGAAAATAAGAGGGGTCAAAAGTTACCACCCGAGGAGACCTACTTCCCAGGCACAACAACACAGATCAAGGGAAGAATTGCGAAAGGTCGGAAAGAGGGAGCCTCTGGGCCGAACGGAACTCCACCTGCCCTTTACAAACAAGATCCAAATTACTGGGCCGAGCAATTGCTCCCACTCTTTGAAAAAATATGAGTGGCGGAGCAAATTCCGAGTTCTTGGATGGGTTCAATTATTGCCCCAATCTATAAAAAAGGCCCCAGGAATGAAGCCAAGAATTATAGACTTATTGCTCTTAGTGATATAGATGCTAAATATTTTTCGGGGCTCCTACTAAAAGAGCTAACAGCCTGGGCATCAAAGAAAAATCTAATCCCTATTAATCAAACCGGTTTCCAAAAAAATATAGGGACTGTAACAAACCTTTTGGCCCTCTCCCTGCTAATAGATTCTACAATCGAATACAAAAAAATGCTATATGTGTGCTTTATCGACTACTCAGCTGCATTTGACAGTATAGATAGAGGAAAACTCTGGGCCAAGCTCTCAAGTTGGGATGCAGATCCCAAACTCCTGACCCTACTAATCTTATTGCACACAGAAACCTGGATCCAAATAAAATTGGGGGCAGGCGATTGTCTATCAAGGAAAATAAAAACAACAAAAGGTTTGAAGCAGGGGTGCGTTCTCGCACCGACCCTGTTTAACCTCTTAATGTCCGACCTTTCCAAAGACCTTGACAATTGCAACCATCACTCTCCAAAATTAGGGGGCCTTATTTTATCGAATCTATTGTATGCGGATACTGATAAGTCAAACTCCTGTTGGTCTTCAACACCTCATTGATACAACAATTAATTTCTCAGACAAAAACAGACTAAGCATAAATGAAGGGAAATCAAAGGTGATGATATTAAACCAAAAAATTAAAAAGCCACACCCACAGTGGCTTCTGCGAGACCAGAAGATGGAAACTGTTAAAGAATATAAATATCTGGGCGTAATTTTTGACTCAAGAGGCTCTTTTAAACAACAAAAAAAAGGCAATTAAGAACAGAGGGGTATCGCTGGCCATTGCACTAAAGAGCATCAAGAGCAAAATAGCTGGTCCAAATTTAATCCCCCTGCTAGATGTTCTACAAGCAAGATTACTGCCATCGATGACCTACGGTAACGAATGTATGAGAGGGAAAGATGAGTCCACCTCAGATAAAGTAGTAGCAAAATCAATGCGAATATTATTCAGTCTACCACTGTACATCTCCCCGGCACAATTAAGGCTTGAGTTTGGCCTACAGCAACAACAACTAGCACGTAAAGGTGCCTATGTAAAATGCTGGCACAAAGTAAAGAGTGATGAGCTGGGCACCCTGAATACTTATCTATGGAAGGAGCTGGAAAGAGATAAGAACAGCCCTGCAATGGTCTATCTCCAGGCAGCAATAAATACTCTTGCGCTAAAAGACCTTTGGGATGCAAACTGCACGCAAAAATGCTTCAATCGGCTTGTTAACAAAACTGTTAAGATCTTATCCCTAGAAGAAGACAAAGCAGTATTAACCGGGAGGACGCATGGATGGTTTGTGATTCAGAGTTACACCAGGGTGCAACCACAGGCCTACCTAGGCACTGGCTTCTCTCGGGCGACGAAGGAAACCATCTTGCAGTTGAGGATGAGAGTAATACCATCAAAAGAACATTTACCCCCATGGAAACGCTCAGATTCCAATATAAAGTGCAGACTCTGCAAAGAAATTAAGGAGGATGTATTGCATCTGCTATGCAGCTGTAAAGCCCTAGATACTGAACGAAGGAGACATCTAACACAGCTGTGGAACCAAAATCGCCTGCGTACCCGTCGACAAGCATTGCTGGCCTGATTTAACAGGGAGGACATTCAATTAGCTTGCAGACTGGTTCACTTCATGAAGTCAGCAAACATTGCACTGAACCCAGAGGTTACTCTATGAACTGAGAAAACTATGACCAGCGAAAAAAATCCGACAAGTAAAGAACTTTACACTACTGAGTGTTTGTCTGAGTTTTTGACTTCCTTGCCACTGCAGCTACGAAGCTACCCACGGACAGTGCCTCACAGGTTTCATTGGGTTTTTAACTTTTTCACATTTAAGGCCAGCACAAGATGCACTTTTGCACACACTGATTCTATTTCATATTTATTAATATTGCAAATTAAGAAATGTTTTTATACTAATGTGATTGTATGAAATGTCTAATTTTTATATCTAGCTTTTATGTACTTTGAATGGTGCTCATTAAGTATTTTTATAAACAATTGCAAAGATTTGTATTAATCAAGCAATAAAGAATTTACCTTACCTGGTCCTGATCAGCCGGACCCCCATTGGACTACAGCGCCTTCTAGACGCGACTCACAAGTTTTCGCAACAGAATGGCCTAAATATATACTTCCAAAAAACCAAAACCATGGCAGTAAACCATCACAAGAAGGCAAAACCTAGTTGGTATCTGGCCGGTAAACATCTAGACCAAGTAACAATCTACAAATACCTGGGTGTGTTGTTAGACCATAACAACTCATTTAAGCCGCAGCTGGAATCCTTGCGAAGGAAGGGAGTCACGACCTATTTAGCGCTGAAACCTCTGAAGAAGCTGCTTCCGGACTTAACTCTCGACCCCTTTCTAAAAGTCCTCCGAGCCAAATTGAAACCTATAATCACCTACGGAAGTGAATCTATGACCGGTAGAGATGCTGCAACTCTTGACAGCATAATGGTATCCTCTATAGAGCAATTTTCCACCTTCCCAATTACACTTCACCAGCTCAAATTAGGCTGGAATTTGGCCTTCCAAAACAGGCAGTAGATAGGATGGGAGCCTTCATAAAAAGCTGGCACAAAATTAGAGCTGCAGAAATAGGGTCCTTAAATAATCATCTCTGGGTAGAGTTGCACCGAACCGCAAAATTGCCAGCTTACATGTATCTCCAAGAATCCATTAAAACCTTAGGCTTGACAGACGCCTGGAGCATCTCAATCAGCCACTTGGAGTTTAAAAAACTAGTAACAAAGACAACAAGATTAATATTGTCAATAGAGGACAAGAATACATTGTCCAAACGTGCTCACGGTTGGGCTGTGCTCAATAACTATGAAGTCCTCAAACTCCAACCCTACCTTATGGCATATACAAAGATTGCCACCAAGGAAAAGTTCTTCAGACTTCGGCTGGGAGCTGGCCTGATTAACCCATTTCTACCGCCTTGGGAAAGAAAGGGAGGCGAACAGTCTTGTTGTCTGTGCACCTGCGTCACAGAGAATCTTATTCATATTATATGTATTTGCAAGAACTTAAAGGACATACGGATCTCCTTGTTGAAACCATTCTTTAATCTGCATGGCATCAGGTCTTGCAGACAGGCGGTGATACTGTGCTTTAATCCAACTTTAGTACAGCTCAATTGCCGTCTTGTAAAATTCTTCGAACTAACAGAAAAAAGGCTGAAAAATGCATCCTTAGTTGTCATTGACTAGATCCGCTCAACGGCCCTGGCTCTTCAAGATCTTGCCTAGTAAAGGTATCTCATGGCTTCCTAAATTGGTACTGCAAATTACAAGCAGGGACATCAGCCAGTTGTCTCATGCCGCGCAGGTACTTCTCATCAGTTCAAAGTGATATATTTTATCAAACTGACTTTTTAGTGACTGAGTATTAATTGCACAATTGATTTTTTTTATGTAGTTATTTTAGTCTTGTAAACTCTTCATTTATTGTAACCTTGATTTTATTGTTATGTGCTATAAGCAAGGTTTAAATAATCAAGCATAATAAATGTACTTACTTAGTTACTCTTCTTTGGCTATGCCCAGTGTGTAAGCCGCTTCCCACAACCTTTTCATTGCACGAGTCTCCTCCGCTAGTACAAGCCCTTCTGCGCTACATTGGGGGTGTAGCATTCCTGTTCAGTGAGTAATGGGGTGTTTGAATCACAGCCTCTAGGCGCCTTTTGTTGCAGTGTGCAGTGGCAGATCTGGCTTGTATAAGCATACATGATAAGTGACGTTTTGGAGCAGGTGCACCTGGGTTAATCAGTTCTGTAAATTTGAAATAGATCAGCTTAGTGAAGTATATTTTAGTCTTTATCTGTTGTATACTGTTACTAATTATAGGAATAGGCGGGTGCTTTTGTGCTGGCACATTTTTATTGATCTGGTATTATGAGGGGTTGGGGCAGGACCTAAAAAATCAAGGAATCCTGTGGGATGGAAAAAGTTAAGGAAGATTGGAAAAGCTGCAGGTCTTTGATAACTGGTATTCCGAATGTGATGGGTGAGGTATAAGACATCTAATATACTTCTAAGGGGGCTGTCATATCAGGCTGAGGCAGATGTGGGGCATGGGGGCATGTTTATAGGATATCACTCAAGAAGTGGCATTTGTGTTCTACTGGCTTCAACAAGTCACATCATATTACTGGGTACTCATTGTGTTACAGTAGTGTATTTCTAGGTACAGCACCTGTGAATGTACCGCTACACTACAGGTACAAACCATGGTAAATGAGATAATTGTATACATAATATCTGGTATATACTTCTAGACAAAGTATCCATATGCAGTGAGGCTCTAAATGTCCGTAAAGGAGGAGGTCTTGGTGTCTGTGGCTTACAGGGTGTGGTTGATGAGGATACGTAAGGGCCATATTGGTACGGTTGGAATTAGGGCAGTGCGACCTGTGCAGCAGCACCTGGAGCTGAGTTTGGGGGTTGGAGGGGTCGCTGTGTTTAGAGTAACATTTGGGTTAAAAAAAAGTCCATGCTGAAGAGAACATCGACGATTTTCCCGGTCTTTAATTCTCCTAATGTTCCTAAAAAGGGTTCATTTGGATAGGAATACATTCTTATTAGTAAAGCCATCCCCCACAATTGTGTTACGTCTTAAATCCCGAGTGTGTCCTTGTCCAGACTAAACACTGTAAAATATGTAGCTTACCGTCACGGATGACATGTGACTGCTACACCTTGTAGTCCTCTTTGTCTTCTGGAACATTTCCGATACACTGATTTACACGTGTGTGATTCATTGTCTCTTTATAATGTGTGTTTGATATGAAGTGCTCTCACAACCTATACTGGTATAGACAGCGCTGTAAAACAGATGGAATACATGTGAGAGAGGGGCTATGCAGAGATGAAGGGCACTGTTGGAGGGTGGTAGTGAGGGAATCAGTGAAAAATCAGGTCATTGGGGGCGCCAACAAAGGTTGTCATCAGGGCACAAGTCCTAAAAAAAGAAGTGGGGGGACGCGGTCACCGGAAGTGACATCACGTCAGGAAGTGACGTCACGAAAGGGGGCTCCGATCTCGTCCCAGAGAGGCCAAAAAGGTGAAGTCCAGTTGTTTGGCAGGGGGGACGGCGTCCACCCTGTAAAATAAGTAGGGGGACGCCGTCCACCCGCGTGGTACCCTGACTCGAGCCCTGGTTGTCATACAAGGCACTGTCAATGCTTTATCCGGCCCTATGGATCCCAGTAAAGGCCTCTTAGGGTGAGGTAAGAGTGTAGGGAGCATCTAGCTATGTTAGTCAAAGATTTGTTGAAGCGCCCGAGCATGAGGTAGTTTATGGTGGACCCTGGACAGTTTCAGAGTATCTGCGGAAAGATAGATGATTGCTAGGGGGCTGGCCGATTCTGAGCAGAGACATCGAGGGTCCAGTGCTGAAGCTGAGCGGTGGATGCAGGTGGGACCCACCTCCTCTCTGTTTTTGTGGACCAAGACTTATTTTTAATCATCTGGTTTTCACCCAGGACAAGAGAGAGAAAGGCAGAAAAGGAGAATGGAAAGAGGAGGAGAAATAAAGCAAACAGTGACAAAGTACGAAATCGGAGATGAAAAAGGACCTGCAGGAATGATATAGAGGCCTGAAGTGTGGGGGGGTGAGTGCAAAGGACTAAAGTGGAATCAAGACTAGACAGCCTTGGTAACACCCCTAATCAGCCAGGCTACCTTGCATCCAGTGGCAAAGTAAGCAAGGGACCCACGTCTGGGCTTAACCTGCCAATTTAGGGTGAACAAAGCAAACACAAGGAGATGAAGGATGGAGGGCGGAAACTTTTAAGACACTCATCCCCAGTCGCAGATCTGGGTTGAATCCCTCGTCGTTCTTTAGCTCACTTTGGCCCCTCAGTTCAGACACAGCTACATGTAAATCAGTCTTGACCCTGTGCCTCGTGGGAACAGTCCAGCCCCAACTGCCAAGCCAGGTCTTCCCAGGATGGTAAACAGGCATCCTGGGACCGGTTTTGGGGTAACAGCCCTCATCAGCCAGGCTAGCTTGAATCCAGTGGCAAAATTAGCAAGGAGCCCACATCTGCGCATACCCTGCCAAATTAGGGTGAACAAAGCAAACTCAAGGAGATGATGGACAAAGCGCTGAAACATAATACTCACCCCCAGTCACAGATCTGGGTTGAATCCATCCTTGTTCTTCAGCTCACTTTGCCACCACAGTTCAGACCCAGCTATCTGTAATCTCGATATTTGGCAGTGCTGCAGTGGGTTGCTGAGAAAGAAAAATGTTGGCCCCTGCACTTATTCTTTTACAAATTAGGCACTGGGAGAGTCAGCACACTGCCTGCGTGAGCAGCGGGCCTGCCTGCGAGCCACCCACTGAGGTCTTGTAGGAGGGGCAGAGAGCCTGATTCACACAACTAACTAAAGACACAATCCTAAACTTACTACTTTTGATATTCACAGAATTTAGGAATTTGTCTTAAGTTTGTCCTAAGACAGACTTAAGATAGACTTAAGACAGACTTAAGTTAGGATTTTGTCTTAAGTCTGTTTTAAGACAAATTTAAGACAAAATCCTAACTTCTGTGAATGCCAAAAGTAGTAAGTTTAGGATTTTGTCTTAAGTTAGTTCTGTGAATCGGGCCCAGAGAGAGGATCTCTGATCACGGCAGATTACCGGCCTTGCATTTGGTTTGTAACGCTCTCACTATAACGTTAATTTAGCTATGGGTCATTGAGGGCTAGGTGAGATTATGGGTGGTCTTGCTGAGTTAATGAGAGCTGGGAGCCTTGGAGACTTGAGGTAATCTGTGATACGAAGCTGAGGAATGCAGTTAGATGAGCAGGGGCGTAGCTTAGGCCCCTGCAGCGTGGGGGCTGCAAACCCTTAAAGGGGTCCCCAAACCTTCAGAGGGGCCCCATTTGGCCTTACACCAATGGATATCTGTGAGATATCAAAGAGTTGAGGGCCCTTCCTCGTATTCTGCAGGAGGGCTCATCATTTTGCGTTATGCCGCTGTAGATGACGGCAGGCAGATGGACTCCCAAGGGGTAGACGCTGGCTATCTGGCTTGATGGCCTGTGGAGGGGCTCTGGGCTGCGACGGGGCAGCTCTGGAGGGTAACAGGACCAGTATCAAGCTGTGTCTCAGTATTAAGAGCAGAAAGCCCTGCTCCAGAGACAGCCTCGGCCCTGCTTCCACTGCTCCTGGAGCTGTAAACGCTGTTGGACACTTAAGTTGCGCGCTTGGGTACTGCGGGGTCCACAGCTGAATATCATATTCATTCTTGTGTTTTAGAGGGTAGTCTCAAATAAACCCAACTTGGCTTCTGACACAACATTAGGGCAGTATTTGTCACCACTGAACATTTGAGCAGGTTATGTCATTAGGGTCCACTCCTGTCCAAAGTCGTTTCTACTGAAGGGGCATTGGCACACACCACATTTTTCTGCGGATTTTCGGGCATGGTGATTTACTCAGAATCACAGGATGTTGAGCTGGAGCCGGGGCTCGAACTGGTTCCTCAGTACCAAAACTGGCAGATTTCTCTGGACCAATGCTCCAAGGTTCCTTAATCTGTCATAACCACCGCTATTTTAACCCACATAAATCATTCGCTGGCTAAACATGTGACTGCCCCGTTTCATTACTAGGCCCATCGTCCACTCTTAGCACCTATTGGAATATTACCCGCTTAGAAGTGTCACCTTCCAAGTAGCGCCAAAACACCCCTCTCTCTCCTTATACTGCTTTACCAAGTCCCCTGTCTCACACCGAAGTCGTACATATTTTTTTATTTACAGTTTTCTGAAGACTGAACGAGACTCGTGCTGGCATTGGACAACTGCACATTCAGTGAAGTGATCCGTTCGTTGATTTTGACCTCACTTCCTGTTTGTGCATGTGTTTGGTTACGTCACACCCCGTGTGCCCGTGCATCTATCTCAGCATCTTCATTCTTGCCTGTCAGTTTCTCCGCACCTCGGGAGATTTGTTCCTGTGGGTTTCCATAGCTCTCTGCGCAGTGCCTGTTGTATTCCCGCCACTGGGTGCCGCGTGACAGCGCTGCGAGAGGCCTGAAACTGATATTAAAATGTGTCCATCTTATCAGCAGCCCATCCCTTGCAGCATTAGAGAGGGGCGACCCGCCCTGGGTTTCCAGCATGCCCAAGCATCTCTGCTCAGGGCAGATTAGAGAGAACTCCAGGGCCGAGCAGTGCGGGGGTTGGGGGGCGGTGAGGGCGCTTGAAAGACGGCGCCGAGCACCGAATGCAGATCATATAGGAAGAGAGATCGGTTCATTGATATGGGGTGATCAGGGCATCGATCTGTTGTGTTGCATATTAGGGGTTGTGTTGTGTCTGTTGTGTTTTGTTGATACCGAGCTGAGGGTTGGCGCTTCAGTCGGTTGCGTTGTAGATAGGGCCGCGCAGCAGAGGGTTATCTGTGTGGTTAAGGTGAGGGCGGAGGGGCCCTCCCTGAGAATCAAGAAAGGCCAGGGGGTCCCTCTGTGTTGATAAGGAGAGGGTGGGTCTTATGTACTAATCAATGGGAGCAGGAGCTTATGTTCGCCTTTCCAATTGTTCGGATATATATCGCGCAATTACATTGGTTTGGCGCTTCAACCGTTTGACCAGGCCTCCTCGAGGCGCTTTCTGGGCGCAGTAGCTTGCTGCCCTCCTTATTTTGGACTAAAGGTGATTGTCTAATGCGCTGAGTACGGGTTTGATTCTATGCCCAGTGAGATAAAAAAAAGAGCACAGCGGGCGCCGCTGGAGATCACGCCACTGCCTGAAAGTAGCAGCTAATATGTATATTGTTCTGAATGCCCGACCCTGTGTTTCTATGGGAATCCTCTCGGGTACCGTACCCCTCCTCAGGCCTGGCAATCCTAGCGTGTTTATAGCCAGATAATTCTTGGGAAAGCTGATGCTAATAGTGGATATAAACCAGGGATCACTGGAATAATGCTATGGCGTGCAACCAAGGTTTGTAGCATTATTTCGAGAACTTTGCAGTATATGCAGGACACTGGAATGACGTAATGCTGCAGCGTTTTCCGCATAGTTATGAATGTTCGGCTTCTGCTGCATAATTTTCAGCTGTTAACAAAAAAGTCTTTCTAGGTTTACACGGAGCCAACGTTACTAAAACGCCGCCACCGATGTTGCAAACAGTGGCAGCTCCTTTGCAAATTTAACTGTTCACCTTTAAGGTGCCGAATGTTGTATTTAGAAGTCGAACTGATACTAACGAGGCTAAACATTTGCTCAGTCAATGTAAAACTGACAAGATAGTGAATTCTGCCTCAAAATGTGTAGCAGTACCCTGCATAATTTGCTGTTCTTTGTGCATAATGTAGTCAACATTGTCGTATAATTTGGTCCTACCTAGACGCATAACTCCAGTTGTTCTCTGTAAGGAAATGCCCCTTTTTGCATGTTCAACCCCACATCTTTTGGCCGATGGTGCTGTTTTTCAACTCTAACTGTGAACCGTGGACTGCTAACCAGAGCTCAGTGCCAGTAACACTATACAAAAGATATGTTGAATTGGATACACCCAATTAGTAAGAACTGACTTACTTATAAGTCCCTAGTATAGTGTGCCCAGGGCATGTAGATAGATAAATACATTTATTGAACAGTTGAGTATAACGTTTACAAAAGCAAGAACACCAAATACTTTTTTGTGACATAAAACTGTGAAATGATCCATCAGAACTCCAGAAAAATTAGTTGGGCCTTTCGAAAGTGCCTGGTTGCGATCCTTGGTGTAAGTGAAGGCACTTTAAAATATGCATGAGAAGCAATAGGTAGCGCAATAAAAGTAGCCTATAGGCTCTGAAGAAAGAAGGAGTAAAATAAAAACTCCGGAACAGGACAGGATATTAAAACATTTCAAATGGTACCTTAAAATGTTCAGTGCTGATCAGTTACAAAATTAAGTAGGACATATACTAAGTAGGACATATATTTTTCCTATGTCTTAACAGAAATGCTTCCAAAGGGTTGTTTTGCTGTGGAAAGCTTAGTAGCTCCGTTAGCTAACACAGGGTAACAGACTCGTATCTCAGCCTTGCTAACCTCTCAATGGGACTACCTAGGGACTACCTAGGTGGGGCGAGTAAGGTATCAAATTAATCGTGGCATTAAACCTGACCTGATGCTCAGGTTCAATATAATGTCACTAATAAAGAAAGCAACATGTAGAAAGTAGCCTCTCTCACTCCAACTAGTCCAGTGACCTCACATAGGCCCTGGCACACAGACTGCTTTCTGCCCACCTGGGGAAAAGTGTGAATGACTCCCCTGCCCAGGAACAAAGGCAGTTGCTGCAGAGTGAGGTGTTACCTCCTCTCGCAGGCACTCAGGTGTTAGCCCAAAAAGCAAGCTTCAAAGAAAGGGGAAGCCACCTTTGAAGGGTCGACTACAAGAACACCCTGAGCAGGATGCCTTTTGTTCCTTTAAACACAGTTGAGAGGCAACAAAACAGAGTACAAATAAGAACAATAGTAAATGAAACAGCAGTAGACAATAATACAAGTAAGTCCTTTGCTTATTTTGTCTTTTTTAATTTTTTTCTTTAGAAGATGTAAACAAACACAGCTAACACGTTTCACCTTGTTACAGGCTTCCTCAGGGCAGATATGTTTATTGTAGCCTTGTCAGCAGTTCTCAACAGAAAAGTGTCACAAATAATAGAAAATCCTCCAAATCAACTTCTTTTAAGACTCAATTTGACTATGTTGTGATAGTAGTAGTACAATCTGACTTGAACGTTCAGAATCTATGGCATGGCCATCACACTCATAAGATGAATGCAATCAAATTCACCATAGATTAAAATCTGAATTAGGGGCATTGTTGAAGAATCCAGAGTCTTTGGGAGACAGCTGTCCATGCAAAGACATCCTGCCAGTTGCCGTCTGGCGTGTAAATATACAGTTTGGTTCCTTCAGACAATTAGGAGACAGAGCCAGAGAGGGTAACCCATCCCCAAACTTGTTTTCCCATGGGCGTGTAGCCACATGGTAACCACACCTCTAGGGTGGGCTACTGTGCTCCTGATGACCAAGGAAGGGTCCTGCCACTTTGAAAAGGGCACAAATAGGGGACTCTGGGGTAGCTAAATGGCACACATTGCAGGAAACATGTCGCTAGGTGGGAAAGGACCCAGTAGCCCATTGGCTAGTGACCACGTGGTCCCCTCAGGGCTCTTTCCTGGGATAAATTTGGCACCTCTGGTACACTGCCCCAGAGAACATGCATGAATTGAAGAGAGGAATGAAGACAGACTGCCCTGCAGCCCCTAGCACACGCTAGGGAAGAGAGGCTGCACCATCAAGAGTACTGCACCTGCCACACTTTTGGACTAGTGATTTGGATTGTGCCTGTGGCTCCTGGCTCAGGTAAAAGTTGGTATCCAGCCTTCACCTCCAGCAGTGACTCCAAGGATCAGTGGGCTGATCTCCTGGAACCAGCTCAAGGGACAAAAGAGTTGAAAGAGCCTAAACCGACAAGTTAATAGCCACCGTCGAAGTTCTGCTGCTACCAGTCGCAGCTGTACAAAAGGACAAATCCGAAATAGCCAAAAGTTGCAGCTGTGTCTGCCGGACTCGAAGTGCTATCAAAGACCTGATTTGTCATCCTCAAGGAACACTAGATCCCACCTAAGGATTTCGCCCCAACCGCAGTGCAAAGAGATCAGCAGCGCAGCATCGGCTGGACTGCTCCTGCAACGTAGAAGACATTGAGGGACCCCAATCCCCGTGGCTCAAGTCACCATCACCCAAGGGACCACCATAGAGACACCCCTGCCGACCACACCACAATTGGATTATCATTTAAGCATTGTTTGCCTGTATCCTCAGCATCAGGACCTCTTCATTGATTTCTGAGGTGGTCTTCCTGTAAAGTTTGGAACTTACTTTAAACACACTCTGGTGGCCAGATAACTGTCCAAAGTATCCTCTCTGGCCCCCTTGACTGTTTCCCTGCTAGAACTGGTTGCCCAACCCGGGTTGGAGTACCCGTACTGACTATTCAATTTTTTTAAAGTTTACAAACTTTTTATTGTCCAATACTTGTTTGCGATTTTGTTTTAGAAGAGCCAAAAGGTTTAAAATCTCTATCTCTGGAACACTGTGGTGGATTTTGTGGATTAAGGTCCTTAATAATTCAAACACATATGCTCTATTGTTATAAGTTGTTGTGTCTTTTTATTGGTGTGTAACTTTATTCTTCTGTTGATTGGTGTTGTTAAATGCTTTACACTAAGTTCCTTTGCCAAGCCTTACTACTCACTGCCACAGCTATCCAGGGTTAAGCTAAGGTTAAGTAAATAATCCTGACTGGACACAAGAGAAATATAATCCAGCATGGCCATGAAGTTGTATGGCCTCATAGGCTGCGCAAGTCGGGGAGCTGGAACTCATTAAGGGCCCGATGTAGGTAATCCCAGATTACCGATTCTTAAATACCGAATCATACCGATTCGGTATTTAAGAACTGGCAATCGGGATGTAGGTAATTTTACCGATTTAATTACCGAATCGGTATGATTCGGTAATTACCGAATCGGTATTTACCGATTCGGTAATTGCCATTCATTCCTATGGGCCTGAAGGTCCATAGGAATGAATGTCAATTACCGATTCGGTAATTGGGGGAAACATAGAAGGGTGGCAGGGTGGCCCTTTGACACCCTGTTGCACCCCTCACTTGTGCATGGGTGCACATGTTGCAGACATACATGCCCTTAGGGAACGTATGTCTGCAACATGGCACTGTTTTAAAAGCAAAAAAAAGGGTTTTCATTATTTACCACCAACTTTTAGTTGGTGGTAAATAACGAATTCTTAAACCCCTGTAGCACTGATTACAGTGCTACCTACATGTCAAGATACAGGTTCGGTAATTTTACAGAATCCGTATTTTACCGAATCGGTAAAATTACCTATTCGACAAAATTACCGAATCTGTATCTTGACATGCCCCTACATCCCAAACTCCAAATACCGGTCGGTAACGGCCGAAATCGGCCGTTACCGACCGGTATTTGCCTTCCTACATCTGGCCCTAAGTGGGGAGAGGCCTACACACGCTAAAGTAAGGATAAGGCAAGTTGAGTGCAGGACCATCACAAAGAAGCCCATCGGGCAGAGAAACACCAGATAACCTGAAGCAAGGATTTCTAAATAGAAGCAATCTGAGGCCAGATGTACAAGCTACTGTCAGGTCACTCGTTTGGAACCAGAGAAAAGCATTTTTCCTATTTTGTGATTGGGTAACCTATTACTGAATCGCAAAATGGGTTTGGGGTTCGGTATTAGGAAGGGGTGTGTTGCAATTGTATGTGTGAATCTTTTGCTACCGAAATGCAGCCACAAAGCATTCACAATTTACCACCTATTTTAAGTAGGTGGTAACTCATTCGCCATTCAGAGGGGGTCCCCAAGGGATACCTTCCTCTTTGTGAATGTGTGTAAAAATATTTTTTAGGAACAGGCAGTGGTCCCATGGACCACTGCCTACTCTTAAAACATGAAAAGAAAACTTTTCATTTTTATTTTTGAAACCCATCCAGTTTTCCTTTAAGGAAAATGGGCTGCATTACATTTTTTTTAATTTAAAATCAATCACAGACATGGTGGTCAGCTGAGCCCAGCAAGCGACCATCCCTGTGATTTTTGGGATTCCCGATGGGTCACAAACAGAGACTTACCTCATGAATATTAATGAGAGAAGTCTATTTGCAACACAATAGGAATCACTAAATGTGTGAAGCATACATTTATATATCGCTGTTTGCGATACCTAATAGCGAATCACTAAAATTCTCTATTTGGTAATCGCAAACACTTGCATATATATATCTGGCCCTATGTGAGCTAACCAGATTTAACCAAACACTCTTTGGCGTCTGGCTTCTTTTGTAATTACCATATGGAGTAACTGTTGATAAATAATTCAGGGTCGTTTTTTTGAATTTTCAAAAAATATCTATTATCGTTGTTAATCCATAGATTTTTTTAAATTAAGTCTGCTCTTGGTTACTGTGGCTTTGTATTGTGATGTGTGGTGCTATAGTGAGATGTGGCAGTTGTGTCTGGCGTGTAAATATACAGTTTGGTTCCTTCAGACAATTAGGAGACAGAGCCAGAGAGGGTAAACCCATCCCCAAACTTGTTTTCCCATGGGCGTGTAGCCACATGGTAACCACACCTCTAGGGTGGGCTACTGTGCTCCTGATGACCAAGGAAGGGTCCTGCCACTTTGAAAAGGGCACAAATAGGGGACTCTGGGGTAGCTAAATGGCACACATTGCAGGAAACATGTCGCTAGGTGGGAAAGGACCCAGTAGCCCATTGGCTAGTGACCACGTGGTCCCCTCAGGGCTCTTTCCTGGGATAAATTTGGCACCTCTGGTACACTGCCCCAGAGAACATGCATGAATTGAAGAGAGGAATGAAGACAGACTGCCCTGCAGCCCCTAGCACACGCTAGGGAAGAGAGGCTGCACCATCAAGAGTACTGCACCTGCCACACTTTTGGACTAGTGATTTGGATTGTGCCTGTGGCTCCTGGCTCAGGTAAAAGTTGGTATCCAGCCTTCACCTCCAGCAGTGACTCCAAGGATCAGTGGGCTGATCTCCTGGAACCAGCTCAAGGGACAAAAGAGTTGAAAGAGCCTAAACCGACAAGTTAATAGCCACCGTCGAAGTTCTGCTGCTACCAGTCGCAGCTGTACAAAAGGACAAATCCGAAATAGCCAAAAGTTGCAGCTGTGTCTGCCGGACTCGAAGTGCTATCAAAGACCTGATTTGTCATCCTCAAGGAACACTAGATCCCACCTAAGGATTTCGCCCCAACCGCAGTGCAAAGAGATCAGCAGCGCAGCATCGGCTGGACTGCTCCTGCAACGTAGAAGACATTGAGGGACCCCAATCCCCGTGGCTCAAGTCACCATCACCCAAGGGACCACCATAGAGACACCCCTGCCGACCACACCACAATTGGATTATCATTTAAGCATTGTTTGCCTGTATCCTCAGCATCAGGACCTCTTCATTGATTTCTGAGGTGGTCTTCCTGTAAAGTTTGGAACTTACTTTAAACACACTCTGGTGGCCAGATAACTGTCCAAAGTATCCTCTCTGGCCCCCTTGACTGTTTCCCTGCTAGAACTGGTTGCCCAACCCGGGTTGGAGTACCCGTACTGACTATTCAATTTTTTTAAAGTTTACAAACTTTTTATTGTCCAATACTTGTTTGCGATTTTGTTTTAGAAGAGCCAAAAGGTTTAAAATCTCTATCTCTGGAACACTGTGGTGGATTTTGTGGATTAAGGTCCTTAATAATTCAAACACATATGCTCTATTGTTATAAGTTGTTGTGTCTTTTTATTGGTGTGTAACTTTATTCTTCTGTTGATTGGTGTTGTTAAATGCTTTACACTAAGTTCCTTTGCCAAGCCTTACTACTCACTGCCACAGCTATCCAGGGTTAAGCTAAGGTTAAGTAAATAATCCTGACTGGACACAAGAGAAATATAATCCAGCATGGCCATGAAGTTGTATGGCCTCATAGGCTGCGCAAGTCGGGGAGCTGGAACTCATTAAGGGCCCGATGTAGGTAATCCCAGATTACCGATTCTTAAATACCGAATCATACCGATTCGGTATTTAAGAACTGGCAATCGGGATGTAGGTAATTTTACCGATTTAATTACCGAATCGGTATGATTCGGTAATTACCGAATCGGTATTTACCGATTCGGTAATTGCCATTCATTCCTATGGGCCTGAAGGTCCATAGGAATGAATGTCAATTACCGATTCGGTAATTGGGGGAAACATAGAAGGGTGGCAGGGTGGCCCTTTGACACCCTGTTGCACCCCTCACTTGTGCATGGGTGCACATGTTGCAGACATACATGCCCTTAGGGAACGTATGTCTGCAACATGGCACTGTTTTAAAAGCAAAAAAAAGGGTTTTCATTATTTACCACCAACTTTTAGTTGGTGGTAAATAACGAATTCTTAAACCCCTGTAGCACTGATTACAGTGCTACCTACATGTCAAGATACAGGTTCGGTAATTTTACAGAATCCGTATTTTACCGAATCGGTAAAATTACCTATTCGACAAAATTACCGAATCTGTATCTTGACATGCCCCTACATCCCAAACTCCAAATACCGGTCGGTAACGGCCGAAATCGGCCGTTACCGACCGGTATTTGCCTTCCTACATCTGGCCCTAAGTGGGGAGAGGCCTACACACGCTAAAGTAAGGATAAGGCAAGTTGAGTGCAGGACCATCACAAAGAAGCCCATCGGGCAGAGAAACACCAGATAACCTGAAGCAAGGATTTCTAAATAGAAGCAATCTGAGGCCAGATGTACAAGCTACTGTCAGGTCACTCGTTTGGAACCAGAGAAAAGCATTTTTCCTATTTTGTGATTGGGTAACCTATTACTGAATCGCAAAATGGGTTTGGGGTTCGGTATTAGGAAGGCGTGTGTTGCAATTGTATGTGTGAATCTTTTGCTACCGAAATGCAGCCACAAAGCATTCACAATTTACCACCTATTTTAAGTAGGTGGTAACTCATTCGCCATTCAGAGGGGGTCCCCAAGGGATACCTTCCTCTTTGTGAATGTGTGTAAAAATATTTTTTAGGAACAGGCAGTGGTCCCATGGACCACTGCCTACTCTTAAAACATGAAAAGAAAACTTTTCATTTTTATTTTTGAAACCCATCCAGTTTTCCTTTAAGGAAAATGGGCTGCATTACATTTTTTTTAATTTAAAATCAATCACAGACATGGTGGTCAGCTGAGCCCAGCAAGCGACCATCCCTGTGATTTTTGGGATTCCCGATGGGTCACAAACAGAGACTTACCTCATGAATATTAATGAGAGAAGTCTATTTGCAACACAATAGGAATCACTAAATGTGTGAAGCATACATTTATATATCGCTGTTTGCGATACCTAATAGCGAATCACTAAAATTCTCTATTTGGTAATCGCAAACACTTGCATATATATATCTGGCCCTATGTGAGCTAACCAGATTTAACCAAACACTCTTTGGCGTCTGGCTTCTTTTGTAATTACCATATGGAGTAACTGTTGATAAATAATTCAGGGTCGTTTTTTTGAATTTTCAAAAAATATCTATTTTCGTTGTTAATCCATAGATTTTTTTAAATTAAGTCTGCTCTTGGTTACTGTGGCTTTGTATTGTGATGTGTGGTGCTATAGTGAGATGTGGCAGTTGTGTAATTGACATGGAATGATGTGATGTTAGTACGCAAGATAAAGAGACCCCCTCTAGGCGAAATAATTTGAGGTCAGGGAGAAGGGGGGAAAACAAATATATAATCTGAGAACGCTCCCTCCGCGGCAGCGAGAGGGGAGAGGTACTGGCACGCAGGTGGAGCTGTGCAGCAGGAGAGGAGCGACCTGGCCTGCAGCAGGGTCAGGGGTCACTACACTCAAGCAACCCTCCAACAACCACATCAGCAAGAAAACCACCTGGTTCACCAAAGAGCTCCAGATCTCCAAACGTGAATGCGGGAAACGAGATGAACTGGCTCCACGAACGCACACCGAACAGCCTCGCAGCTCATAAGGACGCCACCCGCAGACATCACCACCTCATCAGATTAGTCAAGAGATCTTCCTTCAAAGACCGCCTGGACAACAATGCACACGACAGCGAAGAGCTCTTCAGCATCGTGAAGGAACTCTCCAAACCAAGCGACAACACCAATGACATCCCGCCCTCACAAGAACTGTGCGACTCACTGGCCACCTTCCTCCACTGCAAAATTGCTGACATCCACAACAGCCTCAACACCACGACCGCCCGACTATGCCAGACACCACCCTCCCTGCGAACACCACCCGCACCAACCACCTGACCTCCTGGTCCATCGCCAACGACGATGAGACACGCAAGATCATGAACTCCATCCACTCTGGATCACCGTCAGACCCCTGCCCACACCACGTATTCAACAAAGCAGACGCAGCCATTGCACCCCAACTATGGAAGGTCATTAACATCTCCTTCGAGACAGCGACATTCCCGAAAAGCTGGAAGCACGCCGAGTTCAGCGCCCTCCTCAAGAAGCCCAAGGCGGACCCCACAGACCTCAAAAAATTCCTGGCCATCTCTCTGCTCCCGTTCCCGGCGAAGGTCATCGAGAAAATCATCAACACTCAACTGGCCCGCCACCTCGAGGACAACAGATCTTAGACCCGCCCCAGTCTGGATTCAGATGAAACCACAGCACTGAGACAGCCCTCATCCCCGCCACAGATGACATCAGGCGCCATCTAGACAACCGCGAAACATTTGTCCTCATCCTCCTCACATTATTTCATGTGTCATTTGCGCTGTTCCCTTCTTACACGAGCACATATGTGCACACAATTGTTTGGGTTACACACACATACAATGTAAATAGTGCTGATATAACTTTTGCTGTCTATATATTTTTCTAAATACAGACCGCTCTATGGGGTATATTCACAAGAACGTGTGATAACTACCGCAAGAGCCACATCACACCCCACCTGAGAGACCTGAACTGATTCCCGGTCAACAAGAGGATAACCTTCAAAATCCTCACCCACGCGCACAAGGCACTCCACAACACTGGACCAATGTACCTCAACAGACGACTTAACTTCTACACCCCCTCCGGCCAGCTCCGCTCCGCCGACCTCGCCTTCGCCACAGTACCCCATTTCCGAAGAGCGACCTCCGGCGGCAGATCGTTCTCCTACCTCGCCGCCAATACCTGGAACACCCTCCCCATCCACCTACAGCAGACCCAAGACCTGCTGACTTTCAGAAAACTCCTCAAGACCTGGCTTTTCGAGCAGTAGCAGCATTTCTCACCCCAGCGCCCTGAAACCCTCATGGGTGAGAAGTGCGCTTTACAAATGAAATGATTGATTGATTGAAGAGTAGAGTAACGCAACTTTCAATATCGCAGCCTATCGTGGGAAAATAACCCTGTGTCAACGTGGAATTCACACCAAGGCGGTAGCATGCGATAGATACCAGATAACGTGGCAAATGTCCGCGTGAAAATCAATGCCACGCTGCTAAAATGTAATACGCGAACGCTAAAAAACATGCAATGAGGCCAAATGCGGTACAAAAATGAGCGAATATCTGCCACAGGCCTGCAAATTCTACGCGTCTGGTGGCACAATGCACCATAAAAACCACAGAAAAAACACACCAGAAACCAGCCAAAGCTCGTAGCACCATGGATGCACCCTGTACCAGCGTAGAGGCCAACTGCAAAACCACAACCCACACAGACTACCAGCAAGGAACAACGGTGTCGGGGAAGGCCAAGGAGAAGAGGGAGAGGAAGACGGGGTGCAGATCGCAGGAAAACAAGACCAGCGTCACAGAGGTGACAGAACACTACCAGCAACTGACCCACTAGCAGACCACCTGGATTGCAGTCGGAGTGCTGAGGAGGCCAATCCAGGAGGCCAATAGGCGCTGACATGACATGACTACCTAAACCAGGCACCAACCTACTGCCAACAGGAAGGCAGCATCGGCAACAGAAGGTGGCAGTCCAGCGCCCCCGGAGGGGTTGGAGGAAACCCAGGCCACAGTCATCAGTGTGGAGACGGTGCAGGGAGTAGGGAGTATGGACACAGCTCGAGAGGACCTGACACAATATCAACAGGGAGTGCCACGAACAGGGAATGGAGGTACGGGGGAGAAGGGCACAATGGCATACACGCACAACAAGGCGTAGCACACTGCACACTCACAAACACCCAGGATCATGTCCTAGATCCCTTTGGCACACTGCAGCACACACACATAGCATGAACAGCACACCCACATTGAGGACAACGTGGCACAACTCGCATATCCGACACTGCAGAACAGAGGACACAACTGGCTCCGCACATGCACAGAAACATGCCCATTACATCTGACAGAGCCGGAAACAGTGAAATGGAAATGTATGCGTACGACCTCACATCCGTCATGTAGTTCAAATGTACACTTACCCGCAGGAGAATCCAGCACCCCCAAACAGTCACAATGTACATTGACATACAGCCTGCATGCAAACTACCACAATGCGCCAACATATATGTCAACACAAAGTCAACACACACCTCCCCTTCACATCGCAGAGGGGTACACAACACCTTCAGCAGAGCACAGAACACAACACATCCGTGATGCCGGAGCGGACCACCACACCGTCGACACCAACGCCCTACAACAGCCCATGGATATCTCACGCAACCCTCCACCAGGACCTGGCCATCCAAGATACTCAGAGGAGAACACCGAGACTGCAACAGACTACACAGCAGGAAGCACCCCTAAGCACAGCTGGCTCACAACACTTTACCCACCCACACATGGCACCCCAAAGCCATGTGTCAGCATCCAAAAAGGAGGTGGCACAACAGGTGTGGGTGGGGGTCGAACCCATAGAATGCGTACAAGGACACATACGTAGGGGTCTATCACCCTTCAGGGCCCACCCACACCCCACTAAGGAGACCCACACTTCCATAGAGACACATGCAGAAGCACATGCACAGCACAGAACCATGCCTAGGCGCGCTCAAATAGCAGTCACACACCCTTGTTGGCTGTGCGTACGACGGCCCTGGTATCATACTTCTGACCAGCAATAAGCAGGGCTAACGTGTCACTGCTGAGAGCCTTAAAACTAGGCCTTTCCACTGAGTGCACCTTTCAAGTGCATCAGAAATAGCAGGAGGTATACTTATTTTTAATTTATTGTTTTTGTAGAGCACACCCATTGCCTTATTGCAGTTCCCAAGCCCTTCCCAAAGCAGAAGGGGATAGGCGTGCCAATGATAGGCTTTAATAGTTCAGGGTAGTAAGCAGGAGCAGCTAGGAGTATAGTCCGTGTGTGATGGAAGATAAAGGTCTCAAGGCATTTTCAATATTTGTTGAACTTCACCTCGGTCCAATGAAGCAGTGTTCCAATGGCTTGAGGACGGTGGGAATCTCCCCACCTCTCCCCAACTCTCCCCAAAATGTTTGTCTCTAGCTGGAAGGTGCAAGAAGTGATTATGGGGACAACCTATGCCGCATGCATAGGTGACCTTAAGCATTGTCATTTGAGGCAGTGAAGAACATAGCCATGAAGTGCTATGGGGGTTAGCCATCAGGGGCTTGAAATTGGCTCTCGACCAACAGCAAGTGCAGAGATTTCAGTGCTGGTCGAATGTGATATCTTTAAACTCAGAGTAAAGCGTACTACAGTTTTGGACTCTTTGGAGCTTCTTAATTAATAGACACTTCTACAAAAGTAAATCCGGTAGAGGACCACCGTAAACGTGATTCATAGGGTGCCAAAAGTAGTGGGAGGCTCCTCCAGGCGATGGAAGGTGGTGACTTCCATGTAGCATACTGAACTGCATGGGGGAAGAGTTACAAGAGGTGAGGTATGTGGGTAGCCTAAGGGATGCGCCATGGGGTTCCAAAGATGAGGCCAGTTTTGGCCCCAAGCCATTGTTCACCCTCAAATACAGTGTGTCAGAGAATATGTTGTTCTCCATCGGATACTCACACTACTACTGACACACCAATGCACCAAACTCCTCTCGACAGCCAGAGCCGAACAACAATAGACCCAGTAGCAGCCGAGTAGGTCTGTTCAGGCAGAAACACCTGGTACCTTTCCTCTGTTGTGCGTGTTTAAGGCAGTCCATCCCCTTCAAGGAACACCCACCCTCCTCTACAGAAATTTAAACCAAAGATCTCAAACCTCTTCTCTTCAAAAGACACTTGGGTTAAATTTATCTGGAGGCCTCCCGCTCTTCAATGTATGCTTTCATTTGTCTGAGGTTATATCCCGCGTAAAGATCACATCTCTGGTCACCTGAAAAACCTCCACTGGCTCCCCGTCAATAAGAGGATTACTTTCCGCCTCCTAACCCACGCACACAAAGCACTCTACGAAATCGGACCCGAATGCCTCAACACACGACTGTCCTTCTACACCCCCTCCCGCCAGCTACGATCCTCCAACCAAGCCCTTGCCACTGTACCTCGCATCAACACAAACACCATGGGAGGTAGATCCTTCTCCTACCTGGCAGCTAAAACCTGGAACTCACTTCCCAATCACCTTCGCCTTACTCAAAACCACCTAGCAATCAGAAAGCAACTTAAAACGTGGATATTCGACAAGTAATTCCCCACCCTTCTGCAAGCGCCTTGAGACCCTCTGGGTATGTAGCGCGCTATATAAATCTATTGACTTGACTTGACTTGACTACCTGCACGGACTGTCGGAGATAAGCACAGCCTGCTTCCAGTTTACTGCTGATTTCCTTCTTTTCATTAGTGTATTTACAATGTGATAGTTTAGTTTGGTTTCAATTGCAAAGTGCGATTATACCCACGGGCCAAGTCTGCACTTTATAAAATCACAAAAATAAGTAAAAATGTGGATCTGATTAGAATCAGCATAGGTGCGGAAGCCGATGTGACTGGACAGGAAGGTCACCTGGGGAGAGACAAGGGGGCAAATGTACAAGCCCCTATTGCCACAGTAACGTCACTTTTTGTGATATTCCCATGGCGATTGGGGCTGCATTTTATTCTTCTTGCAGCGTTCATGCATTTCTCACAAAATCTATGAAAAATACCTTAAGGTCGCAAAGTTCTGTAGGCATTGGACGTAAGCATGAAAATCAAGAAATTTGCTAGCATGTCGTATGAATGTAATTTGAAATACCTTTACATTACTCAAGAGGAAAGGCTAAGAAAGGTGAACACTGGCTCACCAATGGCATGCAAGGTACTGTGAATGTGTGAAAAAAAGCTAAACAAGGAATGTACTGACATAGGAATGCTTGCATTTCAGAGTGCATGAAAGAAAAAGTTAAGAAAAGGTAAGTACTTACAAATGTTCTCAAGTTACCAGCCACCAAATAATACTACTGATGAAACGATGGAAATTTAACCCACCTGACGCCTCCACCTTTGTACATACCCTATCACGTGGACTTTTTTCAAGCTCAGTGATCAAATCAAATCAAATAGCATTTTTTAGAGCGCAGCACTGTCACACCTAGGGGTATCTGGCACGGTGTCTCCATCGAAGAGACAGATCTTGAGTCTCTTTCTAAAGTTTGCCAGCGAGGAGGCTGTCTGGAGCTGGAGGGGATGGTTGTTCCAGGTCTTGTCCGCGATGTAGGAGTAGGAGCGGCCATTGATGAGCCGACATTACTGCTGTTGCTTGAACGATGAAAATCTGGGTCTTCTCTTGATCTGATTCCAGTCCATTTTCTTTTGCTTTCGATCTAATATTTAGTGACCCCCGCTACCTGACATTCTTAAGTCATCGCTTGAACTTCAATTTACTGAAAATGCTTTCGGCCAACAATGCAAAAACATAGCTTGCTTTTACACAAGCATTTTAAAAAGAACATTAAATTATTAACAATTTACAAATACACTAAAATTACGATTGTCACATCTCGTATATTAAATAAAATGCCAAATATCTAGCCCTAAAAACCACTTGGGTTTTGAAAAAAGTTCTTTCATATAAAACCTAAAACAATTCTGTTCCTACCAGGCTTATTAAATAGCCAGGAGTCATTGCTGAGTCAGATCTGGCTCCAGATTCTATTGGAACAGTTCTTCGATTAATGAAACTTGATCCCTAAAATGCATCAAACTGTTGGCCCAGCATACTTCTTCCCATCATTGCTAATTTACTTGAAGTCTATACACATAACCTTGTTGGGTCTTTATTAGAAACAAATGAGGTGCTTGATGATGCACACGTTAGATTTAGACTCAACAGGGGCAGAGTACTTTGTTATATCAGTCTTGGATGGACTCAGATTTGCTGCCTCCACCAAAAATGCAAATGTGTTCCTCGATCTTTGCCACTCTTCAACACTATGGACCATACCCTACTCTTTAAGGAACCACAACAAGCTTAATGGGACCAATACTTGACATTGTCTCTATCAGATAGAGCACAAAGGATTTCACTGTGCCCTCCCCTCTTATCCGCAAATAAGATATTCTGTGGTGTCCTCAGGGCTCAGCCCTCTCCGTATTCGTTCAATTTACGTGTGACATAATCTTCAACCATCACCTGCCTACATGGGCTACTATATTTTTTATATCCGTGCTGATGGCTCTCGGCTGCTGTTCAGAATCAGTGGTGGTCACTGACAAGCTATTCCTTCTACAATGTCTTTCAGAAGTCAAAGACTGGATGGGCTAGTACTGACTGAAGCGCAAACTTTAAAACAAAGAAATCAGACCTTTGGGGTCCTGCCATATTGCCACAAGATCCTGGACGTGGTCTTATGCACACCTATGGTGTGATAAGCAGTGGCATTAAAATAAAAGATGGATATTCAGGTATCATCTTTGATGGCATCTTGCAATTGATAGCTGAGAAAAATCCGACCAATAGCCCCTCATCTCTATTTTGAAGGACGCAGAGATGTTCGCATATCGCTCAGAGTCTGGCTACTGTAACGGAGCGTACCTGGGAAATAAAATATTATTAAATTCAGTCCTTCCAACCTTTTCAAAGCCACGCCCTCTAGACAGACTCGATCATCATATCAGGTGCTTCTGCAGGTTTCACGCTTTTGGGGAGAAGAAATGAGGTGGTACATTTTCTATATGTGCACACGCCTTATGAACTCACTTCCACTTGATCTACGTCTATTTCCTCTCACCTCCATTTGAGAAAACAGTTGAAAACACTACTACTTAACGCCTACCTCATTTTAACAGGTGTTTATGGTTGTGCCAGTCTTCTGTTGTTCAATTCCGAGTGCTCAGGGTCCTCTTGGTGACAGGACACTTTGAAAGAGGTTAATACCGTAACATAACAGGGCTTCACCGAGGCAAAGGCGGATGGGAACCAGGAAGATCCACGGATTACGCATAACCAAATACATGAATGTATGTGAGGATTCAGCTGTGCAAGAAAAACGTTGCACATCACTAGGCAGGAGACCAGATTGACCCTTGTCGAGCAGCATGGGTGCAATATTAGTGGTGTGGCAGAAGTAGGATCCGAATGTAGTATCCAGGGCAGGCAGGAATAGTAGTGGCTACTCTGTGCCAGCAGGGCTATCACTTTTATCTTTTCCCCGAGTTTATTTTGCTTTGTTGGACTGAGTAGCCTGCTCCTAGCAAGCAGTGTTCAAGGAGACTGTATAAAAGTAACTTCCCCTGATTCAATGTAATCCTGTGCCAGTAAAAAGTTAGGAGTTGCCAACTGGATAATAAATGGTCTTCCAAGCTCAGTGGGACTCTATGGCAAGTGCTCCTGGAGGAAAATTGATTTTCGTGGTACCACACAGCTACGTACAGTAGCCTGAGTATGCCAGTACCTCTACATGCACACCCAGGAGCTACCAGAACACTCGCTGATATCGGAGGACTTCACATGGACTTCATGAGTGATCCTTGGCTTGCGTTTCTCAGCACTTTGTACAAACACCTCTGTCTGCAGCTGATAAAGATGACGTGACTCAGCTGTACTGTCTCTCTCCGGGCGGGCTGCACTGAAGTGGAAAGCTTACCGCCTTTGTTGCTGGGGCCCGAAAAACCAGCTATGCTGCAAACCTGGTACCCGGTAACAAAAACGGCCCCCAGGGGTCTAAAACCGGCCCCCCTCCTCGGCGGCCCGCCGGGGAAACACCCAGTGCCTGCTATGGCCAGTCTGGCCCTGATGCAATCTAATACATTTCCTTAGTAGGCAAGGGTTTTGGCGTTGGTTACCCCCTCTGACAAACCATAGGTACAGAAGATTTTCACAGTGATAATCTTTGTTGAGCCCTGTTAGAAGAGGTAGTATTTTGCTCTGTCAGCTGTAATTTCTATGTATTTGCAATTTTAAGGCTTACGCTTATCATAGTAGGCCTGGGTTGGTTGTGGTGACATGCCAATGATAACAACTATAGGCTTGATTTGAGTGCAGGTAATTGTTACGCCAGATGCCATAGGTCTAGTCAGTTTATTATGAGAAGTAAATACAAAGGCAGTAGGCCTGGTGTATTTATAGTGAAAAGCATATGGTAAAGGCCTTAAAATGTGGATTGTCTTCACATTAAGTTACAGGTATTAGAAAGGTGTTTAGTTACATGTAATCTCACAGATTATCATAGTAGGCAAGGGTTTTGGTGTTGGTTACCCAGTCTGCCAAACCCTTGGAGTAGAATTTCACTGTGATTTTTATTTCAGGCCCATGTCAGGCTTACTGCCTTTACCAGAACCTTTATTATAAACATTCAGGACAAAAACCTTTATCATTGGCTTGCCATCACAACCAACTCAGACCTACTGTGTTGGCCATAAGCCTTCCAACAAGTAAACCATCAGGTATACGTTAATAAAATTACAAATGTATACAAAATATAGTTGTCAAAACAATACAACATCACTATTAATGGTGCCTAATAAAGATTAGCATAGTGCAAATCTTCTAACCCATAGTTTGTGGCGGGGGGGGCATCAATGCTAAAACCTGAGATTCCATGTAACAAGGGACCTGCCTACAGGCTTTAGTACAGTGTAGTAACAATCCTTAAAAGCCTATTGCCCTTAACGTGTGTTTTTGTTTTTGTTTTTACAGTAGGTAAGGTCTACTTGGTTTGTCATAACTTTTTATCATAAACAGATCATGCCTAAGGAATTTTCCCAGTGAACCAATAAGGCCTCTAGCCGTATGCGGCACGTGACGCTGTATACAATTGAGGCCTCCTGAAGTGGCATAAACTGGCAACCATCAAGCATACCTTTGTAAAATTGCAAACTGTGCAAAACTACAATTATCAAACAATATAGAACCTCCCTCAATAGTATGGCCCTGCTAGTGGTAAACTTGCCGCGTTTGTTACACAGTAGGCCTGATATACTGATTGTGTAAAGCATAGGTCAACGTAAATAGGCATTTAAGATTAGATTGTTATCACAGTGTATAAATCCTACAGATAGGTGACAATAGTAGGCAAGGGTTTTTGTGCTGTTTATCCCTACTGACAAATGGTGGGTATAGAAGATTTGCACTGTTATAATCCAACTGTCATTTTGTATATTATGGGCCTCATTTATGAAAACTGTTGCATCGCTGTGACAAAATAGTGATGCAACAGTTTTCACTGCGCCCACCTTGCGACATGATGGATGCACCGTATTTACTGTATGGCACTCCATTTCGCAAGGAAGGACAGATAAGTCAGGAATCCTGATGTATCTGTCTGCGCAAAAGTCAAGCATTGCTGGAGTTGTTTGGTAAGCATGACACAACTCCTGCAATGCATGGGTAGGACTGTGCCTATGACACTGTGTCACTGTTGCGCCTGCCATGTGGCAAGCATAAGGTTTTGATGCAATGGTGTCCTAGAAGTGTTGCAGTGAAATCTCATAGATTTCACTGCAACACTTCTATGAGGCTTTCTTGCGAGAGAAAGCCCACCCTGCATATATTATACCTGACGCAGGTGTAATGTGGCGCAGGGTTTTACAAGGTGACACATCTGGCTAGATGCATCACTTCGTAAATATGGCATAACATGGTGCATTGTTTACACCACAGCTGCGTCACGAAAAGTGATGCAACGACGGCACAAAAGTGTCACAAGAGCTTCATAAATAAGGCCCTATGTAATTTTATGGCTGTATTACTGATGGTTGCCTTGTGGGAAAGCCATTCCTCAGGTGGATATGGAGACAAGCCATAACAGCTAGAGGCCTGGTTCACTAGTAAATATATTTCTGATGACGTATGTCTGATCTGTTTATTATGAAAAGTTATGATTAGCGCATTAGGCCTGACATATTAACTATGAAAAGCTTTTTTTAAAGTCAATAGTTATTTAATGGTGAACTGTTATTTCTCTGTATTAAAGGCTACAGATAAGAAATGTCATACTTAAAATGTCACAGATTACTTTTGTTAGGGAGAATTTTGATGTGTGATACTGCCTCTGGCAAACCCGAAAGGGAGAAGATTTGCACTGTAATAGTTCTTTCTAGAATCTCTTCTATGCTGTGGAGAGGTGCGGCGCTTCAGCCAGGGCGACTGACGCTGGAATCTGAGGATCACGGTTCGATACCTGGTACCCTGGCAGATTAGCCCAGCACCATGTGACTCTGGGCAATAGCTTGCTTAATCTTCCCGACGGCCCCCAGTGCCTAGAGACTCTTACAGGTGATTGTTCGTGCTTTACAAATGTGGAATATTATATTTTGCTGTCAGCCAGGATATTGTAATTAAATAGCATTAAATAATATAAACATCCATACATAAAAATATACATACATGTAGATTCTAAAGAACTTTTAGTTCAGCTCTGTACTGCGATTGGCCTGTCTTTGTCTCATATACACTCTGCTTCCATCCATTACAGCATAGTACATGAGGTATGATTCAGTCCACATCAGTCATTGGCTTTCCTAGCCTGTGAATTACGGCATTTTCTGATTACATATATATAGCCACCTGAAAATAAGTGCGCTTCTAAGTCAGAGCTTGCTGGCTAATCGTTTAGTTTTTGATTTTCTCCTTGAATAGTTCCCCTATCATTTACTTGCATACCTCTTTTTATTTTAATGTTTCTTTAGAGGATACTACAGCTCTCCAGGCAGTGCTTTCCAGTCACTTGCTTGCCGCTCGGTTCATCTGTATTTCGCCTCATCCTATGTGGCCACTTCTTTGAAACCAGAAAACCATTCTGGAATGCTTTTATCCATAGTGTATCATTGTTTTACCATTCCAGGAAGGACAAAACTATTGTTCTAAATGTGGTGTCACCACGCTGAAACTTTAAAAGTATAATCGATTGTTTACAATACCTTCGCAAAATCGATACCAGTTTATATGTTTAGTTTTGTTATGCAATGTCCATCCATGTCTGAATGGCTGCATGGTTTCTTCTTTCTACTTTTATTCTAATTATATCATATATGTTGAGGTTGTGTGTGGTATTTTTTCTTGTGATTGTGTCAGAGGGTAAATGCAAGAATGAGTCAGTAGCTGGATGAATGGATACATAAGTGCAAATATGAGTGACAGAGTGCTTGTATAATTTATTGAGTGCTTTCACCCATCAGTGACACAAAAGGCATCCTTTTTTCATAAGCCAGACCTTTTGGCTTTGCCAGTGCTTTTTAGGTCTGGTTTGACAGCACAGCTGTCAGCTACACATACTATTACCAGGTCTTCAAGATGCACAAGCTTTGGTTTCCACCTTCAGGAGTACCTCTCTCACTATTGGCTATTTGTTGCACTGTTCCACCTCCTATGGAATGCTTACGTAAGCATGAGGCGCTATTTCACAGCTCAGAAGTACAATCATCACACATACATTTACTTACCTCACAGGTGCATTGTATTCAGAAAGCTTTCGTTTTCTTTTTACTTTTGCTTCATGTAAAGTATTTTTGAAACATTTTATATAAAGCCTCAAAATGCAAGGCAGGAGGGTTGACTTTGCCAATACATGTTTTCCTTCCATCAGTGAGGAGGGTCTGCTGCCCCCCAAAACCATGCTGCATGCCGTCTGGTCCCCACCAGGGCGGTTTCTTATTTTATCTCAGCTGCCTGATGTCGCAGTTAGTCGTGTCTGCACGCACAGTCAGCGAATTCTCCGTTAATCTCCCTTTCTTGTCTCTGCCCACTATCTCTCGCTCTCTGGACTATCTGGCCTTGGACACATACAAGTCACCCAGGCCGTCTCCCATCGTCAACAAGCCCGAGAATGGCCTACGACTCCGGAATTCACTTACAGGGACTTTCCACCAATTTATTATGGCATCTAGTGACTCTCTTGGGGCATTTTCATTTTAGAATATGACAATTCATATTTGCTTATGTTATTGAATTCCCCAGTGGAGTAAAACTCTACTATGTAGAGCATCTGCGGGGAACAGAGCACACTTCTCTACCAACTCGAATTTAGGCGCTATAAGCTAATGAAATAAAAGCTGGCTATTGGCATTAGTGGTGGACTGGCTTAGACGTTAGGGCTGGAAAATGGGCCTGTAGGTGTTAGATCGACTTTAATGCGGCTGTACGTCGCCAATGCGGCAGCAGCTGACACCTTTAAGGTCCAGTGTTTTATAAATGGATCCTCGGTGGATTAAGTGGTAGTTGACGATGACTGCATTCATCAGCTCAACATATGCTGCAGAGTATACTCGCTTTCTAAATGCATATCTGGGGCTTGGTGGCTAATCTTGGGAGGAGTCCAATGGCAGCGACTGTCATAGGATGGTGCATAATTCCAGTAGTCCAACTGATAGTGACTCTCTGGCAAAAGTCAGATTTGGCTAACAAGAAAACCCACCTGGCCAAATGTTCCTCATTTCATGTGATCTTGTATGCATTTTAAGTTGGTATTTTATCTTCGACTTTTAATGAGCAGAGGCGTGCTAGCTGAATAGAAACAAAAACTGAAACGTGGTATTTTACAGGCTCTCCTAAAAAAGTGTGTGTGTGTTTGTTTGTTTGTTTTAGAAGAGTAGCATGTAGCCCCAGCCCTGCAGGTCTATTTCTCGCATACAAGGCCAAATCTGGTCGGCATTTGTATTTCACTCATCAGCCTAAGACTGAGAAAACTGTTTTTATTCTTCAGAATCTCTCTCTCTTTGGGTCCATACCTACGATTATCATTTTTTCTCATCAACTAATATTATTATTATTTTTAATTAACTTTACTTGTACAATTTAAGTAATACATGTAACGGTGTACAAACAAGTGTCAGCATTCAGTAATAGCATAAACATATGCACATCAGACATAGCCCCGGCAGTTCACATAGTATGAGCAATCTCATGGGCGTTCCCTTAATTATGCATACCATCTAGTCCATCTCCCCCTCTGAGCTCACACGGCTGACCTATCCCCCCAACCCCCATTCCCGCGTTGGACTCAATGGGCTTGTTTGTGGGCCAGAGTCCAGTAGATCGTGGCAGAGTTCCCTCCATAACCTTAAGTTCTCCTCTAGCTTCTCATCTTTACGACACACTTTCATATGTACCTCTTTGGCTAGTGTCCACTTGTGCACATCTTTCAGCTATGCTGTGACCTCAAGAGCCCGCACTCCCATCAATACGATTGCTATTCTTTGCCGCGCTAGCACTATTAGTAATTGTAGGAACTTATATGCTGTCTTGCTTTGCTTTTTAGGTTTACGTATCAACCCCAGCAGACAGTGGGAAAGCATCAGCCTCACACGACAGCTTACCCTCTCTACCATCTCAGTCCAAAAAGCTGACCTCTGGGAACTCCCAAGCCAAATGTAGGAAATATGCCCCATTCTTATGACACCTAGGGCAGGAGTCGGATCGCTCTGGAGCCATGCGATGCAGCCTCTCCGGGGTCATTTAGGTGCGGCGCACAGACTTATAATGGACAAGCCTAAAGCGGCATTGCATGAGATTGTGTGTTTGAGTGTGCCCACTGTTCTCCATTCCCTGTCCTCCAGGGGCTCCTCCAAGTCTGTGTTCCATGCTGCAAGCAGCCTTGGGGGAGGACCATTCGCATCAGCCCTCTTGGCATTATAACTTCCTGTAAATAATACGTCTCCCAGCTCCGCATGTGAGTGATACATGTATACAGATGATACCCAACTATACCTAAAAATATAATCTCCGGATGACATCCGCTTACTCAACACAACACCTGGCTGACAAAAAAACACCTAAAACTCAACGCGCCCAACACCCATTTTTTCCTAATTTCCCCACCACAAGGATACAGCAAAATAGGAAATTGGATGAAACACTTAACAGCCTTCAACTGCACACCACACATTATAGATTCCACTAGATCACAACACTCAACAAGAATCTCACCATGCAGGAATACATCAGCACAGCCACCAGAGTAGCAAACTTTCATAGGAATATTCTTAGAAAACTAAAACCCTTACTCAGAGCCGACGACCTCAAATCGGCCGTGCAAGCTCCGTGATACCCAGACCAGACTATGTTCAGTTCAGTAAAAATGTATTTCAGTCGTTAAGACTAGAAAAGTATGTGTACAGTACAATACATTTCATTAGAGAATAAAATGATAAAAGGAATCCATTCATCATAAAAAGTATGTGTACATCTCCTTAATATCCCATAAAAACTTTTTGCAATGACAGATATCCAAATCCAAAGGCCTCATTAAAGTGCATGTGTGATGTATTGACATTACAAAGGACAATGACAAGCAGAGGCAAACACATGATAGGGCCAAACATTGGTGGCTACATGGTGTGTTTCATTTAATATGGCGTTAAGGTCGTAGAATGGTGGTTCGGGAAAAATCGTATCACAAGCCACCATGGGGATAAAAAATTACACATAACAGAAAAGAGTAAAAACTTATTTCATCAATAAAATTAGGGTTTAAGAGATAAAAAGGATCACAAATTTAAGATGATCTATTAGCAGGTAGGAACAGTGTGTGCGTTTGCGACTATGGTAACAGTTTTAGAAAGGTCTATCACCTGCGCCACATTGAAATTAAGAATCGAGATACAGCAAAGACAATGGGCTTGCGAGTGTCAAACTTCAGGGCTCTAAATGCCTCCTTGCAGTGCACAAACCCCAAATTCCTGCACTGCTAGATAAGCCAGCACTTCCTTGCTGGTTTGTAGCCCGTGCAAAAAAATAAGACATGGAGCTCTGACTCTTTATCACAGTTGCAGGCAGGACACCCTTGCAAGGCAGTTTCTGACAATTTGCAGGAAAATATAATACACAAAAGATTGCCCCCTTTTCAGTTTACTTTAGGTTGAGGACCAAATAAACTATTCCATTAAATCTGGTCCGGTATATTTATTTATACCTATTAATCATTTTCTTTCCAACAAAAATTGAAGAAAGAATTGTGTCCACTGATAGAAGCGATCACAGGTCAACTACATAGTATCACACAGGTAATTTTTTCACTTATCCAAACGGTTGAATTTTTGCAAAAGACGCAAATTGGTTGTATTAAAACTACGTTTTAGGTTTCGCCTGGCCGAAGGCTGCGCACTTGTGCGCAGCTTTTCGGCGCAGGTGAAATCTTTTGTTTACAATCTGGGCTTCGGGAACGTCCCCCGGCTCCCATTGGCTAGCTCCATAAATGGAGGCTAGCCATTGGGAGCCGGATCTGTCCGTCAAGGCGGACCAGATTCGGGGGCGTTCCCACGATTTTTTCCCTCTCCACCCACTTCTGTTCGTCATCGCGGCGGTGGGTGTGTGTTATTTTTTTTTTCAGGTCGGCTTTTTTCTTCCTTTTACAAGGGTCTGTTGTTGGAGTTGGCTGCAAGATTCGAGTTCCCACGAAGCGATCAGGTAAGGAGCATTTTGTTTATAAATGTGTTTTCACTTTGTAAGTTTACGCATTTTGTGCCCGTTCCCGCCCCCCCTCCCGCTGTCCGTGCGCCGTTCCCACCCCCCCTCCCGCTGTCCTGTGCCCGTTCCCGCCCCCCTCCCGCTGTCCGTGTGTCTGTTCCGCCCCCCTCCCCGTGTGCCCGTTCCCGCCCCCCCTCCCATTTCACTCTCTGTTGCTTGTCTTTGAAGAAATCAACAGCCATGCTCATAACCCTGAAAGTAATCCCATGCACTAACCAGGACCCACAAGAAATCACTGTGTGTCCCGGGCTGCACTTATGACATGAGTGGGTAAGTAAGCCCTCTGTTATCCTCGGAGGTAAAGTTATAGGCAATAGGCTTTTCTTGCAGTGTAAGAGGTTCTCCTGCTACGAAATGTGTATTGGGATAATATTTGTTTGTGGGAGACTTGTTTTTAGATTAATTTAACTGGTCTGCCCTGCCAAAGGATTTGTTGTGTACATTTTTGATTACATATGGGCATCCACTATAGGTCCAGGAGGAACGGTTCCATGCAATATTTATGAGATATCCACAAAGTATATTTACATTAAATTAACCTAAATGGCAACATTTTACGTAGTACTAGCCAGACATTCGGACATTAATCCAGTCTCCTAGGTGTGCGTTCAGCACTCTACCAATCTGAAAATATTTATATTTAAATAAGTCACCCCGGAACAAACACGTCCGAATTTTCTAGAATGCCCTGCGTTACTTACATAGGAACTTGCTGAGAGTCCCATTAAATATTTGGTGGGCTCTAGGATAATGCAGATTGATCTTTGACAATTTCACATGGAATATTACAACCTTATCTGAGTGTCATTTAAGATCTCTTTAACCTAAATAAGCAGTGTTTGGCAGCTGTGTGCTGTCCGTGCGCCGTTCCCGCCCCCCCGTCCCGCTGTCCTGTGCCCGTGCCCGCCCCCCTCCCGCTGTCCGTGTGTCTGTTCCGCCCCCCTCCCCGTGTGCCCGTTCCCGCCCCCCTCCCCTTTCACTCTCCGTTGCTTGTTCTTGTCTTTGAAGAAATCAACAGCCATGCTCATAACACTGAAAGTAATCCCATGCACTAACCAGGACCCACAAGAAACCACTGTGTGTCCCGGGCTGCACTTATGACATGAGTGGGTAAGTAAGCCCTCTGTTATCCTCAGAGGTAAAGTTATAGGCAATAGGCTTTTCTTGCAGTGTAAGAGGTTCTCCTGCTACGAAATGTGTATTGGGAAAATATTTGTTTTTGGGAGACTTGTTTTTAGATTAATTTAACTAGTCTGCCCTGCCAAAGGATTTGTTGTGTACATTTCCGATTACATATGGGCATCCACTATAGGTCCAGGAGGAACGGTTCCATGCAATATTTATGAGATATCCACAGAAAGTATATTTACATTAAATTAACCTAAATGGCAACATTTTACATAGTACTAGCCAGACATTCGGACATGAATCCAGTCTCCTAGGTGTGCGTTCAGCACGCTACCAATCTGAAAATATTTATATTTAAATAAGTCACCCCGGAACAAACACGTCCGAATTTTCTAGAATGCCCTGCGTTACTTACATAGGAACTTGCTGAGAGTCCCATTAAATATTTGGTGGGCTCTAGGATAATGCAGATTGATCTTTGACAATTTCACATGGAATATTACAACCTTATCTGAGTGTCATTTAAGATCTCGTTAACCTAAATAAGCAGTGTTTGGCAGCTGTGTAATATTCTACTTGGGTGAAGATCTCCCACCAAAAACCTTTCAGTGAGAAAAGCAATTGTTGTAGAAACGATTAAATTAGCTCCTCTTTACAAATTGATAATGCCAAGAAACATCCCTTAACTAAGATGTGGGCTGTGAGAGCTGTGTGGGCTGTGTGGGCTGTGAGAGCTGTGTGGGCTGTGAGAGCTGTGTGGGCTGTGAGAGCTGTGTGGGCTGTGTGGGCTGTGAGAGCTGCGTGGGCTGTGAGAGCTGTGTGGGCTGTGAGAGCTGTGTGGGCTGTGAGAGCTGTGTGGGCTGTGTGGGCTGTGAGAGCTGTGTGCGATGTGAGAGCTGTGTGGGCTGTGAGAGCTGTGTGGGCTGTGAGAGCTGTGTGGGCTGTGAGAGCTGTGTGGGCTGTGTGGGCTGTGTGGGCTGTGAGAGCTGTGTGGGCTGTGAGAGCTGTGTGGGCTGAGAGAGCTGTTGGCAATGTAAATAACAATGCCATTTATTTATAAGTAAAAAAAAAAGAAATGTCATGAGCAATGCAATTAGCTCTAACTTTTCCAAAGGCGAAACCATTGCATTGTAAATGCTTGTTTCTGCATCATAACAGAATAAAACACAGCCCTGATGATGGTTTGGACACTCATGGTCCGAACTTGAAACGCGTCGGCTATCCCAGCAAGAGCCAATTGTAACATCTAGTGTCTCAAGATAACAATGATACATGTTTTTGTTTGCTCTTGGAATGAAGTAACTCTTTTTATGTAAAGAATTTTGACCGTCGAACTGGCTTAACATATTGCAAAATTGTTGCACTGCAATTTGTATTGATTGTTGGATGTAATATTGATGTTATTTGTTTGATATTTTCGTAATATGCTTTGTGTCAATTGTTCATTTAATAAGTTTGTTAGTAATTGTTTGTATTGTGTATTCTCTTTATGCCATTTGAAATAATTTTTGTATGAAAGAACATGATTAATAGGTATAAATAAATATACCGGACCAGATTTAATGGAATAGTTTATTTGGTCCTCAACCTAAAGTAAACTGAGAAGGGGGCAATCTTTTGTGTATTATAATTATATAGGGTCCAGCCCTCCCTCAGCCCCGCCAAGGGCCTATCTCCTTTTGTGTGCAATTTGCAGGAAAAGGCAGGGTACCAATTCTAAACTGAACATATAATTTCCCTGCCAGGGTTGGCTTGATATCATCCAGGAAGGGCTCTATTATATACTCATCTTTCGTTATCAGAAATGTGGCTGTCAAGGATCCTAAGGCCGAACTCCCTTGAATGGGTGCCGGTTTGTTCATACAATAGGTTTTTACCAATTCTGAGTGTGAGATTGCAAGACACGCTTCCTCTGGATTACTCGAAAGACTTGGTATTCCCAGCCTACTGCATTCATCCTTTACGTATGCGAAACAAGGGATTTTTTTCTACACCCTGGAAACTCCATAGCTCTTTTAATTCTGACCGATAGACTGCCAGTTCCAGGGTCACCCACAATCTTCGCCAACAAGTTAGAGGTCGGAGACCAATCTCATCCCTAATTGGTCTAATTCCTAGATCCAGCCGTAGGGGGAATAGAGGGGTACTTGAGGGGAGATCCAAAATCTGCCTAAAAACTGTTCTCTACTTTACCCATGTTACTACAACAATAGTGACCTAATAATTTGGCCCCATACATTGTCGCACTCCTGCCTTGCACCTTATAAATTCTGCTATGGGCCCAGCGGATTTCTAAGCAATTTTGCAATTCCCCTGGTAGTCAGGGCTAATTTAAGCTTAGCTTTGGCTATTTGTGGCCCCCACTCCATATTTTCTGTCAGGGTGACACCCAAATATTCAAATGCTGACACCCTCTCCAGCGAAGTGCCCTCCAGACAAGGGTTAGAGCGGGATGTATTGGCTGGGTTGAAGACAATAAACTTGATCTTCTGGGTGTTAATTTCCAGCCCCCTGTTGTTACAGAAGATAAGAAAGCTGTCTAGAACCCTCTGAATGCCCATGGGCGACTTTGACATTAGAAGGGTGTCATCCACAAACTTCATTGCTGGGACCTTTGTGCTTGCTAGTTTAGGGGTGACGTTGTCCTTCACCTCAGTAAGTTGGGCAACCAGTGCCTTGACAAAGAGGCAAAACAGGGTGGGGGATGTTTATTGCATCTAGAATTTCGAGCACTGTAATCTCGGCGGCTTATTCATAATTGACCCTTGGTGGTCATAATTGACCCTTGTGGGTGGCTCATCATCCAGGCCTGGTGCTTCCTTCATAGAATAAAGAGCCTGGGAGTGTACTTCCCATGCTTCTGCAACTATATTCGGTTCTGTTGCTGGTTTACCTTCACTACTGCCTGTGCTAACTGTGGACCAAAAGGCCTTCATGTCTTTGTTGAATAGAGCGTTTTTTAAGGCGTCTAAATCCATTCAGTACCCAGATCTGTTTTGCTAGTCAAGTGGTCTCTTTATATAACACACGCATATGTTTGATTAGTGACTTATGTTTAGCTATAATGGCATCTAACAAAGCCTGTTTCGTCTTTCAACAATTATCATTAAACCAAGATTGAAAGGCCCATTTTTTCACTTTGGAATGTATCTTTGGGTAGAATTTATCAGCCAGTTTAGAAGTCAGACCTGCGTGCAAGTCTGCGACTTTATTAGTAGAGACTGAATTGCCCAACACTGCGGCAGCTTCCCCAAATTCTAATAGGACTAGAACAATTGCTACATAAAGTGCGGTCAGCTTTTTGGGTTACTGCTGAATTGCACCCATTTTACTCTTCTCCTATTGTTGGAGAGTATTAGTCTGTTGTCTGGAGGGGTACTGCTCACCATGGCAGTTCCAAGGTCCGACCACTTCAGTTCCATGGACAGAGCGCTGTGATCGCTATCATGCCGTGGAAGGACAGCACAGTCAAGAACACTATGCCACAGCCTGGTCCCCACTAGTATGTAATCCAGGATAAAAGCTTGGCCTATTCTATTGAATGTTAGTTTCCCCAGTGTGTCAGATGGTGTGCAGCCGTTGCGCGGTCTAAGGGAATGGGTCAGTGTTAGCACGTTGATCTGAAGTGCCAGCTGGGATCAGGCCTTAATTGGTGGAATTTGTGGATCAGGGATTAGCCATTGCGAATACTCCTCACTAGGGATTGTATCAGTGTTATCAGCGAGAGGCTCAAATTGACAATTAAAATCTCCCCAACAATCAATCACATGTTTGACGGACAGTAGGAATAAAAAGTTTCAGTTGGTCGAAAGACGGGGATTCTTTGCTCAGACTTACGGGCCGGGAATAGATGTTAATGAAAGCCTGTTTCAGCTTGGTGGGAAAACTAAGTGCTACACATTGAATGTCATTGGAAAAGGAATTCAGCTGACTAGCTTTACAGCCCAGGTGTGTGCCAACCCAGATACATAGACCCCCAGAAGGTGGCTGGAATGTTAAATGACACAAACTCCACCCTTATTGAGTCTTCTCGTGTCCATGTTTCCTTGAACATGCAGATGTCATATTGGTCCACAAATAGCCCCTAATCAGAGAAGGACACTTTGCTTTTAAGACCGACAACGTTCCAAGATAGGACCCTCAGCTTACACCCTGTGTTGTACTTGTCAGTAGAGATATCAAGAGCATAGGTATTGTTATGTGGCGTTTTAGGCTCCGAGTGAATTTTCCCGAATTACGCCCTTATATAGGTACAATTTTCATTGCCCTAATATAGGCATAGAAATCATCCCCTTATTTAGACATAGACCATGCAGACCAAATACAGGCATGGCTACTTCCACCTGTACCAAACGTCACAACGATTTCTAGGAAAATCGGCTTAAGCAGTTAGGGAACTTCCCCTTGCTTGACTATTGATTTGTCCTAGAACTCATGTGCTTTGCAAAGAACTACTATTCCCTAGGGGTTCTTTCCTAACGTTATCATACCCAACTTTACGTCAAACTAGATACCTTCAAGGTATAAATATGCCTTCACTTACTCTAGTAAGACACAGTGGTTCGGAGCAGTTCGACTATCTACTTGCCCGACGCAGCTTGCTACAGCAAGTGCAGAAGGAAGCCGACCCTCCAGCTGACGCACTGATCGGGAAGCTGTCCTGTCTCTCACTGAGAATCCAGCTCCAGTGGTTCCAAGCTCCCCTTGCGGGGTGTTGAGAAATCGAGTTCCGAGACAGAGATACTAGACCTCCTTCATTCTAAACTAAAGGTATGGAGCTGATTAGAACCTAAGATGAAATTTTGGATAGATTCTTGGCAAAGAAAACTAAACCTATGCTTCCTCCTGCGTACTAGACTTAGGTTAGGTGCATTGGGGTAGGCGTATTTTAGAAGCACCAGTTGAGTACTTTTAATCATTGTTATTTATGTATGTATTTTTATATGGCTTAGAAACCATACAATGCTCTTACAGTATTATTTTATAATATTGTTTTAGCTGTACGCACTATACTTTGCAGTCTGCATTACGATTGTAGCAGTTCATTTCTTTTGCATGAGAAAGAAGACCGTTCAATAAATCCTTTTATTGAAAACGCCCGTCTCTCTATTTCTCTGCACCTCTGTTGAAACGAAGCATGCACGATTGACTAAGTGAAATACTTATCTATTGTTTCCACAACCCTAGAGATACATTTCTTATTCTTGGGAAACAAAGTTGTCATGTTTATGCTGTTGTCAGAAACGTATCCCTTCTTGTGAATTCGAGAAAGCCTCTAGTGACCTCTGAGCTAGCTGGCACTCACTATTAAGTTTAATCTATTCGATAGAGACCTAGTCGACCTCAGTTCTACGTCTAACCTATAGGATATATTATTCCAATGTGCAGAGCCTATTGGAATATAGGAACTACACTACAATATCAGGGGTTTCAGAACCCCCTATTAGGGTCGAGGGGAGGTTATCAAATGATCTAATCAGATGTTCTACCCTCATAACGCGGTTGTTTAGGGGATCGGGATTATGGAGGCTAATGGTCCTGGGAACTCGGGATTTTGGAGGCTAGTTGTCTAGGGAAATATTCCCGTAACCCTACTACACCACCAGTCACCTGTTGTGTTAAGGTATTCAAGCCCTTTGGAACAGTCCCTACCCTGGGGCTGGTGGACTGACATGCTTGGCCGCAACCGAGCTCCTCAGGTACTCCCGGAGCCCTTGAGGTTCTCTTTCCCTGACCTGTTCCCGTTTTCAATATTTGTCAATCCACTTCTTCCAGACCCCAAATCTATTTGTTACAGGTATAATATTGAGCAAGGGTCTGGAAGAGGGATACCAATGGCCAGTATTCAGATGTTCCTGTAGCCACCTACCAGGATCTAAGATGGTCTTGACCCTATCTGGTATATGGAATAGAAATAGTCCAGTGAAAGGGCCCTAACCTCAGCATGTGGCTCTAGGGAACTGTGTTTCTGACTTACCAGCCTACATACTGTCTGAGGGTTTTGTTAATTGAAGAACACACAGTCCCCTTGTGTTGTTTTTTGACTGTTTCCCACCCAACCAACTCTGCGAACCATTAAGATTTCCACTGCGATATCATAGGAGAACTGTCTATGCCTTGCCAACCAAAATAGGCTTTTATTTCTGAGGTCCAGATGTGACTCCTTCTGGCCGTTTTTAACCCCTTCGCTGCTCATGACGAGCTCAGCTCGTCATGCATTACACTGGTCGTGTGCTCATGACGAGCTGAGCTCGTCATGAACAATGCAATCCTGCATTCCTTAGCACACAGCGGGAAAATGCACCGCATGCATGTGGTTAAGTTCTGGTGCTTCTGTCAAAATGATCACGTTAGGGGATGAGGCTGGGAGTAGATTTATAGTAGGCTGGATCATCACTTCTGTCCTACCCACTGGACTCTCTTTCCCCCGGGCCCTTCTCTACTCTCTCTAGGCCCTGCAGAAGTAATGTTGCTTTTGTTTGTAATCCACATGGTTGTTGTGAATGTCTCTAGGACCCTAATTAGATATTCCCGATTTATGCCCTTATGTGGTTATAACAAATCATATCCTTATAAAGGCATAAGAATCATATCCATATTAAGTCATAGCCAATGCAGTCCAAATACGGCAAGGCTACTCCCATAGACTCCTAGAAAGTACAACGCGTTCTTAAACAAACCAAGCCTCCAGCAGCCCGGGAATTCCCCCTGCTTCTGTTTTGATTTGTCCTAGAACTCCTGAGAGTCCTGAAAAAACTGCCAGTTCTTAGTGACGTCTTATGTCTAAATCTTACGTCAAACTCGGCACCTTCCAGGTATAAATATACCAACATCTGCCTTAAGCAACACACAGTGGTTTGGAGCAGATCGGCTATCTACTTGCCCGACGCCCTGCTGATGCGAATGCCGAAGGAAGCCGACCCTCCCTGCAGACGCACTGAGAGAGACGCTGTCTTTTCTCCTGCCGAGAAATCCAGCTCCGGTGTTTCCCTGATACCCTCGCTGGTTACTGGGAGATCGAGTCCTGAGAGAGAGATACAAGACCTCCTTCATTCTATACCCAAGGTACGGGGCTGATTAGACCCATAGAGAATTCTTGATTCAGATTCTTGGCAAAAACTGTAACTCATCTACTCCTTCCCTGTACTAGGCTTAGGTTAGGTACACTGGGGTAGGCGTATCTTAGAAACACCAGTTGAGTACGTTTAGTCATTATTTTATCATTGTATGTATTTTATCCATTTTAAGTATCTTATGGCTTAGAAACCATATAAATGCTTTTACAGTATTATTTCATGATACTCCTTTTACTGTATGTACTTTACTTTATGACAAGTATTGCAATTGTGGCAATTTATTTCTCTTGCATGAGAAAGAAGACTGCTCAATAAATAGCCCTTTTATTGAAAACGCCCGTCTCTCTATTTCTCTTCATCTCTGGTGAAACGAAGCATGCAAGATTGACTGAGTAAAATAGCTATCTATTGTTTCCGCGACTCTGGAGATATATTCCTTATTGCAGTGGGAACAAAGTTGTCATGTGATATGGTTGTCAGAAGCTAATCCCTTCTTGTCTATTCAGGAAAGCTAAACACCTTCTTGTTTACTCGAGAAAGTTTCTAGTGACCTCTGAGCTAGCTGGCACATACAATTAAGTCTAACATATTCAATAGAGACCTAGTCGACCTCAGTCCTACGTCTAAACTATCGTTTATGTTATTCCAATGCTCAGAGCCTATTGGGAATATAGGAACTACACTACATGGGGCCCAACGTTTGGTAAGGCGATAATTTAATGCTAGATACTAGAGTAACTCAGTCGTGCTTTTCACACAGACCCCTTTACCCGTAAAAACTCCAACAGACGTCTGGAGTGGGTAAAAGGTTAATATCCGCCAAAACTTAGTAGGAAGAGATTCCTATGTATTAGTTTTTGGTTTAGTCAACGTTGAAGGATACAGTGTTCCAAAATATTGTGCACCTAATCTTTGTTTCCTTGAAACTTGCTCTGCAAACTTTCTATCAGCAAAATGACAGAGAGTGACGACGAAAGGGAAAGAGCTAGACTATCAGCTCAGCTTTTGACGGAAGACACAAGTCTCCAACAAGATCAACCGGATGCAATACTCATCCTAGTAAATGTAAGGAAAACTTTAACTATAAAACTTATAGAAAATGGAGTATCATCAAGAGGTGGTACAGTCATATTTGTTGTCGAGGCACATGAATATCGGCAGACAGAGGTATTCTATTCATGGATAACTTTTCCAGCAGTAAATGCTGTGACACGCGAGTTCCACTACATAAAGCAGGGGAACCTCCAGCGGAATACGTTCCTTTCGAGGAAGTTGAAATTCCAATAACTTACCAGGAGCATGAGCTCTGGTTTAATGGCGCCCTAAAACATCAAAATCACATTACCAGGCTCGATCCACTATGCATACCGGGAGCCACACGGCCGGTTCTAGCCAGCTATACGCCACATCCTGACATTGAAAAAATGTCTAGCTAAGAACTTTTAGTTCAAATAAAAGAATTAACAAAAACATATAGACAGTTAGTTCAATTGACAATTGACGGTACAGCAATCCGCCAAAAACTAAAAGAAACAGATATAGCAGTCCAACCTTTTGAACTTGCCAGAATAATTGAAAAATCCTATGAAGCATTAGGTAGGGACAGTTTAGGTGGTAAACCACTAAAACCACAACTAACTGAAAATCCTGAAAAGACTTTCATTAAAAATAATCTCAATTCTCAAAAGAAGAAGTGGGAGGGTAATAAGCAAACCTCTCCCAGAGAAAAACATTCTCAGACCAGAAGAAGGTCTCCCCAACGAAGAGATAGATCTCCAGAAGGGTGGGGGGGGAGTCTCCACAACGGGAGCCCTCTGAAAAAAGATATAACCTTAGAAATAGGGAAAATTTGAGAAAACCTGACAGATATCAAGATATTGATACACGTCCCTCTCGTTCTTTTCAGACTTCCTCACAGAAATCGGAAAGAAGAGGACGGTCAGAACATAAAGAAGAGCGCGTCAAGTCCAAAGACAAAGAACCTGCTCATCAAAGTAAAAAATTACAATTTCCGAAAAAGAAGGTAGCCAGTATTAAAATAAAACATGCAGAGGATCCTGAGGACACAACTCAAGAACGGAGAGTGGGCCCAAACAATGCTAGACAGCGCAGCAGAAGTGACCATAGCTCGCAAGATCCTGATGAATCTTCTGGAGACAGTGGACACGAATGAATACATTCAGGTGGAAACTGCAGACACCAGAGTTAGCGTGCCCCATAAACTATATGAAATAACATTATGTATAGAGGGAGATAATACTAGGAAAATAAAAGGTCTCTTCTGGGAGAATCAATCTAAAGGTTATGATATCCTTCTAGCAGAAAAGGACTGGCCACCAGAGTTTGTCAGGGAGTGCCCACATGGCGAAGAAATGATTACGCCTGCCTTCTCAAATCACATTCCAATTCATAAAAAATACACATATGCAAGAAAACGGGCAGTGGCCCAAGCTCCTGCATTATATAAAAATCATGTAGGATGGGATGAGGATTCTCCTCACCATAAAATCCAGTTAGAAAATCAACCAACTGCACAAAGGCAGTAGCCTGTTAAGCAAGAAGCTAAAAAACAAGTCAGAGAGATCTTAGATCAACTGGAATATCAGGGGGTGATTGAAACATGCACCTCACAAATGAACAATCCTTTGTTTCCTGTCTCCAAGCCAGACGATTCATATTGTCTAGTTTTGGACTACAGACACCTAAACTCTTGTTGTAAAACATTTGCAGTACAAAACTCACACAGTGCAGCACTAATGAATAATATCGTGCGCAAAAAATATAAAACGACATTAGATATTTCAAATGTTTTTTTTCTGTCAAAATATTGCCCCAGAAAGCAGGTATTTGACCGCTTTCTCCAGCATGGGGGCCCAAAAGCAATTTTGTCGTCTCCCACAGGGATTCAAGAACACCCTAGGATTATTTTCAGCCAGGGTAACACAGTTACTACAAATGTATGATGATGAGGCATTATCCTATGTCGATGACATCTATCTTAGAGACAATGACCTGGAGACACACTTGAAAAGAGTGAACACCATCATACTTGGGTTCGCATCTGAAGGGTACAAATTTAACTTTAAAAAGTCACGAATTGCCCACCAGACAGTCCTATTTTTAGGATATGAATTATCAAGTGAAGGCAAAAGCCTAGCAGACAACTTCTTAGAGAAGTGTGCAGTACTCCAAGCTTCAAAAACGCTGAAAAACTTACAATCAATTCTAGGTTTCCTGAACTTCGGAAGAACTTACATTCTAAATTATTCAGAGAGGGTTAAATCACTCTACGAATTAATAAAACCTGATTTCAAACCAATTAATTGGACTCAAAAACACACAGAGATTTTACGATCATTACAAACAGACATGTTAACTAAAACAAACAGCAAACACGCGCAAACGAACGCAACCTTATAATCCGAGTCATCCCAGGAAGATGCGGATTTACATACCTGACCTCTAATGAGGAGAAACGGTACCAATAGCTTATAAATCACATTTGTACACACAAGCTGAAATGAAATTCACTTCTACTGAAAAAATTCTAACTGCGGTTCAAACTGCTGTAGCAAAAGAAAGAGCCCTCGCACAAGGTAAACGTATAATAATCGTTACACCAGTATCTGCTTTAGAAGCACTAACAAGAGAAAGCATTCCGAATGCCAAAGCCTTACATCCGAGATGGATACAATGAGTTAATTCTCTTGCTGCACCAGACGTCGTATACGAATTTGATCCTAACCTAAAAACGCAAGAATTTCTCCAATACGAATACGAATGTCCTCTGCCGACAGAGATTCTGCCTCTGGAACATTACGGCTGTATAATATATACAGACGGTTCAGCACAGCCCGCAGTTGGGGGTAAACAAGCATATAGTGCTGCGTGCGCGATTGTTAAAGGTCGATGGCACTGAGGAAAATTTAGACCATTGGTCACTAAAAATCAATCACTAGAAGACTGTACAGCTCAGCGAGCTGAACTACAGGCTTTCAAAATGGCGCTTGAAAATACTGATCGCGAATTCCCCACACTAATAGTGTGCGATTCATATTACTGCGTCCAGTCCTACAATGAATACTTGCAGAACTGGGTTCAAAATGGTTTCAAAGATGCAAAAGGTGGCACAATCAAGCATAAAATGATTTGGGAACAAGTAGTTCTTTTGCAGAAAGAACTACAAAAGACTCACGTGATACATACATTGAGTCATCAGCGTGATGGCGTTCACGTTGCAGGGAATTCATTGGCTGATGAGGCCGCGAAGGCAGAAGTGCAAACGGCTTCCGTAGCTGCAATCACCCGGTCACAAACAAAAATAGACAGCGATATACTGCTAGCTGTCAGTGCTTCAGTAAAAGACAGTGGTAAGACACTCCGAAAGGCTTTCCAGTAAAGTACTCATACAAAACTGATGCAAACAACGTTCCTTTTGCTGTAATCCCTGGAGTGGGGGATAGGGCAATTCCAAACATGGAACATAGGTTAGGACTAATCTTAGCGGCACACAAAGGGCTCACCTCTGCACATGCAGGTGTTTCCGCCACAGTATCATTATTAAAACAGAGATACTGGTGGCCACGCATGGGAAAACAGACTAGAAACTATGTTTTAGAATGTGAAATATGCCAAAAAATGAAGGTATCAACAGTGAAACGACCTGCTCAGACACCCCTTCTAATCTCAGACAAACCATTAGCATGTGTTTACCTGGACCACTGTGGTCCCTTACAAAGGGATGGCAACTATAAATATATCATGGTCGCAGTGGATTCCTGCACGAGATTCATTTGGATGTTGCCCCAGCGCTCGGCTGACGCCAGAACTGTTATAAAAGATTTGCGATTCTTTATCGGCACATACACAATTGGCATGCTACATTCTGACCAGGGTCCTGCGTTTAGCTCTCGAGCTTACAAGGAGGCCATGGCCAGCATGGGCATTGCATTGCGATACTCTAGTCCATTCCATCCTGAGGGAAATGCGGTAGTGGAGAGAAAAAAACGTGACATAAAGCAATCTATAACAGCGAGGGTATTAGGTTCAGGTGATGGGTGGGTCAAACATCTAATAAGTGTCCAACGTAGTCTTAACAATCTGCCAAGAAATTCTCTGAGTGGAATCACTCCGTATGAACTTTTGTTTGGTACAAGAATGATAATCGAAGATCTCGATTGTCAGACTTCAGTGGTGAAACCAAAAGCTTTTGATATCAAAGATCGTTTGGCTGTTTTACAAGTCTTAAATGATACAAGAAGAAGTCTAAGTAACACAAAACTAAAGCCAACGGCCACTGAAGAGAAACCACCAGTCTCAGCAAGACCTGTCTGGATTCCAAAGATTGGGGATCTGGTCAGAGAAAAAAATCGCGGTTAAGAAGGAATTTGGGCCTTCTTACAGAAAAGCTGTATGAGAAGAAGAAACCCACACTTCGGTAATTTCACACCATTTAACTTAAGGATGAAAGAAGATAAACAAAGTTTAATATGTTCATCTGGGCGATTAGTTGCGCCGTTTTATTTTTCAATTTTATCAAAAAGTAAAAGTCACTTCGGTCTAGAGAAATCACAATGTCTTGAACGTACTCGCCACAAGCGTACGACAAGAAACTTAAATCAAAAAGTGCATCATAACACAACAATTTAACGCAACATACAACACAAATTGTAGAAACATACTACTAGTGAAAATTACAATGTACAAAAAACATGTGATATTGTTTCACAAAAGAAGGGGGAAAACAATATATAACCATATATTTTTACATGCCATTATCAGAAAATTGTTAAATTTGACCAATAAGGAGTCTATTGATGGGTCTCCAAAAAAGAACAAAACGACCTCTCGGTAGAAATGTTAGCAGGCTTGTAGTTCCTAGCAATCTAATCTGTTTGTCAGAACTGAGGACTTGATCCTGTCCGCCTACGCGTTTCGAGTTTGTGAGGTATCTTCTCAAACTCTCTTCAGGGCCAATTGAATTCTTTTCCCCGTTTATTAAACCTCTGGGGAATTGAGGTGATTCTATTCATCCAACCCACATGTGCAGATCTCAGGGGGGTTGGTGGGTTCTGTGCGCGCAAGGAAAATCAATGGTTTGCTGCGATTTTCAGATCTGAATTCTTCACTTTCCACAAAGTTAATTTGTTTTGATCAGCTTTTCGTAAATCATAGTTGCCTTAGTTCTAAGAAGAGACCGGGGGTTGTGCCGGTAGCCCTTCTACAGCGACCAGTGCCGTGAGTCTTGCAGCTTAGCAGCGTTCTTCACTTCCTCATTCCTTCACTGAAAGTGAAGGAATGAGGAAGTGAAGAACGCTGACAAACAGATTAGATTGCTAGGAACTACAAGCCTGCTAACATTTCTACCGAGAGGTCGTTTTGTTCTTTTTTGGAGACCCATCAATAGACTCCTTATTGGTCAAATTTAACAATTTTCTGATAATGGCATGTAAAAATATATGGTTATATATTGTTTTCCCCCTTCTTTTGTGAAACAATATCACATGTTTTTTGTACATTGTAATTTTCACTAGTAGTATGTTTCTACAATTTGTGTTGTATGTTGCGTTAAATTGTTGTGTTATGATGCACTTTTTGATTTAAGTTTCTTGTCGTACGCTTGTGGCGAGTACGTTCAAGACATTGTGATTTCTCTAGACCGAAGTGACTTTTACTTTTTGATAAAATTGAAAAATAAAACGGCGCAACTAATCGCCCAGATGAACATATTAAACTTTGTTTATCTTCTTTCATCCTTAAGTTAAATGGTGTGAAATTACCGAAGTGTGGGTTTCTTCTTCTCATACAGTACTTTGGGCCCTTACCCCACTTCCGTCCGCATGGGCCAAACTCCCTTTGTTGTAACAAATTCTTACAGAAAAGCAGTACCTGTCTTAGCTATCAGCGGAACAAGATCAGTCGTACAACCGCCCCTTGCTGGTAAAAAGGAGAACCGAGTTGTATCAATCGACCTGGTAAAACCACAACCATGTGGCCAATAATAAGTAGTAGGCCCAGTGGACTCCCAAGAAGTAGCAGAAGACCAAACCGTGCTACAATCCAAGAGGTTCAAACTGAGAGACTAATCACATTTGATAAACCTGCAGTGAATAAAAAAGGACTATGCAACAAAGCCATGGAACTTGTGCCTCTTGAAACCCAAATTGCAACAGTTCGTCAAGAAACACCTGTCTACAATGATGTAGCCTCGGACTATACCAATATGAAAAAGGAAGAAGCAACAACAAAGATTAATAATAATCCTGATGCCATCCAAACAATTGGCAGAACTGCATCCGGCTACTTTATCAATTTCGATGACTTTTCCGATGATCCAAGTGAACATGGAGACAAGCCAGCAAACAAAACTTTCAAAGACAAAATTACAGAACTCTTTCATCAACTTGGAGAAACATATTTGATTTCACTGAGTATTGAACTGTGGATTGTGTTAGGTGTACTATTCCTCCTGCTCTGGCGCATCTTACTTTTAAGCTTGGGAAGAATGATTGAAGGAAAATACAGTACAATGGACACAGCAAGTCAGAACATCAACTTGGTTCTAAAGCCTCACAGATCCTCTCATGTTGAAAAAAGAGAACTATCATCAGTGAACATCACAGCCATTCTTATACCTGGTGGTGTAGCATGGGACAATACTGATTACGAAATCTATGGCCCGGTTGAACTCTTGAAATATCCACACCAGTTCAAGATTTCTTTTAGTGACTTTGTATCACCTAGTACTTTCTCTGATGATTGGGACTTTGAAAATATTAATAATATGATGTCAGATTTAGAAATGTCAGCAAAATTTACAGAACATGATTATTTACAGGCTTCATCGAATTATGAAGAAATGTATTGCTTCAATCATTTTGGGCATCATTATTTGCATAAATCTGCTAATCCTAGAAATGTGTTCAGTTATAATCAGTGGGAACATTGTCCAACTCTGCCAAAAGGCAGTTCGAAAACATTTTATGAAAAATTCCCATACTTCTCAGGGTTTAATATCACTGATCCAGAAACGTTTTATTTTAAAATTATGAATAAGACAGGAATGAAAAACATGTTGACAAACACTAAACTGATATATTCTGAAAAGTTTTATGAAAAAATGTCTACATTTGGTTTTGAATTTTGGAAAAACAACATTGAGACAAAAACTGTCTGGGGTACAAACGAATGGCAGGTACAAGGGTTAGAATCATTATTCAGAGCCTGCATAATCCCACAACAAATAATATTCCTGAATGATACCATTCAACAAACAACCTGTCTTGGCCTAGCCAAGATAAAAGATTTAAACAACCCGTCTATACCAAAGCCTATGCCTGATAGAAATAACATTACAGATGAGGGGTTAGACGTGTCCTATATTTTAAAACAAAACAGAACAAATCCTGATTGGAGAAAATGGTTGATCTGGCCCACAGACACTAATAACTGTCAAGATAGATTCCTGAACAAAGTACAGGGGTTCAAACAGAATAGGCCAGACCCAAGATATTCCCAGAGACAATATACAGGGATAATTACAACATACAGTGTAGGAAAACTATGCCTTGAATGGCTACAGAAATCCACACTACCCGAAATTAAGCAACACTTGACTTTACTTAAAGAAGGTGCTGACTTGCGAGATTTCTTACTGGGACCTCGCAAACAGTGTCAAAAACGTTTCATATACGCCGGTATATACGCAGCTTACAATGAAGCTTGGAAAATAACACAAATTGAAACTGCAGAAAAAATACGAGAAATTGATCGTATTAATTTGGAAAAATCACTTTCTGTAGTGGACAATGGGTTAACGACTCTGTCCTCCAGAATTTATTCACTGGACAGCATTGTATCATCTGCTATTGATATAATAGAACAGGATATGCTAATGTTACAGCATGGTCAATCCCAATTACGTTCTATTGTACAGTTAGGCTGGTCGTTACAAAATTTGCGTTCAGGCAACGTGCCATGGCGTCTAATCAACACAACGTCATTATTTTCAATCTTTAACCTTACTGATAAACAAATCTCTTTGGCACAAAGAGGGGCAGACTATACGGTGCTGAGCATTGAAAAACTCAAACAATTGCCATTGACAATGTCAGAACGACCGGTCATTGAATGGATAATACATGGCGTCATTATAATCCCGATAACAACGTTTCAGTTTCAATACTGCCAAAAGTATATACCAGCAGGCCTGTATGAAAGATTGGGTAAAGGATACATCAAGTCAACCTGGAATTTGCCTTATACACATAGATGTTGGAGTGGGGGCAAGAAAGAAGTATTTCTTAGGGGTAACAACTGTAAAAAATCACTAAGCAGTACACTTCTGTGTCAAGGAATTAACTTGCATGGAGCCTGCGAAGGTTCTTCAAATAACCTTTCATGTCACCTGCACGGCACCCCTGCTACACAGATAGAGCCTTTTTTCAGACAGCTTTCCAACGGCAGCTACGTTCTAATAAGTGACCACAGCTGTTGTGGCATGGTGCCAGGAAAAGCCTATCTCGTGAGCGTTACTTCCATGGTCACTTGTTGTATGCAAGTATTGTATCCAAACAGCAAACCAGACAAGGAGGCGGCAATATGGCCTTCTTTGAATATCTCTTCTATTCGAATTGATACTTTAAGCAGATTGAAGTCTATTCTTTTACAAACAACTGTGCCTTTAACCTCGTCTAGAGAAACGTAGGATCTGCAAGTTGCAAGGACAGCAGCAGAGATACATGCATTATTATCAACAAATTGCCCCGTACATTTCGTAGAAATGTTAAGTCAAATCTTAAACAAGTCTGATACCAGCGGCATTGCACATGTATTTAAGACAATTTTTCCGGGACTGCTAACACCCTTTGAAGCAGTTCTTAGCATCTTACCGAATTTCGTGCATTCTGTGTTCGGCGGCCTGCCTCTCATCTTGGGACTCGTAGCAGGAATCTTATTTTTGTTACTTCTGCTCCGATATGGCAAGTCAAGTCACAGACAAAAATCAGGCTACAATGGAAGACATTGCAATGCAATACCGAGAGCGGATCACTGAAGTCCTCGGCTTGGCTCGGCTAGGAGATCTGAATACTACCTGGTTTCTTTCATTCAGACCAATCTGGCAAGATTGCATCCTACCTGTTCTACGATGCTTGCTTTGCGGAGAAGAATGCGTGTTAGACGTCTGTCTCACACTTCCATCAGCAGTACCTATGGATGTCGATACTTTGCTTGGTTTGGTAACGGCTCATGCAACGTGTTGTCCCCAACGGCTACCAATTCTGATGACGGCATTCGTTGAGACCTCACCATTACGATCAGGTGGCGGTGAGGTACGAGATGAAAGCGGCACACAGGTACAACCTTCATTGACCATTGTTGATTTAAACACCGATGATGGCAATGCATCGCACATATGCACTATTTCCACTTTTTCAAATCTGGCCCAACTTTCACCTACTGTTGTAGACAAATTTTTTGCCGGCCTATCTGAGTTAATGTTCTCTCCCAACAACGGGAATAATTTATGAAATAGCGAACACACAGCGTTTCCTGAACTTTGAATTCGGCCTTCAGTTTTGATAAACAGAACTTCTAAAAAACATTGGAACTATTTTTCTTCCCGAAAGCGAAATTGTTTTTCTCCAGTTCCCAAAATATTTACCTTTTTTTTTGGCACATGATACTCTGCTTAAAGTAGAACTATTCTTAGAGAACAAGATTTCTATTTTTAAAATACCTAGAGACAATATTTTGATTTAGCCTCTAGCACATGTACAGTCTTGTATAAATATGTGACGAAGTGGTCTCGACCTTCTCTTCAGTATCAATAGCCTTTTCATAAATGTAAATTTCGTGATTCATTCAGTCAACATTCTAAATGTACAAAATATGCATTATCTGAATGACATCACTGCTTACTGAAAGCGTACAGTATTATACTCATTTTTCGTGTATGCACCATTTCAAATGGAAACTATGTATTTTGGGGTGGGCTGGAAAACACATGCATCGTTATATGTTTAGTATTGCTTAGTATTTAGTAATGATGGACGTTATACGTGGAGTGGGTGTTGTGAATGTATCTAGGACCCTAATTAGATATTCCCGATTTATGCCCTTATGTGGTTATAACAAATCATATCCTTATACAGGCATAAGAATCATATCCATATTAAGTCATAGCCAATGCAGTCCAAATACGGCAAGGCTACTCCCATAGACTCCTAGAAAGTACAACGCGTTCTTAAACAAACCAAGCCTCCAGCAGCCCCGGAATTCCCCCTGCTTCTGTTTTGATTTGTCCTAGAACTCCTGAGAGTCCTGAAAGAACTGCCAGTTCTTAGTGACGTCTTATGTCCAAACCTTACGTCAAACTCGGCACCTTCCAGGTATAAATATACCAACATCTGCCTTAAGCAACACACGGTGGTTTGGAGCAGATCGGCTATCTACTTGCCCGACGCCCTGCTGATGCCAATGCCGAAGTGCTGACACACTGAGAGAGACGCTGTCTTTTCTCCTGCTCCGGTGTTTCCCTGATACCCTCGCGGGTTACTGGGAGATCGAGTCCTGAGAGAGAGATACAAGACCTCCTTCATTCTATACCCAAGGTACGGAGCTGATTAGACCCATAGAGAATTCTTGATTCAGATTCTTGGCAAAAACTGTAACTCATCTACTCCTTCCCTGTACTAGGCTTAGGTTGGGTACACTGGGGTAGGCGTATCTTAGAAACACCAGTTGAGTACGTTTAGCCATTATTTTATCATTGTATGTATTTTATCCATTTTAAGTATCTTATGGCTTAGAAACCATATAAATGCTTTTACAGTGTTATTTCATAATACTCCTTTTACTGTATGGACTTTACTTTATGACAAGTATTGCAATTGTGGCAATTCATTTCTCTTGCATAAGAAAGAAGACTGCTCAATAAATAGCCCTTTTATTGAAAACGCCTGTCTCTCTATTTCTCTTCATCTCTGGTGAAACGAAGCATGCACGATTGACTGAGTAAAATAGCTATCTATTGTTTCCGCGACTCTCGAGATATATTCCTTATTGCAGGGGGAACAAAGTTGTCATGTGATATAGTTGTCAGAAGCTAATCCCTTCTTGTCTATTCAGGAAAGCTAAACACCTTCTTGTTTACTCGAGAAAGTTTCTAGTGACCTCTGAGCTAGCTGGCACACACAATTAAGTCTAACATATTCAATAGAGACCTAGTCGACCTCAGTCCTACTTCTAAACTATCGTGTATGTTATTCCAATGCGCAGAGCCTATTGGGAATATAGGAACTACACTACATGGTGTGTGCTGTGTTGTTGTTTCCAACTTCGCAATTAACATTCCTTGATGCTGTGTGCGTAGTATGATCTTGTGCCCGGTGTACACCTAGACTCAGTGCAGGTGTCAGGGTAGTTTTGTCTCTCGAGTGAGTGTGGTTGTCTTCCCGACTGGGGCCCCAAAGACTGGTGGAGTCTTGGTTCCTTGTATCATGGGCTTGTCTGGGGATCTCAAGCGTGGGCTGTCTACCTGGCAGCTAAAATCAATCCCCCTCACTAGGGTTTGTGTTTGTGTGGTGTTAGTGCATATGTGTGCTTGCCTAGTATCCCCCAATGCTCCAAGAGCATGTACACGATGGATGTATGACGTTACAACGCATGCTTTTACCACGCATGCCTTTACAACGTGGTTTTTATAACGCATGCCTTTACAACGCATAGTGCTTTGTGGCGCTGGATAGTGAATAGTTTAATTTACTATTCCAACTCCAGTCCCCGTGGATAGTAGGGAAGGTGTTGGATAGTAAATTAAACCTATTCCCTATCCTAGAGCGCCCCCCAGCGCAATGCGTTGTAATGGTTTGCGTGGTAAAAGTTGCGTTGTAAAGGTTGTTTACCGTACACGATCAACTAAGGGGGCAACTTCTTCTTCACAATTGCTCTAAATTGGGTCAATAGATCTGGCAACAAGTTCTACACCCAAGATGGATGTACTAGATCTTTTCGAGAGTTGGCAGTAGATTCTACGATTTCATATGGATTATCCAAAGGCTCCACACTAGTTGTGGGCCCCCCTTTGTCTTTCATGCTTTTGGGTGCCCCCTCACTTACTTGGTTGCTCCTCCCATTCTTACGTAGACTAGGAGCAGCACCCCCCTTCCGGGTTGCAATTTCTGGTGCAGCTTCTTGTCGTGGGAATGGTGAGGGCACATGTACTCTAAGTATAGGGGCTGGGGTTTTGGAAGTAGAAAAATCTAGCAGGGGAAGAAAAAGATCAGTGGTTAATGACAAGAGCCTTTCTGTGAGTTCTATTTCTGTTGTTACAGCATCTATAGCCCTGTAGCATTCTATCAAATGAGGTTGGGGGCAGTGGGGAAGAGGGGGTTACTTTGGAAACAAAGTTGTTTAGCAGCGCAATTTCGCCATTGCTGAACCTTAACGGACCCGCAGCTCTGGTGATTGGTGCCAACCGACCACCGGCATACAGACGATTGCAGTTTGCTGGAAGCGCGCATCCTTCGTGCCACTTGGAACCACATTCTTTATTAGGGATCGTTCTTGTAAAGCGGACACCCTGCCACACCCTGGCCCGCATCCCCTAATCGTCACGATCCAGTGACTTCGCCCTGAGTTCCTCCATCAATCCTGACCTACATCTTCTCTTTCACACTCCATGGTGAGCGTCGGCTCACACCCTCAACAGGGAACCCGGCTGGGTCTCCCTGTGAGTATTTTCTTTCCTATTTCACCCACGGTTGGCATCAATCACCAGAGCTGTGCGATTCCCAATTCAGATGTCCCCGGGCCGCCACCATAGGTCCTGATGAGACCCCACATTCTAGGAGGGTCGAAACACCGCCGACACTATTGATGAAAGCGAACCATTCACACGGCACTTATTATTGTATATAGTTGCTGCATATTGTGTGAAAACTTCAGATATGGTCGTTTTCGATAGATAAAATTTGTGAAACCTTGTAAATATTGTCACACTATGTCACTCAACTGTTAGGTTCATGTTACACATGGGACACCTCGCACAAATGTCTTCCTTTCTGTATAATTTTTCTATATTGTGTGTAAAAAACCATTGGTGTTTTTGGTCCCTTTCTCTTTGACATCAGTATAACCCTCTTATCGCGATTGCGCATTAGTATAATTATACACAGATATTTACTATTCCACAGGAACCATTGTTTTCGTGTTATATTCAGTCAATAGTTCCGCAGTGAGTAGGGCTCCCTTGTTCTCCCCTTCCAATCTCTGAGCAGGGCACACGGCTGCTCCTGTGGCACAGGGTAGATTCTGTGCATCCCTGAAGCAACACCGGGCGCCCCTTAGATTGTACAAACTCGGCCGGGCACACTTCGATCTGCGGTGGAGCTGCAAGGGAAGGCACAGCGACCTCAAACTGGACTCGTGCGTCGTACTGTTGTCTTATATGTTGTGTACTACACACAGGACTGTGCCTCGACCATCAGAAGTTTGTTTCACTGAGCCACTTGCTCTTGGCAACTTTTCTTCTTAAAACTCATCAAATTAGATTAACCTAAAACGCAAACGTACAGCGGGGCTGCTGGGAAGTGTTGGTACAAATCCAAAAAATGTAAAGCAGCCTTCCTGGGAAATGTCTACACTCCCCGGCTAGAGATGTGGCGTCTGATGAGGAGTGTACGGGGCATCGCGGCAGCGCCAGTGCTGTCCAATGAAAGCAGCTCTGCTGAGAGGCCAAAAGATCGCTCTAATACATGCAGCACGCGCTGCTACTAACCGATGTAAAGTGCGTGCGGTGCAGTGCAGGGCTGCTTAGAATTCCTACTACTTACTGCCTCGCTGAAAATTAAGCGCGACTGGTGAGAAGTTCTAGTCATCAGCACTTCATTTGAGCAGGTGGTTGCAGGTGCGCCAACCGGCACTCATTTTTGAGAACCGGCACTTGTTTTTCTGAACAAACTTTGCTTCAGAGCAAGAGAGAGGGATACATGCAGAAAACAAGGATAAAAAGCTTATTTCTAGAGTGAGATAAAGTTGCAGGAGAGTCTGGTGGTGGATTAAAGAGGCCCCGGGAATCAAGACTATCCTCCCACCCTTAGCGTTGGACACCCCCAGCATTCGATAGCGCCTGCCTAAGGCTTGTCAACAAAACTGTGGCCGCGGCACTTATTCGTTTAAAACGAATCATTGGTTCTAGCGCTGTTGCATGAATGCATGCAGCCGTGCAGCTAAAAGTGCTGATCACCCGTTGGAACCGCCGCAGGGTCCCGCGAAGTGCTGGTACAGATCTGTCGGCGTTTGACAAGTGCCGGGGTGTGGTCTGTCAAGCACCCCTTACAGGTGGTTGTAAATGCGTGAAGTGTGATGCGTGCTATTCCTGGGCTGCGCAGAGTGTGACAGCGGGGATGGGGCCTCCCCCGAGGCTCACAGCAGGGAGGGGGCGGCAGAGGGTGGAGAGAAACCGAGCAAACACTGATATGCAAATTGCGCCCGACTCATATAAGCGCCGGAGCCCGGAGCCGTCCTCGTGTGCACGCCATGCCTACGAGCTGCAGCGCCTGGTCCGGCTCTGGGGGGAGTGCAACGACGACCCACAGCTGACCCCTGCCCTGGGAGGGTAGAACAAGAACCACACCGGACCCGACACTGGAGGAGGTAGGACAGACTCACACAGGCTCCTACCCTAGGAGGGCAGAACAGGCCCACACTAGACCCTGGAGGAGGTAGGACAGACTCACACAGGCTCCTACCCTAGGAGGGCAGAACAGGCCAAAACCCGACCCCGGAGGAGGTAGGACAGACTCACACAGGGCTCCTACCCTAGGAGGGTAGAACAGGCCCACACCCGACCCCGACCCTGGAGGAGGTAGCACAGACACAGAGAGGCTCCTACGTTAAGAGGGCAGAACAGGCCCACACCCGACCCTGCAGGAGGTAGGACAGACTCACAGTGGGCTCCTACCCTAGGAGGGCAGAACAGACCCATAACCGACCCCGACCACGGAGGAGGTAGGACAGACTCACAGAGGGCTCCTACCCTAGGAGGGCAGAGCAGGCCTACACCCGACCCTGGAGGAGGTAGGACAAACACACACACGGCTCCTACCCTAGGAGGGCAGAACAGGCCCACACCGTCCCGACTTCGACCCTGGAGGAGGTAGGACAGACAAACACGGCTCATGCCCTAGGAGGGCAGAACAGGCCCACACCCGACCCTGGAGGAGGAAAGACAGACACACAGAGGGCTCCTACCTTAGGAGGGCAGAACAGGCCCACACCCGACCCTGGAGGAGGTAGGACAGACACACACAGGGCTCCTACCTTAGGAGGGCAGAACAGGCCCACACCCGACCCTGGAGGAGGTAGGACAGACTCACACAGGCCTCCTACCCTAGGAGGGCAGAACAGGCCCACACCCGACCCTGGAGGAGGTAGGACAGACACAGAGAGGCTCCTACGTTAAGAGGGCAGAACAGGCCCACACCCGACCCCGACCCTGGAGGAGATAGGGCAGACTCACAGAGGGCTCCTACCCTAGGAGGGCAGAACAGGCCCACACCCGACCCCGACCCAGAGGAGGTAGGACAGACACACAGTGGGCTCCTACCCTAGGAGGGTAGAACAGGTCCACACCGACCCTGGAGGAGGTAGGACAGACTCACACAGGGCTCCTACCGTAGGAGGACAGAACAGGCCCACACCCGACCTTGGAGGAGGTAGGACAGACTCACACAGGGCTCCTACCCTAGGAGGGCAGAACAGGCCCTCACCCGACCCTGGAGGAGGTAGGACAGACTCACACAGGGCTCCTACCCTAGGAGGGCAGAACAGGCCCACACCTGACCCGACCCTGGAGGAGGTAGGACAGACTCACACAGGCCTTCTACCCTAGGAGGGCAGAACAGGCCAACACCTGACCCGACCATGGAGGAGGTAGGACAGACTCACACAGGCCTTCTACCCTAGGAGGGCAGAACAGGCCCACACCTGACCCGACCCTGGAGGAGGTAGGACAGACACGCAGAGGGCTCCTACCCTAGGAGGGCAGAACAGGCCTACACCCGACCCGACCCTGGAGGAGGCAGGACAGACTCGCACATCGCTCCTACCCGGCAAAACAGAACAACACTCCTGGGTCCGTACCGGGTGAAGGGCAGAGCAGACCCCCGCTTGACCTCGAACCCGGAGGAGGGCAGAGCAGGCCTCTACCTGATCTGTACTGCGGAACAAGGACAGAGCAGAACCCTACTCTAGAGAAGGACAGAACAGACCCACACCTGCCCCCAATCCCAGGAGAGAAGAGCAACCCCCCATATGATCTCGATCCTAGGATGAAGAGCGGACCCACCCCCATCCCCAACCTGGTGGAGGGCAGAGCAGACCCCCAAGTGACCGTGGAAGATGGGACAGCAGCCCCCACCACAGGAGAATAGATCAGACCTCACTTAGACCCCGGGAGGGCAGAAAAGACACCAATTTGATCCACACTTCTGAAGGAGTGCAAGGCAGACCTCTGTCTTATCCACATTCAAGAGGCAGGGGAGAGCTGAACCACACCTGCCCCCCCAAGGAGGGCAGAGCAGAATGAGGCCGCACCTGGAGCAGGGCGGAGGAGATCTACACCTGATCCAATCCCTGGAGAGGGCAGAACAGGCACGGGCCCAATGCCAATTTCGTCAGCCCAAGGGGTTCCTTGCAGTTGTGTCACAGCTGCCGGCAGGCTTCTAACCAAGGTAGGTTGGCTTGGTCTCTATGGCATGAGGGTTTCTAACCAGGGTGAGTTGGCTTGCGCCGCGTGGTATGGGGACTTATAACCAAGTTGGGTTGGCCGGTGCACTATGGTAAGAGGGGGTTCTGACGATGGTAAGGGTGAGGCAAGGGTGCGTGGTTTGTTCACCAGGGTGGCCAGACTTTTCTCCGCTGTAGTATAGTCCTCAGTAGTGTAAGGCAATTCACCCCACAGTATTGTACTTTTTGTAAGTGTAGAGTACTTCTCACAATGGGATGGTGTTTATCACCATGGTAAGGGATGTCTAAGCGATTAGACTTTTCACCGAACAACTGTATTTCTCGCCAAAGTAGGATACTTCGCAATCTGTAAACCTATGTCCAAACACAGATAAGTATTTATCACACAATTAAGGCACTTTTCACCACATTAGGATATGTCTCACTTTGGTTAAGTCACGTCTCAGCCCAGCAGGACAATTTCACTATGACTGACTACTTTTTGACATAGCAGGGTATTTTGTCTTATCACGCTATTTTGAGTAGATTGGTTCTAAATACAATGTATTACTTCTCACATTGGTAGAGGGCTTTACTTCTGAACCCGGTGGGGACACTTTTCACAACAGTGCAACGCTTCTCACTATTATCATGTTCTTCTCAACATTTGTAATTTAACCGCTTGGGTCTATTTCTCTCAACAAGAGGGTACTTCTCACAGTGATGCATCCCTTTCACAACTGTAAAGTAATTCTACCTCAGTAAAACATTCTCCCTACAATGTGTCACGTGCTTCTTACACCTATATTGTACTTCCTACCAATATGGCATCTTTCTCACAATGAGAGGGTCATTCTTCACACCACAGTGGGTACGTCTCAAGAAGGACAGTCTTGAGAGATGTAGACGTAGAGTACTTATCGCCAGAGCAAGGTATTCTCTATTCCAGTAGTGCTTTTCTCAGTTCACTGTGTTACTTCTCACCATGGCAAGATACTACTCACCACAACAGGTTTCTTCTCACTTTGTTAGGGCCCTTCACAGAGTAGTAGGTTCTGTTTTATCCTGGTAGGTACTTCTGCCATCGGAGGGTTCTTCTCATCAAGTTACGGTACTTCTTACCCAGATAGTGTACTTCTAGTTACAGTAGGTGAACCAGTCTGCGAGTTTGCACTCCAAAGTGCACGGATGGTCTCACTCGGATTGTTGCCAGGGCAGGCCAGTAAGTGTTCATTGGTGCACAGGGTGTAAAGACTCCTTTACAGCTGTGCTGAGTAGACTTCTTGTTGGAGTGTCTTGAGGTACTTCTGAAAAAGCACACAGCTGAGAAGTAACCCGCTTCAGGTACAAGCTGAGTGTCTGTACCTTGGCCTAAGAGCGAATGTTCTTTTTTAGGTCTGGTTTGTTGGCCTAATTTTCTTTTGACTGTCCCTTGGCGCTCTTCTTCCTCTTGTTTCTGATCACTTCGCTGTTCCTTGTTTTCTCCCCTGCTTGCCTTTGGCTCCTTTTCTCGAGTCCCTTACTTGCTTCATTTAAATACTTTGATATCTCTAGTCCATGTCCCCTGCTGGATTTTATTGCATCTCCTCTCCATGCAGCCTAAATACCCCTGCATCACTTCTCCGAGCCCTTGGCCTGCTTGATTCCCTCGGATCTCGTCTCACGGTCCCCTGCTTGTTAGATACCCGTGGCTCTCTTCTCCTAGCCCTCTGTGTTCATGATCCTCTGCTTCCCCTCTACCCACCAAAGACTGATTCCATGTATCACTTCTCCCACCCCCTGATTATATCAATGCATCTTTTCTTCCAGCTTCCACTGTTTATTCGGATCTCTTCCTCCTTCTTGCTTAATCAGCTTGGACCTGTTTTCCCATCCACCTGTTTACTTGATCCCCTGAACCTTCTCTTGCCAACTGAATTGCTTGCTCTAGACTAGAGTCTAGACTCTGTATTCTCAGTCTCCTTTTTTGCATGATTCCCTTGCATCTCTTCTCTCCTTCCCAGATTGATTTATTTCAACCATCTTATCCCCACCATTGAATCTGCATATTTTTACCTAGCTTTCTGCGTACTTAATTCTATTTTTCCAGCTCTCCCCTTCCTTAATAACCTTGAATCTCTGCACTCAGTCCCCGTATCTCTTCTCCAAGACTCCTTTCTGCCTGCTTCCCTGTCATTTATCTACAGGCTCCCATTGCACAATTTCCGCAGATCTCTTCTCACTGCTTTCTTCCCCTTGGGTTCTTCTTGTCCCTGCACCTCCCTCGGCCCCATGGACCTTGTCTTCCATTCCACTGATGCGCCCCAATAGCTCTGCTCCAAGTTCCCTGATTGGCTCAATTGGATCTCTTCTTCCTGAGCTCTGCATCCGCCTCAGTATCTCTTCCTACCTGAAAGTTGATTCCCAGGGATCTCCTCTTCCATCTCATTGCATGCATCCCAATATCTCGACTCCAAGTTACTTGATCGGTCCCATTGGATCTCTTCCTCCTGCTCTCTGCTTTTTGATTCCCTTGAACATGTCTCTCTGATCCCTGTTTACTTGATTGCCTGTGTCTTTTCCCAGTACCTTGTTCTCATTTGCCTAATTGGCTTTCTGATTCTTCTAAAAAATCATCTGCATCTTTTCTCAGAGCCCCCTGCTTTCTTGATTTTTTTTATTGGATCGCATCTCCCATCCATTGCTTGCTTCATTCTCTACCTGTTTGCTTTGCCTTTCGCTTGCTTATTTTTTTTTATCTCTGAGCCCAGCTATCTGTTTGATTTGCTGTATCTTTTCCCACCGCCCATGCTTTCTTGATTCCCTTTGGTCACGTCTCTCAGCTCCTTTCATTAATTCCTTTATCTCCTCTGTTCCCTGGGTGATTCCAGTGGATCTTTGCTTCAATTCCCGCATGCTTGGTTACTTTTGAAATCTTCTCTGCCCCTCCACTTTCTTGATTTCCTTTACTCTCTTTTATTCCTGCTCGCTTAGTTTCCAGCATCTCATCCTGCAGTCTCCTTCTTGTACGACTGCCTTGTCTCTCTCCTTCCTACTTGCTACCCTTGGATGTCTCCTCCCTACCTGCGGCTTGCTGCTCTCTGGAATCTGCCGCTTGTGTCCTCTACCCTCTCTGGGTCACTCTCTCCTGCTTACATCCTCTGAGATCTCAGGGCTTATCCCCCCTGCCCCTCGTCTTTCCCTGCTCCAGGGCTCTGTTGACTTTCCCGCCATTTCTTTAAGACCGTCTGTGCTGCCTTTTAATTGACCTGTCTTTTTGCCTTCACACAGATGCCTCATGGGGGTCACGGGTAGGATATCATCATATACTGTAAGTTTGTAATAAGGCACTACAGTATAGATGATGTACTACTCTGCCTTCACTCACGAACACCAGCGGAGGAGAAAGATGGGAGCACCGCTCTCCTGGCCTCTGCACTCGACACCCACCGCCACACATGAAGAACGCACGCGCTGCGGACAGCCGGAGGAAGGGGCCCCGTGGGGTATCGGTCTAACCGTTACCATTACTGAGTTTAGTAATGGTAAAGGTTCTCCTGCTGCCCCTACAGCACACCCCTTTGGGACCAGTAGAGATGGAGAAGAAGGCACCCTCTCAACAGACCATGACCTCCCACCCCTATTGGGCCGCATTGAGTTTAGCACCAGAAGGGGTCACGCTTACATTGTAAATCCAATGCAAGAATGTGCTTCTGAAAGGCTGGTGTGGCATGAGCAGAGTGGGCCATGTGCCATGGTCATCCCCGGCTTGCGTCTGACTCCTCCCCAGCCCTACCATTCTTTCAAAGGCATCAGGGAAAAATCCATTTTCCGAGTGTTAATGCATGCTCCACAGTCAACGTCTGAAATGTGCTTCTAGATTGATGTAGTGTTTAAAACTGACTGATAACACTTTTGAATGTTTGCTGTGAGTTGTACGTGAACCAGTGAGTTTTATACTTTTAGAACGTTGTTATGAAGTTCCATCATGTGCTTAAAGTAACTAACGCTATGTTTTTCTTAATACAGATTTTATTAGACTTAACAGTACCTTAGAAGGAAGGAGGAGACAATAACAAAAACAAAACTTAAAACGATCACTCTTTTTTCATGCATATATGTGTAATGAAGATATTGCTGTGTGGTGCAGTGTGTCCATCGTGTGCGGGGTTGTTCTGATCTTAAGGTACTGAGGTGTTAATCTATGAGTCACTCTGGTTTTTTCAACAGCTTTATGTGGTCTTCACCCTCTCAATCTTATATGGAATGGGTTGTTTTCAGAAAGCAGCCTTTCAGGAAGAGAAGTCTTTTATAAAAGAGACATGAGACTGTCAAATCTGCCTGTTGTGCCATCAAATGCAGATCTGTTAGAGTCTTACCATATTCCTCTGTGGTCCGATAGTTTCCACTAGTTGAAAACAGACGCCTGACAACTTTCTAATCTACAAATCCAGTACTCACGAGGAAGATTTATTTAGGTCTGGCTAGACAGCACAGCTGATTGCTGACCTATTATTACCAATTCTTCAAAATAAACAGAGTGAGGTTTGGCTTCACAGAGGGGTTCTACTCTTCTGCCTTCCAGGGAGTGCTTCCAGTCGATTGCACGAGGGCCTACTTTACATCTGAAAATGCACTCAATCATTGCGCTTTTTGTCACTTTCAATTTTGTGTCTCCTTTATGTATTCTATACAGAAAGCAGCCATTGTTTTGCTTCTTTTTTACCAGCCTTCTCAAGGCCAACAGGGCAGCATTCGTGACTGCCTGTGTTTACATACATTGGCAAATTAAAGTCAGACAGTTTGGCGTAGCCACTGCTTGTTAGAGTTTTGTGGTTGGGGACTATCTCTGCACTGGGAGGGTCCAACTACTCTCCACACATTCTCTGTGTGCAAGGATTGCCAGATTAGATCTCTCCTCTAAAAGACAAAAAAAATATTTTTTAAGAACACACTTTAATGAAGCCACTGGCCAAAGATTGTGTAATTGAGTGGCTCGCTTTTGTAACCCAATCATTTGAAGGGGTGAGACGGGTAGACTACATTGAAAATACAAGGAAATGAGGGTATATCAGGGCTCCACCAAACATAGTTATATACACTCATCGGTGTGCACAGAATAATGTAAATCCAACCGTATCCAATCAGGATACTGCAAGTCACCGAAGAGGATGAGACTATTTAGGGGCGAGGACCTTAACACGGGCAAGCAACGAGCGTCATTACGAATCTTTGAGGTTGTTTATTTGTTATAATGATTAATTCTTCAACTACTGCCTCGGTCGTTAAAGACAAATATCAATGCAACCTTTGTTTGCGCCCCTCTGTTCGATGCAGTATGAAAACTCAGCAATTGTGGGCGTTATTTAATGTGGCAAGGGTTCACGGAGACCCTGCCGGGGCAGACCTGGGGAACAGCGCCCTCTCTGGGATGGAGTCTGTAGTGCCCTTATGCCTCTAATCCAGTTTCTGCACTCAGAGAAAAGGAAACAGACCACTTCCTGTAGCTCATCTGCCTCACTGCATCAGTGACATGCGCAGTGGGTGGGAGGAGGCCGGGACTCCCTCGGGGTCGAGCCCTTAGTCTGTTGGATGTTGGATGCCCTCATCCGTCCATCAGAGGTGATAACTAGCTCTTAGGGAATCGGCATGTATGGCTTATGACATGGGTGCAATTCAATAAAGTATGTGACATGTGTGCAAGGGGCTAATGTATGCAGTCAGAGGCTTTACACGGGCGTGGTGAGTATTAGCAAAGTTGTTTTCCTTTGTAAAGTGATTATACAATGTGGCCTAGAATACAGAAGCCAGGAATTTCTCAAGGTTGTTAGAGCATCTGTTGCCTACTGTGTCATTTGACCATTGTACTGTAGTATTATATCTGCGAATAGGTTTTTATTAAAAGGATTGTTCCCAACAGCATCTCATATGAGGCCACCTTTGTTTAGAGGCATGGAATCTGTGACAGATGAAGGCCCCTTGGTGTCAGAAAGATACAGATACTTATTGCAGCCATGAATACATTATCCATAGACACTGATAGCGATAAAGACTTCCCTCCAGGTGTATATGCTGCCGCGTGGCCCTTAGTGTCTGCAGCCATATAATCAGCCCAGATTCTGCTGTTTATTATATTTCCTGTTTTGTGCTCGTCACGCCTTATCCATGCCCTGAACCTCCCCCTTTTAGTATGTCAGGGTACCTTGGGTGGATAAGGGACTGGGAGCAGGAAGTTTCACAAAAAGAACGTAAAAATAATAACAACACTAGAAAAATAAGAGCAGATTTTTTTTTAAAAACCGCATAATCTCTGCTAAGGAAATATCTGCTGAGGATAATTAAATTTAAGAATTGAGGTTCAGATTCCTTGCATATTACGGTTGTAATGGTTTATAGTAATGTACTTCGGTTAGGTCTTTTATAATGTGTCCTTAGTTCTGAATTCCGTTTCACGGTTTGTCAGAGTGCATGGTTTGATTATAATCTTGCAATCTACCATTTTTCTAGTGTTCTTATTACTATTTCACCGTATTTTTGGAGAGCCTTTGTACGCAGGTAGCCTAGGCTCCGGCCCACAGCAGTGACGCGTCGTGGATCTCTTGCCAGTGGGCGCAGAGTGTCTTTCCAGGTCAGTCTTTGAGCCACGTGTGGCACAAGTAGTGTGGACTCTGTACACTCCCCTCCGCGCCCTGTGTTTGGGATGCCTCCTTCAGGTACTTCTCCACCTGAATCCCCGGGTTGCTGTCTCTCGTGTTTGCTTTTGCCCATACTTCTCTCGCTCTCTCCCTCATGCCCCCATCGCCCACTAACCCACCCACTCCTCCGTTGTTCTCAAGCCTTCGTCATTCTTTTTTTTTTTAGATATGTTTTTAAATATTTTTTTTCGAGGGCCAGGCAGCAAATGGCTGCAGCCTGCACACACTGCATTCACATAGTTCCAATGTCTCTTTTCACTGACCAATTTAAGTGGCACCTGCAAGTGTTAGATCGGTCAAAAAAAGAAAAGAAAATGGTGCTTTCATCCTTTCCGAGGCGCGTGCAGGAGTAAGAGTAAAGAGTGGAGGATAAAATGCAGTCATGCACACCTAAGCTGTCTACCTTCCAATCATGGCTTCCAGATTAGTCAGCTGAGCAGACCTTGTCTGATTAGTGGCTTGTGAGCTTGTGGCTAGCCCCAGTGGCTCCCAATGAGCAGTTTTCTAAAAAATTACCAGTTTCTTAGTCATCTCCATGAGTCGTTTGAGAAGAGCAGATGCCAGTGAAGATGACGTCCTTTCTTAGCTGGGTGAGAAGTCCATAAAGTGCACGTGCTGTGTGTGGCTGCGGTTTATTGGTAGTCACAGTGGCTAATTACGGGTACAGTGCGTATCTTGATATTAGCGTGGACATGGGTTAATGTGGGCAGTGGTCAATCACTGGCACAGGGTTAGCATAGACACATCTTGTGTACCTCAAAGGCAGTGTGGGCTCAGTCGGTGTCTCAGGATGAATGAGGGCACACTGTTAGAAAGCCAATGGTGTATAATGGTAGGGGGGCATGCCCGAGAATAGCCATTCTTAACCTTTCAGATGGCTTTGGAGATGTTCCTGGTGGGACAAAGACATTCTCTACAACACAGAAGGCTTTCAATAACAGCCAGAAACACACGGGAAACATTTGCATCTACACCAGAAATATCACACACTAAACATAATGCTGGATAGACTGATAAGAGGCTGACCACAAGAATATATTGTGCACTCTGGCCAGATATTACAAATCTGACCAGGTCTGTGACATGGACCTTTCAGACTGAGACTAGACAAGGTCTGTCTTACAAAGGCATAAGACAATCCTCAAGTAATGCTAGGGTTCCCCTCCGAGAATTCAACATCGTCCTCCGCACTTACACGACCCCTGCGATACTACATAAAATCTCTCCTAGCACACCTGATGAATGGCCTTTATCAGGCCCAGAGAGCCATGGGTTCTAGGAGGGACAAGTGGAGAGGCAAGACAGGGCCATAGGACAATGACTGAGGTCAGCCTAGTCACCTGTCTGTTGGGTATATCAACATGCAAGACCAAGTCAAAATGAGGTAAAGAGCAACACAGTTGACAATGCTAAAAGACAGAAGATAGCAATACCTTTGAAATAGAGAAGTAGAGGGATGGCTCAGAAATGTGATGGACTGGGTAGCGCCAGAAGAAACCCCTATTAATATGGTCCATAGAGCTGGCAAGTTGTGACAAGATTTAACCAACCAGAAGGTATATAAACAAGACTTGTTATACCAACCTGCAGGGTACGTGTCTATATTTTGGAGACAGAATGCAGATAGTCTCAGACCTGAACTGGGCTCTCCTCTTCCAGCTTCAGACATGAATGGATTATGTGACTGACTACAGAAGTAAGTATGATAGTGTTATACATAGCTGCAACTGGAAGTCTTTGAGCAGACGTGATATGTAGTGGTTTCACCTTGCAAAAAACATTCCTGCTTGTTAAGCAGGCACCCTTGCACTATGACCACAGGGTGTGGGAATTGTGCCGGGCATAGGGTTGGCCGCAGAGCCCTGCATCCAACCCATTGTGTGCAGGCAACTCCGCACCATGCCTTCTGGCACGTACAGAGTGCAATTGGTCTCACAAGTCATGGCCACACCCAGGCTGACGTACTGATTTTGTCAAGGAGTCAACACACCACAATATTAAAAGTGAGCTTATTACCTTTCTCAAAGGGTGAGCAGATCGAGAGAGCATCTTTCTTCCAAAATCACCAATAATTTTAATCAAATATGTCTGTAATTCACACATTGCAATGTTTAATTATAGTGCATATTATAAAAAAATGTTTAATAAAGTTTTAATTAAAAAAGAAATAAACATGTCTGTGAGTCTTTCTTTTAACAATTTTCACCCCACACAATGCAATCATAAAAACACTCACAAGAGAGCCTTGCATTCAGCTGAAGAGCATAGAGCTGCTCTTTTAATGTTGATGCTTCACTTCCTGTAGCCCCTACAACATAAAAAAAATGCTTGATGGTGCCCCTGCTACTTCTTGGGGCACCACAAGACTAAACATATTGTATATTATAATGCCATAGGGCATCATGGGGCACTCCTTCCTAAAAGCAGTGAATAATAAATGAAAGGCTCCCTCCACTGATTTACTTTTGTTTCAGCATTTATAAACCAATGCAGGATTGCCCGGTCTTGCTGATAGCATGCTGGGAAAATATAAAACTCTAGCCCATTCTCATTAGGAACCATCTCATCACTCCTTGCAACGACTTCTAATCGATTGTCAACTCCAAGCAGGATCTCCTCAGCCTCACCGTTTCCCCTCATTTTACCATTTGAAAACTGCAGTCCGAACAATGCAAGATGGAGCTTTGCCTCTTTCCCACAGTAGGTCGTCCATCTGGGCCACCATGCAGTTCTGCTGCAACCACACTGGCTGTCTGCTGGAGCCATTCAGATCAAGATTATTTCAGAATACTTTCCTTGAGGGTGTCAGTGCTCAGGACACGTATATATGAAACCAAGGGCCAGATGTAGGTAAATCCCATTTACCGATTTTAAAATACCGAATTTTACCGATTCGGTATATCAAAATCGGTAAATGGGATGTAGGTCCCAACATCTGGATTCGTTACCGATTCCTTAATATTTCGGTATTTACCGATTCCGTAATTGGTATTTGCTATTGAATCCTATGGGCCTTGAAGCCCATAGGATTCAATTTGAATACCGAATCGGTATTTACCGATTCGGTAAATACCGAATCGGTATTTGCTATTGAATCCTATGGGCCTTGAAGCCCATAGGATTCAATTCGAATACCGAATCGGTATTTACCGATTCGGTAAATACCGAAATTGTAAAGGGTGCAGGGGGTGTCCCTTTGACACCCTCTAGCACCCCCAAAACGGGCATGTGTGCAATGTGGCACACAGACATGCCCTAAAGGCACGTCTGTCTGTCACATGGCGCATGTGTACATGCACAGATGTGCATGTACACAGGAATCGGTATTTTACCATGGATTTGTATTCCATGGTAAAATACCGATTCTGTAAGCCATGTGCCAATGGAAAATTGGCTACCCACATTGCATTTTCGGTAATTTTACCGAATCGGTAAATATTACCGAATCGGTAAATTTACCGATTCGGTAATAATAACGATTCGGTAAAATTACCGAATATGTGCCCCTACATCTCCATAGCCCTTTACCGATCGGTAACGGCCGAAAATCGGTATTTTCGGCCGATTCCGATCGGTAAAGGGCTACCTACATCTGGCCCCAAAACACTTATCTGGCAGCGCAGTTGCTCCCTGGCCGGGTGTAGGGGCGAAGGATGCGTGATACTCCTATTGTTTGGACCAGCAGTTCCCTCCAGGGATTTGGAAGTCCCCTCCTTGGTGCTGAGGACATGATCCTTAGAACTTCAGCCATTATACAACAATAATGTTCACCTTTAGTCTAAGCGAGAATTCACTTACTAGATATTTATCAACGTTCCTACATATTTTCTAGAGTTCCAATTGGCTTCCAGCTGACTCTGTTTTAAATCAGTATTGTTAGTCATTGTAGGCCCAGGTTACACTCTAAATAACGTGCAGAGTACATTGTTCCTGTTATAAGTAGGATTTCTTATTTTCTGTTTTGTTTTTCATTTCTATACAGCCTTCTGCCCAGTAAAATACATAAACCTTGTTTTTCCAGTGTTTAGAAAACATGCTGCTTTATTGTACAACATACGTATTTCAAGTGGCATAAGGGGCAAATTAAAGCCCCAGTGCTTTTTATGAACCGTTCAGGCTCCTTCTCTCACGGTTAACGCCTCACAACGCCCTCTCTCATGCTTACTTGCTAACTGCCCCTGGCTTGTCTAGAGGACTAGTCATGGCTCAAGAACTTTACTATCTTAAAAAACTGTTTACGAAACTAATGGCCATGGACTGTTTCTTCACTTTAACTCTCAAATACATTTTGAAGGAGTGAACACCTTGACCCCAAGATAGCATATTGTGGAAATATTGTCGAATTGCAAACTCCAACTTTCTCAAACACCAGAAGCCTAATTCGTTCAGCATCAACCTACTGCGTTAAAATGGCAACTTGGAAGAGGTGTTGCTAATGTGTGCCTATTAATAACTGTCAATTGAGCCCATTGTAAAATGACACCCTTATTTACCCTCACATTTTAACTAAACTTGTGAGGTAATCTTCTGCAAGGGTGTAGCTTAGTCAGTCTTCCTTCATCCTTGGCTCACAAGAAAAAACCGACACAAGATGGTAGACTGACTCGGGGTCCCCAGACCTGACTGCCATGCCATGAATGCATTTATTTGGGGATTTCACACTCCAAACATCCACCTTAAGCTACGCCCTTGGACTTCTGTTTCCTCCTTCACCCTTTTAAGGGCCTGCCAATGCAGATGTGCAAAGAACAGGTGATAAAGAAGCCAGGGCAGGCGATGGTGATATTGGGCTACTTGTGAGGTATGGATGCTGGTATGATTTAATGTATGTAGAAGCATTCAAAATAAATGTGTCCAACACTCAGCTTTGAAGGTGAAATGCATAATAGAGCGGCAGATCAGGCAGAAGTGTACTGAGAGTGTTTATCTCGTTATGCTTGTAAGAGGCATTTCTGCTCACTCCTTGCACTGGCGCACTGTATACTACCTAGCGCCAACTTTCGTAATTTGCTAATCCTCATGTAAAGCACTCTGATACCTCCGGGTCTAGCCAGCGCTATATAAAACTCTGCAAATGAATAAAATAAAATATACTTAGGCACCTTAAACCACAGTGCAAATTTTTGTGCAGGAAGGGGCTACCTACCAGCACATGGTCTGACGGGGACAGAAACAGAGACACGAGCACCGTAATAAAAGGGGCAGCCCACCTGGCCGCAGCTGTGGGCCCACAACTGCTATACACACTAATCTATCAGACTAGCCCACTGGGCACTGCCTGATTGCCAAATAGGCCACTCCCACCCTGTTCTTGAAAAACAAAAAAAACGCTTGGAAGCAGATTCAAAATACAGCCGCACATCTTGTAATCTTCCAGCTAGGACGCTTCATTGGCTTCCGATTTGCAAGAGAATCATTCATCTTTAAGGTTTGCATGTCCTTGCCGGGCAATGTGCTGAGCGACCTTTCATCAAAGCTTGTTCATTATCGTCCTAGTAGAGTTTTGAGCTCTAGTGATAAAGCCCTGCACTAAATCTCGCTCGCTCAGCAGATACTTCTCTTACCTGGATCCCTTTTGCGGACCAAGCTCCCACTTCATGTCCGCCAATGCGCAGATCATGTCAATTTTAGGAAATTTCTCAAAACAGAGTTATTTCAGACGTAACCAGTCTACTCTACTGCTTATTTACTGTGCTGCGCCGAGATAGCCCTAACGGGGTGATTCGTGCGCATTATAAATTAAATTAACATGTAACATAACAGTCCTCTTCCTATGTGTGCAGCGTGCAGCAAACATGGAAAAAGGAAGTAGCAGGAGAAATGAAGATATTTCTCCTCGTTATGCTTCTGTCAGGTAGGAGCACAATTTTGATGCAAACCCAGGTTTACAAGTCTTCGTAAACCTGGGTTTGCATCAAAATGTATGGGTGGATGCACGGGAGGGTCCATGCTCCACCTTTGTAATGCCTACTGGACGCAAAGTAACGCAAGTCAGCGCTTTGCACTGCCTCGTTTATCTTGCATTTACTAAACCACGCAAAGTGGTGTTTGTGGCTTAGTTAATGCCAAAAATGATTTTGCGTTGGTGCTGCGCCACAAAACTGACGCAGCCAGACAGAAAAGCTTTAGTAAATCTGGGCTCCAGTGTGTAGTGGTAGGGTCTATTATAGTTAAGGTCACCAGTTTTCCGTTTTTAATGATTTTTACAGATAAGTAAAGACAGAAAACTGTTAGATTTCCTTGAATATGGAAAAATACTGAAAATGGGTTTTCTTTTCGGCAGTTCTTACTATTGGCAATCATGCTAGCTTGGTCAACAGCTCTGCAGACATACAGGCAGCAAAGTTAAAAAAAAGAAAAAAAGGTTTCTTAATAAAGCTTAAATAAGTGCAGCAGTTCAACAGTTTAAGCTGTTCTACAATGCAAATGAGTTCAGATGACTGTATTGTACTGCAAATGTCTAAAACTCATTGGACAATCACACCTGAGTAAACATTAGTCAGTTAAATAAACGTGGAACTATGCCCATTGCAGCTTCATTTTTTACACTAAGCACAAAATAAATGTGGATATATACAGATAAAATGAGCTAAAGAAATGAATGGATGAATACAGACAGAAATCCCTCAAAAATAAATTTCATAAAACCAACAGCTCTAATTATAGTGTTTTAACCGCATCGCTGCAGTGGCTTTTCCCGCTGTGTGCGGCAAATTATGAAAAGCAACTTTACATGACGAGCTCAGCTCATCATCCGCACACGAACACCGTGGCTGATGACGAGCTGAGCAGCAGTGAAGGGGTTAACTGTTTTCAACACTCCCTTTTAAACGTACACCAATGCAACTTAAAACATGACAGAAACAAAGGACTGCACAAGGCAAGGCTCAAAACACAATATTAAATGCTAAACTAAGATGGCGGACCTTGTGTGGCTATTTCCATATGTGGGTCTAACACTTCAAATATTGAGATATTGCGTGAAACATTTGATAAAGTACTCTAATTATCTGGAGGCTTTTACCAATGATTCTTCAGTGCGTCTTGGGAGTATGAGTGATCTCAATTACTGAAATTTACACTCCCACACTCAATGTGCCAGAGGGACAAGAGTGCCTCTGAATGAGGGTTTCATGTGCTCTCATTCCATCACCACATGTACCGGCAGCTCATGCTGGGTTATCCCCGTTGGGAGAGGGACAAGATTGAGTTGCAAATAGTTGATTCCAGTATGTAGCGGCATGTTGGAGCCAGAAACAATGTACTGCAATGAAATAACCAGTGGCTGAAGTGCTCCATTTTGTTCTGTTAATACTCGGTGCTTAGGCGGATGCCGCGTCTGTTGAGGGGAGGCGCTGGATAAAAAGGGGCAGGAAGACAGGGAACAATGGGGCATATATTAAAAGGGGATATCACCACCAGAACGTCACAGTGTTCTGGTGGCGCTATGCCTTTTTCCATATTTACAAAGCAGCGTTAAGCCACAAATAGTGGTAAATAAGGCTCCTTTAGACGCTTCACTTAACGTGCAATGGGTGTTGCTGTGGGCGTTCCACCGCAACACCCATTTCTTTTGACGCTGCCCCAGATTTACAAGGAGGTGTAAATCTGAGGCAGCACCAAAAACTTACGCCATGCGAGAACAGGCGCTAGAATGGAAAAACTAGGAGACACAGTGCAGAAGTGTGGCTCAATGGTTAGAGCGGCAGACCCTGATGCAGAGGTCTGGCCCGGGACCAGGGTTCAATTCCCCGCCCTGGCGGGTCTTGGGCTCAAAATTCCACGGACCTGATAATTCTCGCCTCGGTACCTATTCTAATCATGGAGTCCCACTCTGCAACTCTGGGCAATAGCTTGCTTAATCTCCACAAAGGCCCCCACAACGCTAAGGATGCCTGGCCTTCACCCTGGGGGGTGCCCAGGAGTGGACGCCTCACAGGGAAAGCCAGGACGGGGTTCCACAGCGGTATTCGTACAAGCGCCTTGAGACCCTTGCGGGTGAGTAGTGCGCTATACAAGTATCAATTTACAATTCATTTCCCCTCATTTTTGCTTTTTCTATCTGTGCTGCGTTCTGCAGCAGACATTTAGGCCTAGATGTAGGTAATTTTATTTTACCACTTCTTAAATACCGAATTTTACCGATTTGGTATTTAAGAAGTGGTAAAATAGAGGGGGGGGGGGATGTAGGTATTACAGAATCGGTAAATACCGAATCGTTAAGATTCCGTATTTACCGATTCTGTAAATACCGATTCGGTAATGCCCATTGATTCCTATGGGCATTGAAGCCCATAGGAATCAATGGGCATTATCGAATCGGTATTTACTGATTCGGTAAATACCGATTCTACCAAGGGTGCAGGGGGTGTCACTTTGACACCCTCTAGCACCCCAAATACCGGCATGTGTGCCATGTGGAACACAGACATGCCCTAAGGGCATGTCTGTGTGTCACATTGCACAGGTGTGCATGCACACCTGAATTCGGTATTTTACCACACAATAGGATTGGATGGTAAAATACCGACTCTTAAGGGCCTGTGGCACTCTTAGGAGTGTCACCTACATATGGATTTGCCGAATCGGAAAATTAACGATTCTTAAAATAACATGCCCCTAGATCTGAAAACCCTAATACCGATCGGAAAAGGCCGAAATCGGCCGTTTCTGACCGGTATTAGGGCTCCTACATCTGGCCCTAAAAGAGCAAAATGCCATTAATGATTGTTTATGTATAGGAAGGTGTCGTCCCTTACTGTACATAAACAATCATAAAACAATTACGGTTTGCTACTTCTATGGTTGCTGCATCCGTGTTTTGAAAATGTCAGAGCGCGGTGCAGCCAAATTAGGTGCAACTCTGACATATTCTTGTAAATATGCCCCATTGTAAGGTTGAGAGGGTGACAGACGTGGGATTTGGGTAACAAAACACAGAAGCACCAGGTGGGGAAAGTGTTGGGGTTCAGGCATCCTCATAGGACGAGGCGTTTCGACAAATACATTAAACTGAAGTGAAAGTTGTATTAGGATGGGCAATGGTGAGTAGTGAAGGAGACCAGATAGGGAGCAGGTAGGGTGTGTGTGTAAAAGAGAACAGGTAGGTGTGATGCAGATTTAAGTGGGTCACCGTGGTCTACCCAATGCATACTGTGGCAACAGGTGTATGACTGCTAATCAAGCACATAGGTAGCCTATATGTAAAATATTGTTTCATTCCCTAGCCCCAGGAGGCAGTGAGTCACCAAACGTGTTTTTAACTTTTTTCGACAGGGACAAGGTGTGAGAGGGCGTGTCAAGAATCAAAGGATTGCTCCCTCATGCCACAGGATACACACGGATTACAACGCGTTTCCTCTTCTTGCAGCAATCCGAACATTATGTTGACAAACTCCCAGGGAACAGAAACAGAATACATATATACACTTCACCTTGTTTAATCTCGCGGTAAAACAACATCCACCACGGATTCCGATTTTACAGCTCAAAGAAGCGTTAGATGCAGTGGTTTCCTCCAGCACTATTTCCAGAACGCCACCTTCCACAGCTGCATGGTCCTTAGACGCTTTGCTTGTGTTCCACCACGTCACCATTGACTTTGACATCATTTTCGTAGACATTTGCAATTACACCAGAAGCCTGAAAATCTATATGGGGTGGGGTGGGAGTTGGATGGGACGGAGACAGGTTACGAGGCGACTATGTGATACTAACGCAGCACGACCGCTGATGTAATAAGTGGTATTCATATTTATCTGACTTAATGAAGAACTGAGCAAGATCACATGTCAATCGGCCGAAAGTTAATGGGAGAAAATGAGAAAAGACTGTATGATGATAAAGTGTATAACTGTAAAATGTGATAATTGATGCAGTCACGAATAAAGAGTTTAAAAATAAGTCTGACACTCTAAAAAACCCTTTACCACCTGAAATAGAGACTAACACAACCCTTGTCATCCACCATAAACCCACGAGACTTAGATTTATATTGCTTTGATTTGATAAGCTTTAATGCTGTTAGCAATGTACATGGATTTTGACCCATTTCAATATTTACTGAAAATGGTAGACCTGGGAGTGCGCCAAAATGCTATGCCTTCGCAGTTGAGGTGCAACGAGGAGCAATATCTTTATTTCTCCTCATTACTTCCTCTTTCTATGTGTGCTGCACACACGCAAAGAGAAAATGTCTCAGGGAATTCTTTTTGTGCAGGAAGGTACCCCTTCCTGCGCAAAAACAAAAGTCTTTACAGAGTAGGCATCTTTGCACTATATTGCAAGGGTGTCTGCATTAGCGCTAGGTAGCCAAAGTAGTGCCAGCACAGGCACAAAGGCAGGAATGTGCTGTATTCCTTTAAATACAGTGCATTTCTGCCCATTTCCTGTCTCGCAATAAGGTGACTTGCTGCACTGGAGAGGCGTGGTGCAGGTGGAGAGGCGTGGTGCAGGTGGAGAGGCGTGGTGCAGGTGGAGAGGCGCGGTGCAGGTGGAGAGGTGTGGTGCAGCGGCCAGGTCAGCTGACTTCGGAGCACAGGGCTCACAGTTCGAGCCATTGCTCCAGGGGCAGCTCAGCTCAGCACCATGTGACTCTGGGCAATAGCTCACTTAATTTCCATGATGGCCCCCAGCGCCTTGAGACCCTTAAGGGTTAGTAGTTTGTGCTTTACAAATATGGATTTACACTGCGTGACATTGCCATAAATATGTCCCAGGGTTTCCATATGTCCATGATAATGATCTCGCTGACAGACTGACTGTTTTTACTTGCAACGACTCATTGCATATACTCTGAAACGAGCCTGTGTACAATCAAACAAGACCATTTATTCAACTTTTTTTATTAAGACAACCCTTCTACTTCAACACAGTTCTTATAGTGAGGTCATTTGCCTTGACCATCACTCATTCGCCATGCAAGAGGCAAGTATTCGCTTGAGGATAAGCTATTTAACTCACATCATTAGCCAATAAGTGATACTCACGCTCAGAGTCAATGGGCAATCTGAAGAGAAAGTCTGCTTTAACATTTTTATGACCTGAAATCTCACAAAGTGAAGGAAGAAACTTAACTGAGGAGTTTCTTAACTTTTTATGTAAGAGGCTCGAATGTTTCTGGCGCAGAGCCTACGACCAAGGCTGCAGAGAAGAGTAAAAGATAGCTTTGATAGCTCTGAAAGCTAATCCACTCCATATCAATCGGTCATGCAGAGATTACCATGTTAAGCAAATTTCCACTTCCTCTTTCAGGTTTTAAAATCTCTTACCTCACTAACTTCTTTCTCACCCTTGTCATGTTTGTCTGAAAAGAGCTATAATGCCCAGGCCTCCTTTTTGTATGAAAAGGTGAAAAACATCTATGCCTACTTTTAGCCAAAAGTCACAAACCATCCACAGCTGGAGGGATGGTTTACCCCCTTAGGCGAAAATGTTAAGCTCTGGTACTTTAGTCCTATCCAAACCAAGGAATTTGCTTCCCTCTACTCCGCCATTAAATCTGGATCTCCATCTGACTTTATTTCCAACACAATCTTGGAGGAGGGTTGTGAAACTTTACAACCGGTCCTGTGTGAATTTATCAATCTTCATCTGGCCTCTGGGTGCGTTCTCAACCAGTGGAAACATGCTATGATGGTACCCCCCTAAAAAAAAACTCTACTCGACCTCTCCAAGCAGTAAAATATCAACCTATCCCACTGCTACCCCCGTGTTCTAAAATTGCATAGAAGCATGTGAATAAGCAACTCTCTAGCTATCTGGAGGACAATAACCTCCTGCAAGGGACTCAATCTGGCTTCAATCCTTCTTACTGCACCAAACCCGCCTTGACACTGGCCCCTGAGTCAGCCCCTTGGATCATGGGCATTGGGGACACTGCAGCCATCCTAATGTTGGCTCATAGTGCCACCTTTCACACTGTTTCACAAACCCTGATTGAAAAAATTTGGCATCGGCGCCAATGCATTGGCTGGTTGTCTTCATTCCTGTTGGGATGCACCTTTAAGGTCTTTCCGAAACCTTTTAACTCTATGACACACCCCCTGCAGCAGGGAGTTCCGCAGGGCTCCTCACTCAGCCCATCCCTCATAAATGTAAATGTCTGCCCTCTGACGGAGGTCGAGTGATATGATTTTACCATTATTTCAGTCACAGATGGCACACAAATTGTCATGAATCTGTCGCAGAACAGCGACTCTGTGGCCTCCTCCCTCTGCCCATGCCAGTCAGACATAGCGGCATGGATGGACTCAAAAGGTTTAAAACTGAATGCTGGGAATACGTATGTCAACAAGCACCTCCACATTTCGCCCAATACTTGGTGCCCTGATGACCTTTGGGTGCGGCAGGCGTGTGTTTTTGGCCCCCTGCTATTTTTATTATATATTGACGGCCTTGTCCAAGCCCGATTCGCCAGAGTTGTGGGTGCTCCAACCATAGCTGGCTAAAAAGTTCCCATCCTGCTGTACGCCAACAACGCAGTTTTGTTGGCTAGAATGCCTAGAGGCCTGAAATCACTAATTGGTGGGTTTGTCTTATTCATGGGATCGCTAGGTCTGGCCATAAACCACTCCAAAACCTTTAGAGATGACATGCAATTTAGGGCACACCAAAATAAGGGGCACTGAGATAGATGGGCACCAGGGGAACATTACCCTTGAGTTTTTCTACCTGGGCAGAGATTCCAAGTGGAGTTGCGGACCTTGCATCTCACTGTGTGGCCCAAATTAACCAACTCTTTTGAGTATATTTTCAATTTGGCACGTGAATCAAGAAAAACCCCACCTACTAGAGATCAACAAAAGAAAGTGCCTGCCCACCTTATTGTGTGGTGCTGGTCTGTGGGGCTATACAAACCCTAAGGCTCTTTCAGGCGAGCAAAACAGGGTGTTAATCCCTTCGCAGCTGGGGTAATTCCCCCGCTGTGCTGGGGGGTCACGCACAGCGCCCCCGTGCGTCACGCAGCACGGTGGCAGTGTGCTCATGACGAGCTCAGCTCGTCAAGGCCACAACCGTTTCTGTGGAACGCTCGCACAGCAGGGGAATTAGCCCCGAGTGCGAGCGTTGCAGCCGTTATGACGAGCTCAGCTCGTCATGAGCACACGGCCACCGTGCCCTATGAAGAGCTGAGCTCGTCATGAGCACCCATGTGGTTAAGAAGTCTCTTGGAGGTTCCACCAACTTGCACCACACATATAACCCATCGTTAGCTTGGGATGACTATGTGGAGGACACCATTAAATTAGCCCCCCTATTACTGTGGTGCTCTGTATAGACAAATCTGCACGCTACCTTTAACAGGGAAATAGTGTAGGATTGCCTGAAATGTGACAGGGAGATGTCCATTCCATGGCTGCAGTATGTGAAGTCTGGGCTGTGTGATCTGGGTGAACCCCACCTCTTCTTCCAGCCTGAAAGGATGCTAAAATAAGATCTGGCCGAGGTTAAGATATGGTTCAAACAAAATAGATAAAAACATAGAGGTGAGGGAACTCTCTAAAACCACAATTAGGGAGCATGCCATCCTCCATGCGTCCACAGGTATGGCACCATGCTTGGGTTGGATTGACTACTTTTGGGACAGAAAGCTTTTGACATGATTTCGATTAGGTTTTGTAAGATGGCATTTGTGCTTTCCCTTTCAATATGAATCGGCTAGTATTCAAATTTGCCCCTGTGATGGAGTGTAGAGTCTAAACCTACTACACTTTGTCTTTTTAGGTCAAGCCTAGCGTAGTGCGCATGCGCTGCTCTAGAAAATGACCTCTTGGAATCACTTCAGCTTTTCTGCAAACTTGTGCCTGTGGCTAAAAAAAGCCAGATGCACGAATTCACTGAAAACCTGAAGTGATACCGCAATTGGTCAAAGGCTGGTGCATGTTCCGCCTTCTCTCTAAACGTTAACTCCCCTGGCCAAGGGGGCTCGGGAGCAAGCAGCAGCGCGGCCGCATGCCATCTGCATTCTTGACATTCCTTGTCTAATTAGCACGGTCGCTTTAACTTTTGCGGCCGTCCTTGTTTAATCATTGAATTCAGTTAGTCCTTGTAGTCTCCTCCTCACTGCGCACGTGCACACACAAATGAACTCACTCTCTCAGCACTAAAACACAGAGGCACACACTTCTTCGTACTATTATCACACATACATAAACAAACAAAACACTTATTCCTGCATGCACACAACGCACGCATGCACACATATAGACATACATGGAGAACAAATGCCTGTAGCCGTTAGGCTTGGATTCCTGGTACTTATCGCACCTCTTCCCCCTGCTGGTAGTTCATTTGGTACAACCTAAGTTTCCTCTACAATGCATTTGCATAATTAAGTTACATCAGCACTGCATACACACGTATTGGCTGCTAAAAGAATTACACCCTGGCAAGGAGGGTGTGGAAATATGTGAGGAGACAGCACAACTCCACGGTAGGCACCCCTCTCAGCAGCATCCTGTAGCTTGTATTATGTATGTACGTATTAATTCATTTTTGTATTGCTGAAAAGCTGACTGGACGGTCACGAGCGTGCTATTGCAGCATTGATTGGTTCACACAAAGCTTGCTTCCGAGTTACCAAACAGCCGGCATCAAGCAGAGTAAATTGGTGTGAAACGAAGGGTTTATCCATTGTCTTCCAGCCGGGCCCTCTTTGCGTTTCTCTACCATCTGATCCAGTGAGCCTCGGAGAGCACCTTCGCAGCGCAGCACACTTCAGATGTATATCTTTGCTACACAATTGATTTCGGCCAAAGATTACACAGTGAGTAATTTTGCACACTCCTTTGGGCACTTTTTGTTTAACTGTCGAACCTCATTAGAAGCTCAGTCAGGACCTGTTGAGGCTCCTCTGGTTTCAAGTGAAGATGAAAACACAATCTGCAGTAGTAATCTTTAGTCTATCGAGCCACAGGGCTTCCCTGACTTTTTCCATTTCTACCATATGTTCGTGTTTTTAGAGAATTTTAAAAAATCTATTGTATGAGGTAATCCCCTCCAGTTCTCTGATTAAAAGAATCTTCACGAACCAAGTGGGACATTAGGAAATCGGGTAGTGCTCCTTAATGGTTTTTTCCAGCACTAGCTTTCCATTTTGTGTTCCTATTTAACGTTACGCCTTTTGTCTTAAGAAAAGCAGAAATTATTCATGAAAGCCAAGGCCCAACTGAACTTCTCTCTGCCCAGACCTTGAACTGTAGCAGTCTTCATGCTGCTAATGTCCTGTATAGTGCAGCTACCCCCTCCTCCACCATTGAACTTATGGCATCTGACTAAAAAATATACTAACTGGTGCAATCGTAAATAAACAAACAGGGTTTTATGAACTGCCTCAATCTCCCAAAATAATCTGTAATTCAAATTATTTTGTACTTTCACTTTTGACAATAAAAGTCAACCAGCCTCTCATCTCTTCGATCTCAATATCTTTACATTCTTCCTTTCCGTCTTACCCCTTTGTGTAACCCAAGAATCAAAAAACGCAAAGTGAAAAATATTCCGTAATTGGGCATTTGTCAACACCGCCTCAGTCGCTAAATTGATTCATCATTGCTAGGCTGTGAAACGTTAAAAACCTCATAGTGGTCCCAATTATGCAAACCCGACACAAGTGACTATCATTACCCGTTTTACCGTTTTAGTCATTTCTGCAGTATTTATGGGTGATTTTTATAATCTGGGGCAGTATTCGTACTATCATCTTCCCCACTCCCCTACCCCCCAGTTACTAACCTATGGGACTTCTGTGTCTGTGTGAGTTAAATGATGCAAATCTGCCCTGTGCAGAAATGTGCAAGTCTTTCTGAATCTGCCAATCACCATTCTCCTTCAGCTCTCTCTCCTCCCCCCATACATATGCAAAAACAGCACTCACTTGATTTGCTTCAGTTTTTGTAAGAGTGAAGATTCATAGATCGTGCGCCTATGTTCTTCTTTAACAATGTGTACAAACGTGTCTGCATTTATAGCTTTTGCATTGAAGGGCCCATATAAAACTCCAGCCTGGCAGCAGTTGTTTCTTCATTACAAAGGTGTTAGGACCACACTGCCATTGTCCAGGTGGATGGATGATTCAAAAAGGCTCCCAACGCTATCTGACTTATCGAAGTGCCTAATTACAGCAACTTTTATTTTTTATACATCGCCAATACCGAAAATGTGCTATTGCAAAAATCTTTGAACAGCAGTCTTTGTTACCCAATTAAACAGTACTTTCACTGACCTGGGAAGGATGAACAATTGGGTTCGTTTTGCTCTTGCATTGTCATATAGTGGACCATGGCAGATGTTAGCAGTGAGCATTTAACTTGCGGAGCCTTTTTCCTAGTTAGGACAATTTTAAGTGCGCTTAATTGTATTTTTGTTATGCTCTCCCAGTTCAACCAGGCAAGTCTATCTCATCTCACCCCCACTACCAATCTCATGTCTCCCTCCCACTCCCCCCTCATTTCACACTCCCATACCCCCTCATTTCGCACTACCACTCCAACAGTCCCCTCATCGCGCACTCCCACTGCCCCTCTCATCCCTCCTTCACACTGCCTATCTCCTCTCTGTACTGCCTGCTCACACATGCTGCCTTCCTCAACACAACTATACTGTACACCTCTGCACTCTACACTGCTCAACTCTACGCTAATGAGCTCTTCGCCACTTGACTCTGCATTACTCCACTTTATGCCACTGCAATCTATTCTGCACCACTGCACTCATCACCACTGCATTCTACCCCACTTTCCATCTCTGCACCCTACCCTGCATCACTCCACTCTACACAACTTTACTGTGCTCTGAAGCAATCTACTCTATGCCACTTTGCAACACTCCAGTCTGTCATTGCACTCTTTGCCACTGCCATCTACTCTACACTCTACTCAACGTCACTGGAGTCTGTGCCAATGACACTACACCACTTCACTCAAAACCATTGCACTCTACGCCAATCTATTCTGCACCAGTGTACTTTACGCCACTTCAGTCTAGTCCACTCTACTCTGACACTCCACAATACTCCACTTGATGATGCTCCACTCCCTTAAACTCCGCAACTCTCTGCTCCACTCAGCGCCATATCATCACCTCAGTCTGCTCTCAGAATCTGGCATCTAATAATTGTTGCCTAGTGTCCATCCACTGTTTGTGTTGTAAATAACAAACTAGCATTAGAACAGGCAGGAAGGAGTTCCCAACATTGCAAGGACAAAAAACTAGAATACATTTTTATATTAATTCTTACCTTATCTTTTGTTCTAACAGTTGTCTTCCAAAACTATGTGACATCATTTCCCATTTGAGGTTACAGTACGCCAACTTCACGTTCCTGAGTGGTTTTAACAGGCATGTTGATGTCCCAAACTGCCCCTCGGCGTCTCAGCTAATTCAAACTTTAGCCAGCATCACCCAGAAACAGTTAGTTACCACACCTACCCATAGAGCAGACCATATATTGGACTTAATTTTTTCTATCACCACTAGTCTGCAAATTGAGGCCCCCTTGCATCTGATATGGACGCACAATGATTTTGTCTCGTTCAGCTACAAGGATGTGGGCAATCAGCCAAAGAGATGCAAAACATCTGAAAAGAGGAGGAACTGGCGAAATCTTACGAAGGAGACCTTTGAGCCTTCCCTTATATTGACCTTGCCTTCCCCTACGTGTAATCCCGACAGTGATTCGATTCACTTTAATCTATGGATCTGTAATGCATTGGAAAGGCTTGCTCATTTATGAACAGTAACAGCCAGTAGAGCTAAGCCATCTCCACTCTGGTTCTCTGCTGAACTTGAAGCAGAGAAAAGCCTCGGTAAGAGGTTTGAGTGTAGTTGGAGGTCTTATGATCCCACAAGAAAGCTCACCTTTAAAGAAGCCCTAAAAACATTTTGCAAACTTATGCGACAAAAGATGAGAGCACTTCTCAAGGTGTATCGAGAATGAGGGTAGCTCTTCTAAAGAAATTTTCAATACTGAAAAATTGTTTACCACATTGGAAGAACACAAATTGCTTTTCATCCTTCCCCTGCTCTCTGTAGTAGTGTCTCTGATTTCTTTGATGAAAAAATTCAAAGCTATACTATATGTTCCCGCCAGAAGCTGGCACAGAAAGACCGGTTCCGTCGTCTGATAATCCTTTGTGTTTTTTTCAGAATTTTGACCTATCCCTGAAAATGACTTACTTGAGGAGCTATTGAATTGTATTATAAGGAACGACGATACTTGAGGGAGGCTAAACGCATGAATTTATTAACACCCACTGGAGAAGAGATTGATTCCTCTCACATCTCCACAGTCCTCTCTTCCAAAGTTCTGGTGATACACCCAACATTCTACAAGAGCATCACCAGTTGAAGGAGAAACTACAACACGTCTCCCCCGTAAACATGTTAATAAAAGAAAAGGAAAAAATAGATGAACAAGAAAAGTGAGAATGCAATTACAGGTAAGAATTTCAAAATGCAAAGAAAAGAACTTAGCAACACTATAAAATGTAATAAAGAAAAAATGTGATGACAAAACTAGCTTTGGTGTAGTACATGACACAACAAGTTTTATTGTAACACATAATCATTGAGATATGAAGAACGTCTCACTCTTTTGTCACGACTAGAAAACACAGAACGACAAGCAGCTTACTGTGATGTAGATGTCTTGACTGGGTTTCCACATTACTATCCACCCTGTTACATAAAGAAAGTCAAGCCATACTCCAAATATTACCATCATCTAACATAACTACATTCTTCATAACTTTGATAATGCGTTTTGGTCCATAAAATTTTGTTACACCTTTTGGTGACCACACAGCTTTCTTGACAAACACCATATCACCCACTTTCCAAGTCCAATTGCAAACACCCATCTTCGCGTCATAACGGTTTTGTATTTTTCCTGAGAACTCCTCACTCTAGAATCTACAACTCTGGTGTTACGATCTTTCCCACACAACCACACAGAGTTAGGTTTTGAACCAGCCACTTTCCACTTGAGTTTCTTAAAAGGCGAACAACCAGTAACACAATTGGGTGTATTTCTGTGTGCCTATAACTTCTCTCTCAAAACATTCTTTAAGGATGACCCAGACTCAACAGCAGTTTTGGCACATGCCCTTACAAGCCTACTCATGCTTTCAACAAATCCATTGGCTTGTGGTGCATAAAGAGCACTGCGGTGATGAGTAATAGAAAGCTCATTTAAAAACTCTTCCATCTCCTGAGACGTGAATTGCACTCCATTATCACTGACTAAAACTTCAGGTATGCCCTCGTACGCAAACACGTCCCTAAGAAATTCAATGACATTCTTGGTTATCACAGAACCCATAGAGCAAGCTGAAACCCATTTTGAAGTATAGTCAACCAGGACTACTACAAACCTCTAATTAGGGGACAAAACTTCAAAAGGTCCTACATTGTCTACAGCCAACTTTGACCAAGGTCGTTCAGGTAATGCGACAGGTGAAAGTGGAACGGAACAGACTTTCCTAGACTTGTCATTGCTGGCACAAGAAGTGCATTGTCAAGTGCCTGTAACCAGAACTGTAATTTCCACAGGAGCAGACGAGTAGTTCCTCAATCCCCTACTCCACTATAGCGAGATAGTAAATGCTCACTAAATAGCAATGAGGGGGAAAGGGGAATGGGAAGAAAAAGAGAGACTGCCACTGGATTCAATCTGGTCTTGACTGGTGCCAATTTTCTGATGGTGCATTCTTGTAATTGTCTCTTTATTTCTTTAATAGTGGTTTTAATTCGCTTTTCTTCTGATCTTTCTTTTATCATAGGTGCCAGACTGCAGTGCCACAAAATGTTGGTAAGTACAATTATATATAGGGATCCCGGTTTTATGGTATTTCTTTTTTTGCCATTTCCCTCTGTATTTATCCATATTTATTTTTGGGGCACTTTTTCTCTATTTATCCACATTTATTTTTGCTACAAGCAAAAGAGGATGCTACAGCTAGTATTTTTCCACATTTATTTAAATTGACAATGCACACATGCGCTAGGTTGTTATTGGTCAACACTACATTCATCTGAAGACTTTGCCATTTGCAGAATGTCCCAAATATGCTTAAAAGTGCTATGACAAACTCTTTGTCTCAGAACCTTGCAGTTTCTGTCATCTGCAGGGTGCCACATCCTCTTCTCCACTGAACACCATACCGCCCCATTGAGAGAAACTCACACTGCCTTCAGCTACAGCCCATTTGTGCCCCGCTATAAACACCTGGAAGCAATTCAATTCAAATTATGCTCTACACTATAGTAATATGCTGCCTGAAAAAAAAGTAAAAACATACTGGAAAAAAGCGAACACTCATTGGGAATACAACTTAACACTTTTACACAAATTATTCAGAAATCATTGAGTGTTTTTGCTTGAAAAGCAAACAACATGAAAAGAAAAGTAGCGCTTCACTGGCACACTCTGTAAGGTGGCGCTAATCTGTTGAGTGTAAATAAAACCAATCTGGCCACTTTGCGACCACTCTGTCTAGCTTTATTTAGTTATGTATTTATTGGTTGTATTTTCAGGGTGGGAGGGCTAATAAAAATTTGGGGGGGGGGGGGGCTAATTCTTCAATAAACTGGCATGTTTTTTCCCCTGTCAGCTCGGGACACTTTTCTCTTAGTTCTGCTCAGCATACCAGGCTCGTTATTGCACACAGGAGAGTTTTGGAAGGGCGTGTATTTTAAAGTTCTTAAAAGTTTGCAGTCCTTTCGAATTCTCACTTGAACTGAATTATTAATCCTGTTCCCGATCTCTTTGCTTCGACTTCTTGCCACCAGTGTCTGGCGGAGATGGTTTTATTAACTTTTATTTATTTTATACGTTTTTATATAGCGTGGACTTTACCCGAAGGTGTCAGAGCACTTCACAATAGAACAGTAAGGATACATGAGGAGAAAATTACAAGTGAGCATGTTACAAAAGCACACGTTACGTCAAATGTGGCAATAGTGACAATGGTTCATGTGTTCCTGCTTTGCAATGATGCTCTGCTAAGACATACATAACAACTGTCTCAGCCTCTGTTTTGCATTAGGTTATGTACCTGCCCTGGATGAATAACAAATACCAGAAAAGCGTGGTACCAATTAGCTACAGCACCGAAGCAATTCAAACATTCGAGGTTGTCCCATATATTCTGGTGTGCTGCTAATTGGAAAGCTAACTACGAGTTCCAAAATGCAAAATAAAAAAGAGCTACTCAAGCCTGCCACGGCACAGCTCGACTTGTTAAACTGTCTTTTAATAGATTGGAAAAGAAAGGCATTTTATTTGGATAGCAGAAAAAGGCAGTTCATCTGGTGACCTCTGAACCCATCTCTCGTCTGCTATAAATCAAATTGTGCAGGTACGCCATCGAAGTGTTGTCACCTCATCTCATGCATTTAAACATTTTGTTTGGTTTAATATTTATCAATTTTTGTTCTCGTGATCAAATGAAAGTTGAAGTGGCTGGACAAAACAAATCAATTACTCGGAAATATATGACAGCAACTTTAATTCCATGATGGAAAAGCTTGGCTGGCCGTAGTAATGCAAGCAGCACTCGGTCTCCTACTTATTGTCTGTCTTTCTCTTTTATAGGTAATCTTTTGGTGTCGTCCCTGTCTCTTAATTTCCTTTCGCTCATTGTGCTCCCAGGCAATCGGCAGAGTTAAGAGGCAGGCAGGGGCTCTAAGAAGCGTAAGAACAACAAAGCCTTATTAACAAGTAATTCGTCCTTCAAAGACCTGTGAAGTACTAGAGTGCGCCCGGGAAGCTGTCTCAGCCCGGTCTGACTCCTCTTAACCCTCTAAGGAGGGGGGAGACACCAGATGGCTAGGGGTGTGATTTTACTGACGTCAATGAAGACCTCACTCGAGCGTTGTTACTTAAGGCTGGTCTGCTGGAGCACAGCGCTGCAAAATGTACTAGTATTTTCCCGTTTTTACATATAAATACAGATAAAGGAAAACTTGATTTTCGTCTGTATTTATATGTAAAAATCTGTTTAAATGGAAAACTGGGAGCCCTAATTGTATATATATATATATAATTCTATTTACTTGTTGCTCTGTTAATTCACTTGTCAAAAGTTCTAAATTGCGTGGAAATATCCAAATGAAATGTCAAGTCACTTCCTGAATCTTGGTGTGCTCATAACTTGTTCTCTAAATAAAGTCTCTTGAAAAAACTGGGCTTCACTCTACTCCAGAGCTGCTTCATGGAATCTTTAGAAATAAGGAAAAGCACTATTCTCCTGCTTGAACTCAAATGACAATTCTGTCCTTGAAAACTCTTTGACTTGACAACAGTAAATTAGAGATAACTTACTTGCAGAATATCAGGAAAGGAAAGATACCCCTCAGACCGGACTGTCTTACGAGTGCTGAAAGCGTTGCTCCGCTAGCTGAATGCCAATAATTTCTCTCTCGAACCTGCAAATGTCCTGGAAATAGGCGCTAAGAGTAGTGTCTCTGGAAAGGTGTTCAAATAACTTCAATTCTATCAATGAGGGCCTGCAGAACCGTGAACGGCACCCGGAAATAACAGAGAAAGCTGCTGCCTCATGGAGAACTTCAGTTGAAGTGCGCAGCGCAATTTGGAAGCGCTTGCGAGCTCAGCTGTGAAGATCTGTCAGCAAAAGAACTAGACCAGCAACTGGAAACAGTAGCGGCGGCCTTCTTGGAATTCCGCGAGAATGAAGTAATCGGAAATCGAAACCTCTAAGGCTGCCTGCTTTAAAGGAATGGATATACGAAGCCTGAGAAACAGGTAACAGGGCCTTTTAATGCCTACAAATCTGTCAAATGCTTTTCTTGATTCTAGACTAGCCAATCCTAACATGCATTCCCTAACTACAACTTCTACCAGACTGACTACCTCAGGTCACCAATAAGTTTCTATCACCCTGGATTTGGTTAGGCTACGTCCAAGGTAACCTTCATGCGCTAAATTATCTACTCACGAATACTAGAAGGGGGGGGGGGGGGGACAAATCTCTCACCACGACAAAGCTTACTGTAAAAAATGTTCAACTCATCATGTACATTCCAAAACCCTCTAGCACACCTTTAAACATCACTGAGGACAGGCCACCCATTGACAACATAATTCATAATGATCTTTCTTGAACTGTCTGATGCAAAACTGGCTTCCCATTCAATTTTGTTAATAGCAGGTTCTTTGACCCATGATACCACCGCGGCATTGCTTACTGTAACTAATTTGTCAAGTGGCATCCTGGAAAGACAATCAGTGGGAACATTATTAAGCCAGGTAAATATTCTACAATTAAATTATACTCCCAAAGTCCCTCGATCTACCTTTTAATCCTAGGAGTGGTGCTCTCAGCCTTTCTGCAAGCAAACATGTGGACCAGAGGTTTGTGGTCAGACCGGACAAGAAAAGGTAAACTCCAAAGGTAAAACCTGAAGGGATTGATCACACATGTGCAGGCTAATGCCTCTCATTCTATTACTGAGTAACGTCCTTCTGCCCCTTTGAGAGAACGCAAAGCAAAACCAATAACTTTCCCGTTGCGATCAATAATTTGGGACAAAACAGCACCCAACTCACGTAAACTTGCATCCGTAGTTAGCATTGTTTTCTTAGTAACGTCAAAATGACCCAAAGTAGGCATGTAAGCGATATCACATTTGACCTTTTTGACAGCAAGTTTGCAGTCCTCCGACCATACAAACTACACACCCTTCTTGAGCAAAAGTCCACACTAGCAACATTGTTATGAATTTTGAGTAATACTCTGATAACCCAAGAAAAGATTTCACTTGATCTTTGTTAGTTGGAGCTGGAGCTTGAAATATAGCTTCAGCAAAATCTATCTTGGGGTTAATTCCTGCACAGGAAATGGAATGACCCAAATAGGAAACAGATTCAACTCTGAATTTACACTTTTCACTCTTTAAAGTGAGCTTGTGTTCTTGTAACCTGGACAGTACTTTGAACAATACTTCATCATGGCTGGCTCTGTCTTTACCATGCACAAGTATATCAGCTTGGTAAAATAAAACAGAATTTATGCCAGACAAAACTTCCTTCATCAACCTCTGGAAGCATGTAGCAGCAGATGCCAAACCAAAAGGCATTCTGATGAATCCGTAACCTCCTAGAGGGGTTACAAATGAAGTTCATGTTCTTGATTCCTCATGTAGCATGACTTGATGGTACGCATATGAGAAGTCCATTACGTTAAAAGCACGTGCACCACTTAATTTCCCCAAAGCTTCATTAATATTGGGTAAAGTTAGCCACTCGATCCAAATGCAATTGTTTAAACTTCTTAAGTCAACACACATTCTGATTTTGCTGCCTTTGTCTTTGGGCGTTAAAACGATCGGAGCCAACCATTCGGATGGATCTATCTCCTCAATGATCCCAATTTCAAGTAGTCTGTTGAGATCTTCCTGTAGGAGTCCTACCATGAGATTTGGCAACTTCCCAACCTTGTGGACCACGGGTTGTGCTTTCGCTTTATGGATTATTTTGTGTTTAAAACCACTAAGAAGTCCCAATTTGTCACTGAAAACGCCATGAAATTTTCAGTGATATTTCTGTATAATCCCAAGATGCGCGATTAGCATTACTTGCTCATGCGCATTGGGATTTAAGAATCCCCAAATCTCTTTGATGGCGCCAAATGCCTCTTTTGGCAACATACACTTTTACCACTGTCTCCCTTTAAATATAATGGTTTGGACACAGTAACCCACCAGATCAATGCTTTTTCCACCATAAGAAACAGGGTTGATATCTGGTGGTAACAGTTTCATGTTATCACCGCCAAATATGCTTTCCCAAAAGGTATCACTCAGAGTATAAGGCGAACCTGAGTCAGCTGCTGGAATAGCTGCTTTCAATGTAAACATCACATTTAGGCATAATAACATTACCATTGTCAACATCTTGCATATCATGTACAGCTCCACTTTCGATTGCAGTAATGTGATGAATAGATTGTTGTGCATACAATGTTTCATCTTCTACAAGGTTTACCTTTGCATTTCTGCACAAGCGTGCATAATGCCCCTTTTTCCCACAATTCCTACAGTACATACTTCTCGCAAAACAATTAGAAAAATTAGGCCCAGGGTTTTGACTACCACATCTAGGGCATCTCTGTTTAATATCCTTATTAAAACGATTATTTCCTTTTTGTTTGTCGTTCTTCCCTAGAGCTTTTTCATGTTTTCCTGCTATCTTACAAATTGTTAAAGATAAATCACCCAAATCAACACCCTCTGAATCACAACTCTTCAAACTAACCACATTCACATGAGGTAAGTCAGTGCTGTGCATTTCTTTAACTCAATAAGTAGTTTGTCAATGTTTTCTACAATGCTGATCGCTTCTTTCAAATTAGGATTTTTAGGCAATAGCTTCTCTTGAATCCTAGTGTAATTCGTACAACATACCAATTGATTGCGAATGAGCGAGTCTGTCAATTGTTCAAACTCACATGTTTGAGCTAATGAGCTAAGAACTTAAGGGCCGCCACATAATTGCTGACCTTTTCACCTTTGGCTTGTGTCCACATGAAAAACGTACGTCTCTCCATAACTACATTTAGGCGTGGTCTGAAAAGAGTTTGAAGAAGCAGGACACTCATTTCGTATAGGTCACCAAGCTCCCCAGCACCTCTCCCAATTGGTATTGGTTCTAAGCTGTCATAAATGTTTATACCTTCAATACCAAGATTGTGAAGTAAAACAGCTTGTTTCCTTGCATCTGAGAACTTTTCACTCACTGTGGCTATAAGATACTTGTCAAATAAAGGTTTCCATTTTTTCCATGGGGGAAGTGGTGTGTCACGTTCCGCAGGAAATTGAGGCGGTGGACTCATTCCACTGGACGCCAACATGCTTAAAAGCAAACTCAAACAACAAACTAACACAAGTAGAAATAAAAAAATCCAAAAATGTATCTAAAGTAATAATCTAACACAATAATTTAAAATAATGAACTAACAAAAAAAAATGATCGATGCACCGGATTATTTCTTGTCAACCTGAGTAAATCCAACTAGAATCAATTCCTTCCTGTATGTTGTACTAAGTAATGAGGAGTCTATACTTGTAATAGTCTTGATGACAACTCCTCTCCCTTTATGTATTTTTCTTCTCAGTTAAAAAACAAGTTGTGCCAGAAAAAACAAATAAATTGAACCTGTAATAGTACCGCCAGTCACTGTAAAGGAGTTCATTTGCCAGTTAACATCAATTCTTGCGTATCAGACCAGCACCGGTCACTTCTCCCTCCTGCTGTCTAATGCACTCTTCGCCCTAGTTCTTTTCCTATTGATGACATCAAAGCGTCACACTGTGGTTCGTCTACATATGATGATCAGCCACGCTCTGCGAGTCTGCTTGCGCTTAGAACACCTCCGATTCTCTTCGCGCTTGGTTCTAACGCCGCTCAATACTTGAACAATGCTGGCCCCACGCGACAACACGTCAGGACAAACTGCCATAAAAAAAACAGGTACAATCATACTTTGCTTTTTCCTTTGATGGCTGACAAGAACGTGAATATAAATTCCTATAACTCTCCCCACATTAATACGGTTTGGAAATCAATACTGTAGCTATCCGCGCATCCAGAGTTTCGTTTTATGAAATTGCTGCAACACTGACCTTTCACCGTGTAGTGATCTTTCACCACTTCTGCACTCTGGGTACTAGGGTGGGTGCCTTCATTCGTCACTAGTATTGTAAGGAATGACGACACGTGAGGTAGGCTAAACACATGAATTTATTAACACCCAGTGGAGGAGAGACCAACAGCCAGCATCCTTTCACATCGTTCTCCACAAGCCTCTCTTCCAAAGTTCTGGTGATGCACCCAACATTCTACAAGAGCATCACCAGTTAAAGGAGAAACTACAACAAACTGTAACTCTGGTTCCCCAGATGATCCCTGCCCGCCTCAGTTTCTTAAAATGATTGCTCTCAGTGTAAACCCTATCCTGATTTGGAACGCCTCTCTGAAATCTGGCATATTACCCGCCATATGGAAACAGGCGAACCTACTGCCGCTGCTCAAGAATCCCAACGCGGACCAGGAGGTGCTTTGCAATTTTAGACCCATCTCATAACCATGAGCACCCGCGAAAATCTTAGAAAAGATGGATCATAGCCAACTATTGTCCAATGCAGAAGCTAATGGTTTGCTGCACAACACTTGGTCTGGCTTCCATGCAGGTTATAGCATGGAGACCGCTGTACTGGAATTGTATGAAATGGTTAGAAAGACGCTGGATGGCGGTGCCTCCACTACGGTAGTGATGCTTGATCTTTCATCAACATTCGACACAGTAGCTCACTCGGCCTTGTTGAATAGACTGAGCCATTTTGACTGCAGGGAACGGTGTTATCTTGGCTACGATCTTTTTTGGAAAATCGATTCCAGCGGGTCTTCCTTCGTCCTTTTTCATCTTCACCCAAACCGTTGGTTTATGAGGTGCCACAGGGTTCAGTTCTCAGCCTGCTGCTTTTCAATCTATACATGACCCCTTTGGCCACCCGCATTGAATCCTGGGGAGTCAACGTTGTCTCATATGCGGATGACACGCAGCTTGTGTTTTCATTTAGAGAGCATTCAGAAGCAGCTTTTCTTAATTTCAAAGAGAATCTAAAAGATATCTCAAAATGGATGAACAGAAACTTTTTTAGTCAGTTGCGTCTACTCCTTCCAGTCTTTGGTGGCCCACTGAATTGAATCCTCCACCAATTGCGTCTTCTTCAGCTAGAAAGCTACTAATTATGTTTGATTCCGATCTCTCTTTTGAGGTTCAAATATAGAATATTTCTTCATCTTGTTTTGTTAAGCTAAAATCGGTCAAAAAGCTATTGGGTTTTCTTCCAGGAGACCCGAAAGATCCTAATCCATCCGTTGGTGACTTCGCATTTGGATTACGCAAATAGCTTATATCTAGGGCTTCCAGCTTCTCTGATACATAGACCACAAATAATAAAGAATGCAGCAGCCAGGCTCTTCCGACAGGTCCCACTTCGTCATCACATCTGTCCTCATTTGAGGCAACTCCATTGGCTTGCGGTTTTTAAGATGGTCTAGTTAAAAGCTTTGACATTTGCTCTTAGAGCCTTAAGTGGCAGAGGACCAAAATATCTCAGGAATAGGCTTAGCCTGTACCATCAGGAGAGAGCCCCGAGTTCTAACCACCTGCGTCTCCTTCACATGACAAAGTTCGACGTGGTGGCAGGTAATTTTCGGAACAGATGGCCAAGCTTTGGAACTAACTATCTTCACATGGCTGAGTCTGAACAGGGCTTCAGGAAAGATCTTAAAACGTGGTTCTTCAATCAAGTTTAGATAGGGTTGGCCGGGTCTATTCCACGTGGAGAGGTGTGGTGCAGTGGCCAGGGCAGCTGCCTTCGGAGCGAAGGGTTCACGGTTCGATCCCCGGCTCCGGCGGCAGCTCAGCTCAGCACCATGTGACTCTGGGCAATAGCTTACTTGATTTCCATGACAGCCCCCAGCACCTTGAGACCCGTAAGGGTGAGTAGTTCGCGCTATACAAATACGGATTTACATTACTCAGCCTGCTTTGAGAACCGAGACGCCTCAGTCGAGGTAGCTGCGCGCTGTACAAATGTGTCTGATTATTTGAGCCTTCCGGCCTCGCCTCTGGAGAACGTTCGGGGATGACAAATCTTTTGTCTTTAGATTATACTTGCTTTGTAACGGTTGTGGGTTTTTCTATGTACAGCGCTCCGATACCCTTGGGTCATGTTACCCTCTTTATAAAACTATTTAAATAGAATACATAAAAAAGACAATGAAGTTGTATATTATGCAAAATACCTTTATAACTACTCCTAGCAGCTTCAATGATATACATGAGAAAACCTATTGTGTCCTCACCCACAGAGCATGTGAGAGCCAATGGGAAGTGAGAGAGCCTCTCTTCGTCACTCCTGTTAATCACATAAGTCTTGCTCTTTTTACTTTCCCTTGAGTATATTTCCTCCCCCTTTTTAGCACGTCTTCAGAGTACACCCTTTAGTTCACACATGCCTTAACCCTTTCTTCACAGTCGCTGTTAAGCAGTGGCATAACAAAAGCCCATCAGCCTCTCGGGTGCGGTGGAGCCTGGAGCTCTAGGGGCCTCCTCTGGCACTGGCAGGTCCTTCGCCTGAGAGCTCCAGACTGGGTCTGGAAAGCAAGAATCCCCCTCAAGTTTTGTTACGCCACTGTGTTAAAGTACTTTCTGCAAGGCTTCTTAGGCTTTGATATTGGATTATTCATTCTTCCCTCGTGCTCCAGTGACTCCCCCCTCCACCTATTTCCCTTTCTCTTCTGTTTCTGCTTTTATATTAAAAATATTTCCTTTCCTGGAGATTGAGTCACTCTTGAACCAGTTTCCATGATGGTGACGGTTTCTATGTTTGTTACCACCTCATTCAATAATGCACAAAGTTCTAGCCCATGCGCAGGCCATGGTAGTAGGCATGTCCTTCCTTCAGACTGGCCTAGACGTAGCTTTTTGCTGCTTTCTCCTAAGCAGGTCACCGCACACAAACCTCCCTCGGCTATCGGGAGACCCTCCTCCAGTCTTTCACAACCTAGTGGAGCACATATTCCTCCTATGCCACCGCCTACTTCAACTTACCCTGCCCCATAATGCCTAATTATCTGTAGGTCATGACGCTGGTGGAATGGCAGCTATTGGCGGTCTCTTGTCTGACCCTATAATTAGAGGACAGCTCCCAAGGGAACTGGATCTGAAGGAAAGAATCACGAGGCGCCTCTGTAAAAAATAGCATATGGAACAGGTACTCTAGGCTGGTAAACACAGGCTGAACAACCTTCAAAAGAGGTATTGACCCTTTATCGCAAAACAACATGAATAACTTGCTTCCATTCAGGAAGATAAATCTGTCCCCATCCTTTCATGATGCTTTGTAATTTGGGGTTATCAAGTTGCATTAAACAAAAAGTGGAAGCACAGGGATGTCATCAATTTCATCAGTGAGAGTATTAGTGCACTACCCAAGCCACAAGTCTGATTTTTGAAGAATCTGTACCATATTGTTACTCAGATGTGCAGGCTACGCACATGTGGACAATACAGAGGTAAAACTTGCATCACTCATAAAAATAAAAAGGAAACAGTCAGACAGGTCAGGAAATCACACTTTATAGTTGTACATATTTCGGCCGAGCTCACCATCCGCCTTCTCAAAGTTCCTACTGCAAACTGAGTGCATGGAGTAGGCAATCAAGCAAGATGCAACAACCACCTATCCTCTCAGATCCACCACTTTCCTTTAACCTTGAGGTCCACTCGAGTGGTTGCAAAGTCTGTGTGCGTCTAAAACTGCACCTCTGACACTTGAAGCCTACAACCGGATAACGCACACCCTATTTCCAGAGAGTTTGACACCCTCCGGACCTTAAGGATTCAAGGGTCAGGATAATAAGGTCACTAAACATAAATTCTCATCAACCATGAGCGCCAAGATCAAGCTTCACCACCAGAAATGGTGCGCACTACTCGTCCAGCACCACGTGCAGATCACTGGAATGCTATTGTATAAGTTCTAATGCCCTATGTCTCACCCAGAGGCCCTTTATCACTTCATCGTGGATCTACAGTAAAGCCTGGGATTAAAAATGTCTGTTTCTCACTGGTAAGCATGTGTAGAAACGTGTTGACACCGTACCACCATTCTCTCACTAGAACATTCTAGCACTGATTCTTGCTAGCAATTTGAAGTCTAGGGTACAGCTCTTTCTTGGGAAAAAGTTCCAGCTGTCAATGACCAATGTGTTTTTTGCTGAAACATGTACTGGAATAAAAAGAAATCTATATTAATTTCATCCACCTTCTGGATTACTGAACACTCCCAATTAAGAAGTCCCTGCCTCCCCACCCAAATCAACTTGAAGCGTCTGTAGCTTCTTTCGCCGTGTGCACATCAGAAGAACTAGGACCATCTCAACAGAATGCTTTGATGTAGCCATCACACTCTGTTCTCCAAGACCATCATCCAAGGTCAATGTGCTGCACTGAGTCAAATAAAGATTGATTTGGGGACACTGGAAAAATTCCTAGAAGTCTGTCCAAGCAGTAAACCAAATTATAACACTGTCATCCACGAGAATTACGTCCCCCAGTCTTACAAGGACTAGTTTTGATCCTGCCCAGTGATGGAGGTCATCCAGATCAGTGACTGTGCCTGCAGAATGAGCTGCAGTGTCTGTTGCCTCTCCAGGTAGCAGAGCCAGGGTCTTGTCCAGTGAGTACTGGGACTGCAGTCTAGGTGTTCTCTCCAGGCAGCAGAGCTATGGTTTCACTTCTTCACCTTCACCACCAGTTTGAGACGAATATCACACAGGAAGATGTTCATAAGCTCATCACCAGCTTCCTGTGCTATCTTGCTGATTAGCTGACCTCCTTGACCAATCAGCATCTTCTGTTGACAACATAAAACAAAGATACTTACATACTAGCATAAACTACATTAAGCAACAAAATGGTTGCATGCTGCAATACTGGAAGGGCCTATAAAGCCATACTACTGAAGAGCAGAGTTTGCTGCCTGTCAATACACTGCCAAGAAGCGGAAGTACTGTGAAACGTTCAGTGAACAGAATGGAACCCACATGGCTCTTTAACTAAGGTGAGCTCTGCTTGAATGAGTGAGTAGCACATAATACAGACATACAAGGGAGAGATCTGCTCTGCGGAATGAGAAAAATCGATGCAGAAGGTAGAAATCTGCTTGGTGTGAGCAATGGTGTGAAACGTGCAGTTGCAATATTAGGGCAGCTGGCATCTCAGTCAGTGAGTGTAGTATTGGAAAAAGCGCAGGTTTAGTGATAGGAAAGCTCATCTTGATAGCCTGTTGTGTATGTGACAATGAGGCGCTAACACCATTAGGAGCTCACTAATACTGCGGCTTTAGACCTTAGGCTGTGGCCCTAGAAAGAAGGAGCTGTGTGTTGTTGAGCGTGGTTCCAATAAGGAGTTAATACTGGAAAGAGCAAGGCATAGTATTGATAGATTTAGTACCAACGATGAGGTAGTGACAGAGATAATGAAGTTTTGTGTCACGGAGTACGAGACTTACTACGATACATTCATAGAAAGAGTTCAGCACAGTGTTGGTGAATATAGCATTCATGTAGCTGTCACACTAGAGAGCACTCAACAGGGTTCTACTGAGAATGGGGTCCAATAGCTTTGGTGCACTGGGAAGAGCTCTGTTTAGTGTAGGTAAGTTTAGAAACCAAGATACTGTATCACTGGATAGTTCGGCTTGTTTGTGATGTATGGGTGGGCTCATGTACCAGTGTTAAGAGCTCGCCTTTGTATCGGAGTGCGAGACCACAAATTCTGAGGTCCCATTTACAAAATGATGATGTGATGCCATTTCTGTGAGAATAAAGATTTCACTACTTGTTTTTTGTTGACCCATTAAGCTGTCATGTCTGAATTAAAAGACCTGTCAACAGGTACACTCACCGCATGGCTATCTTTTTGTACCAAAAGCTTCTGCAAGATAACCAACTCCCCTCCTGCACCTTCTTCCCAGAGTTCAATAGACTACAAGAAAATGAAAGAAAAACGGTGGCTATGTAAAGTTAGAAAGTTCCATTTCACAGCACCTTTAAAAACAGTCACAGGCCAACTCTGCCTCTCCAGTTCATCAGACCTTTTGACATGCTTCCTCTGGATAAACATCAATATATTTTTAAACTTGTCCAAAGGGGTTTAGGCCACACCCTGGGCATTTCTGAGTACACATATGCTTGCTCTGTGAAAAGCATGAACAGGCTTGCCTCATCGCTTTAAATATTTCTCAACTTATTTGGACATCTGCACTCACCTTACTTGCTCTCACAGTTTTTTTTCCTACGGTGCATGTATTCAGTGATGGCCATTATGGCTCGTGGGTGGTGTGGCGGGGGCAGGTTGTCGCGGGGATGGGGTGCTTCAGTGAGCACAATTAAAAAAAATAAAAAAACTTACCTGGCACCGGTCCTGCGTCTCTGCTCCTGCTCTCCTCTGAATAGGAAGCGCAGCCAAGCCCCTCTGACCTATCACAACGCTGCAATGTAGTGTTGATTGGTTTGAGCGGCGCTCAGCCAGGAGCTGGAGGGGTGGACATGTTCTCTATGCAGGCTGTAATGCAGCCTGCATGGAGAAGGGTAAAGTGCGCATGACTGGTTTGGGCATCCTGGGAGGAGCGAACCGTTCGTCATTGCGCAATTAGGAGTGGGCAAGACACTCCTCCTCTGCTCTGCTCCCAGAGCACAGCAGCCCCGCCCGCAAAGCAGCAAGAAGAATAAAATGATAATAACGCACATTTATTAACATTTTATGTTTTGTGCTTTGCACTGCTCAAAAGCAGAGGGTCGATTCTCCTTCGCCCTAGTGGAGGAGCCACCACTGCATATATTACTTTTTATGTCTGTTTTTCCTTCTCCAAATCTTCCTCACCTTGTAAAGAAAGACCATACCATGTTCCGATTATTTTTTTCCTACCCACTGACACTATGATCATACTTGCTTTATATACACTTTTGCACCTGATATCATTGCTCATATATGTAGGAGTGCAAATCCCAGGACAGCTTTATATAACTGCAAATGAAAACATCTACTCTCTAGGTAATTTTAACTTTACTTATACAAGCGTTATCTGTTCTCTCTGGGCAGTTGCAAGATTCCTAGTACAGGCCTCGTTTGCGCTTTCGAGGTGTTTCTGAAATCACCTGTACATGCCCTGCCTGCGATCTCTGGGTTTTCAAAATTCTCAATACAATCACTGGAACCACTGTTTCTCAACCTGCCTGTAAAGGACCTCCCAAATCTTTTGTAACTTTCCCATCTTTGGTGCGCTACTTACCTGAGCATTCCAAACTCACATGTACTGGCCCTGCTTATTCTCTAATGCATTTCTAAGCTCACTAGCACGGTCTTTGGCTGCTCTCTCTGTACTTTTGAGTTCACATGCATAGCATTTAGCTGTTCACTTTGGATATTTCTGAACTAGCTTGCTCATGCTATGCCCAACCTCTGTTTTTTTAAGCTAACCTGTAATGGCCATTTTCACCCTGTAGCCCTGTTAATGCTTACTAGTTCTGTCTTTGCTTACTCGCATTGTTTAAAGCAGGCTCACACAAAATGGTTGTCTCTGCTCTCAGCTATATGTTTCTGAGCTCATCTGTATAGAAACACCTTCGGCCCTTAATTCTTGAGATCATCAGTTCAGGTCTTACCTGCTCGCACTTGTCCTTTCTTGCATCACAGGCCTTCCCCAATCTCCCTCTGAGTTTGCAAGCTCACTTACAATAATACTAACAATACATCATTTTTGTAAGGTATTGCTCCATTTCAAATACCACAAATTTATTACACAATTAAAACTTTACTTCCTATTGTCTGCTTCTATAATATTAATTAAAAGATACATTTACATTGGCGACTGGGGAGACCTTCCGTTATCTGCAAGTCTGTCATGCACTCCAGGCGACCATTCCTAGGGGAGAGGTACTTCCAGAGTCTTCGCCATTGGAAGACAGATTGTTAGACGAGCATATGAGCTGAGAGGAAATCTACCTTACCTATAAAAATTAATAAACAACTCCCCATACACGCTCTTCCACTTGTGCCACTGCTGGGAAGTGGCCTAGGCGATATGGCAGATGAAGACTGGCCAGAGGCTATGGCCTCCCCAGGGAAGTAGCAATCAAAGCAATGTATTGATTGGTGCAGTTAAAATACTCCATATATCCCATTTGTCCTGCACCACCATGGTAAAGATGGGCAGAGCAATTGAATCAATTTGATATACTTTTTCTATGACATCTGGGAATGCCCAGTGGTTCAAAACTACTAGAAGTCTGTGATAACGTGTATGAGCCGAGTATGTGGGAGCACTTTTACACCTTCAGCAAAGTGATGTCTTCTCAACATCTGGGATGCCACAGATATGAATCGTATGGCACAAACCTGGGTGACCCTGGGCATGATAATGGCCAAACGAAATATAGCCCATCAATGGGGGGCAGAAACTGTGCAACGCCTCAGAGACTGGAAGAGAGACATGGAATGGTGCACAATTACAGAAAGGGTGGTGTATGAAAGTAGAGGCTGCCCAAAAAGGTGGGAAAAGATTTGGGGCAAACTGAATGTTTATAGAGGTAGTCCATGTGCCGCCCACATGGGGCTATCCTCCAGGTTTGGAAATGTTGTTAATACAACGTCTGACTTCCACCAGATTAGGAGTATATTGTAGTACAAGCAGAGGACCAGTCCACAATGGAAGAGTACGGTTTACACTTATTGTATCTATACATGCCTATTGTGGTATGCAACTTTGCGTTCCTTTCTCAAGTGCCCAATAAAAAGAGGTTTAAACAAAAAATACATTTAGATTTATCGCCTATTGACTGTACGATATTTTCTGAGTTTAAATCACATGGGGAGAGCAAGAGCATATGCACCTGAGCTATTATTATGTTTAAGTAACATTCAATTTTGCTGGTAACTATTGACGCCATGCCGTGCACCTGAAAAAAAAAATAGTGGTGCAGATATTTTTATGTTGCTTCTTATGCAAATATTATACCACATCTTTCAAACTTTTACTCAACTGAACGAGCTCACTTGTTTTGTGCTTACAGGTATTTGGGCCTTTCCAAGCTTGCTTACAGTTTAAAGGAGATCTGCCTTAAGGTATGATCTTCTATGCATCATTATCTAAAAGCATGGTTGTCAGAGAGCTAACTTTATGAAGATTAGTTTCAGATTAAATGGAGTTTACTAGTTTTGGTCAGTCATGTGTAAGTCAGAACTTGGTCACTTTGGGCTTACCTGGTTGACATTGTACGGAACTTCCTGGGGCAGATATTCCAATAACTTTGAGCGGACAACATTATTGCAAATCTCTTGGGGACACTGGGTGGTCACAACGCCGCTGTGAAACTCCCATGGACTAGGCTTGGCTAGTGATATTAGGTACCTCTGGAAGACAATGAGAAAAGCCAATGTGAAATTAATCAACCATATCTACGTTATTGTCATTTTCTACCCTTCCAAGGTCACCTCATGCACTTGCATACTCAAGTAACAGGCATTGGCAAAGTCAACAGGTCTAGCCTATGCAAGACCAATGCCAATGTGTTTTAACCATGTTGTGCATCGGCAAGGCTAACAGTTAGTGCCATAGAGAAGAGTGGTATGGAGTGTTGTAGAGTGGAATGGCAAAGAGTAGTGTCAATGAGTAAAGTGGCATTTATTGTAGTCATGTAGAGTGAAGTACAGTGGAGTGGCGTAGAGTAGAGTGGACTGTCGTAAAGTTGTAGATTGCAGTTGCATAGAGTGCAGCCACCCAGAATTCAGTGCCATACAATGCAGCGTTGTAGATCAGAGTGTTGCATAATAGAATGCAGTGGTGAAGAGTGGAATGGTGAAGAGTGGAGTAGTGTGGCATATAGTGGCAAAGTGCATTGATGCAAAGTAGAGTGGCACAGAGTGCAGTGTTGTCGAATGGTGTAGATTATAGTGTAGTGGCACAGAGGGCAGTGGCAAAGTGGAGTGCTGTAGAGTGGAGTGATGCAGAGTAGAGTGGCATACAGTGCAGTGGGGTACAGTGCACTGCCATAGAATGCAGTAGTGCAGAGTTGAGTGGGGTAGAGCTCAGTGGCGTAGAGAGCAGTGTGTCAGAGTAGAGTGTCAGAATAGTGGCCTAGAGTGCAGTGATACAACGTAGAGTGGCATAGAGTGATGTAGAGTACACTGGTGCAGAGTACAGTATAGTGCAGTGGAGTGCAGTGGCAGAGTGCAATAGCATGGAGTGCTACAGAATGCAGAGGGGTGATGCAGAGTGCAGTGGCATAGAGTGCAGTAGCGTGGAGTGAAGCAGAGTGCAGTGGCATAGACTTGAGTGATGCAGAGTACAGTGGCTAAGAGTGCAGTGGCATAGAGTGCATTGGGGTAGAATGCAGTAGTGCGGAGTACAGTGGGGTAGAGTTCAGGTACATAGAGTGAAGTATTGCAGAGTGGAGTGGCGTAGAGTGCATGGGCCTAGAATGTTGCAGAGAATAGTGGCGTGGAGTGCAGCAGCACAGAATTCAGCGGCGTGCAATTCAAAGTCGAATAATTAAGTGGCGTAGAGTAGAGTGGTGCATAGTAGAGTGCAGTGGCGTTCAATACAGTGGCAAATAGTGCAGAGTAGAGTGTTGTAGGGTGGCATTGAGTGCAGTGGCGAATAGTGGTGCAGAGTAGAGTGGCACAGCGTGCAGTGTTGTAGAGTATAGTGGCGTACAGTGCAATGGAATAAAGTGGAGTGCTGTAAAATAATAATAATAATAATAGGGGCATTTGTAAAGCGCTGAGTTACGCACACCGGCGTGTCCCCGCGCTGTAGAGTGCAGTAGAGTAGAGTGGCACAGAGTGTAGTGGCGTGCAGTGTTGCAGAGTAGAGTGTTGTAGAATGCAGTGGCGTACAGTGCCTAGGCATAGAGAGCATTGGGACAGAGTAGAGTGGCATAGAGTAGAGTGGCATAGAGTATATTAGTGCAGTGCATAGAGTGCCAATGCGTAGAGTTGACTGCTTCAGAGTAGAGAAGTGGCGATGAGTGGTGCAGGGTAGAGTGGCGTAGAGTTCAGTAGCAGAGAGTGCAGTGTTGCAGAGAAGAGTGTCATAGAGAGCAGTGGCATAGCGTGCACTAGCAAAGAGTGCAGTGGCGTAGAGAGCAGTGGAGCAGAGTGCACCGGCGTAGAGTGCAGCGGTTTAGATTAGAGTAGCGCAGAGTGCAGTGGAGTAGAGTAGATTATTTGAGAGCAGAGTGAAGTGGCATAGAGTGGTGCAGGGTAGACTGTAGTGGTGTAGAATAATGGCATAAAGTGGTCTAGCGCAATGGCATAAAGTGGTTAGGGTGTAGTGGCATATTGCAGTGGTGCACAGTAGATTAGAGTGGCGACATTGGATTGGCATAGAGTGCATGGGTGTGGAGTGTTGCAGAGTAGAGTGCACTGGGGTAGAGTGGTGCAGTAGAGTGCACTGGAATAGAGTGGTAGAGAGTAGAGTGGAGTGGCATAGAGTGGAGCGGCGCAGAGTGGAGCGGCGCAGAGTGGAGCGGCGCAGAGTGGAGCGGCGCAGAGTGGAGCGGCGCAGAGTGGAGCGGCGCAGAGTGGAGCGGCGCAGAGTGGCGCAGAGTGGAGTGGCGCAGAGTGGAGTTTGGAGTGGCGTAGAGAGATTTGGCATGGAGTAAACTGGTGCAATGTAGAGAGGCATAGAGTGAGGTGGAGCAGAGTACAGTGGCGAAGTGGCATGGTGTAAGGTATAGGAGAGTGCAGTGACGTGAAGTGGAGCAGAGTAGAATGGAGAGGCATAGAGTGGAGAATGCATGGTGTGGTAGCACACTGCCATTACAGACAACACATTTTCAATTGAAATGACCATTACATTTGCACAGATATACAGTTTTATTTATAAAACTAGAGAGTGCACAAACAATGTGTGGACATGGCATCATCTAGTGTATTGATTTGCTTTGATCATGTTAAAGAATCTGTTTCCAACACACTACAGAATTAACAAACAAATGTGCTTCATTTGTGCTTTTCTAATTCTGGCATATTCTAAAAATTCTTGCACAGTTAGTTTACATGTGTGCTAGGAAAAAGCCTTTTCTCTACTCCTAGTATCCAGCAAGATTGTCACCTAAATCCTCTTACTTTGAAATCAGAGAAAGTAAACACCAAGCTCCCTCAAAAGAAAGAACCTGACATTTGAGCTCTGTCTTTGAATACACAGCAAATGAGAAAAGACTAGAACAAGATTTACATGCTGGTTTACAGAAAGGAGCACTCGTAGAAGTATACAAGGAGAGGTAGTGTAAAAAGGCGTTGCTCCTTGGGAACGACTTATTGAACCTGGCAAGCCTAAAACAAATAAAGCCAGAAAACAAACATAGCCAATGGTGTGCAACGAGTGGAATGTATCCCCAGTGAAGATTTTTGAAGGTTCCCAAAATGTCTTGAGCAAACCAGACAGCTGGGCTGTCAGGTAGGTTTCAACCTAAAAATGCCAATTTAATCATTATGTAATTGTAATTGAGTTTATATAGCGCATAAATCACCCGAAGGTCTCAGAGTGCTTGCAGATGCATGAAGGAGTTACCGGAAATCCGATAGCTAGAAGAGCCACGTTTTTAGGACTCTGCGGAATCTCATGTGGTTGGGTTCGGTTCCGATGTTTAGGGGAAGGGCATTCCAGGCATCCGGGGCTAGCTTAGAGAAGGATCTGTCACCATTCCTGACAGTGCGAACTTTGGGAATGGTTATCAGAAACTTGTTGGCGGACCGAAGAGTTCTGACCGGACAGTAGTTGACAAGCTTCTTCTCTAAGTATTTGGGGCCTTGTCCATTGATGGTTTTATGGACTAGGCAGCAAATTTTGAAGTTTATGCGCTTCCTAACAGGAAGCCAGTGAAGGGTTCTAAGATTAGGCATAGATGGGGAGCGGGGGGGGGGTAGATCAAGGACCATCCTGGCTACCGTATTCTGTAGAACCTAGAGTTTGGCCAGGAGGCTCTCATTGATGGAGGCCAGTAGAGAGTTGCCATAATCCATCCGGCTGATGATAAGGCATTGGATAGGGGCATGCGCAAGGAGAGGGGAATCCATTTAAAATTTTTCCTGAGGTTGCGCATCAGCCGGAAACTTGTGTGCACTATTTTGTTGACATGGCTGGCCATGGACAGCTTGTCGTCAATTGTCACCCCAAGGTTTCGGACCGCAGACTTGGAAGGGGGACAGGGCCCTAGTAATGGTCAGCTTCACACAACAAGCTGAAGGGTGGAAGCCCTGTAGAGCAACCATTAATAGAGAATTATAGACATGTGAGGTTGGAATGATCAGTTGTAGTGGTGGTGGGGTGCAGAGGGTGTTAGTGAGGAGAGGAGGCAAGGGACGCAAAGCACTGAATGGTTGAGAACCTTCAGGTTGTATTCAGCTGCATGAAACAGCCTGTAATCAAAGAATCTCTCATATATTTACCTTCAGAGTCTCTACCTCCTCACCGCTCACTGCAGACAGCATGAAGACTTCCTGAAAATGAGGCCAGCCTTTCTGAGTCTTTAGATCCATTACCATCTGATTCTCCTCTGCAGCTGAAGTAACACAATCTGTATCAAAATCCTCCAAGTTATCCAACTTTCTTCTGTGTCCATCTTTTCCAGAGTCCATGCTGTGATCGGAATCTGCATGGATATCACAGCTTGTTTCTGTGTGCCTACCTCCTAGATATTCCTCAAGCTGCAATTTGTCGTTTTTTTCTGCCTCACCAAGATCCACCTCCCTAGTTGCTGCTGGTGATTGCAAAGTTTCCTTCTGTGAGGAACCGGAGAAGGGCTTGATCAAAGATTTCACTCGCAGCTTCTTTCCATCCACAAATCCCTCTGTCAGCCCCTCCACCAAGTCCAAAAGAACTCCTTTCTTCTTCACGAGGTCCACCTAGAGAAATAAGAAGTAATAAAACATGATGATGAGAAGAATCTGGAAGAAAACCAACTCTAGGAACGCAAGAAAAAGGACTTTTGATTTGTGGGCATTCTGCTCAGATTAGGAATGTGATACTTCATGATTGATACCCATGGGGAAGGACGAGGTCACATATGGTCACAACACCACATGGGAGGGTCATTTTAGGCGCCACTAAGGTTAATCTTTGATAATCAATGATATTTTTAACGTAGGTCTTTCTTACAAATCTGGAAAACCATGATTGTGGCACCAAATACACACATAGGTTGAAGGTCAGGATCTATAAAGGGTCTCATCTAACTCGACAATCTGCTAACAGTGTAAGCGTGTTAGAGAGGGAAAAGAAAATAAGAAGAGTTAGGCTTACAGAGAAGGTAGAAAAGGTCACCAAAGTAATATCTACATTCTTCACTAGTCTATTAATATCTAAAAAAAAAAAAGAAAAATTCCAACCTTGTGCTTTGAGTGGGCCAACATGTGTGTTTGGGAGGGTTTTTCCACTCATCACCAGAGCTGAAGATACAATTATAAGGAAACGGGCATGAACTGTATCATGGAAATAATTAGAAGAATCCTATTAATGTATATGTGTTCTAGAAGCCCTACCGCCATTGCTTGTTAGAGAAAAAATATTAATAGCAGCTTGTGGCATTGAAAGGAAGAGCCTGGAAGCAATGTGGACAAGTCACCATGCTCTTAACACCATGGCTACTAAGGGTTTTCCCTCCCGGTGCTGGGATCTCAGATTTACCATTGTTCATGACGAGCTCAGCTCGTCATGAGTGTATGGAGGTGTACATCATGACGAGCTGAGCTCGTCATGAGCGTCCAAGGGGTTAAAGAAGAACAATGCAGAGAAAGGAACAATATGTTTGAGACTCCAGATTCCTTTCTGTCATTGGACCTTTAAGCCAACTAAGAATGGTTTTTAATAGCTAATTTGTGAAACTGAAAAGGTTGTGCACACCGATATACTGGTGACTGCATGCACAATGTTTTGAGGCACAATTACACCCAGGTAAAGAGACTGGGGTAAGAGATGTAAATGTAATATTCTTGTGATATTTTGATGCAAATAGCCTCTTAACATATTTATACTGCACTAGGCAGCATAAGAACATGACATGCCGGCCCGTGCGTTATGCATTACTCTCTCACACACAGCCTTGTCAGATTCCTCCACATCTAATGGTCCCAGTTCCTTTCAGCTAAGCAGACTGGTCTAAAGAGCAGATCTATCAGTATGCTGATATAATACTTGGCAATTTTAGGGGTCATCCTGATCACCTCTAAACAGACGGTTCGAAACTACAGCACAGGAAAAAAGATTAGTATGAGCGTAGTCCCCAACATTGGTAACATTTACCCCCAAAAGGCTGTATTTGTGCAATGAGCAGGCTTCAGAGCAGGGTATTTGCACTCAAGAGTACCTGGAGATCGAAGCTCACCCTCATCTAAAGGCGTCCCTAGTCCATGCAGCTCAACTGCAGCTCATGGTAATGTGAGGTCTTTTCTGTCCACCTGGAGGGATTTATGGTCCACTAATGAAAATCGTAATCCAGCGTGTACCAACTGACGTATGATGGTACACACACACACATATCTATATATATATATATCATGTGATCAAGGCTCGAAGAACCCGAAACGTTATGGCGGCAGTTCGCAACAAATAAAGAAACTTGCACTTATCTCTGGTCCTTATCTGCGTTGCTGCGGTGGAGACAGGATTGCCTTCGCCGAAGCTGTGGATTGTGTGATATATATATACATATGTAATCACTGCCGTTCGCCAAGGTAGTTATGGTTAGAACCTAGTTTCCATAGGATAAGCGTTTTTTGTTTTGCCAAGAACTTTGGCGCAGTTTGACGAATCTTCAAAATAAAATTCAAAACTAATATATATATATTAGACAATTGGGAACAATTTGTTAAAGCTCATGGGCACATTAACCGTGGTGGCTACACCCACTATTATGCAACCATCCTATGGGAGGGGGCATAGACTTAGCCCTGATTGAAGGGGTCCCCCCCCCACACCACATATGTTTACTGAATTTTCCCACCAGTTTACCCGCCAAAAAGGAGGGTGTAAACCAGGGGCCTGTCATCTGCTGCTATCAGCAGAGGCTGGGGTTGGTTGCATTACAAAGGCGGAAGACTTTGAAGCTTCCCTCTTAGAGCATTGTAAAATCCTGGGGGAGTAGGCAGGACACCTCTGCCCAGGATGTGCATTGTTTCTGATCCTAGAGAGCATGGGCTCTCCATCCAGGAGTCCAGAAATATGTCTGGTGGTGGGTGGCTGCTTACAGCCGGTGAGACACCACACCAGGGTTGGTAGGGATTGAGGGGGCATTTCTGGAGGTGCTCTCTGGGTACTTGGTACATTACATCCCACACTGGCAGTGTGATTTATTCAAAGGAGTAGTTTGGTAGCAAACACTCCTACATTTAATAAAGCCATCATGGTGCTGTGGAACTCGAATTGTTGAGTTCCCAGCCCATGTACTCTTTATGGCTTCACTGACACTTGGGAAATGGTGCCAATATTGTAGGGGCATATCTGCTCAGACAGATATGTCCCATCCTGTAGTATAATGCACCCTGCCTTAGGGCTGTGAGGGCTGCTAGAGGGGTGACTTACTTATGCTGCCAGGTAGTGTCAGTTAGCATGGCACCAAGACACTGTTGCCATGTCGACTTTATAGTTTTCTCCCTCACAGGGGCACGCAGGCTGCAAGGGCAGTGGATTTGGCCAAGTGAGAGGGGTCCCAAGGGACCCTCTTCAGCTCTTAGGCCCCAGGTACCCAGGGTACCAGGTACTGGGGTCTTACAGGGGGCAAATGTACCAATTGTTAGTTTGTTTTTAGGGAAGGAGCACTGGCACAGGGCACCTGGTTGGTAGGGACCCTGTGCATTACATTTGAAACCCCATCAAAACGAGACAAAATGTGGGGGCTAACAATGCAAAAAGAAGCATTTTCTCACAGCTCTCAAATGAGGAGGAAGGGCATCCTCCTGAAAATCGACCCTTAACGGTTTGAGTTGGAGAGCAAGGAAGGGAGCCCTGCCTCCCAGGGGCTCCTCTTAGGTGACAATTTCATAAGGGACATAGCCAAGTATGTGGGAGTGTTTAGCTCCATCCAGAAGTCCCAAAAGGACATCAAGAGGGTTTTCCTGGGTAAGGTTTTTAGCAAGGCCCTCAGAATGAGAGGTCGGTTCCTTGGCCATGGCCAAGCTTCAACAAGACCCTTCCTTGGCACAAGGTTCTCACAGTAAAGCTTCGGCACCCACCAAAGCTTACATTCCCAGATGCAGAGATTTCATTAAAGATTCTGCAGAAGTGATCGAAAGCAGAGAGTTTGCTCTGCAGGTAAGGGTTTTGAAAGACCTTTCAGGTACCACTATAAAGGTGGGAGACAGACAGGCCCAATTTTATGGGAATTGGAATTTAGTGACTGCAGACTCTTGGGTTCTGGACACGGGCATGGAGGTACAAGATCGTGTTTGTAGACACCCCGGTCCAAGTGAAGATACCTCGGGAAATAGTGTTCTCGAAGGCTGACATAAGCCTAGTGTCACAGGAGGTAGAAAATATGCTGGCTAAAGGGGCAATTTGAGAGGGAACAGGGTCAGGTTTTGTCAGCAATACCTTCCTAGTAGAGAAGGACAAAGATTTGAGGCTGGTGATAAGTTTGAAAGATCTAAACGAGTGGGTGATTTACCATCATTTCAAAATGGAAGGGGTTCACCTTTTAAGGGATGTGCTGAGGAAAGGGGACTGGCTGACAAGGCTGGATCTCAAGGATGCATACCGGACTGTTCAAATTTGTACTCTGCGTCAGGAATTTCCATGGTTTCTCTGCTGTCCAGCAGGGGCCTGATGTCATCTGTGGCGGCGATGAGGGCGGTTTCAGTGCAGTGGTTGCTGCTGAACCCGGACTGGGATAGGTCCAGGATGCTGTTCTCCTTGAGGTAGCGGGTCAGTTGTCTGTTGACGGTCTTCTCGATGACCATCGCCGGTGAACGGGAGCAGGGAGATGGGTCGGAAGTTCTTGAGGTCCTTAGGATCAGCCTTGGGTTTTTTGAGTAAGGTGTTGATCTCAGCGTGCTACCAGCTCTCCTGGAAGGTCGCTGTCTCGAAGGAGATGTTGATGGCTTTGCAGAGATGGGGTGCGATGGTGGTGCTGGCTTTGTTGAAGATTTGGTGTGGGCATGGGTCTGATGGTGTTCATGATTTTGATGGTGTCGTCGTCCTTTATGTTGGTCCAGGTGAGCAGCGGATTGGTGCGGATGGTGGCCGTGGGGTCGGAGGTCCAGTGGCTGTCGGGGCGGTCATGGTGTTGAAGCTGTCGTGGATGTCTGCGATATTGCGATGGAAGAAGGTGGCAAGGGAGTCGCACAAGTCTTGCGAAGGTGGTATGTTGTTGGTGTTGCATCTGGGGTTGGAGAGTTCCTTCACGATGTTGAAGAGCTCTTTGCTGTTGTCTTCGTTGTTGTCTAGGCGGTCTTTGAAGGAGGCTCTTTTGGCGGATCTGATGAGGTGATGGTGTCTGCGGGTGGCGTACTTGTTCGCTGCGTAAGTGTCTGGTGTCTGTTCACGGTGCCATTTCTTCTCTAGTTTTCTGCAGATTTGCTTGGAGGCCTGGTGGTCATCAGTGAACCAGATGGCTTTCTTGGTGTGTCTGTCGGAGGGCTTCTTGATCAGGGGCGAGAGTGTTGGCGCACTCATCGATCTACTGTCTGAGGTTGCGGGCGGTGGTGTCGGGGTCGGCGGGTGGGCTCCGGGCGAGAGTGGTGGTTAGCTGGTCTGCGGTGACCTTGCTTCAGCAGCGGCAAGGGATCTGTTGGGTGGGGTGGTGCGTGGTGGGTTTCCAGAAGGTGAATTGGATGCAGCGATGGTCGGTCCAATGGAGTTCAGTGGTGTGGCTGAAGGAGAAGTGAGGGCTTGTGGAGAAGATGGGGTCAAGCCTATGGCCAGCAAAGTGGGTGGGTGTTGTGACAAGATGCCAGAGTCCAAGGTTGGTGAGGTTGTCAATCAAGGTGGTGGAGTTGTTGTTCTCGAGGTGGGAGTTCAGGTCCCCGAAGAGGATGTAGTCTGTGGAGGTGAGGGCGTGTGTACTGACGAAGTCGGAGATGGAGTCACTGAACTGTGGCCAGGGCCCGGGGGGTCTGTAGACGAGGGTTCCTCTGAGGGTGGTGTTGAGATCGGTGTGGATCTGGAAGTGCAGGTGTTCGGCGGCGCTGAGGGTGTCATCGGTGCTTGTCGAGACTCTGAGAGTGCTCCTGTGGACGATGGCGATTCCTCCTCCTGTTCCGTTGGTGCATAGGAATAGCATCTCCATTCTGTTATGTCTAGACCGTGACTAACAAAGTAATATTTCTAACACATGGCTGCATCGCCTACGTTTTTACTATGCTTTTGACCCACAAAGCTGAATGCTTCTAGTTTGATTTCCATTTGATTGCTTATTACATTATTCAGCTCTAGACATAACAGAATGGAGATGCTATTCCTATGCACAGCTGACTTTCTGAGTTCAAATTATTATTGTGTAAACTACAGGTGCACATTTGAACCTTATTTTAGTATTGATGTAAAGCAACTTGGCGATACCTCAAAACAACACATTTTTCCTCTAGATGATGATGAGAGGACTCATCTTCTTGCGTACTGGCTGAATCATATCTAATGATCAATGTAATGTTGTCTGATGTGTAAACTTAGAAATGTCAAGGAAGCTGAAACTAGGATAAGGGTTATATTTTTAAAGAAGGATAGAGTAATCAAAATTGAAATTGGGCTATGAAGTCACCCGATAAAACAGTTTAAAAATATAGCATAGGATTAACCCTAAAGTATCAATCAGTTATTAATACAAAAGTAATATTAAAGTGGGAGCCAAAATTAACCTCAAAGTAACTAGTGGCGGGTATTTAAAAACATGGAACATGTAAAACAGATCATTCTGCATTGCACTCCCTACAAAGTAACTTTACTTTTCCAACAGCCTGATTCCATAGGCACCATTTATCGCCATGTATTCATGTCTTTAACCTGAAAGCCTTGCTCATCTTCAACAAGAAAATCATCTAGGTACATTGACCTGGCTAGAAGGTTTGCTCCACACCTCCCTAATAAATTCCAAGCCACACTAAAGCCAGTCCAGATCACTAAAATTCTTTGTACAACGGCTTCAACTACTCAAGATTCAAGCTCCAACTTACCTAAAACAAGCCGATCAAATTCATTTTTGATCTACTTCCCCAAGACCTCACCATATCAACCTTAAGTGACTGAAACCAGAAACTAAAGACTCACTATATCTTGCACTCATACAAAATAAGAGTCTAGCATATCTACAAGCTAACAGACATGTTGCAACTCTTAATCTCATATGTTGAAATGCACATTCTTCACCAAGAGCCTTCAAAATGACTGTCTCAAAGATTTGCTATCCAAGCACCCAAGCCCTCAAGCACTCTTCTGTTATGAGTAAGAAAAGAGCAGGACTAGAAACTGAAAAAGTATCTGTTCAGCTTCCCCTTAAAACTCTTTTGGCTCCCTGTAACGTTAGCTGCCTTCTCCTACAGTATCTTCCCTATAACCTTCTACCGCCCTATGCTCTGAAGCAGTCTCAGCTATAGAAGCAGGTCAGAAAGAATCAATAAATAACAAAACCCATTGTCCCACGGGCCAGGGGGAATGGGGGTGGGAGTGAGAGACTATAAAGTATTCCTTGTACTCGGCCAGGCCCAGGAGAGCAGAGACCACTCTAAACTGCAGTAGGACATTATTCTTCACATTAATTCTTTTTAAAAATGGTAACCACTTAGTAGATCACGACTATTTCTGGGATAGGGACTGTACTGGTCTTACATATTTGAAAACATGAGTAATTCTATTCATACTAGGAACATTCTGAGATTAATTTTCTATTTACTGCTTGGTTTTGTTGTAAATGGTATGATTTTGAATTTCTTTGACTAACTAAGCAATAAAGAATGATAAAATAAACAAAATAACAATAATATAATAAAAATAAATAAATCAAATAATAATGAATAAATCCATGCTTTCACTTGGCTTCTCCTTTCTTTTTTAATCAGGATCTTTGATATATTTTCTGTACGGACAGAAACGACAAGCCGTCAACACGTATTCGTGTGTTGGGCATTCTCTGAAGAGACAGGGTGACATTATTCAGGTCAAAAGAAGTTTTTGTAGGACACAGTTTCTAAAGGTATATGCTTCAAAATTGTACAGGGTTGGACCGCATTCACCCTTTTGCTCACCCCACCTCCCTAGAGAAGCAGTGCTTCCTGATCACTCTTACCTTGTTCATCACTAGAATGCTTGGCACCTCTGGGAACTTGGAGAGGCACTTTAACACCTCCGGGTGCAGCCTGTGTCGTGTCCAGGAATCTGCAATGTCTACCAGCACCAAAACTAAAAAAAGAAGGGGAAATAGCCTTACACCACTTCCCAACATGGCATCACTGTGAAAGCCATAAACCAATCACATGGCACATTTATAGGACAAAACCATGCTATCAAAGCATTCCTATTTTATTTCAAATTCACCCCTTCTAACCAGTGACATTCTACTACACACAGATCTCTTCAGCAACAGCAAAACACAATTGATCTATCTTAGAGACTAGATACCCAAATGTTTGCTATCTACCCTTGTTTGTTCAGATACATCCAAGGACCAGTTGTACAAGTGTCTTATATTCGCACGGTTTCGATACCGGCACAGCACCCTCCATCTGCTACTCATGCTAACTTGAACAATGTAAATGAAACTAACATCTGGATAGTCTCTCACTTTTTGGGACAGAAAGGAGATCGAGTGCCTGGGTACTCGTACGACGTAGGGACAACAGTGAAATGAACTCAATACGGACTGTCCTGCAACAGAGCGTAAAGACAGCCATTCCTCTTGCAACCCCTTACTTGTTCTACTCAACCACACTTCAGCTTGCTTTTACAAGGAATAGAAGGGGTATAACTACATTGATCAGCTGTGATGGCAAGTTTAAGGAACCATAGACCCTGTATTGCTTGGCGAACTTACAACATTAAATGCTGACGAGTCGTAGAGGTCTAATAGCACCCAATATTCTTTTGTGTCTGAAAGAATTAAAGAATGTTTTGTTAGACTGGTCCCAATGAACAGTTTATTGTGCCTTGCTTATGCTCTATATAAGAATTTGCTTACAGGAAGTACATAAAGGGGTTAAGTTCCAAAGTCCTCTGCCCCCCATCTTTCTCCTCCAGATTCTCAGCTTCTTAAAATAAAATACATCACCTCCAATGGTACTCTACCCCTTGAATTAATGAAAGGAGTTAGAGAACCCCCCCTGAAATTACTGTTCCCTGCCTGCTGCCCTGCTTATTCCACTATGGTTATTCACTGTAGCAATAAACTGCAGAACAAGAGAAGGGCTGATTTCAACAGGGACTATCAGTGTAAGTGCGAATGAACTAATCAGTTTTGAAGCCTTTTTTCAGAAGCAATCTCTTTTGTTTTGTTCCAGCCTCAAAAAGATAGGGCTACCACAAAAAGAACTACATGGTTGTCACTAGTTTTCCGAAAAAGTCGATGAAATACTTCTCTGTTAACGTGCCCTGTATGAATGCCTAATTCACTGCTGTGATCTAAGACGTGCTACGAAGACCTCCTCTCACCGATTCACCTGTAAACCTTTTCCTCTGATGCCAACAGGGTGCTCCTTTCTCCCCTCCCAGCACTCTTAAAGCTTCTTCTGGAGTAATTAGGCTGATAATTTGTGGGAAGCTTGCTTTGGAGTCGCACGGACCTGATAAAGTACAAGTAGCATTTCAAGCATCCCCAAAGACACATGCCACTTCCTGCTGAAGAAGGGCTATCACCAAGCGCACACATGTCCAGAAAATCCGAGAAATACCAGCACTGCATATACCAGATCACATTGGGAAACTTTTGTTGAGATGCCAGCAGTGAGCCCCTTCATCCCACTTCCCCCTCCGCATTGTTAAAGCTCCTTCGGGAATGATTAGGCTGACAAACATTGGAATGCACCTGTGTGCTTCAGAGTGGTATTGACCACATGAAATACAAACAATTTCAATCTAACACTCCCACTTAAAAACAGAGACCTGCTACTACCTACTGAAGAAGGGTAAACACAATGGCATGAGTGTCCAGAAATGCTTAGAAATATCAAAACTGAATAGACCAATAAACTGTGAACATTTATTTACTTGTGATTTACTGCAATGACCATGAACTGCATTTACCAGAATTCAATGGGGACATTTTGACGAGATGCCAGCAGTGTGCTCCCTAGCCTGGAAACCAGTTCATCCCAGCTTATGGACTTTCATTAGGCATGTAATATGTAATATGAAAAGTAAACACATAGAAGAGTGGGGAGAAATAAACCTAATACAGACGAAGACTAAGGCTGTGGAAAATGTAGATTCTTTTGAAAAACTGCCCTCACTCACACACAAATGTGTGTGACATGCTTCATCATCGGGTCTGCTTACAAAACGCCCCCGCGTAGCCACGCAGGGGGCGGAGCATAGGGAGGGGGGTAAACAAAACACAAAAAGAACAGAGATCAACACAAATGTGACAGTCAGTGATCACAACAATAAGTGTTGCCCTTAAGGACTGGGTGAGTGATAGAGTGATAAACAAAAAGTGCAGCTTGCCACAAAAAAGTTAAACATACTAACCTACATTTGCAGCTTTCATAGAATCCCATGGATCCTGATACAGCGATTTCTCCAGGTTATGTCTGGAAAAGAAGCATAAGCAAACAACAGATCATCACCTCTGTTTGTCTAGAAAAAAGTCGATGTCAAGAAATTAAATCATAAACCTTCTAACTGTCAAATATCACTTTCAAGTAGTAAGTGGGAGCTTTCGGTTAAATACAAAAGTGGTTCTTGGGTGTGTCAAATTGCTTTAACGTTGCTAATTAATGTAAAACAAACCATTAAAAACTCTCTGAAACACATGTGCAATGAGGCAATAAATACTCAAGCAATCTAATATTAAACTTCATGTAACCACTGAGTGATTTTGATACGAATGTATGTAGACTTCAATCTTATTACATTATGAATTGATTCATTCAATAATGACCGTCAAACAAGGGTGAGAATTGTGTGACAATTAGTGACAAGTGCTTGGTGTATGAAACAGTATACAGTGGAATCAAAAATATATATATATATACAATTATGTACAGGGGTTTACATCCAAGGCATCCTAGCATTCAATTCACGGATCCTGGAGTTTCTGGACCATAGGTAAGCGTCGACGTTTCGACCCTAATGCGCCCCGATTGGTGGTCGCGTCAGGTCTTTATCAAGACAGAAGGGGTGGGGGTGGACAGTCTGAAAAGGACAAGGATAAGTGTTTCAGAGAGGTTATAGCCCAGTGCGCAGAAGGCTGCACTTGAATTAAAATTAAGTAGGTGGAGGTTACTCACATTGCAGTCAGGAGGAGGGATCTCTGCTTGAACAGCAACCAAACGGTCAGATCTAAATGAGGAAATGGGATATCATGTAATGGATACAGTCCCTGGGGCGCCTGATAAAGGTACAGGAATTCAGGAACTTGGCACTGTTCTACATAAATCCTAACCGTGGGCTCATGCTGTGGTGACTCGGTGTGGAGACAGTGGCCGCACGTCGTGTGGGTATGTGTCACTTAGTGTATCTAAATAACGTCCTAATAGTGCGATTAGTGAGTTACGCCCATGTCTAGGCACCGTGCTCCGGTTGCGCTTAAAATGTGCTGTCTACTTGAGCGCATAGGGTGAGATTGAAGCTATCATGCAGGCGATCTTCAAAATGATCCGAGCGTGGCGGTACCAGTGCGTGGATGTACGGGTGAGCAGGGCGTGATCTGATTCACGGTCGGCGTCTACGGTGATCGCAATGATACAATGGTGACTACACCTGATGCTATATGCCCCCCCCGAGGTGAAGAACTTCGAAACTATGCTAAAGAAGGGAAGGCTCTAATCCGCTAGTGGTGAGATCAACCAATACGGCGTTTACGCGTAGGTTATAGGGGCCAGTGGGAGCGTAAACGTACGAGTAGGGTAATTAAAGTAAACGACCACGAGTAAATCCATTGTTTATGGAGATGACACCGCATCGGGGAAATCAGCCGTAAAAAGGCATTTAAGCGGCCAGTGGGTTGAATTGGAATCACACAGGTGAAAAGTGAGAGTGGATAGCTTGTGAGTGGGTTGAAATGGAATCGCACGGGTGAAAGTGAAAAGTGCGAGTGGATAGCTTGTGAGTGATCATTACCGCGCGTAGGATTAAAAGGCAGAGGAGAGGCATTACTAACGCATCTAAGCCTCAGTGACAAATAGTGAATAATCGCGGCTAGTGAAAAGGTCGAGGCAGTGTGCCGGATCAAGCGGCCAAAAACAGGCATAAGTGGTGCATGTGAGCCTGAGTGGCAAAGGTGGAATAACTTACACGGCGGAACAGCAAGTAATCCCTAAGGGCTGCAGTACGGGGTGGGAGCTTACCCGGTCAAAAATAACAGAGTTCAAAATATGTATCCATTTGCACCACAGCACCGAGACCGCCCTCATCGCCGCCACCGATGACATCCGAGCCCTGATGGACAACGGAGAAACAGCGGCCCTCATCCTCCTAGACCTCTCCGCGGCATTCGACACGGTCTGCCACCGCACCCTAGTACGGCGCCTCAGCAACGTCGGAATCCAGGACAAGGCGCTGGAATGGATCATCTCCTTCCTCGACGGAAGAACACAGAGAGTCCGCCTACCACCGTACAAGTCAGAGGCCACCGAAGTCATCTGCGGCGTCCCCCAAGGATCATCTCTGAGCCCCACCCTCTTCAACGTCTACATGAGCCCCCTCGCGGCCATCGTACGCAAACACAACCTCAGCATAATCTCCTACGCCGACGACACCCAGCTGATCCTCTCCCTGACCAACGACCCCGCCGCCGCCAGAGCCAACCTGCACGAAGGGATGAAAGAGGTAGCCGAGTGGATGACGACCAGCCGCCTGAAACTGAACTCGGACAAGACGGAGGTCCTCATCCTGGGCTCCTCTCCCTCCGCCTGGGACGACTCCTGGTGGCCTCCCGCCCTGGGCACCGCACCCAAACCGACAGACCATGCACGCAACCTGGGCTTCATCCTGGACTCCTCCCTCTCCATGACCAGGCAAGTCAACAACGTCTCCTCGGCATGCTTCAACATCCTACGCATGCTACGGAAGATCTTCTGGTGGATCCCCACCGAGACCAGGAAGACCGTCACCCAGGCCCTCGTCACCAGCCGACTGGACTACGGCAACGCCCTCTACGCCGGTACCACCGCCAAGCTCCAGAAGAGACTCCAGCGGATCCAGAACGCCTCAGCCAGACTCATCCTCGACATCCCACGAACCAGCCACATCTCCGGACATCTGAGAGACCTTCACTGGCTCCCCGTCAACAAAAGAATCACCTTCCGCCTCCTCACCCACGCACACAAAGCCCTACACGACCAAGGCCCGAGCTACCTCAACAGCCGAGTCAACTTCTACGCTCCCAAATGCCACCTCCGATCAGCCAACCACGCCCTCGCCGCCGTCCCCCGCATCCGAAGAGCGACTACAGGAGGAAGGTCCTTCTCCTACCTGGCCGCCAAGACCTGGAACTCCCTCCCTCCCGACCTGCGCCTGACCCAAGACCACCTCTCCTTCAGGAAGAAGCTGAAGACCTGGCTGTTCGAGCAGTAGCGGCTCCCCCCCCCCCTCCCCCCCCAGTGCCTTGAGACCCTACGGGTATGTAGCGCGCTTTATAAGTGTCACTAATTGATTGATTGATTGCATTCTTTTCTGTTTAGTGCAGATATCATGGAACCACCACGGGGTTGGTGTTGATTTTTTCAAGTACTCTCCAGCGGATACTTTCGGGACAGTGGTCTTGGTTCATAAAGTGGTCCACTAAAGGTGCTCCCTGCACCTTGCAGCGGATTTTGCTCATGTGCTGTAGAATTCTCATCTTTACCTTTTGCGTGGTTTGTCCCACACATTGTCACAGGGACACAAGATCACGTAAATCACAATAGTAGTGTTACAGTTCGTGAGTGAGGGTAGTCTGTATGATCTGTTCTCAAGGATCAACGCTGGTCCTTCAATACTCAATGAGCAGGCTTTGCATGTGCTGCATTTAAAATGACCCACCACGAGTGGCAGACCAAGGTGATGTCTGAGGTCGGGTGGTTTAGTAGGCTCCAGAAATGCTTTGACTACATTGTCCTTCACATTACCTCCTCTCTTGAATGCAAAGAGCGGGCTCTCTTCCATCTGAAGTTCTGAAGCCACAAGGTTCCAGTATTTCTTCACAATCTTCTTTGCCATGTTGCTCTTAGAGTGGAAGGTGGTGACACATACCATCTTGTTTGTCATTTGCTTTTTTTCTTCCAGGATTAGATGTTCCTCTCGAGGGCAGTACCAGGCCCTCTTCTTCGCACTTTTGAGTAGGCCCAATGGATACCCCCATTCTTGAAGTCGTTTGGTGAGTGTCTCACTCTCTTTGAAGAAATCCTCCCTTTTGGTACAATTATGCCTCATTCGCAGATATTGGCCGAAGGGTAGGTTGTCTCGGAGGTTCCGGGGATGATGCGAGTCATATTTTAGCAATATGTTTCTTTCTCTGGGTTTTCTGTATAGATCACAGTAGAATAATCCGTCTTCTACCTGGAAGGTGAGATCCAGGAAAGCAATGTTCGACCGATCATAGTTGATGGTGAACTGGATGTCGTTGCACCTTTTATTCAGCCATTCAAAAATGTTTTAAATGTCAGATTCTGTTCCTGACCAAATCATGATGACGTCGTCAATATATCTTTTTCATATTGAAATTGAGTTGATGTATTCGTTTTCCTCAGTATATAAATACTGCTCTTCGTAGTCGTCCATGTACAAATTCGCCAGGCTAGGTGCATAGGTAGCACCCATGGCTACTCCTTTACGCTGGAAATAGAATTGTTGTTGAAAGACAAAGTAGTTCTTCTTCATGGCAATCTCGAGGAGGTTGATTATGAAGTTTGTGGGTATCCAGTGTGGCGCTGGGCGTTTCTCAAGTAGTGCTTGAATGACTCGGATGGCTTTGTCCTGGGGTATCGAGGTATAAAGTGAAGCGACATCCAGTGTGACCATGTACTGGGTGTCTTTATCGTATGGTTGGTTTTCAAATAACTGGATAATGTGCATTGAGTCCCGGACATATGATTTGGTTTCCGCCACCATCGGCTGGAGAAAATGATCTATGAATTGGTTCACAGGTTCCAAAACTGAACCACACCCAGAAATGATCGGTCTTCCGGGTGGATTAGCCAAGCTCTTATGTACTTTGGGCAGCTTATAGATGGTGGGCATGCGGGGCTCTTTCTTGAGTAAGAATTCTTATGCCGGTGGACTTAGAAAGCCTTTGCGAATCCCATCCTCTGCTAGTATTTCAATGAGGGTCTTGATGTTAGACGTGGGGTCCCTGGGTGTCGGTTGGTAACTGTCCCTGACACCTAACTGATTGCGAATTTCAGAGATGTAGTCGCTCGTATTTTGCAGCACTACCACCCCGCCCTTGTCTGCTGCCTTTACAATGGAACTGTTCTTGCTTAGGTCTTTGAGTGCCATGTTCTCCTCCTTTGAGATATTGTATTTAATGTATTGTCTTTCATCCAGACCCATCATGACCTCTTGCATCACTATCTGCTCAAATGCTAGAGAGCGCTGGCTCATGCAGTAGGATCCGGCCGTGAATGTAGAGGCAGGTTTGAATGGTGTAGCTGTCATCCTTGGCGTATATTCAGTTCTGCCATAGTGGTATTTGAGTCTTATTTTCCGAAATACTTTTTGCAATTCCAATTTGGTAGTGAATGAGTCCGGTCTGCTTGTGGGGACGTATGAAAGTCCTTTGCTCAGAATGTTTCTTTCAACTGTGGTTATTTCATGATCAGATAGATTGATGATAGGATCCAATATAGGTGAGGTGTTGTGATCACTGACAGGTAACTCATGTTCCAAGGTGGTCTGGATGAGTGCCACGTTGGCTGATGGGGTCACATCAGCTTCACCTGTTAGTTAGCTGGGCGATCTCTTCTGTCATAACCATGGTGGCTTCCTCAGTGATAGATGGTGAGGTGTTGCGATCCAGGGATAGTAAGGTGGTATGGGTAGGTGTCATTTTGGATGATTGGGTCACATCAACTTCTCCCGTTTTCACAGTGATGCTGACTCCCTCCGTGGTTGTGGTTTCTTTTGCTACTATCTGTAGGTCTGTTTGCGTGTGGAAATCTCTCTGTACCCATCGGATCAATTATCTGTTCCTTTAGATGTAGTTGCGGGAGAATCTTCCGAAGTGACAACTAGAAGAGCAGCACGTTTAAAACAAATTTCACGCAGATTGCAAGATTTTGTTTTGATGTAGCAATGCACTTTTTATTCTCATTTGTACGGTAATGTTTTAATCCTTGTTTTTGTTTCACTTAATTTGTTGCCCTTCAAAGAGGGGAAGATGTTGTATTATTACAATAGTGTTTTTATTATGTTTGGGCAGGAGTCGTGTCCTACCGCGTGACTTCTCGTTCTATGTTCCATGTTCCATCCGGCTGATAGAACCTCACTCGCGTGTTCACACTTGGTGCCCCTCTTCCTTTGTTCCATTGTCTTCGTGGAGCCCAACCTTGTTCAGCACGCCCAACTAGGTTGGGTTGGCGGTAGCCTTGATCTAAAAAATGTTGCGGTTGTGGGGCTTAAAGGAGCTGTCTGCTGGTTGATGGTCCTTCTTGTTCAGATTCAGTGCCACTACCCACTGATGAGTCAGAGAAGGTGGTAAAACGTCTAGGGCCCTGCCTGCCTCTGTTGGTGAAGAAGCCTTGCTGGTCTTGTTGGTAGTATTCGTCTGCTACGTATGGGTATGTGTATTTCTTATCGTAGTTGCGAATATCTTTAGCAAGCTTGTCCAATTTTCTATTCAAGGTCACTGTGTTGAATTCAGCAAGCATTTTTTCTGCCCTTTCTAGGGCTTCTTTTGCATTTGCGAGTGCACAGTCTTCTAGTATTTCTTTCTTCAGGTCGGCTATTTCTTCTGTTAGTCTTTTTACATATTCTATGGCCGTCTCCACCCCTAGCACCATCCAGTGCCTGGAGCAGTTATTCGCCACAAAGCATAAGCACACAACAGATCATTATCTCTGTTCGTCTAGAAAAAAGTCGATGTCAAGAAATTAAATCATAAACCTTCTGTCAAAGATCACTTTCAAGTAGCAAGTGGGAGCTTTCACCAAATTATAATTCAGAAGTGTGCTTCACCTCCCGATTCCTGTTCGCACCCTCACCTCCACTAATTTATAATAAAATGAATCCTCAACTTGGTATGATCCTATTAAAAAGGACATAAAACGATCAGCAGGTCTTTAAGTTGATTTATTCAAGATTAGAACATTGGAATGTTGGGAGCTCCATTGAAAACAATGGAGTGCTCTGGGCTTATAATGGCTGGTATAAGCCTGGAGCTCCAACATTCCAATGTTTCTATGTTCACAGCTCTGGCTGTGAACAAAGACTTCAGGGAACCTGAGGGGATTCCAATCCCCTCACGCTCCCAAAAGGCTTTGTTTTTTTTGTTGGAACATTCTGTCCTCTAGTGACAGAATGTTCTAATAGCTTTATAGCCCTTCGTAGATGGGCAATACCGCTATTAAAGTCCCTCTCCCTTGTTAAAGGCCCTCGCCTTCGGCTCGGGGCCTTTAACGCTGGAGAGGGCCTTTAATAGCTGGTATAGCCCTCTACGGCGGGCTATAAGGCTATAGTATATGTACAGACAACCAGCCCAGGCAGCAGCTACCATCCAACTGCCAAAGGTGAGCCTGGGGAAGGCAGGGCATTGTGTTGTCATGGATGACACATGGAATGCAGAGACGCTGCCCAGCAACAAGAGTAGAAGGCAAGGAAAGAACATAACTAAATAGGTATATAACTAAAGACGAGGCGAGTACAGAGACCACAGCAAGTGTGGCAACTAAAACCCACAGCACATCTCCCTCCCACACAAATGAACAAAAGAAAATATTCACAGATAAAATGTGGGAATGCAAAAGCAATTGGAGAAAAACATTAAAAAAGATACAATGTGAAAATGCAAAAGCAACAGAAAACAAGGGCCTAAATCAGCCAAAGAAAACTAGGACATTTCATAGTCTTGATGCCAAGTCGGTCTGAAACTCAACCTCCTGGAACTGCAAGAAACAGGCACAGCAGAACCAGGAACATCACAAGGACCAGACCGCTCAGACACACCAAAAGTACCATGACCACAATCACGATCAGACACACTGGAACAACCATTCCACTTAACCAACCTGGATATGCTCCACACCTCACCAGAGTTCAACACAACAGCATTCTTCCTTGATGACAAAAAGTCCCATAAACTTGGAACGACCCTTTTTCAAAAGCCTAGGATTCTTGATAAACACTTCAACACCAACACTCCAAACTCTGCACAGGGCAGAATTCCTTCGATCAAACCTGCTCTTATACTTTTCTTGGTGAAATCTCGGTTTAGATACAGACTGTTCATCCCTTTTCACACTCAATCTCAACGACGTAGGACTCAACTTAACATGAGGCTTTGTTGATTAATAACCTTCGGAAACTCGAACTGGGTTGTAGCGTAGGTTTTATTTCTGAGAAGTAATACACCCACAACCAGAGCCGTTCAGTCGTGAAGATCCAATGTCCAGAATGACGTTCCAAGGAATCTTCACGACTGAAGAGCAGCAAGAAAGAACATGGAACATAGAACGAGAAGTCACGCGGTAGGACACGACTCCTGCCCAAACATAATAAAAACACTATTGTAATAATACAACATCTTCCCCTCTTTGAAGGGCAACAAATTAAGTGAAACAAAAACAAGGATTAAAACATTACCGTACAAATGAGAATAAAAAGTGCATTGCTACATCAAAACAAAATCTTGCAATCTGCGTGAAATTTGTTTTAAACGTGCTGCTCTTCTAGTTGTCACTTCGGAAGATTCTCCCGCAACTACATCTAAAGGAACAGATAATTGATCCGAGACAAAAAACTGTGTAATTTGAAGCTCTGGTGTCTGTGAAAAACAACTAAAGGAAGATTGATCTGAAGCTGGTGTTTGCGGAACACAACTAGAAGAAGATTGACCTGAAGCAAGACATTGTGTGCCTTCAGATGTCCCCAGAGCTCGACTAGCAGGTTGAATGGAAGGAACCAAATCAAACCAGTCGCAATGCTCTGAATCTGAAATAGCATGCTCTCTGATAACATTGGCTTGACGTGGAGAAATCTTGACAAGAACCCTTGTTTCACCAGCCATTATTGTCAGAAAGAGCAGAACATCTACTAACATGTGTGACTAAAGTTGGAGAAGAGAAATGCGATTGCCCCTTCGGAACCCTTTTTGGATTTTTAATGAGTATCCAATCCCCTTTTTGTAAAGGCTGATCAAAAGAATGTTTACCTGCGTCAAAACGTGATTTCATAGAAAATTGCTTAGCATTAACACGTTCTTGAAAAGAATTTAACTTAGCAGACACATTTCTATCACCATGCAATCAGCTGGGATTGAGCAGAGAATGCACACTCCTTTTCCTAAGTAAAGTAAATGGTGCGACACCGGTGGTGGAGTGTGGTGTGGTGTTATATTCCCAAACCTTGTCATGTACAAAAGATAAAGGATCCAACCTAGCAGAGATTGCAGTTTGTATACCTTCCTTGATTATTCGATTACTCCTTTCCACCAATCCATTCGAAGAGGGAGAATACAATGCAACCTTGTAATGTGAAATATCATGTGTTTTAAGAAAAGAGCACATCTTTTGGGACACAAAATGTGTCCCATTGTCAGTAACTGTAGTCTTGGGAAAACCTTCAACATCAAAAACAGATTGCAAAAATTTAACAGCATTGTCAGTTGGAATAGTACAACCATTTAGTATGGTAATCAACCAAAACAATCAGATATTTGTTCTCAATTGGTAAAACATCATAAGGACAAAAAAAGTCCAAACCTACTTTGTCCCATGGACCCACAGGAAGAGTCTTCCAATGTTTGTCAGAAAGAAGGCATTGTGTACAACTATCAATCATTCTCCTGATATGTGCATCCATTGAAGGCCACCAATAAAATTGCTTAACACGTTGACAGGTTTTAACAACACCAAGATGACCTTGATGAGCTGAGCGAATAATTAAATTACGTAAAGATTCAGGAGGAACAAATAAATCATTGCGCATAACCATATTGTTAACTAAAGAAAGTTCTTTTGAAACATTTGCAAAAGCCTTCAAATCAGAAGACAGAGTTCTACGCTCAGGCCATTTGTTAACAATAAAATCCTTGATCTTTGAAAGTGTGACATCATCATTGTATGCCAAATGCCATTGAGCCTCAGAAATGTGCTGACATTCTGCATTAGCATCAACTGTAGCAACAACACACTCAATATCATCATCAACCACTGAATTATCATTCAAAGACATTCTAGAAAGACAGCCCGCTCTGAAAATTTTGCCCCCTGAAATATGTTTGATAACAAAGTGAAACTCATGAAGTTTTGATAAAAGACAAACAAGTCTGGCAGAAGCCCTGTAAGAAGCGCTATCAGAAAGCATGTGCATAAGAGGTTTGTGATAGGTGTAAACCTCAAACTCGCGACCCCAAATATAAGATTTACATTTCTGTATAGTCCAAACGCAAGCCAAGGCCTCTCTTTCTATTGTGCTGTACCGAGTTTCAGCTGGAAGAAGTGTTCTGGATCCAAAGGCAACCGTTTGTTCTTTGCCTTCCACCCAATGTCCCAAAACGGCCCCCAAACCAGTGAGACTGGCGTCAACAGTGATAAAACACTTCGAACCATCCAAATGGTGAATCCTCAATAAGCTTTTTAACATGCTCATAAACTTTCTGTAAGTCATCCGACCAGGAGAACTTCACCCCTTTCCTCAAGAGCGCTCTCAACAGCTCAACAATTTGGGCATAGTCATGAACAAATCTAGCGTAATATTCTGCTAAGCCAAGGAATGAGCGAAGGGCATCTCTATCTTTAGGAGGTATGGCATCTCTAATGGCTTTTATTAAAGAAAACTTAGGTTTGATGCCCTTGGGTGAAAGTGAATGGCCCAAATAATCCAATTCTTGAACCCCAAATTTGCATTTATCATGCCAGACAGTCATACCAGCTTTCTCTAACACTCCCAAAAGCTTATCAAGAGTTTGATCATGTTGAAAAATGTTGTTGGCAAAAATCAATATATCATCCTGGTAGGCTTGCACCCCAGGAATATTCTGCAATAAGTTATCCATTAGTTTTTGAAAGATACTAGCTGCCGAAGCTAGACCAAATGGGAGTCTTAGGTATTTGAAAGCGCCATATGGCGGAATGAAAGTTGTTAATTCTTGAGACTTACGAGACAAAGGAATTTGAAGATAAGCGGACCTCAGGTCCAAGAGGGAGAAGTATTTAGCCCCATCCAAATTAGCCAGTAAATCATAAATGTTGCGCAACAGATGAGAGTCCACGATGATATTGTTATTTAAGGAGCGTAAATCCGCACATAATCTCACCTCGCCTGATTTTTTATGCACTAAAACTATGGGGGAAACCCATTCCGACGAATCACAGGGTGCGATGATTCCCTCATCACATAAGTTTTTCAAAACCTTCTTCAATTCATCTCTTGCGCTCAATGGAAGGGAGCGAACTTTGTGAATAACAGGTTGAGCATTGGGTTTAAGACTAATTTCATGCTTGAAACCCAATAACGAAGTCACGCAGTAGCACGCGACTCCTGCCCAAACAGAATAAAAACACTATTGTAATTATACAACAGGTTTCCTACCTCTCAAGATAGAAAAGGGAGAAACCAAAGTCAAACAGTTGGATGGACTGTGGTGAGCCTACCGTGTTTCTCTGAGCAGCATTTTAAGTGAGGACCTAGTCTGCAAAGTCATCTGAACACAACTTTTTACCAATTTATTCATTCTCTCTGTCAAACCTTTGGCTTGAGGTGAATAGAACGCCGTCTTGAAATGTGTGGAGGACAGCTCTTTTAGGAACAAACTCATCTCACGTGAAACAAACTGGGCACCCTTATCAGTAATGAGATGTTTAGGAATGCCTTCCATTGAAAACTCCTCAGAAAGAAATTCAATAACAGCTTTGGTGTTGACAGTTGGTGACAACCCACTTGGAAGTGTAGTCCACCCACAGCAAAACATAACGCTCATCACGAGCAAACATTCAAAAGGACCAGCAATGTCCAATCCCAACTTTGACCAAGGCTCAGAGGGAATCTGTACAGGGGATAGAAATGCAGTGCCTGTCTTTTAGGTCTTATCACTATTGGCACACTCCCAACAGTCCTTCACAACATCTGCAATCTGCCGATCCATGGTCGGCCACCAATATCACTCAAAAAACCTAGCTTTGGTCAGGTTCCTCCCTAGATGCGCTTCATGTGCCAAATTAATGACCTTGCACCTAAGATCATTAGGGGGTATTACCCGATTACCCCTCAACAACTTATCTTCAAAAACACACAATTGATCCTTGACATTGAGAAAACATTTCAAGGACTCAGGCACATCCTTGTCCGCTGGCTAACTGTTGTATCGTAGGTATGTAGTTCCAATAGACGTGGTTAGGTTACTGATGAATACGTTTATTGTTCTGAGATGTTAAGTAGGTTTTCCAGTAAGGCCCACCAGGAGCTGCCTCTCTGCTGCTCAGCTCAGGATCCAACTGACACTCCAACTCACAGCAATCCACACACTCCAATGACATCACCATCCACGCCAACATTCTACCCAACACATTCACACTGGCTGAGCAGCAGAGAAAAAGGGAAGATGCATAGTAGAAAACCTTAGATATAAAACCAATCCTTCACAGAATACTCCTTATCCATCTCCAAATCCTTGTCACAACAAGAAGCATGAGACCACTCTTCCAAATTAACAACAGATTCATGCACCCGCGCCACGAGGGAATTCTCAACCTTCAAACCTGATTGATCCAAAGGCATTCTAGACAGGCAATCAGCAACAGCATTCTTTGAGCCAGGCACATACTCAACCGTGAAATTAAACTCAGTCAACCCTTCCATCCAACGTCTGATTCTCTGAGAAAGATTATCGACCTCCCTGCAAGTGAAAATTTTACACAAAGGACGATGATCAGTCCTGACAACCACAGGTAAACACCAAAGATAAAATTTGAAATGACGAATAGCCCAGAAAACTGCCAATGCCTCCAGCTCAATCATGGAGTATCGCTCCCCTGCACCCCTGAGTGAACGAGAAACAAAAGCAACAATACTGGTTCGCCATTCACAAACTGTGAGAAAACCGCCCCCAAATCAAGCATGCTGGCATTAGTGGACAATATAGTTTTTTTGCAAGCATCAAAATGTCCCAAAGTAGGCATTCAACCCAAAGTAGGCATTCAACCAATGACATCCTTGATAGTATTGAAGGCAAGAGTACAATCATCAGAACATGAAAATCTGGCACCCTTCTTGAGCAATAACCTCAATGGAGAAGTTACACAAGCATAGTTAGGAACAAACTTACAACAAAATTCAGCCAAACCCAAGAATGATCGAACTTGGTAACTGTTGACAGGCACAGGTGCCTTTACAATGCTCTCAGCAAGATCTAACTTGGGACTGATCCCTTCACCAGAAATTGTGTGGCCCAAATAACTCACAGATGACACCTGGAATTTACATTTTTCTAACTTAATGACAAGACCAACATCCTATGGTCACTGTAGAACCTCCCACAACTGATTGTCATGTTTATGTTGATCCTTCCCATAAAGAAGAATGTCATCTTGAAAAATTAGGACTTTAGATAACCCTACCAGGACTCTATTCATGACTCTCTGGAAGCAGGCGGCAGCGGATGTCAGACCAAAAGGCATGCAGATGAATTGGAAGGCACCCAAAGGAGTCACAAATGATGTCAAATGTATGGAATCTGGATGGAGCAAAACCTGGTAGTAAGCGGAAAATAAGTCCATAATACGAAAACATTTAGCATCCTTAATAAGAGCAAGAGTCTCGGAGATGTTCGGCAAGGGCCGCCTGTCGACCCAAATTTGCTTGTTCAGGCCTCGCAAGTCCACACACGTGGATCCCTTTGTCCCCATCCTTAGATGCTAAAACAATCATGGCCACACACTCAATCTCCTCTATAACGCCACCAGCTAATAACCTTGACCTAAAGGATCCATCATAATATGAAGTACCTTCATCACCTTGCTGACAAACGGCTGGGTATTCTGCTTAAAAACAATCTTGTGCTAAAACATTCTTGCGCAAACCCAGACCATCACTGAAAACTTCAGGAAACTGTGAACTCACATCCTCAGACAATTGACCAGAAGACAGGAGCAAAACTTTTTTAGGTGAGTAGGGATTTAAAGTGATCCCCCGTCTCTCTGGTGTCTCACTCCAAGAAGATTATCACCCCTTTTAGCCATGTACACTTTCCCAACAGTTTCCCCGTCTCTGAACTGAATTACTGAATTCTTCTGACCACATAATCCAAAATATCAATTCTGACGCCACCATAGCTTACCGGGTTGATGTTCGGTGGAGACAGTTCAACCTTGTTGTGACCAAACACAACATCCCAATTGGCATCACCAACCATGGTATAAGGTGAACCTGAGTCAGCCAGAACAGAAAACCGTTTACCATCAATAAAAACCTCACACTCAGGCATATCTAACTTGTCTCCATCCACAACACCATCATCTCCGACACTCAACATACATTTTTTCTTTTCCTCAACACAATGTACTGCTTGGTTCTTAGCACCACGACAAATGCGAGCGTAATGTCCCTTTTTACCACACCTATTACAGGTGACAGATCTCACCAAACAATTGGGACTGTTGGGCAAATGGCTTTCACTCCTACACCTAAAACATGTAAAACCAGGCTTGCTGTACCTGGAACAAGACTGGTGCGAATCAGGCGATTTTTTTTTATCTTTCTGACCATGATTTTTTTTTATAACTCAACCCCCTTGGCATCATCTTTCTTATCCTCATGAACCACTTTGTCCTCCAGGGAAATATCATTGCTTTTATCAACTCTCATTTCACGCACCCACATATTGGTGTTTTCCATACTCTCCACAATAGGTAAAGTCTCTTCAAGATCCAGATTTTTGGCAAGGAGTTTCTGTTGAAACTTCACATCTTTGGTGCACCTGACAATTTGGTCCCTAACAAGAGAATCAGTAAGCTGTTGGAACTACAAGTGCGAGCCAACATTTTCAAAGTAACCACACAGTTACTAATTTTTTCTTGCTTGCCTTGAACTCTTCAAAAAACTTGTGACGCTCTAAGACTACGTTAATTTTAGACCCAAAAGTTTCTCAAAGATCATAACAGACATGTCAAAAACATGTCAAGTTCACCCTCTCCACACCCCAAAACAATTTCATCTAAACTATCATATACATGTCTGCCCTCAACCCCCAGATTGTGTAACAATACAGCTTGTTTTTATTAAGGCAGAGAATTTCTCACCCCCAATGGCCAATAGATAAGAAACAAACAGGGGCTTCCACCTTTTCCAAGGTAGAGTTGGGTCACCTTTGTCAGAAAGAAATTGTGGAGGTTGAGACATGCTGGATGAGGCCATTGTGAAGAGAAGAGAGAAACCAAAAGGAAGAAGAAAAAACAAATGAACGTTGTACCAACTAGTCATAACCTTACAAAAAAAATGATCACAGTACTTGGCATAGCAATTGTTAAACAAAAAGGTAAAGCACAATGCAATCTAAAATAATTGCAGAAGTTAAAACAATGTGCCATACAGAAATGTAGCAGAAATCAAAATAATGTGCCATACAGGAATGTCCCAACATGTGATAAAGGTGTGCGCATCACCGCGCACTTAATACGATTAAAATCAAACCCCAAAAGAAGTGAGCATGTCACTGACATGCTAGAGAAAGACAGGACCTCATAGAAATGGTGTGCACTTCACTGTGCATATTCCACTGAATAAAGATGTAACTTAGTGCCAGAAAAAAACTAGAATGCGCATGCTCCAAATTTCCAAGAAGGTGTGCGCATCACCGTGCATGCTAATAGCTCAGAGAGAGGTGTGCACATCACAGCGCATGGTTACAACACAAGTGGAAGTGTGCACACAACCGCGCACGTTCACTGCAGGATGAGAGTACACTGAACATGCACCACGCACGTCAGGCAGGAGCGGGTGTACACTGCGCATGCACTGCACACGTAGACAGGAACGCCTGTGCAAGCTTGCCGAGCGGGGAATCCAGTGGAATCTTAAGTACCAAAAGGAGACCCACGACAATGAGTAGCAGCTCAACGACTCAGCGCGCCGCCATGAAGAAATCTGTCATCCAGGACAATGGAAGAGCACAGTGCGCGTACCACTCAGTTGCCAGGGAAACAGCACAGCATACGGAGAGGCCTCGGGGAAGCGACGTCACAAGGCCACTCTGCCTGGTAGTTTGAGTAGAAACTACTGTTACTTCCGGCCTTCAGATTTTCAAAGTCCAAATGCTAGGCCACGAAAAAATAGAATAGTTCCCCCAAACCTAGCCAAAACCAGGAAGAAAAATAGTTCAAACCCAACATACAGAGTACCTGAATCTCCACAGTCCAAGGAGATATCAAACTATGGCCAAGTTAGCGCTGCAGATCACAAATGGGTTTGATGGGGAAGCTGATGATCTAGGAATCCCTGTCCCCACGCAGGTATAATGCAGTAAATCAGGCAGCGGGAAACAGCAGGTAAGTAGATAAGTTCTTTATTCCATTAAGCGGGAAGGGACAAGAGCGGGCTCTTCCTCACAGAGGCTACAAGCAACTGCAGTGGAATAGAACCCACCATGAGAACCCAGATATAACAGAGCATTCTAGACTTAAGTACTCCACATAATATGTCGCCAGTGTTAAAAAGTCCATAAAATGATCAGCAGGTCTTTAAGTAGATTAATTCAAGAGTACATGTACAGACCACCAGCCCAGGCAGCGGCTAACATCAAACTGCCAAAGGTGAGGCTGGGGAAGGCAGAGCATTGTGCTGTCATGGATGACACAGGGAATGCAGAGACGCCACCCTGCCTCAAGAACAGAAGGCAAGGAAATAACATAACGGTTGTAATAAAAGTAATGTCCATTCCAGATGGTATCTTCATGTTTCTTTACTCAGGCAAGAACTTACTCAGAGAGCCCCACCAGGAACAGCCTCACTGCTGCTCAGCCCATCTCCAACTGACATTCACACACACGAACATACCCTTCACCAACATTCTCTCACACAGACACTCATGCTGAGCAGCAGCAGTATAACAATAACTAAATAGGTATATAACTAATGAGGAGATGAGTACAAAGACCACAATAAGTGTAGCAACTAAAACCCACATCACATCCATTGCATGCTCTTAGCCACTGGGGAGACCTTGGGTCCTGGGTGTCCTCCTTGAGTAGTACTCAGGCCTCTGCTTCCCCCGGAGGACTCCTTGAACCTTTTCTTTGGATTAGTTTCAACCTTTGCCCTCCTTGCTAGGCCATTTCAATGGGCCACCATTTGCACCTCAGGCTCAAGTTCTCCCTACAGCCTATTACGTGGTCCATGATCACTCATGGTACCTTCTGCTAGGGTGCTGCCCATATGCTAATACTTTCCCCTGCAATTCATATTCAGCCTTGCGTTCGCCACCTTAGTGCCTGCTTATGCTCTGCCCTATATCCTCCTACTTGTGCCCTGTCCACATTATTCAGGCTTCTTCCATCAAACTTGACACATCAGGAGCACCACCATCTTGTGCTCTCCCAATTCTCCACCGTGGACCAATTCTCCACCTTGTACGCTGCTACACACTTGAATTCAGGCATGTGCCTTCTCTACATTCATGTCCTCTGAAGTTAATAAATAGCATACAACAACCTTCACAGCTGTATCTTGTAGGCTTTTGATACCTCACCCCAAAGAACTACTTAACATCTGCATACCGTTTCATCTTTGACTTGCTGGTGAGGCCTGGCGTGTCTAGGAGGATCTAAAAGATGAAGTGAAAAATCAACTGTGATTATGAGAAACTCATTTTTCCAGAGCACAGCAGTCTCTGCGATTGGCACAATCTGCAAACAAGCAAACAATCTGCAAACAAGCATTTAATCCCTGCATGTGCGCTACCCAACCAATGTCAGTGAGTTGAAAGGACTTTGGCGGACAAAATCAGACACGTTCAGTTAAAAGTTCCCTGCCCTGCATGAACTGATTTATGCAGCCATTGATATATGGTTAGGTAGACTGGCTGAATGTCTGAAAAACTCTGTGCTCCCTTAAACTTTAGCCATCTTTTCGCTGATGAAAGAGACAGTCCAGCAGGTTTTTCTGAAGGACAACCCAGGTAAAGAAATATTATAGGTACACAAAAAAACTTGCGTTTCTGTTCAAGCAAAACTTACCTTTCCTAACAAAGTTCAAATACCATCAACTAAGATTAAACACAGACTCCTCTTCTCAACTCACCATCTGTGTGTCAGCATCAGTGATAACTCCCAGGGCCTGGCAGCGTGTTGTATGCACCTTTTTGGACACAGGAAAGACCTGGATAGCAGAACAACAGTGTTAATGTTGGTCTTACTTCTGTGGTTTGCTAATTATTTATACCCCTAGAGGAGGTAGAGGTCACCTTTCTGCCAAGAAGCTCATTAGAGAGGGTGGATTTGCCAGCATTAGGTGCTCCAATGATGGCCACTCTCAGAACCTTGGGATTCTCCGGCTGGTCCGGGATATGCACCAACAGGCCGTCCTGCTCCTCTGCAGAAAGAATAAAATAAGGTTAAAGACCAGTCCAGAATGCTCAAATTAAAATATATCAAAACATGGCAGGAAGAAACCAAAAATATTTATTGTATGGAGCACAGGCAGCACTCAAAGTGCCATCAATGCTTCTATACTTCTTAGAACCAAAAAAGTGAGACATTTTATTATTAACCTCCGCCGCCCCAGGGATAACCGGGAAATCATCAAAATGACTTTATTCGATTAATACAAGTTAATCATAAAAGTAAGTATACATCACTGTTAAAAATGTTAAGAGAAGCAATTTATCAGTCAAAAAATGATTTCCTGGATTTAAGACACATACATAAAAAAGTAAAGTCAATTACTGTGTACCTCACCTGTTGCTGGAAATAAGCTTTCTGTGCATGGAGTGCCTTTTTTAATGCTAGAGGGTTGGTTGTCAATTATTCCTTTCTAATGTATTGAAGAAGCCAACTTGCACCAATTCCTTATCCTTCATTAGAAAGGGACAGCCCCGAATCAATAGATACACCCAAATTGTCAAGTGAAGGGGTGTTTTCCCACTTCCCAATTCCAGCTCATACTTCCAGGTGACATTTAAAAGCATTTCCTCCATGGCAAAAGAATCTTTTGATGCACTTGGTTTCTTGGAAACAAATGACACTAGCTCTGGATGAGAACTGAGCACACTGGATAACAGCTGGGCACACAAATGTCCCTTCACCATTTAATCCCTCATGTTCCACTGGAAATGTAAGAGATGCCCTATATTTGAGGTGACACAGGTGCCTCTTTGCCCATAATGTACAATGACTGTTAAAACATAAAAAGTTATTTTATATTAGAAGTGTGCAAAACAAATGACATGAAGAGACAAGCGCATCATGAAATTACCTTTAATGCAGGACACAGGTGGTGGGTGTTGACCTAGTGCAGCAAAGGATTCCTGCTCTTTAACAACTCCAAGGAGGTGGCCCAGTGCAGACTTTTTTCCGTAACAAGCAGCAGGAACAATGATCGCTTGAGTCCTTTTCTTCAAATATCCCCCAACAAAGACTGCATGAGATGACGAGAAGCAGAAAATCATGAGTATTGCAGGTCAAATACACACACTCTGCAGGTCAATAGTAGTAACATAAACTCCCAAACACCTCTCTTCAGTAACGTCAGGTCATACTTTTAACCTGGAACTGACAACCTCTGCCATTATGTTTCCCTCTTTAAAATACTTTCTGCCCAATTATGCAAGACTCAAGTCATAGCTTTTACCTGTGAGTTCTGCCCCACTAGGAAAGATGGGCTCAAGACATGTACAACATAGGAAGAGCACCATGAAGCCGCCAAAGCAGGTGATATACTTCATACGCTGTAGGTGTTTGCCGTTATATAGTGCGAACATGATCAAAGGGCTTCATAGAGCTTAAAATGTTCAACGTTGAATTACAATGGAGTAGTTAAGTACTATGTCAATGATACGTTTTAGATCAAGCTACAAGGAAAGGGACATTAACAGAATACTCACAAATCAAAATAGGAGAGGGTACAAAAGAAGGTAAAAATTTACAAAATATACTTAAGAACAAGTTCTCACTATGAACTACAGTCGACAATTAGTGAGTGAAGGGTACAACAGGAAAGAGCGACGAAAAGGAAAGTTTATATCAAAGAAGATAGGGGGAAAGGGAAGCCCCCAGAATAGCACTGGCCAAATTGCAGCGAGGGGTGTAATAGAATTGGTCAAATTGCAGCGAGGGGTATAGGACGGGAGGCTGGCAGTCATGGATATTCTGAATTATTATTGGGCTTCACAGTTACTGGTTGTGAATGACTGGGTATCTGTCGATCATCAAGACACGGCATACAGGGTAGACTGAGCATTCATGGACTGGGGGGGGGGGCTATGAGAGACTTCTCTATGGGGCGGCTGGAGCAGTCGCCGGCCAAGACACACACAGGTAGTAGTTGATGTATGGAAGGAGGCCACCGGGTTTCTAGGCTGGAAGGGGAAACATACTGGTTTGACAGCGCTTTGGTGTAGAGCATACTTGTCAGAGGTAGGAGGCTTGAATGGATTCCGAAAATGGGAGCTCATTGGTGTAGAGAACATTAGAGAGAAGTCTGGAGGAACCAGTCTTACATAACATTTGTAGACCTGCAGGGGGAGTTGGAACTGGCAGAGTATGAACACTTCTGGCATATACATTTAGAACACGCTTTGCAACGTCATTTGCCGGAAAGTGAGCAATTGCCAGACTCCTAGCCACTGGAGGACCGAGTACTGACCAATGCTCTGATGCACAACGGCGTGTCACTGATCTACAAGAAACGAATGAATACTTCTCCTGATCTATTGGGTCTCTTGAGGACGGCATGGGAAGGGTCCTGGTGATGCTTGAGGCCGATGGGAAGGGTAGGCCCAGACGTGAGACCCGTGCTCACTACACCACTGGATTCAAGCTAGCCTGGCTGATGAAGGGTGATGCCCTAAAACCAGTCCCAGGATGCTTGTTTCCGGTCCAGGGAGGACATGGCTTGGCAGTTCGGGCTGGACTGTTCCCACAAGGAACAGGGTCAAGATTGATTTGCATATGGCTGGGTCCAAACTGGGGTAGTGTGGTGAGCAAAAGAATGATGGATTAGACCCAGATCCTTGTGACCGAGGGTGAATGTTTGCATTGTCCAGTATTCCGTCCATCAATCATTTCTTTTGCATATGTCGCCCTAAGTGGGAAGGGTATGCCCAGACTTGGATCCCGTGCCGATTACACCACTGGATTCAAGCTAGCCTGGCTGATGAAGGGTGATGCTCTGAAACCGGTTCCAGGATGCTTGTTTCCGATCTAGGTAGGACATGGCTTGACAGTTCGGGCTGGACTGTTCCCACAAGGAACAGGGTCAAGACTGATTTGCATATGGCTGGGTCCAAACTGGGGTGGAGTGGTGAGCAAAAGAATGATGGATTAAACCCAGATCCTTGTGACTGGGGGTGAATGTTTGCATTGTCCAGCATTCCGTCCATCAATCGTTTCTTTTGCAAATGAGGACGATGACTGGGCGGAGGCCCTCAAGGATATAGTTATTAGGATGTGGTTCAGACTGGTGCAGTTTAAAGTACTCCACAGGTTCCATTATGCACAGATGCTCCTGTACAAAATAGGTAGGGTGGAATACCCACTGAGCGAGGGCCCTTTTTTCATATCCTCTGGGACTGCCAGCTCGTGCGGGGCTACTGGGCTCAGGTGACAGCAATAATGGCAAGGGCGGTGGAGATGGAGCTCCCCCTCGAAGTCAAATGGTTACACCTGGGGATAAAAAGGAAGCTGGATTGGCCCAGCTATAAGGAAATATGGCTGAGACTGGTGGCCAGAGTGGCTAAGCAAAACATAACAAGAGCATGGGGGGCCACTGCTATGGCCGTAGACACTTACTGGGAAGTAATTGGTGCCAGAGGGCAGAACATGGTGTATATATACAGCGAGAGGCTGCCCCATGAAATGGGAGAAGGTGTTAGGGCATGGAAGGCATACAGGGCTGACTGGAGTCTGTGGGAAGGAAAGTTCAAACTGCTTTGTGTACACAAACCAAATAGTACCAAAGAGAGCTGGAACAAGAATGATGCCTGTTTGCGCCGTGTTTCTATATTTATTTTTAACTAGCAACATTTCATGTTCCGGGTTTGACGGCTTAGTAGATTGATGCGTCCACTGTAGGGGCCTTTGTGTGACCTCATAGTAAAAGGTTCGAATATCAGCATGTCCACTCAAACTTTCATCCTTCCGAAGTCGACAAAATGAGTACCACCGAGTAGGGTAACAATTAACATCTGTTATTCAACGCCAAGATATCCTTGGGTGAACGTGCGTTTTGCAAATACACGTTGTGTTCTGTAGACTTTATTGTCTAACAAGCCTACTCCTCCCTTTGTATGAAATGCATAATGGGGGAAATTTGGGGTTTATTAGATTAGTACATAATATTAAATAAGACATTTGCAACACAATGCTTGAATTTGTAGCTTTAGTTGGTGAATAGTCATAATCGCTAATAAATGCTTCTGCACTACTGGCACTCTTGTTGCAACAGTAAAAATGAAGGCATTGTTCAAAGGAGTTTCACCATTCGATCAAGTGAAGTCTGACAATTTTCTCCCTATTTCTCTTTTCCCTGCCTTCAGGCCCTCCTCGGCTTTCTATGCCTACATTTCTCCAGCTAGATGGTTACCTCAGACTGCTGAGTAAGAGAAACGGGATGGGGCAAGAGATAGGAAGAGGTAAAGAGAATAATTACAGAAGTAGAAGGAGATGAGAGGTAAGGAGATAGATTAGGTAGGAAGAGAAGGCAAAGAGAGAAAGGTGAGGCAGTCAAAAAATGAAACAGGCATTTGCAATGCAATAGGTCTTGCAGAGCTATTGGTGTTGCAAATGAGAATGTTTTTTAGTTAAAAAAATTGTTTGCAGTGAAGTGATTATTTGACCTTTTTCAAAAGATAGGAAGGAAAGAGAATGGAGAAAAAACAGTGGGAAAGTAGGGGGTGATAGGAGTGAAAGCTTATACCTTCTACAGAAGCAAAACCCTGAAAACACTTCTCTCATGTCAGAAGAGAGAAAATAATAGCAACAGTTTGCACCTAAACACCACAGCGAACACGTTCATATAATTACACCCCGTACCTACAAAAAGATGAGAGAGGAGTTTTAGTCAGAGGAAACATGGCTGCACAGACAGGACGGACACTGCGTGCAAATTTTGGAAATAAAATGTAATGCTTTACTATTAATGTTTTTGCATAAATGATGCTGTGCCCGTAAGAGTTGGGAGAAAATGTATATAGTGAGGCTTAAACCCTGTACAGAAGCTAAATTCTAAAAGCAGATCACTTGTGTCGGAAGTAACAATTTTGACTTTAAACGGTAGGGGAAAGGCATAGCCAATACATCTCGCCTTTGGGACATTGTAAGTGTTTAGCCATGCAGCACATTATCCTTGGGCTGTGCCACCAGAGATTGAACAGCTATACAATTACTACACACTAGGTCATGCAGTCCGTTTCTAGGTTTTCACAACAGACATAGTGCATAGAAACAGTAATTTAGGGGTGGGTGGGTTAGCCAAAAAGTTAGTTAGCATCTGCACCCATTGACTTGCATGTGTGTGGTGAGGGCAGAATCTTTAGAAATAAGGCATGCATGTTTGTGAGTGAGAAGTAGGGAGGGAAGGGGTGAATGGAGAGAAGATGTGAGAGCTCAGCAGCATGTGACCGTGAAGTATACAAGGCGTTTCTGCTCCGAAAGCACAGATTGGTAGTAAAAGGTTGCTGTAGGAGGAGTGGGACCTCACAAAGGATTGTCCTGAATCTCACGTTAGCAGCTTGATGGGGGAGAAGGGGTGCACCACTGGGAAGTGTGCACACAACACAACTTTTAAAATGCCCTTTGTATCTCTTTTGGTCGAGACACTGGTCTAAAAAAAAGTATGTCCCTAATACATTGCAAGCTCTGGCCGTTACGTTTCACCCGTGCCCCGTTTTTCCCCCAAAGGCATGTGCAGTGCACATATCCCATAATGTTCTCACTTAATAAAAAAGGACGCATTTTTCTTTCGAAAGCAAACTAACATAAGACAGAATCGGTCACTGAATATAGATATCTGGGTGTTATAATAGATGCTAGGGGCACGGGTAAAAACCAGTGTGCTGCACTACAGAGAAGAAACAACTCATTAATTGCTGCATTTTCCATACTTCAGAATAACTTAAAAGGGCTTCCCCTTAACCAACTATTACAAATGTCAGTTAAACATGTGCCAACTCTTGCATATGGTGTATAGACCTTAAGAGGTTGTGCTGACAACACCATAGAAAAACTAGTGACAGGGACCTACCGACGCCTCTTTAATCTTCTGCGACATTTTTCACCGGCACAAATCCGACTTGAGTTCGGAATTAAACGACAGAACCTAAATAGCTTAGAAGCTTATTTAAAATTCTGCCACAAAATTAGAAGGGATAATAATTCCACACTTATGACCGTGGTTTGGGAAACAATATGCGATAATAAACATAAGCAGTAACATGAATATTTCAAACTGGCGATAGATACGTTCAATGCGGAACAACTATGGACATTACCTCTTTCACAGGTGGCTTTTAATAAAGTTATAATGGGTGCAGCAAAAAATTGTCGTCTTTATGGGATAAAGCAGTACTGGCAAAGAGATCCCATGCATGGACAGTTATTGCTTCGTACGGTATGCTAAAACCCCAAAGATATTTAGGAGACTCAAATAGCCAAAGGGCAAAGCTGAAGCTGATGAATCACCGATTTGGAAATAGCCAATTTCTGCGAAGCCCCTACATGGAAATTGATGAGTAGTGAGAGGTTGTGTCGCCTCTGTTATTACAAGAGGGAAGACATTTGTCATATCATCTGTAGCTGCCCTGCACTAATAGAGGAACGTAGGAGGCTGCTGAGGTCGGACTTTAATGGTCAAATTATACGAACATGCCGACAAGCAGTCATAGCCAGTTTACAAGGAGAAAGCTTGCAATTTACGGGTAGACTTTTGAAGTTTATAGAAATAGTGGAGAAGAAATTGCTTAACTGTGGACAATGAGGATGGTTTTATTTATGTTTGGTTTTATACATTGATGAAGTTTCTTTTAATTATGTGGTCTTAATAATGTATGAAATGTAAGAAGAATTGTATAATGTTGTTTTAATTGTAAGTTTTTAGTAACTGAACAATACATTTTTCATTGGTCATTGGTTAACTAACATAAGACAACTTTTCATCTAAAAAGTCTCACTTCCTAGGACACAGGATGCATCTTCTCTCGTCAGGACCCACCGGGCTCCTATATTTAGGAATAGGAGGTCGACAGGATGGATAAAGGAACGGCCATATTGGAAAAGTGAAGTGTTGTAATTTATGATAAGGAAATGTACCTATAACACTTATAGTGAACACAAATGTAAAGAGAAGTGGATCACAATACCTATTTCTAAATTAAATTTTACACTCATTCTGAAAAAAACATAGTTTTCTTCCATTCTACTATGGCCACTGAAAACATACATGGATACGAAATACCAGGCTGGAAGGGAGGAAAAAATCAACACAGTCACTGTTGAGACCGAAATAATTTCTGCGACACCGTTAATAAATACAAATGAACTGCACCGCATGAGAGAAGCTAAAGCAACACAAACACTGACACTGTTGAACCCAAAATTATTGCAGTGCTCTAAATAAATAAATAGCGCAGGGAAGTACCACCAAAACAGTGATGCCCGCATAAACGCAAATGAACAGCATAGCATGAGGAAGGAAGGGAGGGGCTAAAGGCAACTCGGGACACCGGCGAGCCCATAATGATTGCCACGCCTTTAATAAAATAATAAAGGTGCACGCCCATGATGCGTAGGGAAGGGTCTGTAGAAATAATATTGCAAATACACAAGCCAGGGAAGGCAGCCATCAGCTGAATGCCAGTGCTGCTGAAGGACAGCTGAGCACCAGCGCTGCTCGTGTCCTCCCTACAACAGCTGGTAAGAGAAATTCCTTTAAGAAAACAGTGCCCACAGACTGTTAATGAAACCTGCAGAGTAACATCACAATAAATAGGGCCAGTCCTCATGGGAGGTTACAAAAGTAGAAAAGGCGGTACTAAGGAGGGGCTACTAAGCCTATTCACAAATCAAAAGCAACCAAATAGAAAGGACAGTAACAGGAGCCAATTGAAAGATGGGCAGAGCTACAAGTCCATACGTGAATACAGCATATCTCGAAGACACAGCGCAAGCGGTTCCTAGGCAAGACCTAAAAAGGAAGTAAAGACAGAAGTAAGTAGAGAAAAAGGAGGCAAGGTTTTAGAGCTACAGATATGGAGAGAGAAATGAAGAGCGAGGAAGACGGGTAGGGTTTACAATGGGATGAGAGAGAATTAATGTTGAAAGATGGAGTTTGAAAACAGGTAGAAGCGAGGGGTAGGGGGCTGAACGAGAGAGAGACTCGAGGTAGTGAGTAACAGAGAAGCACAATAGATAGGGAGCCGTAGGTTAGAGAGAGGGGAAATGAAAAGAGGTATAGACAGAATGCCCAGATAAAATGAGTAGTGAGTGTGCGACATGTAGAAAGAAGTGGGGTGCAGAGTGACAAGAGGTCAAGTAGAGAGACAGGTGAAGTAGGGAAAGAAGTGAGGTTGAAATAGAAATAAGATGAAGAGGATGAGTTAGAGAGTTGTAAGGTACAGACAGAGGGGAGATCATGTAGTGATGTACCAATAGAGGCAGAGAAATATGCGAGGAAGAGGTGGGGAGATAAAATGGAGGCAGTTTAGAGGAATATGTAAGAGACACAAAGAAGTTAATGATTCAAAGAGAAAGTAAGAGCAGGAGGAGGCATGGCAGCAAATGATTGGGGAAGCAAATTGAGAGGTTAGGTAGCGAGAAAGTGGTGGCAGAAATAACGATGAGTTAGTATGAGAGGTATGAACAAGAGAGAAAGACTTGAGGAAAGGACTGGTGAGGCAGAGAGCTCAAGGAAAGGTAGAGAGAAGGTACAGAGATGAAGAGAGGGAGCTATAGCGAGGTGGGAGAACAAGCAAGAGTAGCTTTTGAGAGAGAGATGAAGTAGATGGAGGAAAGATAAAAGGTGAGATGGAAACAGAACAATCAGCTAAGAAGGAATGGATGAGGTAGAAAGGGGTAAGAAAGGCACAGCGAGTGGTAGCTCAATAGGCAAAGCAATGAGAGAGTGGTAGAGAGAAGTGAAAATTAGAACTATACAGAGAGAGAGGTGAGGCTTACATCGGAATGGTAGAGAGTTTACACAGCAAGAGGTTGTAGGGAGGTAGAGATGTCGAGACTAGAAGACAGAGGGAAAGACAGAAGGGTGAGGTGAAATGTGGAGAAAGACATGACCCCAATTGTTTCAATCTAATTGTCATTTCCTGCCGGAGAATAGGAGTAAAAAGATTCGCCAGCGCAGGCACACACATTTAGCTTATGGTAAGAAAGCCTAACTGTCAAATAATTGTCAAAGAATCTGTTACTATGCTCCCTTTTTCATACCAGGACTTTTGACTGGCCCACTCACTTGACCAGAGTCGCCTTGGAATGGGTGGCCCGAGGAACTCACCACTCTGTCCATACCTTAAAAGGTTGCTAGACTTCTCCCCCCGACGATGCAGCACTCCTAACAGCTCCAAAACTCATTCACTGTAGTTGCAACGCCATAACTGGTCACACCACACTAAGAACACTCTCCTCACAAGAACCTTCGCATCAGCAATGTGAGATATCTAGTGTCTGATATAAAGGCATGGAATGGTAGTCTCCGAGTCCTAGGCCAGGGCTGGTGGTTTAGTAGCTGGGTCTGGTGCTTAGTGGACTAATACATCCACTGTAGGAGTCTGTGTTCGACCTCATAGTCACAGGCGGGTCCACTCAGCCTTTCATCTTTGAGGTCCACAAAATGAGTACCACTGAGTTGGGTAACAATAAACATCTGTTATTGAACGCCAAGATACCCTTTCTGGGTGAACATGCACTTTACAAATACACATGTTATGTTATGCACCACAAGTAGACTTTTCTTCCTATTTCCACTATCTGAAGTGACAAAAAACAAACTGGATTTGCTTCTTTAGGTACACACAAAGTAAATTGAGCACAGTTGTGTATTTCCTTCCGTATTTATTGTGCTCTTTTCAAGAGGTTAAACTTAATCCAGGAGCATGATACCTTCCCTGCTTAACTGCCCCTTCTATCTTATCACCCGCTATACTTTACAATATACAGAAACTGAAAAACATCAAATAATTCTACACCCTTTTATCATTCCGTAGACAGCAGAGACCTACTTTCTCCGTGCTGTGTACCAGGTGCAGATCATCACAAACAAATTTTACAAAGACCATAACTACCCTGACCAGATCACTAAACAAGAAAACGCGAGTCCATCAAGAGAATCAATCAGTTTCTTCCTTCAGTCTCTTGCTATTATAGAAATTTCACAGTTTTAACAAGGATCCCTTACAGAATGTGCCAACATTAGGTTTCCATGCTGCTGGAACCAAGCTGCACCCCACTGAACATGCCTAACTACATTTTTGGTTGCTTGTGTTCCGTTTCAGTGAGGATATGGCATGGCAGTTCAGGCTGGACAGTTTCAACTGGAGCAGGACCAAGGCTGATTTGCATGTGGCTGGTCAAATATGATAGTGGGCAAAAGATGGGTTGGAATGCTATTTCAGGCAATTGCCATGTTTTGGACTTGGCCCTTTCTGCAGGGTCATCCCCAAACTTTCTGCCTTCACCCTCCTATTTTCTGAACCCATTTCTGTTGGCTTTTAGGACTCTGTACACTTTACTGCTGCTAACCAGAGCTAAAGTGCTGGTGCTCTCGGCCTTTCATATGGTGAAATTGGCTTACACCCAATTGTCACATTTATTTAATTGCAAGTCCCTAGTAAAATGGTACTACATGATCGAAAGGGCCTGTATATTAAATACTATGAGTGGGCCTGCAGTACTGATTGTGTCACCCACTTAAGCAGCCTTTTAAACATGTCTCAGGCCAGCCACTGCAGCCTGTGTGTGCAGTTTTGAACTGCCAATGCGACCTGATAAAATAAAAAACTTTTTCCAGGACTAAATCATACTTTTTAATACATCTAAGTCACTCCTAGGGTAGACCCTAAACAGGACCTAGGGTAGGGTGCAGTGTATTTAAAAAGCTGTACATGTACTTTTAAGTTTTACATGTCCTGGTAATGAAAAACTCTTCACATTTTGTTTTTCACTACTGTAAGGACCACCGCTCCTGTAGGATAACATTGGGTTCCCTTGTTACGTTTAATAGGTGCCAATGTTCAATTGAGAGCAGATAAGAATGTTGAGTTTAGTGTCTAAAGAATTGTAACTTAAAACCCTCTTTAAATGAATGTAAAGTTGGATTTTAAGTCACAATTCTGAAAATGCCACTTTTTAGAAAGTTGACAGTTTCTCATCCTAACCATTTGGTGCCTGCAGCTTGTAGAGTGGGTATGATTAGGTGCAGAGGTGCAGCAAGCAATTTGGGCTTTGACAGCGAGACAAAGGCCGAATAGGAGTTCGCAGGAAGGCCCAACTCCGACTTGATGAGAGATAGGAGCGGTCATGTACCACACTTGCACATCACAAGGCATCAGCCTGAGCACACTCACAAAAGGGTTTGACACGTCAGTGTTGTATTCCGCGTTCTGTTTAATGGATGAAAATAAGGAAGATATACTTAGTATTCAAATCGAAAGACTTAACCCCTTGGACGCTCATGACGAGCTCAGCTCGTCATGATGTACACCTCCATACACTCATGACGAGCTGAGCTCGTCATGAACAATGGGAATCCAGAAAAGTCAGCATCCAGGAGAATTAGCTGTAGCATTCAAGGTGTTAAACATACCGCGTGTGGTACCAGTGCATCGTCGAATTTTGTGCAGACAGCAGGAGGCTTCAGGTTATCCTAAAACTAAATGCCAGGCAGGCATTAGTACTAAGCTACCGAGAGGACTTAGGATTTCTATTAACACCACTGAAGAAGCAATACCTTTATCCCAAAATTCATTGGGAACATTCTGTGAGAGAGTTTTATGTATAGTTTGTGAATTGTAAATAAACCATCAATATTGGAAAAATTGTCTTTGAAATTGATTTTTGTAAGACACAAAAATACGATATATGCTTGGAGAATAATCCGCAAAAAAGGCAATAAAAATTAGATAAATGATGTATTGATTCATGATTAGTATGTGTAAAACGTTCACAGTGACACAGTGGTATAATTTTGTAAGCACATATACATTTCTTCATTTGAAGCAATGCGGAATGGGTCAAGTGTAGTATCATACTTGCAAAATAACTAGTACGAACCGGACTCATTTGCCCTGGACCACATCTTCCACTAGATGTGGACAAGCTTCATTTGCCTCAACAGTGGTCAAAAATGCGCACGTGACTTGAGTAATATTACTACATGATAGCATATCACCACTAACGAAATGCTCTAGTCCTAAACTGCTCTTTTTTTCAGGTGCGCAATAGACAATAAAGGCGAACGACTACAAGAATACATGATTATATAAACTAAAAACCCAGGACTGGAAGACGGAGTAGCCAGTGATATGGAGTTATCTGGTAACATTATGCAACAGCAAAAGGTTGACGTTGTCATTTGGCAATTGTGAATCTAATCAGACTGCAGTAATGCGAATGTCAATTAGCTCGATAACCCATAACAGTAGGTTCAGGGAAGGCTCCCTAGTTAATCCTTTTAGTTTAGAAGGAAGCCTAACCTATAAACCTCGCAGGGTTACTACTCCAGAACGTCGCAAGCTTATTGTGTATCAAAACGGAAGGCAAAGTTTCCATCGCAGAATGTCACATCTGAAGGTATCTTACGTGAGTACGGACAGTCCGGAATTCTCAGTATGCGAAATGCATGTCGCAAGAATTATGCAAATGACGGGGCTGCGCCCGCATGACTTCTTGCCTTTTCACTGACCTCTGCTATGTTTTTGTAGGATCGCTGTCCAAAGCTGAGTCCCACGTACCAGGAGCCCCGCCATGCTCTCCTCTTGCACAGGTCCCCAAGTGAAGTACTCTGGGTGTTCTCAAAGAGGCTTAACGTGGAGCGACGAGCGAGGCGGCCATATTGGAATGGAGTCTGTCTGATTTACCGATTTGATATACGAATAGGTCACCGCGTTTTTTTCCCCTTTAAGAATGCACGGGAATTTTTTTTTTTATAGCATATGTGGACTCTTGCTAATTAAATTTTTTGGTCACAGATCATAGTTTACATTTATTATAATCTACAGCAAGATGTTTTGTTGATGTAAACGTTAAAATAAAACAAAAAGTTCATAAAAACGGATTAGCTCATTTGGTGGCGCAGCATACACAGTCAACAGGTTACAACTATGCTCAGGCATACAAGCCAATATTCTGTTACTTAAAAGAGGTACGCTTTTTAACAAGCATTGAAAATGCAATAGGTCTAGCCTTTGATTAAGTTAAAGCCATTTGCTTTGCTAATGGTATTGCATAGGAAAGGCTTTAACTTAATAAAAGGCAAGACTATTGCATTTTCAATGCTTGTTTCAGAATATTAGGAGTGAACTGAAAGTTTGTATTTTTCTCAAGCAAAGTGAAGAAGTGAAGGAAGAGAGCGGGGGAGACGGAAACAAGGTAGAGGGGGAGTGTGACACACGGGGGTGTTCGGCATCGAGCGAGAGAGAGAGGGGAGACAGAAACAAGGCAGAGTAAGAGAGTGACACACGTGGGTCAGGCGTCGAGGGAGGGGAAACGGAACCTAAAGGAGAGAGACGTACACACACAAAGAAGTGGAGTGGAATAGAGGGTGAAATGGAAACCAGGGCAGAGGGAGAGAGACACCGCTGGAGGTGAGAAGGAAAGCGAGAGAGAGGGGGAGAAGGATACAAGGGCAGAGAGAGACACACAAGGACTAGAAGGGGAGTGAGCGAGAGAGAGAAGGAAACAAGGGCCGCGAGAGAGAAACGCATGAAGTTCAGAAGGGGAGAGAGAGACAGGGGAGGTGGAAACAAGGGCAGAGAGAGACACACGGGATGTGGAGCGAGATAGTGAGTGGGAGGGGAACATGGCAGAGGGAGAGACACGCATGGAGGTCAGAAGGGGAGAGAGAGACAAGGCAGAGAGAGATACACAGGTGTTCAGAAGTGGGGTAAGAAAGCAAGGGGGAGTGTGAAATAAGAGCAGAGAGAGTGACACGTATGGGGGGTCGGGCGTGGAGTGAGAGCGAGGGGGAGACGGAATCTAGGGGAGGGAGACGTACACACACACACGGGGCCAGAAGTGGAGTGGAATAGAGGGTGAGATGGAAACCAGGGCAGCAGGAGAGAAATGTGTACACAGGGTCAGAAGTGGAACGAGATAGAGAGGAGTGAAGGAAGCAAGGGCAGAGGGGAGACAGATACACATACAGGAGGCTCAGAAGGGGAGCAAGAGAGGGGGGGGAACAAGGGCAGAGGAGCTCTTCAACATCGTGAAGGAACTCTCCAACGCCAACAACATCCTGCCGTCGCAAGACCTTTGCAACTCACCGTCTACCTTCTTCCACCCCAAGATCACCGACATCCACGACAGCTTCAATGCCACGACCACCCTGACGACCACCGCCCTCACCACCACCACATGCACCAACCAGCTACTCTCCTGGACAGGCGTCAGCGACAAGGACACCAGCGATATCATGAAGACCATCCACTCCGGCTCACCACTAGACCCATGCCCCACCACATCTTCAACAAAGCAAGCGCATCCATTGCACCCCATCTCAGCAAGGCCATCAACAACTCCTTCGAGACAGCAACCTTCCTGGAGAGCTGGAAACACGCCGAGATCAATGCCTTACTCAAGAAACCAAAGGCGGACCTCAAGAACTTCCAGCCCATCTCCCTGCTCTCATTTCTGGCTAAGGTCACCGAGAAAATTGTCAACAAGCAGCTGACCCGCTACCTCGAAGACAACAACATCCTTTGACCCATCCCAGTCTGGCTTCTGCAGCAATCACAGCACCAAAACTGCCCTCCTCGCCGCCACAGATGACATCAGGACCCTGCTAGACAACGGAGAAACAGCCGCCCTCATCCTCCTGGACCTGTCAGCTGCCTTTGACACAGTCTGCCACCGCACCCTACGCACACGCCTACACAACGCTGGAATCCAAGGGAAGGCCCTGGACTGGACCACTTCCTTCCTCTTCGAGATCATCTGCGGCGTACCCCAGGGCTCGTCCCTGAGCATGACGCTGTTAAACATCTACATGGCACTCCTCGCCCACGTCGCCTGTCAACACGACTTCAACATCATCTCCTACGCAGACGACACCCAGCTGATCATCTCCCTCACCAAAGACCCTCACACAGCCAAAACCAACCTCCACGAAGGAATGAAGAACGTTGCCGACTGGATGAGGATCAGCCGACTGAAGCTGAGCTCGGACAAGATAGAGGTCCTCATCCTTGAGTCCACCCCTTTGGCCTAGGACGACTCCTGGTGGCTGACCCCACTGGGAACCGCTCCGACCCCCACATACCATGCACGCAACCTGGGGGTCATCCTCGACTCCACTCTCACCAGTACTAAGCAGGTCAACGCCATCTCCTCCTCCTGCTTCAACACCCTCCGAATGCTACGCAGGATCTTCAAATGGATCCCCACTGAAACAAGAAGAACAGTCACCCAGTCCCTCGTCACCAGCAGGCTGGACTACAGTAACGCCCTCTACGCAGGAGCATCGGCCAAACTCCTAAGACGGCTGCAACACATCCACAATGCCTCGGCACGTCTGATCCTTGACACCCCCGCCGCAGCCACATCTCTCCCCACCTGAGAGACCTACACAGGCTCCCCGTTGACAAGGGGATAACCTTCAAGCTCCTCATCCAGGCACACAAAGCCCTCCACGACACCGGCCCAGCGTACCTCAACAGACGACTCAGCTTCTACACCCCCACCTGCAAGATCTGCTATGCCGACCTCGCCCTCGCCACTGTCCCCCGCATACGAAGAACGACAGCCGGAGGCAGATCCTTATCCCACCTCGCCACCAAGACCTGGAACACCCTCCCCACCACCTACGGCAGACCCAAGACCTACTGGCCTTCAGAAGACTACTCAAGACCTGGCTCTTCGATCAGTAGCAGCGTCCCCTCCTCCCCCAGTGCCTTGAGACCCTCACAGGTGTGTAGTGCACTTTATAAGTGTCCTGATTGATTGATTGATTGAAACCAGCAGGAAGGGCAGATGTAGCTAGCGATATGGGTGAGGAAGCGCAGGGGGTGCATGCTAATGGGAAAGTACACAGAAGGAGAGGTCGCGGCGGGTGACCTTTGCCACAGTGGCATCAATGTCATGGAAATCAGCTAAATTAAGCACTGAAAAGGCAACATCTGCCACACCAACTGTTGCACAAAACTCAACTTATATTTGTTATAAAAAAAGAAAAACAAAGCAATTAAACTGAAAGTTGTTACACAGAGACCACAACAAGCGTTTAGGATAACTAAGCGGATAGTGTATCTACTCCATAAATCTGCATTTAATGCCATGGCCACGGGTTCAAATCCTTATTAAACCACTCAGCCTTTCATCCTTCGAAGGTTGAAAAAATGAGAACCATTGACTTGCAAAACAATTAAAATCTGTTGTTTGTCAGTAGTACCAACAGAGCTACTCAGGGTGAATGTGCACTACTCAAATATGCCTGACATGTTTTTGTTAACACGCAACAAAACATGTCTTCCTTACCGATATGCTTCCTCCACTTATTGCTGCAGTAGCAAAAGTGCAAAGTCCATCTGCACAATACTTCCTTGGTAATTATACTTGGTCTCCTATGGGTGGACATTATCCAACTTTACATATGATCTCTTTTGAAGGAAAGGTTGATATTTAACTGCATTCACAATGGTGTCTATTCTCACCCTCTCCGCTACACCCTAAGCTTATGCGAAGCAACACTTTCCGCACCTTTCTTTCATCATTTGGTTCTAAATGCACAAACTTCACTCAAGATGTCCAGATATTTGACACTAAAACAACCTACAACTTTGGTGCATAAGCAAGCATTTCTGGAAGCATGGGAAATGGCTCGCACCTCTATTATTTAAACAGGAACGGTTTGATTGATTTCTGAAAATATCAGATACTTTTTTATTTATCTGAAGGAGAACTGAGGCTCATTCCAAAACGTAGGGTCCTTAAAGCGCATTAACCAACCTCCAGTGCAAGGTTTATTTTATCCGGGAACCAGAAGAAGAGAATTATCCAAGGTGACATACGCAAATTAGCCCCTCTTTTGTCCAGGTCCATGCTGCGTACGGTCGTATCCGCGACCATAATATCCAGGCTGGACTTCGGAAATGCACTGTACTTAGGCCTTCCGAAAAGTCTAACTAATAGATTGCAGGTGACTTTGAATGATGCGGCCCGCCTTATTTTCAGGCTACCAAGACGCTCACATGCCTCACCACTGCTACAGAGCCTCCATTGGCTGCCCATAAGGCAGCGGTCTGAATTCAAGAGCCTCTGTATAACCCATAAAGCGATCTATGGACAAGCTCCGTCATACATAAAAAAACGACTGGAGCTGTATAAGCCAGAACGGTGTCTTAGGTCCTCCGATGCACAACTGCTGGTCTGCCCCCATTATAGACTTGCTACAAAAGGTGGAAGATCCTTTTCGGTCTTGATTCCTAAAATATGGAACAAACTACCTGAGGCCCTCCGAAAAGAAGGAAACCTCCTTCGCTTCAGGAAGTCTCTGAAAACAATTCTGTTCAGAGAGGCTTTGAGTTTAGCCTAAGCACGCTCCCCCTCTGGTCATCCTGCTGAGTAAGATGTTGTGTCCTTTTGGTCAAAAGCGCCTTGAGACCTGCCGGTGAGTTGGCGCTATATAAACCGGAACTACAAATACAAAATACAAATACAAATACAAAAATGCATTTTATTGCAGCAGATTTTATGAGCAAGGCAGAATCTTAAACCTGATTATTTGGTCCAAGGACAGCCAGTGAAGTCGAAACTTCAAAATATCACATGATCATTTGTCGTTAGTTTACAGAGCAATCTTACCTTATACTTCTGGATATTCTGGTACCATGCAGGTTGTGGTGCCGGGAGGCCTTAATTCAGGGAATAAAGGTAACTGTTAGAACTGGCTATTTCTGGTTGGCTAAGGCTAACGCCAAAGCTAGGCAGAAACCACCATTCTAGTCAGGGCAAGGGAGTCACACACCAGGATAACCCCTGCTCATCCCCCTTGGTAGCTTGGCACGAGCAGACAGGCTTATACCGGAGGCAATGTGTAAAGCATTTGCACCAGCACACAACAGCAACAACATCCTAGGCACACCACAAAAGGAACTCCACACAAGGTTATATAAAAATAACTTCTGTATTGTCAAAACACATCAGATAGAATCACACATGTACATTGTGCCAACCGGCACAGCAATATTCACAAGGGATTATTTACACAGGACAGGGCCACGTGGGGACCTGTCAGAATTAGCACTTAGTAGAAAATAGAATATAGGATATAAAATCACTGTAGCACAAATTAGCAAATATAAATCTAAACCAGTAACTACTGGTAACAGGTAAGTACCACCTACTCAACCCTAAACACCTTAGGAGAATGTCACGCAGGGAACCAGGACCTCACTAGGACCACCTGTACTAGAAAGAACAACCACCTAAGTATCACAATACAATTAGGGGTATAAGCAAGAACACATTACACATGATGCATCACAACATTCAGAGGTGTAGGGAAGGAAAACACATGATGCATAAAACATACATTCAGCGGTGTAATAACAAGGCACATGATGCATCAAAAACACATTCACAGGTGCAGGGAAGGAAAAATACATGATGCATAAACCAACACATTCAGAGGTGTAAAATCCAGAAAGACACATGATGCATAAAAACATTCAGAGGTGCCAGAACACAACTCAGTAGCGCAAAAACACATGATGCCTAAAAACATTCAGAGGTGTAAGATCAAGGTTCGCAATCATATTAAATGCATTACATTTCCTAGCACCACATCACATTGCGCAAAACTCACATTAGGCAATTACCATCACATAGATAATCACATTGCGCCTAAATAAAATCACATACCAGCCCCCATTTAATAAAGGGACTAAAGAGCCCTGTGTCCAGAATGTCGGGGCGCGCTGCCAATGTAGCTCCAGTCAGGGGTGCGCCACCGGCGCAAAACCTAAACGTTGCAGGTGCCCACTACTTGCTGGGCACCTGGGAACATCCCAAGACCTAAACGGTGCAGCTGCCCACTAATTGCTGGGCAGCTGGGAATCAAAGACTGCGACAGGGTCCTCACTGACCCTAGAACAGAACTGCGCCCAAACGTTGGAGCCACACAGGCTCTGACACAACACTGCGCAAAACGTTGGAGCCACACAGGCTCTGAAAACACTAGTGTCCCTTGGAGCCCTCAGGCTCTGAAAACAATGGCACCTCGAGCCTCGCTTGGCTCGTAAATCAAATATGGGCAGGAGCCTCTCGGGGCTCGAACACAAAATGGCCCGCCGTTGGAGCCTTGCAGGGCTCAAAACAAACAATGCCCATGAGCCTCTCTGGCTCCTAAACAATGATGCCCAATCGTGGAGTCCCGCTCGGGGGACTCAAGAGATAATGGCCCCCAGAGCCCTCGGGGCTCTACCTACAATCTGGGCCCTGAGCCTCTCAGGGCTCGCAACCAATGCCTCACTAAGAGCCTCTCATGGGCTTGTAACTCAAGTGGGGCGCCTGGAGCCTTCTTGGGGCTCCGAATAATCAAAACTGGCCAAAAGAAATGCCCCCTAAAGCCCTCGTGGCTTCATACTAACAACAAGCGCGAGATCGCGCTAATGGGGGGGGCGGACACCAACAATGTGTCCCGGCGCCCCTCCCTTCTCCTCTGCCGCACTCACCGGGTCTCTGCTTCTCTCCTGGGCTGCGGGACTGGCAGCGCTCCACATTGGCAGACGCCGACATCCTCCCTCTCGCGGCCAGCATTTCCGATCTCCCTCTCCACACGGGAGACCAGCAACGAAGAAAAGGCAGGCTTCCCCCGGGCAGGGGGAAGCGGAAGTGACCGCCTCGAGGCCCCGCCCATGTCACACCACTGCTTGCCTGGCTTCCTGTGCTGAGGGCCGCCAATGGCAGCGTGGCCCTTGGCAGGGAGGCGGGTGCAGCGCCTCTGTATCGATCTCTGGGCCAGCGGCGGTGATTCAAAGGGGCACAACGAGGAGTGGGCACCCTCGGTTGCAAAATTAAAAGTAGAAACGGGGTGGGCACCCGGTAGACAAGTAAATAAATGGGGTGGCACCCATCAATAAAAATAATTAAATACAGGCACCGGGTGGGCACCGACACTCGCACATAAAGCGCTCTCAAGCGCTAAAGGCCAATCCACAGCGCTCCTAGCACTAGAACAGCAAACAAAGCGCTTCCAGGCGCTTTAGGTTATAATAAGCCCTGGCAAAAGCAAGAAAAAGTTCCCAGGAGTCTGCAAGCAGGGGACCACAGGCAAAGGTCCCTAGGGAAATTCCATCAGTCTCCAAGTCCCTTAGGTATCCAGGGGCTGGGCAGGGCCCAGGGAGGCAAGCCTTCCCCTGAGCCCAAGCAGCAGCACGCCCCTGGCAGGATTCAAGTCAGAAACAAGAACATTTTGGAAGGGGACACATCCCCTTTCTATACAGAGAAATCCTTTGTCTAGCAGGGTGCAGGCAGTGTGAGAACCAGCTAGAACTGGTTATAGGGAATTCCTTTCACTGGCCAGGCTAGGGACATCAGACGCAGCCCAGGGGGTGGAGCCAGCATTTTGTGGGGAAAACCCAGCCTCACTCAGGACCCTCAAACCAGATGGTCAATCCACAAGCAGGCCCAGGCTCACTCCTCCCCTCACATCAGCATGCTAAACACTCCAGTCACCACCGGGGCAGACCCTCCCAGACTCTTGGAGCCAGGCTCACCAGCCAGCCTCAGCCAATCACACGCCAGACACAAATTACACAAATATGCCAACTTCTAAAAGTGGCACTTCTACACTAGACACAAGCATACCGCATACATCATTACGCAGCATTCAATCTCACGAGTTCGCACATACCAAACTCGACCCTGCACTCCCCACACATCAGGAACTACCATGGGCATACATATTCCCCATTCATTCCTATGGGAGGGCAGGTCACTCACCACACATACACAGAGAGCTCACGCACTTTACACTGTACCACAGTGAAAAAGTGCGCAGAGGCCTAAAATCACCACCACCAGGTTCCAGAAACAGGCTAGGAAAAAGCAAAAAGTCTCGGGGTGAACCTGCCAAAAGGGCCAGGTCCAACAGTAACCAACCTCGCTGTAAAGCAGGAACATACCATAGCACAAGAATCACTTCGAAGGAATAGTAGAATTTTCCTATGTGTCTACAGTAACCCAAAGCAGGGGTTAACAACAAAGGAAATATAGGGGGCGAAGGACGGATTTTCATGAAGAATCACACTGATTTATTCGACCTTTGCCACAGGGATTGATGGGTCATCAGTGGAAGAAGGCAGTACACAGTTGCTCTGGCAAAGTTTCTCTATTGAGAAGTAAGAGCTCTGGCTTGTTGGTGTTGAGGTTTTGGAAGTCGTGGTCCAGCCATTGCTGGACAATGTCCAAACAGTCACTCAAGTTTGTTCAAAGAACTGGTGCTTTTTGTTTTTTCCTAAACCTGGTAGAATTGGTATTGGGAGATAATTTATTTTTACATCAGATATATCCAAATTGTTTTTTGTCATTATTATAGTGAATGCATCTTGCTTGTATGACAGTAGAACAATACCAGAAAGATTTCCAGGAAAGTTCAGTGATCTTTCCTGCCCGTGCAAGGGCTCTGAGCACAGCAAGGGAACGGGGGGTTCATCAGGGGAACCCAAGTTAACAGAGGGTAAGAGTGGGCCACTTCTTGTGATCGCAACCTGAGGGTGGACAAATCTAAATGAGGGTCCTCCTGTAGTGCAGGGTACAGATGTTCGACTACTGCATGAATCTTTCACCTTGTAGAAAAAACCTGTTTAAATACACTCATAGTTGCATCAGTAAAACATGTGTAAACATTTCAAAGAGTTAAGTTGTAGATGAGTTATTGTTCAGGCACTGGAGCAGATAGTCTCACAGCCACTTGTTTATATTTTGCAGCTGACACTATTCATGGGTATGTTGCAAGCTCGAGTATCTATTCATTGGTCTGGGGAAATGATATATACTCACACCTTGTGCTCGGTTTCTATGCTTTGTGTGTTTTACAACCACCAGCTTTACAAACGGGGATTTAATCTAGGGTTTTTGGTGGTCCTAAGCATATCATAATCAAGAATATGTGATGTTAACTAGAACTTTGGGTAACCACGTAGTACCAGGATGTATCTTTTATGCATGGGTTTGAGAGCCTGGTGATGAGGCACCTTGTTCCTGTTGGCAAAACAATTATCTTATGTACTAACATCTCATCCTACGAACACTGTAAATTTATTGTATGCTTATAAATAGTGTATGAATAGAAAATAACAAAGAAAAGTGCTTAAACTACACCACTGTCTTCTACTTTTAAAAAACATCCCGTGTGGACAGGCAGAGGGAGCCTAATTGTCTCAAATAACTTGAAAAACATTGTTAGCCCTGTTCAACTACCCTCAATGTGATTGTAAAACACATTTTTCTAGTGATTACCCCAGAAGCTGAAGCACAAATTTCAGCATCAAACTGAGTATTAAAATCACACATTTAACAGTGGAAAGAGACCCTAGCAGTAATTATGACTCCGTCTTTGATGATGGTTCTGCCCCAACCCCTCAAACATTAAACCCCCTCCCCCCCAAAGCTTGGGTCTTGTTGCGCTCATGATGCCAACCCTCCCAATTCAGGCGGGAGCCTAACAATTTCAAGGCTAGTGTCCCGCTTCCCACCTCCTGATTCCTGCATGCAAAAACCCGATTACTCGACAGTCTTCTGCTGACAGGGACTGGTCTTGTGTGACTCGGAGTATGCACTGCCTGTAACCTGTTCCTGCAGGCAGACTGTGCACAACATTTTTGTCATGCTGTCCTTGCCTGCCACAGTGCTTTCTCAGTGGTCTCGACAGGTAAGGAAAATACCCATATTTGCATTTCTTTTTATTTCAAAATATTTTATTGAAAATAAATTTTACATATACAAGAAAAAAACAAGCAGTTGTTTTCCTTTCTTTGGGCTGGTCTTGCACTGTGTCCTTCTGGCCTAGTGGTGCCAGAGAGAGAGAAGAGAAAGAGAAAAAGGGAAAAGAGAGAGAGGGGGGGGGGGTTGCGGTTCATTTCCTTAGATAAGCGTCGAGGGCTTCCCACATGTCCTCTTTAGCTGTGTGGTTTGCCGCCTTGTGTTTGGCGGTGATGTTATCTGCCCCCCGGAGGAATGTTACCCAGTTGAACCAGCATTTGAAGGTGGCTTTGCTGGTGTTTTTCCAGTTTCCCAGGATGGTTTTCACCGCAGATGTCAGCAGTACGTCAACTAGGTCGCGTTCTTCTTTGGAGTGGAGCTGTGTTTCTAAGAAGGCGGTGGCAATCCCTGCTAGGCCTCGTTGTGTCTGGCACCCCATGATATTGTCTATGAGGTCGTATACTTTGCTCCAGAATGCTTTAACTTTGGGGCATTCGTACATCATGTGGGCTAGATCTCCCCTTGCTTTGTGGCAGTTCCAGCAGGTGCTACTACTGCTTGCCCCCACAGTTTCTAGTCTTGCTGGTGTCCAGTGTAATCTGTGTAGTATCCAGTATTTTGTTTGTGCCAACTGCGGTGTGATTTTGTTTTTGGATGATATGCAATCCTCCAGCAGCACATTGGCAATCCCAAAGACCTGATTTAGGTCACAATAGAAGTCAAAGAGAGGAATACATTCTCCTGATTATTTGTTTTTAAATCTCCCACTTTCTTCCTCTAAAATGTTGGCATTTATGGTACAGTGTCCCTTCAAATGGGACAAATGCAGAGGAATGAGGGCTGGAGGATAAGCTAAAAGCGGAAGCTGTGGTTTTCCTGTGCAGCACGTGTCAGTGAGAGAGGGTGTTGGCTATTATATTTGCATGTGAGGATTTTATCATTGGTCACCCATACAGAGTTAAGTAGAAATGGCGACCATTTCAGAATTAGTGTCATCATCTAAAATGAATGACAGGATCGCCTCCCACGCTCTTGCATACTCTAATTAACCTAATCTCTTTTTGCGTCACATAAGAGTAAAGTAATTTAATGAGATCGGATTACCAAGGTAGAAAGCTGGGACCTGTTACTGTCTTCCATTTCATTGATATGTGTATTTATTTTTGGCTGGTATGACGGCCAGATCTATGAATGTAATTGTGACGGGGATGCATTCCAAGGAGCAAACTTCTATTGTAGGTGACAAGTTCCTCTCCATAGCTTCATTTAGAAAGGACATAATATAAGGCCAGAATGTGACCAGTATGGAGCAGGTCAAGAACATATGATGTAAATCTGCCCAGGGCTCCTGGCATCATGGCCAACTCGATTGCGCATTTGGAAAGTATTTGTTAACTTTGGCTGGAGTAATATATGCCCTGTAAATTATGAAAACATGAATCAATTGAAAGCGGACATTAAGGGATATTCTGGTAGCCCATTTTTTTTTTGTCCCAATCCAAGCCAATTATCAGCTTTTGGATATCACCTTTCCTGGCTTTCCATTTATCTTTGAAGAGGTTTAGTGGGGTTGTCATATTGGCTCATGACAGACAACATAATAGTGTTATAGCTGTACTAGTGTCTGAGCTGGTGAGCAGTCCCTGGTGTTTATAGGGTTCGCTGGCACCTAGTTTCTTAGTGGTTTTGGTTACTGCTATATGGATATCCTCTGAGTAAAGAACAGCGATTCTCATTTTCAGCAGGCTTCTGGCCAAGCAATATTGGTCTGTTTACCCTAAACATTCTTCTGTTTATTTCTAGGTCTTAGCAGTAATTGCACAAGCAAGCGTAACCGTGTGCCACAGTAGTTCATTACTCTTGTCATCCATTGCAGTTGGACTACCACATAATATCTTCGAGTTAGGAGCTGCCAACCCACCATCTTTTGTGGATAGCTGCAGTTTGGCCACCCTGTGCATGCCAGAGAGAGTAGTAAAGTAGTGTACGAATCTTGGTAAGGCAATCATTTTGGCGATTGCCACTCATTCAGCGACTGACACCGCCAAGGTTTGCCTGAAGGCCAACTTCAGACCTATAAATCTGAACCCCAGATATTTTATCGTGGTGTGCGCCTCCTCAAGACCTGCGTCTGACTGATCCGCAACCACCCCAGTTAGAGACTGATGTATCATAAATACAGCAGGTTTTTGCCATCTAATACTTAGTCCATACAGATCTCCAAATTAATTTAGAAGCTAGATCGCCCTATCCATGTCTACTAGTCTGTTATGGAGGAATAGTAGCATATCATCAGCATATAATGATAGATGGTGTGCTATACCCCCAGATGATTTTATTTTATGTATATCTCCCTGTCTTGTTCTACAAGCTAGTGGTTCAAGCGCTATGGCAAATAGCAAGAGAGGCAAAGGGCAGATTTGTCTCTTGCCTTGGTCCACGGCATATAATTCACATATGATACAGCCTGTTTTGACTCGAGTTGTAAGAGATGTGTATAAGAGTTTTGCCCTGCCACTAAAGCCTTGGCCCATACCTATGCACAACGGTATTAAATACTGCCATTCTGACGTATTCAATGTTTTTTCAAAGTCAATGGCCAGCGCCATTGCTTCTGCAGGGATGTTTGCAGCATCTCCTAGCACAGCCGCAAGCCTTCGGATGTTTATTGCTGTATTCCGTCCAAGAATAAACCCAGTTGGCTCTGGGTCAATTTAAAGTGCACATGTGAGGTAACAGCCTTGCGGAGGAAGACTCTTATAATCTACTTTTACAATAGACGAAGGTCTATATGCTGTTGCAACTACTGGGTCTCTGCCTGGTTTATCTAATGGGACCACTAGAGCTTCACTAGTCGACTGATGGGGAGACCAATCTCTTCTCTAGTAGTTTTATATAGTGCTTCTGGTTTCAGTGCTATATATGCTGCATACAATTCCACAGGTCGGTAATCCGCTTCCAGAACTTTCCCATGGGTCATGGTTTTCACCGCTGCTATCGTTTTCTCTATTCTGATATCTTTACCTAGTTGATCAGCTACTTCCTGGGCAAGTTGCAGCAAGAATATCCGTGCTAAGAAATCTTCTAATCTACTGCTAGTTCCGTTTCTCTGCTAGTGTTCAGCTGCTGATAGTAATGTCTGAATGTGCCATTGATGTCCATTTGCAAATTTGTCTCAGTGCCTAGTTGTAATCATCACTAGGTTTTGCGTACCATGTTTGTGTGGGTTTGCTAACAAGGCCAGCAACTTTCTGTTCTTTTCTCTTTCCCAATGAGCACGTGTCGTATATTCGTTATAGTGAAAGCAGCACAGTTTCAATATGTGCGCTGCCAATTCTATCTTTTCAGTCAGTAACTGTGGCTGAAGCTTGGGGTTTTACAGCCTCTGTATATCTCTAAAGACCCGTTCCTTAGCTATCACCTCTCATCAGTGTGTTGCATGGATTCCTACATTCTACACTGTGCATCTACCCCGAATGACTGTTTTAAGAGATTCTCACTCCACCAGTACAGAGGAGGCAGCCCCCTCATTGCTGGTCAAATAGTCTCAAATTGTGTCCCGAATAGACAGTTTAAATATAGGGTCTTCTAATGAATCGAAATGTAATCTCCGGCTTCGTATTCGTATAGTAGTACATCATCAGTTCCTTGCTAAGGACAGAAGGAGGGGATTGTGGTCAGACATGATACTAGTTATGTGTTACTTCTGTGAATATATTAGGAGTGCACAGAAATGTATTCAGTCGAACATGCTGTTCGTGTAAGCTATAAAAATATGGATAATCGGGGGAGGAGCCAAGATGGCGGACGGGATAGACGCTTGAACTCCCGGCTCCGCAAGCCGTCCGGCTTTCTCTGACTATCCTGACCCTTTATCCTGCCCGGCGCCGTCCCAATACCGTGGAATGCGGACGCTGAACTGACTGGGATCCTTCTGGTACCTTTGCCGGCGGAATCGGTAGCGGACTCGAGGTGTTTTGACCTCCGGCGCTTCCCCCCTGTACCCTGCGCAGTTGGCCGCTGCTGGACGCCGATGGATCAGACGGGGAGACGAGCTGGTGAGACGCTGCGGACCACGGGGGCTTAGAGCGTTGCTCTGCCGGTAGGAGTCGGACCCTTCCGCCTGGGTCGGACTCTATTTCGCACAACTTGATGTACGGACGACGCTGGAGCCCCCTTTCATGGTTAGCTTCCCCCCCTGCCACCCCTTAGAGGCAGGGGCGGACTCCATCTTGGAGCGTCTCCCCGCAGTGGACGACTGCTAACCCCGGGGAAACGTGGAGGACTCCTATCCTGTGCTGCCTTCACTTTGCTTCCTGAGTTTCCCCGGCGGCTACACTGCTGCAATTCCAGCGGCCGCTCTCTCCCCTGGTGTCGCCACTCACTGTGCGCAGCGGGCAAGGACATGGTTTCCACCGCCGGAGCGCTAGCTGCTGCTGGACCCGTAATTGCTGGAGACCCACGCGCCCCGTGGCCGGTGGTCGCGTCGCGTGTGTGGGGGGACAACGCAGACTGGCTTCTGACTAGGAGGGACCCGACCCTTGGCGACATCCTGGCCGCTCTCACGGCCCTGAAGGTCGAAATGCGGAGCACAGCCCGGACACTGGCCCGGAGGCTCGATGAAGCGTTGCCAGGCAGAGCGCGACCTCGACTGGATGAACCCCCGCCGCCCCTGTCTCAAGTTGGAGGGGATACAATGTTGTCGATCGCAGAAGGGGCGGTGGGGTATTCTCCTGGCTATAATGTATCGTGTTTGACTGTCGACGGAGGTACAGTTACAGACGTACCCCTTGCTGTCGGAGTGCAGACTTTGCCTACAGACTATCCACCGGTGACTGACAGCCTTTTTACATCATCACCAGTCCCTTTCGCTGTCCCTATCAATGGAGCCCCTGGGGTTTGTTTTCGCATTGTTCGGGACCTTGCGACGTGTGAGGGCTTCACGGTCCCCTCCCTTCGTGGGCGGCCATTTTGCTTCTTTGTCCTAGTTCGAGACGCTTCGCAACAATGGACGGGCCTGGAAAACTTCTATCGCTCCGGACAGGGTTGATGGACTGCCGGTGGTAGTAATGTTTGGCTTGATTGGCGCAGACCCGGACTGGACTATGTTTAATGATAGAGGTGGGTTGGTCGTTAATGTACTGATTGGCTCCTGCATCGAACTGTCGTATTCTCCTGCTGTTTATTTCACCTTCGGGGGGGGGGTGAGCTCGTGCTGGACTGAGGTACTGGGTGTTACAGCTACTGCCTTATTGGGGATACTGTATTTGTTTATGGTGTGGGGTATGGCGCCGGAGGCTTAGTCGGTGAGGGAAGCCGGGAGTTCGGATGAGAGGTGGGCTCCTCCCCGCTTTTCCCCCTTTCCTGGGAGTGGTAGGGGAGTGTCATCTTCCCTCTCTCCCTGTGTGCTTCTGTGCATTTCTGGACTTTTTTCCTTTCTGTCTTCTTTCTTCTTACGGCGTCTCTTGCCGTCTATCCTCCTCTCTTTTGGCTTCTCTTACTATCCTTCTCCTCTTTCTCTTTCTTCTCTTCTCTTCCGTGAACTGCATTTCGGGTTCTTTATGGGGCGACAGGCACATTGTCGGGGGGGGTAGGCCGTAGCCTCCGCTTTGGTGTAGGGTGGGGGGGTAGATTTATTTTTCTTTTTGATTTCTATGGGCCTTTTTTCCTATTTTCTGCGCTTTCTTACACTGCTTTCCTTTCTGGGTCCTGATAGGGATGTTGGGAGTGGGCGGCGCTGGGAGTGGCACGAGCGTGGTTCCTGTTGTTTGCTTTGTTTTCTACAGTATTGCCACTCCGAAGGGGTGTTTCACGTACTTGCTGCTACTCGTTCTGCTGCCTACTCATGTGGGTCTATAGTACGGACTCGGATCTCCTTTGTACCTATCCTCCATTGATTTCTAGACCTTTAAAAAACCTTTAAAATTAACCTTCATTGTTCCTGAGGCGTGATGGCCAGTATTTTCCAGTGTACCTGATGACTCCTTGTTTTCTGATATTGCCGTGCTATTGCGCCTTCGTATTGCTCGCACCTGTGCTCAATAAGTTTCTCGTGGCCGGCCTCAGGGTTGTGGGCCCGTATTTGTACTTCTGTGGATGCACTAATAAAGGTTTTCAAAAATTAAAAAAAAATAAAAAATATGGATAATCTCTTGCAGCAGAGTTTAATGTCCTGCGTGAGTCAATCAGATCCATTTATTATCTGTTCTAATCAAAGGTGAGTCTGGAATAGGTGATGTGATCTACGCATGGCAACATCTGCAATGCAATTGAAGTCTCCTCCAATTATGAGGGAGTGGGACATATATTGTGACATTACCCTGGCAAGTGTATTCAGAAACCCTGTTTGATCAGTGTTAGTTCCAAAAAGAATTACAGTAGGAAAGTATTTGCCATAAAGTCTGCCTCTTACAAAGACACATCGCTCTTACCTATCTCTAAGCACAGAGATTAATTGAAGAGGGATACCTTGTCTTATACAAATAAGCGCAGAGTATTCTGTGTAGTAAAGATGTCCCCTCCATCTTTTCTACAGTACTGCATCTTCAGGCACAGTTAAATGGGTCTCTTGAAGTAGCTCGATGTGTATTTCTATTCTCTTTCGGTACGTCTATACTTTGTATCACTTTGACATCTTATTAAGACCACATACATTCCACGTTAAAATATTAAGACTAGTCATCTCCTCACTTCTCTCAGAGGAGTCTTTGGGTTCCCCGTATGCTACACATGCCCATTGTTTTAAGTAATCTATCTTAATGGCCTCCCCAGACGTCAGTCAGCACATTCATTTCCACCAACATTATAACAAAAACAAGTCCACTATCCAAACTATAGCACCAAAATGTGATGAAAAACAAAGTCTTCCAGTAGTATTTAGTGCTGTGACGATATAATGACTAAAGAAAACATAGATTCTACACTGTAAGGTTGGGGGGGATCTCCCGAGGATTGCCAACTGATTTCTGGCCAATAACCATAGATGGCTCGTTGACACCAGTGTGCACAGAACACAATCTGGTGGTCAGCTTTAATGAGAAACTGGATTTGGAGTCCCATGTCAACAAACTGGTGGGAGGTTGATATACTCTCATCCGAGGACTTCGGAAATTGCTACCATTGCTGCCAGTCCAGGCAAGAACCACTGTAGTCAGGAGCATTATACTGAGCAGCCTGGATTACTGTACTGCCCTGCTCTTAGAATCCCCGGGATATCTGATTGGTAGACTCCAGAGTATACAGACGGCAGCAGCTAAGCTTGCTCCGACTCGAGCACGCTGCTCCTCAACAACACAAGCAATAGCGGAGCTGCATTGGCTCCCAGTGACTCAAAGGATTCTGTTTAAATCCTTATGTATAATGTTTAAAGCACTTCATTGACAAGGACACAAGCTGCTCCAAGACAGATTCCAATGGTACGAACCCATAAGTAACCTTCGCTCATCCTCCGCCAGCCTCGCCAGGATTCCCAGGATAAAGAAAGCAACCCTGGGGGGAAGAGCTTTTAGCGTGGCAGCTGCCCGCCTTTGGAACCGTCTCCCCCTGGAAATTAGGAGCACACAGAACTTCATGCTGTTCCGTAAGAGAGTTAAGACGTGGCTCTTCCCTAAAGTTTGATTCCTGACTTAGTTATATGATTCTCCACATTAGCGGCCTTCCACTCATATCAGCTCTTTCTCTCACTAGCTCTCTCCTTATGTCTCAGCACCAGGATGCCCGCAGAGTTAGAGGGCGCTCTACAAATGTCAAAATAAATAAATTAGTTCTCTCTCCGGGAAATCTGTTTCACCACACCGTGGTGTGAAGGTTAACATAACCTCAGTTACCTGTTGGTTTTGTAGCAGTGAAGTGCACATTAATATAATTCTTTCGTTACTGCATGCTTGAGTAAGGTATGAGTAATGAGAAAAAAAATCAAGGGGCATACATTACAGTCAGATTACAGTCAACTACCAAACGATATTGACTATAGATCTCGGTATGTATCTGAGGACGCACCAGGTGTTCCTAGAATTCAGTGTCGAGTTCGACCCAAAGTCAGTATTGATGTCTTTCTCAATCACATCTCTGGCGTGGCATCCCTATTAAGTTCATCATTCTGCATCTGGACTGCCACCGCTAATCCCTTTTCCTGTTGGACTGTCCCTTGGACAGCAGGCCCTGGATAGGGGACTGTTTGTTTTTGTTATAATGTTTCTGTTGCGGTTGTTGTATTGGGATTTAGGTTTTGACCGGTGTCTGTCACTTGGATGATTGGGCACTGGGACCCAGCCAACCCCAGATGTTCTGCAGATCTTTATAGAAATTCAGCACCTTCAGCACCTTCTCAGACACTACTCAGTTTTGCTGGGAACATTATGGATAGATGTGGCAGTAGCGGGAGCAAGAGGAGGTAATAGAACCCTTAGATTAAGACAAATGGAAAGTTTGTACATGTACATGACGTACAGCCTTGAGGAAGCCCGCAGGGGGCGAAACTAGTGTCGGCTGTGAAGCACTTGATTTTAACGAAATAAAGTCTACACTACGAGGCTCCATTGGATTGAACAGGAGTGGTTGTGCGGAGGAAGAAACAAAGCTTTTGGATTGAAATGTTGGTGCGAAATGCGCAAGGATTATAGAGACTGAATCAGATGTGCGCTGGTGTCTTGTTGTGTTATGTAGGTCACCATGCCCACCACTTTGTCATGGTGCTCTCTAGTGTGGATCGTGTGCATCGCACAGTTTTACTGCACAGTTACTTGCTCAAGGTGTACTTATCTATTGGTGGTATGCTGTGTGAGCACAGTACCTATTAACAGGTGGCTTCCAAAAGGTCAGAGGACTGCAGACCACATGCTTGTGTATGGTTATTCCTAAAGGATGTTCCTCTTACTTCCAGTGTTCTGTGGGTGTCAGGACTCCATCCACTTTTCCTCCACCTGCAGCCACCCGGGTGGCTGCCGTCTCCAGTGCAGCTTCACCAAAGGCCTCGTGGCTGCTAGTGAGATGAGGGCCCACTCTCAGCAGGGCTAACTACCACTGCCAACCCATCACAGCCAAGGGCGCCCGAGCCAACACATTTATGCATGTGGCAGCTGTCCTCCACTGCTCTGAAGCCACCAACTCAGGACCAACAGGGCAGGGCAACATCGGTATGATTCAGGACTGACCTATGGCATATTTGGGTATAGGGAGGTTATTGTAAAAGAGGGCCCGAACACCTCACTTGTGTCATTCAAGGCTCTTGTATCAGGAGTGTGCACCCCCACACAGTGCTCCCTGCTCTCAGAGCCTCTCACCCCTCAATTCAGAGTTTCCAGTTTTAAAGCTTGTTGAAATGACATTAATGCTCTAATTCTTAGCTGCTCCAGGTGCCTTGGTGATGCTAGTTGTTGTCTCAGCCCAGCGTGTGGCTGCCAACATCTTGGGATCTTCCTTGCGATCTGGCTAGGGAGTTGAATTATCTAAACTTCACATTTACCAACGAACTAGATAGATCGGGACAGAGACATGGCCAGACGGGAGCCCTGTCTATGCTCTGGTGGGGGGGGGGGGGTTGGAGGGGGGGGAAAGGGTGGGGTGGGGTTTGAAGTGGCGAAAGACGTAGGCCTGACTGACCTATGGAGAACCGTCCTTGCACAGTCCGAGATTATACGTATTACTCCTTTGCACATAAAATGTATGCCAGACTGGACCACTTGCTAGGCTCATCTAACCTCAGCTCCCTCGTACAATGAATCAATGTCAAACCCTGGTCTCTGTCAGACCACTCAGCTGTGCTGGTCACGCTAACAGCCCTACAAACAGGCCCCTTCTCTAGAGCCTGGCGCATATAAGACGGTCTCCTGCAGTGACCCGAAAACATAACCCAAATCTCTAGAGTCATTACTGATTTTTTGGGCATCAATGACCACCCTGATGTTGCCGTTTTAACCCTATGGGACGCCCTAAAGCCAGTGGTTAGGGAGGAGCTTATCGCTATATCAGCTTCCAAAAACAAACTTCGCCGGAACAAAAGGTAGCAACTCTCCCTTCAAGTGGCACAACTCAAACGCATCCACAAAAGAACCAAAGCTCCCAGGGTCTGGAGACAGCTAGGGGCTGCCAGGACAAAACTTGCTGGCATCGATGTATACAGGGCCGAATATGCGGCTCCCCGCCTCCGGCACCGATTATATGTTGGTAGTGCCCAATGCAGGTGCCTTCTCACCCACAGACTCCGAATCCAGCTTCAGGAACATCGAGTCCAAGCGGTACTAAATTCTATGGGCAGAGAAAGGAAGGATGACCCTCTTATAGCTGAGGTGTTTAGGGAATTCTATCAAGATTTATATATGGTACAGTTCGTCCCACTAGATGCTACTTTTGTGTATCTACAGGAGGCATGCACTTCTACTCTAACCTCAGATCAAGGAGCCAACTTAGATAGCCCCATTCATCTAGAAGAGATCATCTCTACCATAGCCTGCCAGAAGCCATTCAAATCCCCCGGCCCAGATGGCTGCCCTGCCATCTTCTATTTTACCTTCTCCTCACTAGACTGTTCAATGCCCTGGGGACCTCATCAGCCTTTCCGCCATCTATGATGATGGCAACCATCGTGGTGATCCCTAAGCCATGGAATGATAAACACAATGCTCCCCGTATTGGCCAATTTCTCTCCTGAATGCTGACCTTAAAATCTTTACAGGCATCCTAGTAGCTCGTCTTAATCCCCTACGCCTGGGCCTTATTGACCCGGACCACGCCGGATTTGTCCTGCAATGACAATGTAGCAACAACACAAAGAGGGTCTTCCACCTCATAGACAGAGCCCAGAGAAACGACCAGGAATGGATGCTGCTGGCCGTAGATGCTGCGTAGGCCTTTGACATACTCCACTGGCCCTTCATGAGGCCACTTTACACTTCGTCCTCGGGGAACATTTCCGGGATGGATTTTCATCACCAACGACCGCCCCCACGCCAGTAGTCCGGATTAAAGGCTACTCCTCCTCCTCATTTACAATAGACAGGGACGTTAGGCAGGATGCCCCTTGTTGCCCCTGCTCTTTGCCTTATACATGAAGCCCTTGGCAAGTAGATTGCACACCGACCCCCTGATACAGGGGATTACGTTTGGCGTAGACCGCCGCACAATTAGGCTGTATGCGTACGATGTCCTGGCAACTCTAGAGGCTCCAGCCACTTCAATACTGGCGTACCTTGACAAACTAACGCCATTCGGCCGAGCAGCAGGACTTAAAATGAATATTAAAAATCACAGCCCTCAACCTGACCTTACAGCACCACACGCAAGATACCCTTTGTCAAGCCTTTCCCCTCCAATGGGCCTCAACATGTATCCCCTACCTAGGAGTTCAAATCGCCCCTACGATCTCGGCAAAAGTATCCCTTAACTACCGTACACTGACCCGTCAAGTTAAATCTGACCTCTCTTGGCTCGGAAGGATAGCAGCAGTAAACATGGCAATCCTGCCCCAGATTCTGTATCTTTTTCAAGTCTTCCCAGCTGAACCCCATTCGGGATCCCTTTACTCCCTCCAGGACGAGCTCAATTGTTTTGTCTGTGCCTACAAAATACCCTTTCTCCACAGAGAACTCACCTACAGACCTCCCATTGACAGGGGCTGGGACTTCCAGACCTTTCCCAATATTATCAAGTCACTCAACTACAAGTTTCTACGAAGTGGTCCCGCCCGAGTCTGAAAAGTACTGGCATTTCATGGATAAGCCTCTTGTGGGACAACCTTCATGGCGAATCCCCTTTCTTCCTAAAAGCACCAGGCCCCAAAACCTATATCTTTCCACAGTCACCAAGCCCGCGCTGGCAATATGTGACAGATTGGCGACTCGTATAGACCTTAGCTCCTTTCCCTCCCCTTTGACACCCATAGTGGGGAACCTTGACTTTACACCAGCCCTAACAGACCCAGCGTTCCATTGCTGCAATATGATGGGATGCAGATCGGTCGGACATGTATTCGACACAGAAGGCCCAATCCCCTTTCAGACTCTTCGCAAAGAGCATGAATTGCCTGAAGGCGAACGCTGGCAGTACATCCAGATACCCCATTGGGTGACACACCCCTTGGTTTGACCAGGAGCACTACACCACTGCACCTCTTTTGAGCGCTGGCTGCTTTCAACCTGGGCAAACGCATGCCTCATTACGCAGCTATACTGGCTCATAAGCCCAACGGACACACCACCCAAATCTGCTGGCCAAAAATGCTGGGAAACAGAGATGGGGCGGGAATCAACCTCAAAAGAATGGAAGCACATACATTAATGAGCCCAACACACAGCCCAAAAAGTTTCAGGAATCAAAATGGCAACAAAGATCATAACTCACTGGTGCCTTACCCCAGCCAGAGTGCATAGATATAAATGATCCAGATCCCTGGAGTGCTGGTGCCAATGTGGATAGCCTGGTACACTTCTACATACCCCATGGGAATGCCGGAACTTAACATCATATTGGGCACAGGTCCTTAGTGACATAGACGCTCATCTCGACACAGACTCCCCAGATTTCCCGCCTACATACTCCTGGCCTTCCTAATGCACTTATCTTCCCATTGAAATCCCGTAGGGGCAGATGCATAGGGCTAGCACTTACGGCGGCCTTGCAGAATATCTATTCACACTGGGGTACCAGCACATGCTAACACAAAAAGGATGGCGGCTTAGATTGTGAAAACTACCAATACCTAGAGTGAACTAGCACACCAATCTCAATAGAGAAAATCAAAAGTTTGAATTAACGTTTAACCAGATTTTCTCACAATTCTGCGTGCACCCACGTTGGCGGGGGATGTGACCCTTAATCCTTCTTACTATTCATAGAGCTAAAGGAGGCTGTGGAAAACCACAGTCTGCGTGGAGCACTGCTAAGGATAGAAATGTCTTCAAACACTTACATCAACAATTGTGTGTGCAAATATTCTGTGTCAGGACAGTTTAAACAGTGTTAATTTCATCAGTCAAAATAATAAATGTATACCATTAGTTTTGACAAAAACAAATAGTTTTTAACTCAAGAAGAACATACTCTCCTAAAAAAACGTGACAGTGATTGACACAAAATTAATTTAACTCCATATTTACAAAATCAATAACATAAGACAAACATAAAATTAAAACATTCCCAATGCATTTCGGGTTCTTTCAGAACCCTTCTTCAGGGGTTAAATTGCATCATATAATAACTGTGTCAAATCTTGTGAGTCCTCCTTCAGTATCTACAACACAATAAATATGAACTCATCACATATTATGTATTAAACCTTTCGGGTTGAATATGAATGTATACATAAAAGTGACTAAGATTTGCACTCGGAAAATGGAAACACTACGAGAATAGAAAAGTGTGCAGATGGTGTGCAGAAAGTCTTATGAAACACGCGGAAACGCATGCTCAGTAACCCCAAAAGGTTAAACCAAAAAGGGCAACCATTCCCAAACAATGTTGTGTAAAAATTTGTCTCAGTGAGTTCCTTCAAAAAACCTTGTGGTAACTGAAAACCCATAAAAAGTTCCCAAACAGGCTCCTATCCTTCGTCATAGGCAAAGAACTCAATATATCGCTGAAAGGCAGATTTCATTATGGTACTCAAGCAAGTCCTTAAAAAATATAATGTAAACAATGGAACATACATTTAAATCGGGTCTTACCCAACTATGCAAGTGAGACGAGAAAACTGAACCCTCCCGTTACTCTGGTCCTTTCGTTAAAGATCCACCAATCTCTGTGAAGTATGACATAATAGAATCAACACCGAAAGTCCTTTAATTGAAAAGAAAACCGAGAACCACAATGTAATCTCTTACCTAGCTGAGCAGCCAGAACAACCCGTGCACCGATGGATTCTGTATCCTTAAAGGATTATATCTGGTGAAAAGGTAAACGGATAGATTAGTACCATACAATGTAGGGTAAAATGGAGGCTTAAAGCATAAACCAGTGGCCTCATATTACTCACCGAAAGAAGATAGTCGAGTTTACACGATCTAACGCCGAGGTTGGAACAGACGCCAGTGGCCGTAGTACGAAACCGTACTCAGCATGCCACGCGCATTTAAAGAAACAGGAAACAGACATCCAGGTGATGTTAAAGAACATGTGCATAGCTCCAATACTGGTGTTTATTACACTTTATTGTTCCCTTCAGAGGAACAATAGATGAGACAATAGTGTGCACCTCAAGTGCCTACTACGATGCAATAATTCACCGAGATTAAAACCAAAATAAGTAATTAGTGCCAAACGCCGCGCTCAAAGGCACAATAACAAATTACAATAACGGTATAAAAACGAAATAATCACCTAACAGGATAACGTGCAGTTTATACATGAAAAAATACCTGACCAATACCTCGTGCTGCCAAGCAAAACGTCTCTCGCCTCAATACAAACTTCCAACTCTCCAGGTAGTCAGAATCAAGTGCTGGGTCAATGTAAATATGATATCAAACATAAATTAATAAAATAATAAAGTAAGTTTGAGTCCTCAGAGGTCAAAAAAACTAAGTGAAGTTACTTGATGTATAGGGCTTATATAAAAGCTCCTAGGAAATATAAAAAAGAAGTGAACAGGTGTGCTGAATGTGAGATAATTGAAAGTTGGTGGAAAGAAAGAGTGCAAATCCTTTACAAAAATCTGACAATTGTGGGATCAATATGTCTTCAGAGAAAACACAGTAACTCATAATGATCATTAAGTCTCCCAGGGATCACTGTGCCCAGTACTTTTATCCAATGTGTCTCCCTGCGCGCCAATGCAGTATTGATATCTATGCCTGAATTCGCAATTACCTGTTCTAAGATAGTGAACCTTAATTGTGGAATAGTATGTCAGCCCTGTAATCAACGGACAACCAGTGAAGAACTTGTATTCTTATTCCGAATTCTACTCTTATGCTCTACCATGCGTGTTTTCACTTTACGGATAGTTCTACCCACAGAGACCAGTCCACATGGGCACTTTATGGCACATACTACCCTCTCTGTGTTACAGTCTGATGTATGATATAATTTAATTTTTCTGCCTGTATGTGAATGCGTGAAAACATCTCCTACAATTACATTACCACACTGTCCATAATTGTGGCATTTCCTCATTACTTTAGTCACTTGTTTTTGAACTTTGACAGTGGGTTTTAGTAATTCATGTAGATTTTTTGATCTGTTGTGAGGAAATATCCGCGGACCTTAAAAAAGATAAAAAAAGTCAGGTTCCTGGTCTATGATTTCCCAATGTTTTCGAATGATAGATTTAATTTGAGGTGCTTGTGTAGAATGCTTCAAAACGAAAACTTCACGGGTTTTTGGTTGTTTCTCACCTGGCTTTCATAAATCTTCTCTAGATTTCAATGCTACCTTCTGTGTTGCTTGTGACAAAATCTGCTCAGGATAGCCTCTGGTCTTGTACCGCATCAGTTGCTCATGCATCAACCCTGACCAGGCTTCTGTATTTTATGTAATCCTCTTAATCCTTGTTAGTTGAGAGACTGGTAAGTGTTGCTTGAGGGAGTATGGATGAGCACTTGAGAAGTGAAGTACATTATTAATGTCAGTAGGTATCCTACATACTGATGTCTCCAAACCTGAATCTGTTTTGCGAATTTCTATGTCCAGAAAGTGGATTTTTTCATATAGAATCTCGTATGTAAATTGAATTCTAGGATTAAAACCATTTAGTTCTCAAATACATTCTTCCAATAAAGCCCTTGATCCTTTCCAGATGACAAGTATCTCATCTATGTATCGCAGAAAAAGAGCTGCATTGTTCATCCATTTTGAGTTTGTCAAAATGGGCTTGTATTCAAAGTAAGCCATGAACGTGTTGGCATATGATGGGGCCCCGGGAAAACCCATTGATGTGCCCGTCTTCTGTAAATAAAATCTGCTTTGCCAAATGAAATAACTATGATATAGTGCAAAGTGCAACAATTCAATTAAAAAATGCTCTTGTCTGATGGTTGTGAGGAGGCCAGTAACCTCCATTCAATGGCCTCTAAGCCCTCATTATGGGCTATTGACGTATAAAGAGCTACAGCATCAATCGTACATAAGGTCACCTCCTCATCAAATATATGACAAACTATTTCCAATTTCAGTAAACAATCTATGGTGTCCTTAATAATAACCAAGTGGTTTGTGTATCGAGCTGCAGCCTGCAACAATTGGTCGAAATGGTGACTTAAGTTTATTCTTGTGCATTTTCGGGACATGTAGATGTGCGGAATCTTAGGTGTAGTATTAACAAGAAATGTACCAGTGTATTCTTCTATAGTGCCCCTATTGACAGCCTGCATCACAATATCCGTCAGTAAAGTTAACATATCCTTTGTAGGGTCCTTTTCCAATGGAATGTATGTTTCCGCTTCCTGTACATGCAGATGAACCTGAGAATTGTAGTAACCAGAGTTCAGAACCACTAGAGCTCCACCCTTGTCAGCAGGTTGAAAAGTGATAGATTTATCTTGTCGCAGTGCATTAAGAGTACGAAGTTCCTTGTGTGTTAAGTTTGAACGTGAAGGTTTGCTATATGCCACTTCCTTTAGATCTTTTTTAACCAAAAGTTCAAAAGTGTCAAGGGAGTTATGTGTGATAGGTGCCATAAATGTACTCTTTGGACGAAAGGGTTTAGTTTCTGCAATCGGTTCCTCCGACGGTGGCAAAGTTGAGAAGAACCATCTGAGACGTAATTTGCGCATGAATTTGAATAAGGATACTTCAGTTTCCAATTCATTAGAGGTATAAGTAGGGATGAAAGAAATCCCTTGATTTAGAATCGGCACTCTTCCATACTCAAAATTCTGTTAGAGATGTTGATTACGAGTGATTCTACTTCTTGAGGTTCCTCTGGTGTCTCCCTGTTTCTGGTGCTTTTTTTGCCTTTTCCCATGCGGGTATGGGGTTTGCCTTTTCCCCTGCGGGTACGGGGTCTGCTGTTGTTTGAGGTTTGTCCGGTGGTGATTTTGAAGTATGGCCCTCGCTAAAAAAGGCTGCTGTGTACCTGACGATGTTGCCATTTTATGTGGTTGAACAGTGCTTTGTTGTTATACCACTGTTGCTTTAGGACGTTGGACTGTCAAGTCTTGGTCAGGCACTATAATCTCTTCACAGGAAGTAGCTCCTAGTTTTTTGAAGAATCTTTTTTGTGCATATGTCTCGGCCCAAGTATATACCTCGTCTAATTTATAATCGAAGGTATCTCTTCGAAATTTTCAGATCTTACGTTCGTGAACTTCCTTAGCATGTATATCAAGGTTCCTATTAATGTCATCCAATACTTTATTCCAATCTTCATTATCCATTTTCTGGGAAATTTCGTCCTTTAATTTATTGATGTCAAGAGACAAATCCAACAGAATTGATAATATTTCCTCAATGATAAAGAGGATCAAATCCAGAGAACATTTGTTCAATATCGCGTACCAGCGTGACATGAAGGCTTTATTAAATTTGAACAACATGGGTCTCAGGGCGATACGTAACCCTCTGGGGATTGTCTTAACCTTATGGTTCTCAATGAAGGTCGTTGCGTGGAGTCGCTGGATTACATAGTGGTTTTCGGTTTTCTTTTCAATTATAGGACCTTCGGGTGTTGATTCTATTGTATCATACTTCACAGAGAATGGTGGATCTTTAACGTAAGGACCAGAGTAACGGGAGCGTTCAGTTTTCTCGTCTCACTTGCATAGTTGGGTAAGACCCGATCTAAATGTATGTTCCATTGTTTACATGATATTTTTTAAGGACTTGCTTGTGTAACATAATGAAATCTGCCTTTCAGCGATATATTGAGTTATTTTTTTATGGCAAAGGGTAAGAGCCTGTATGAGACATTTTTATGGGTTTTCAGTTACTACAAGGTTTTTTGAAGGAACTCACTGAGACTCTTTTTTACACAACATTGTTTGGGAATGGTTGCACTTTTTGGTTTAACCTTTTGGGGTTACTGAGCATGCGTTTCCGCATGTTTCATAAGACATTCTGCTCACCATTTGCACACTTTTCTAGTCTCGTAGTGTTTTCACTTTCCGAGTGCAAATCCTAGTCACTTTTATGTATACATTCATATTTAACCCGAACGGTTTAATACATATTATGTGGTGAGTTCATATTTATTGTGTTGTAGATTCCGAAGGAGGACTCACAAGACTTGACACAGTTATTATATGATGCAATTTAACCCCTGAAGAAGGGTTCTGAAAGAACCCAAAATGCTTTGGGAATGTTTTTATTTTATGTTTGTCTTATGTTATTGATTTTGTAAATATGGAGTTGAATTAATTCTGTGTCAATCACTCTCACATTTCTTTTAAGAGAGTATGTTCTGCTTGAACTAAAAACAAATTGTTTTTGTCAAAACTAATGGTATAAATTTATTATTTTGACTGATGAAATTAACAATGTTTAAACTGTCTGAACACAGAATATTTGCACACACAATTGTTGATGTAAGTGTTTGAAGACATTTCTGTCCTTAGCAGACAGTGGTTTTCCACAACCTCCTTTAGCTACATAGATTGTGGTACATATTGGGGATGGAGCCAGTAACCCTAACTTTGACAAACTAGGGCACAATATTTCCAATGCTGTGGAGCCCATTTTTGCAACTGCTAACATTAGAGTTCTGCAAACTCACTTGCCCCAGATATTTACGCCTTCTCCTCTTGACTGAAGCATGCGTAGGCACCATTTAGGAGTTCATGGGTAGACAGGGTGGGTGACAGTGGCATCTCTTTATCTTCCTTTTTGAATGTACATCGGGTCCTCGTGGGTGGGGGGCCTTTGGGGTTAATTACCCATTCACATGCAATGTATCTGGTGATCCACAGGCAAATGCGCTGCTGTTTTCCTTGCTGTGACTTAAGAATAATTAAGAAATGTAAACCATAAAGAAAGCATTCCTTTGCCTTCTCATGATTGAACCAATAGAGAATATGTTTTTTTCTATAGATGAAGATCTACAAAGTGTTTCATAGCTGAAAATCGTTATGATAGATTCCCACTTTGGTAAATTAAATAATAATTCAACAATTCTAACTCAAAAAGAGGTAGCATTCATCTTTACAGCCGAAATAAATGCACACTTTGACAATTTAAATACCAATTTAACAATTCTAACTCAAAAAAAGGTAGCATTCATTTTTAGGTCTCGCCTATTCCATTCCGAAGGAATGAATATGCAAGTCTAATGCCGCTAAACCAAGACTTAAACCCAAGGCTCTCAAAAGGCTCTCAAAAAGCGGATTTCCAACAGTTCACGAGAATCACGTGACCACAAGCACGCACATTTCCCCACATGAAAGGCATCAGCCTCCCTCCCACAGGCTTCCCCAGCGTGCGCTTGGCCGGCCTCTGCCAGTTCTCCTCCCCTAATTATTCACTTCACTTTTCACGGCCCGAGGCCGTGACTCCCATTTCACGGCCGCAGGCGTGATTCGCATTTCTACTCCCCCCAGCCCATGTAGACACCATTGCTTCACTCGGCCGGCCTCTGCCAGTTCTCCTCCCCTAATTATGCACTTCACTTTTCACGGCCGCAGGCGGTGACTCCCATTTCACGGCTGCAGGCCGTGACTCGCATTTCTACTCCCCCCAGCCCATCTAGACACCATTGCTTCACTCAGCTCAGGATACTGGAGTGCTTTAAGCTGAGCCATAAAGATTCTTATCTGTTGGCAGACATCCCCTGTGAAATGCAAATCTGACCTTAAGGGGACGAAGCAAAGGCATATCTCCAGTCACATCATAAGTTACTACTTGCATGCTATTCTTTTAATTGTATACAAGTTGTCATTGATGTTTCCGTTATTTCATCTAAATATATCCTACAAGTTTCATGCTTTTGGCATGCTTTTGGATAAATGTCTTTATTTTCTTTTTGTGCGCGCAAACACACAGAGCACAGCCTTTCTCTCACTCAGCTGCACGTTCGTCCATTCCACCCCCCACTCCCTCTCATGCACCCTATTCGGTCTCAAAACACATTACTCATGACACTACGAAACAAAGGCACATCTCCAGTCACATTCAGCTTAAAGCACACCAGGATACTGGAGTGCTTTAAGCTGAGCCATAAAGATTCTTATCTGTTGGCAGACATCCCCTGTGAAATGCAAATCTGACCTTAATGGGACGAAACAAAGGCACATCTCCAGTCACATCATAAGTCACGACTTGCATGCTATTCTATTAATATAATACAAGTTGTCATTGATGTTTCCGTCATTGCATCTAAATATATCCTACAAGTTTCATGCTTTTGGCATGCTTTTGGATAAATGTCTTTATTTTCTTTTTGTGCGCGCAAACACACAGAGCACAGCCTTTCTCTCACTCAGCTGCATGTTCGTCCATTCCACCCCCCCCACTTCCTCTCATGCACGCTATTCGGTCTCAAAACACATTACTCATGACACTACTAAACAAAGGCACATCTCCAGTCACATCATAAGTCACGACTTGCATGCTATTCTTTTAATATAATACAAGTTGTCATTGATGTTTCCGTCATTGCATCTAAATATATCCTACAAGTTTCATGCTTTTGGCATGCTTTTGGATAAATGTCTTTATTTTCTTTTTGTGCGCGCAAACACGCAGAGCACAGCCTCTCTCTCACTCAGCTGCACGTTCGTCCATTCCACCCCTCCCCCACTCCCTCTCATGCACGCTATTCGGTCTCAAAACACATTACTGATTCCAGACACTGATTCCATTACTTGCGTGCTATTATTTTAATATAATACAAGTTGTCCCTGTGCCCCACTTTCTCACCCAGCATGTCCGTGTGTCCCACCTCCTCACCCTGCTTGCCCGTGTGTACACCTTCTCTACCAGCCTGTCTATTTGCTCTCACTTCTAATCCAGCCTGTCCGTGTGCTATAGCTCCTCATCCAACCTCAGTGCCAGCTCCACCTCAGGCTGTCCGTGTACTCCAGCTCCACCCCAGCCTGTCTGTGTACTCCAGCTCCACCTCAGCCTGTCCGTCTACTACAGCTCCACCTCAGCCTGCCCGTGTACTCCAGCTCCAACTTAGCCTGTCCGTCTACTCCAGCTCCACCCCAGCCTGTCCGTGTACTCCAGCTCCACCTTAGCCTGTCCGTGTACTCCAGCTCCACCCTAGCCAGTCCGTATACTCCTGCTCCACCTCAGCCTGTCCGTCTACTCCAGCTCCACCTCAGCCTGTACGTGTACTCCAGCTCCACCTTTGCCTGTCGTGTACTCCAGCTCCAACCCAGGCCTGTCCGTGTACTCCAGGTCCAACTTAGCCTGTCTGTGTACTCCAGCTCCAACTTAGCCTGTCCGTGTACTCCAGCTCCACCCCAGGCATGTCCGTGTACTCCAGCTCCACCCCAGCCTGTCCGTATACTCCTGCTCCACCTCAGCCTGTCCGTCTACTCCTGCTCCACCTTAGCCTGTCCGTGCACTCCAGCTCCATCTTAGCCTGTCCGTGTACTCCAGCTCCACCCCAGCTTCTCAGTGTACTCCAGCTCCACCCCAGCCTGTCCGTTTACTCCAGCTCCACCTCAGCCTGTCCGTCTACTCCTGCTCCACCTCAGCCTGTCCGTCTACTCCTGCTCCACCTCAGCCTGTCCGTGTACTCCAGCTCCATCTTAGCTTGTCCGTGTACTCCAGCTCCACCCCAGCCTCTGTGTACTCCAGCTCCACCCCAGCCTGTCCGTATACTCCAGCTCCAACACACCCTGTCCGTATACTCCTGCTCCACCTCAGCCTGTCCGTCTACTCCAGCTCCACCTCAGCCTGTCCGTGTACTCCAGCTCCACCTTAGCCTGTCCGTGTACTCCAGCTCCACCCAAGGCCTGTCCGTGTACTCCAGCTTCAACTTAGCCTGTCCGTGTACTCCAGCTCCACCCTAGCATGTCCGTATACTCCTGCTCCACCTCAGCCTGTCCGTGTACTCCAGCTCCACCTCAGCCTGTCCGTGTACTCCAGCTCCACCTTAGCCTGTCCATGTACTCCAGCTCCACCCCAGGCCTGTCCGTGTACTCCAGCTCCAACATAGCCTCACTGTGTACTCCAGCTCCACCCCAGCATATCCGTATACTCCTGCTCCACCTCAGCATGTCCGTATACTCCTGCTCCACCTCAGCCTGTCCGTCTACTCCAGCTCCACCTCAGCCTGTCCGTGTACTCCAGCTCCACCTTAGCCTGTCCGTGTACTCCAGCTCCACCCCAGGCCTGTCCGTGTACTCCAGCTCCAACTTAGCCTGTCCGTGTACTCCAGCTCCACCCCAGCCTGTCCATATACTCCTGCTCCACCTCAGCCTGTCCGTCTACTCCAGCTCCACCACAGCACCACTCAGCACCACCACATTATCACTCACCACCACCACAGCACCACTCAGCACCACCACAGCATCACTCATCACTACCACAGCACTAGCACAGCACCACTCAGCACCACCACAGCACCACCTCAGCATCACTCAGCGCAACCACATCATCACTCAGGGAAACAACAGCATCACTCAGCACAACCACAGCATCACTCAGTGCAACACCAGCATCACTCAGCGCAACAACATTATCACTCAGCTTAACCACAGCACCACTCAGCACCACCACATTATCACTCAGCACCACCACAGCACCACACACCACCGCCACAACATCACTCACCAGCACCACCACAGCACTACTCATCATCACCACATTATCACTCAGCACCACCACATTATCACTCATCACCACCACAGCACCACTCTGCATTACCACAGCATCATTCAGCACCACCACAGCACCACTCAGCACCACCACATTATCACTCAGCACCACCACAGCACCAATCAGCACCACCACAGCATCACTCATCACCACCACAGCACCAGCACAGCACCACTCAGCACAACCACAGCACCACCACAGCACCACCTCAGCGTCACTCAGCACCACCACAGCATCACTCAGCACCACCACAGCACCACTCAGCACCGCCATAGCACCACTCAGCACCACCCCATCACCACTCAGCACCACCACAGCACAACTCAGCACCACCACAGCACCACCTCAGCAGCACCACAGCACCACTCAGCAGCACCACAGCACAACTCAGCACCACAGCACCACCTCAGCAGCACCACAGCACCACTCAGCACCCCCACAGCACCACTCAGCATCACCACATCACCACTCAGCACCACCACAGCACCACTCAGCACCAGCACAGCACCACCACAGCACCACTTAGCACCACCACAGCGCCACTCAGCACCACCACAGCACCACTCAGCACCACCGCAGTACCACTCAGCACCACCACAGCACCACTCAGCACCACCACAGCACCACTCAGCAACACCACAGCACCACTCAGTACCACCACAGCATCACTCTGCATCACCACAGAAGAACTCAACACCACCACAACATCACTCAGCGCCACCCCAGCATCACTCAGCCCCACCCCAGCATCACTCAACAACACAGCAACATCACTCTGCACCACCCCAATATAACTCAGCACCACCACATTATCACTCATAACAAATACAACAACTCTCACCACCACAACAACATTACTCTACAAAACACTAACATCACTCTGCAACACACCAGCATCAATCACCAGCACCACAACACAACTCACCATCACAACAACATCGATCTGCGCTACTACTACATCAGTCAGGACAAAGACACTATCATACAGCAAGTCAAGTCAAGTCAGAGAATTTATATAGCGCACTACATACCCAGAGGGTCTCAAGGCGCTTAGGGAGGGGAGGACGCTTACTTGTCAAATATCCACGTTTTAAGTTGCTTTCTAAAAGCTAGGTGGTTCTGGGTAAGGCAAAGGTAGGTGGGGAGTGAGTTCCATGTTTTAGCTGCCAGGTATGAGAAGGATCTGCCTCCCATGGTGGTCTTGTTGATGCGGGGAACAGTGGCGAGGGCTTGGCTGGAAGAACGAAGTTGGCGGGAGGGGGTGTAGAAGGACAGTCGTGAGTTGAGGCATTCTGGTCCGATGTCGTAGAGTGATTTGTGTACGTGGGTTAGCAGTCGGAAAGTGATCCTCTTATTGACGGGTAGCCAGTGGAGGTCTTTCAGGTGGCCAGAGATGTGTTCGTTACGTGGGATGTCTAATATGATCCTGGCTGAGGCGTTTTGGATTCGTTGGAGTTTCTTCTGGAGTTTAGCGGTAGTACCTGCGTAGAGGGTGTTTCCGTAGTCCAGTCGGCTCGTGACCAGAGCATGGGTGACTGTTTTTCTGGTTTCGGTGGGGATCCAGCGAAATGTTTTTTTGAGCATGCGAAGGATGTTGAAGCAGGATGAGGATACGGCGTTGACTTGTCTGTTCATTGAGAGTGAAGAGTCCAGGATAACGCCTAGGTTTCGTGCGTGGTCTGTCGGGATGGGTGCTTTTCCAAGGGCTTCCGGCCACCAAGAGTCGTCCCATGCGGAGGGGGATGTACCTAAGATGAGGACTTCTGTTTTATCTGAGTTCAGTTTCAGACGGCTTTGTTTCATCCATTCGGCAACTTCTTTCATTCCTTCGTGTAGGTTTGTTTTGGCGGTGCTGGGGTCATTGGTGAGAGAAAGGATCATATGGCCGAGATACCCGCCACCCCCTCTCAACACAATCCCCAAAGGAGGGAAACCGGAAACAGTTCTTGAGTTTTTGGAAGTGGGATGGAGTGACCATCCCGGCCGTATTTATTAAAACAAAAATTAAAAACATTAAACGTTTCATGTTATGTACAATTTCATTACCATATTGCGATGTTTGGCTAACCTTAACAGATTCTCTAATACAGAGGTTCTCCTAGCCGAACTAGCATCCTACAAAACATTTCTTGACATATTGAAATTGTACAACCTAACGTTTAAGGGCCAACGGCAAGGTCATAACCGGTGTCAAGATCCCTAACCAGACTTACCCCTCCCACTTGGGCTGGGCGACAGCACGGAGGCGTACCTCAAGTGCAACTATTACCAATTTCCCTTGACTTGACGGGGGCACCTAAAGACTCGACGCCAGTTAAAGGTCGTTCGAATACTCGTGTGAGGTATCTAGAAGGTACCGTAGACCTTATCCCAACCCCACACAACTTACCGCATCTGCCGTCGCAGATGTCACTGGCCCCGGGAAATTCCCCAGGAGGGGGCTGTAACCCCTCCTACAAAGGAAGGGGCCTTGACCGCCTTTCCTTTACTTCCGGCGACCCATCCTTAGAAGGGACCGCCTCCCCATTGAGGGGCCAATGGCCACCTCTCCCGAGCGCTCCCATCCGTGTTGGGTGACGCCCACTCATAGGGATCTACTAATTAGTGCTCACCGATCATGACCGTACCGCCTACCAAATAAATACGACAGTGCTAACAAAAACTCAGAATACATTGGCCACTATGACCGAAAGGGCATGCATAAAATTCAACACTAAATCTGAATCTCTTTAATGGCAAAACGTACTCAAACAGACCATTCTTTATTAACTCAATATCAACATGATACTCCAACCTGGAAACGAGAACACAAGCAAAATTAATCAACTGTATTACAAACAACTGGCTGTCTTCAGGGGCTGGTGGGTGGGTCAAAATTGGCTCTTCGTTCTGTCCCGAGCTCACGTGCAGCGAGGAGGTGCAGCTTCAGGGCACAAGAACAAGAGGCTGTCTTCTGGTCTTGCGTCCCTTTTTATCCGTCTTCAGGGCGGGCGTATACCCGCCCCTGCCTGCCCCGAGGGCGTGGCTGGCTGCGTCAGTGTCTAGGCCAGCCCACTCTAGGGCGGGAACAGGCGCGCCCCGGCTACGCCGCTTCGGGCATACCAGCCGAGACGCGCCTCCCGCCCAAAAATGGCTTCCCGGGGGGATCGAGGCACTCAGCCATACGTTCGGGGGGACCAAGTTGGTCGCCCCTTTCCATATGGCCGAGATACCCGCCACCCCCTCTCAACATAATCCCCAAAGGAGGGAAACCGGAAACAGTTCTTGAGTTTTTGGATGTGGGATGGAGTGACCATCCCGGCCGTATTTATTAAAACAAAAATTAAAAACATTAAACGTTTCATGTTATGTACAATTTCATTACCATATTGCGATGTTTGGCTAACCTTAACAGATTCTCTAATACAGAGGTTCTCCTAGCCGAACTAGCATCCTACAAAACATTTCTTGACATATTGAAATTGTACAACCTAACGTTTAAGGGCCAACGGCAAGGTCATAACCGGTGTCAAGATCCCTAACCAGACTTACCCCTCCCACTTGGGCTGGGCGACAGCACGGAGGCGTACCTCAAGTGCAACTATTACCAATTTCCCTTGACTTGACGGGGGCACCTAAAGACTCGACGCCAGTTAAAGGTCGTTCGAATACTCGTGTGAGGTATCTAGAAGGTACCGTAGACCTTATCCCAACCCCACACAACTTACCGCATCTGCCGTCGCAGAGGTCACTGGCCCCGGGAAATTCCCCAGGAGGGGGCTGTAACCCCTCCTACAAAGGAAGGGGCCTTGACCGCCTTTCCTTTACTTCCGGCGACCCATCCTTAGAAGGGACCGCCTCCCCATTGAGGGGCCAATGGCCACCTCTCCCGAGCGCTCCCATCCGTGTTGGGTGACGCCCACTCATAGGGATCTACTAATTAGTGCTCACCGATCATGACCTTACCGCCACAGGCCCGGATAGTTGACCGGCTATCCGGGCCCCCCACAAAACTCCTAGCTAAAGGTCATGTTTCAACGTTTTTAACCATGCTAAGAAGTCTCCTATGAGTAACTCATTTCCCACCCGAGACAAATGCACACCATCCCCTAGATACATACTGTCGTCATTAATACAACCGTGCGAGATAGAATGCAATGTCCTGGAACGAAACAACCTACTCACTTTGTTATTAAGTTTTCTAACCGAATGGTTCAAAGCAGGGATCGAAACAGCCCCCCGCCACACTTTTCGTGGGATCATATGAGACCACGCAATTATGCACCCCGGAACTTTCCTCGCCAACCAACTTACAGTGGAAAGCATTGCCTCCAGGAGAAGTCGTCTACCGGTGGTGACCAAATCATTGCCCCCTAAATGTACTATGACTATAGACGGCGGTGACCTCGTCCGCCCTAACAAACCCTCAAAGAATGCCTGAAACTGGTCAATACAGAGACCGCCCCTTCCGTAGAAGGACATTCTGTACCCGTATTCCCCAGCTACGTGAATCATGTCACCTGCTTCGAATACGTCTGTGGCACGCCTCACGTATGAGTGGCCCACGACCCACACCTCCTTTCTCACAGCCGGTGATGTCTGACCGCTGGCCTGGTGTTGGGTCGACTGCATAGTCCGCCCCGCCTCGAAGGCTTGCGTAACTGAAAACCAAACAAAAGACAAGAAGCGTGAGTACATTATTACAGCTTCACAACATGTGCAACCGCACATACCTCTTATAACAATTGGAGGACCAACGCCCCACTCGTTTTACTTGTTCCACATTAAGACCCCTGGCTGTAGCTTCAGTGGCAGCCCCTATCCGAAAGGAATGGGTCCCAAACTCACCCGGGTCCAAGCCCGCTGCGGTAATTGACATCGCGAGCACCCGCTGAAACTGAAACTTCGTCAGTGGGGTGGCGTCCGCGTGTCTCAACAATGTCCCTCCCCATGATGCCACCCTTTGTGCTAGGTAATCTTCTAAACACTTCACCGGACACATGGAGGACCCTGGAATCCTGCGAATGACTATGCAGTCTCCCACCCCACCTTGATCGGTTTTTGACTTGACAAAGGATACAGTCATCGTCTCTCCCCTGATCTGAACGTGTTCCCGGCACAAACCCCCCACCACATCCTGCTTGTTCCTTGCCACCAGCTCACTTATCCTCATCGCCCCGTGAAATGCAAGCGTAAAAGCAGCTCGGAACAAACAGGCCTCGAACTGAGACGAACATGTGGCGTGGAGTGTGGCCAGCAACTGAGCCAACCTATCCAGACCTATCGGGCGCCTCTCATCTACTCTGCGACCCTCAAGGCGTTGCCACCCACGTAGCGCTTTCTGTACCACGAAAGACGCTGTCGGGTCCTGGATATTATGGGCCCTGGCAACAAAGGAAATGGCAGCACGATGCCTCTGGGCTGTAGCCACCGACTTCCCAGCCCTACGCAAGGACATCAGAAAATGTACTACCCAATCCTCGTGCCCCCAAAGCCCCCCTCTCTCAGTCCCCAAAAAGGCTAAATAGGCCCGAAACGCCCCTTCGTATGCCTTCCTCGTTCTTGGTGCTAGACTCTCTCCCACGAGGTAACGAAGTTCGGGGCACCGAGAGACCAGAGAGCTTCGGGAAAGGGTGCCGGCTCCGGGTCCGCCGAGGGAAGGAAACCCGAGAAAGCCTGTATTTGAAAACGAGACAGTGCATCAGCTGCCTGATTCATCACCCCTGGGACATGTTTCGCTCTGAATACCACGTTCAGTTGCATACATAGTAAAACAATTTCTTTAAGCAGCCTTAAAATCATTTTACAACGTGCTGCCTGACTATTGATGCATTCTACAACGGTCATATTGTCAGACCAAAATATGACAGAGTGATTTTTGAATCCATCGGGCCAGGTTCTGAGGGCCACCAAAATGGGAAACAGTTCAAGGAAAGCAATATTACTCGTCAGCCCCTCTTCATGCCACCATGTTGGCCACCTTTGTGCCGACCATTTTGTGCCGAAGATGGCGCCAAAGCCCATGCTTCCCGCTGAATCCGTCCATAGACCAAGCTCTTTAGAGGACAAGGCTGGTTTGTTCCAGACGACTCGACCATTGAAATCCGCCAAAAATGCTAACCAAATACGCATATCTTGGCGGACCTCAGCCGATAGTCTTGTGCGATGATGACCCTCCTTTAGGCCGACCATCGCCTGGGCAATCGAACGGGAAAAGGGGCGGGCCATTGGGATCACCCTCAGGGCAAAATTCAACTTCCCCACCAATTGCTGCAATTGATGCAGCGTAACTTTAGATGCAGTAATACACATTTGCAGGGCTGCCCTGAATTTCGACACTTTGGCAGCTGGTAAACGAAAACAACCCTCACTAGAGTCCAACTCGATCCCGAGAAACTCGAGGCAAGTCGTGGGACCCACAGTTTTACCTGGTGCCAATGGCACGCCAAATTGATTCATTAAAACACAAAATTCAGTCAAGGCCCGGGCACATTCATCATCCCCAGCGGCCCCAAGGAACAGAAAGTCATCGAGGTAATGCATCACATTTCGAAAACCCGTTTTCTTCGTGTAAACCCATTGTAGAAAACTACTGAATTTCTCGAAATATGGACAAGATATAGAGCACCCCATCGGCATACACCTATCCATGTAATATGAACCTTGAAACATGAATCCCAAAAGACGTTGGTCTTCCGGGTATACCGGGAGCAAACGGAACGCTGACTCGATATCCGATTTCGCCATCAGCGCCCCGGGCCCCAGGCGATTCAAAATGGCTACGGCCTCATCGAATGATGCGTACCGCACCGAACATACCTCTGGATCAATTGCGTCGTTTACAGAAAGGCCATGAGGAGCTGATAAATTGTGAATCAATCGAAACTCACCTGTGTCCTTCTTGGGGACCACCCCTAAAGGAGAACAAACAAAATTCTGTACCGGGGGAACGCTAAACGGGCCGGCAACCCGACCTCGGGTAACCTCTTTCCGGATCTTATCCTGTACTACAGTCGTATGCTGCAAGACGGAAAGCTGGTTTTTGCACGTCCCGACACCCTGAAAGTCCCCCACCGGGATGCGGAAACCGTATGAAAAACCGTTTCGTAGCACCCCAGCAGAAGTACGATCTGGGTATTCGCTGAGCCAGGGAATCATCGCCAGGGTATCAATCGGGGTTGGTAAAGGCGCCCCTCGGACTATATTAGACCTGTTTGGCGCCTCCTCTACCCCCATTTTCACCCGATTTGGCTCTGCACGAGGACTCAGGATGGGGTGCCCCACAACCACTACATTCGTGTTTGAATTTACAAGATCCCGGGGGCCTAGTACATTTACTTCTGTTGAAATTGAAACAGAGACCCCTCTTCCCTGTATTTCCGGCGGGTCTCGGATAATCGTCTGTACCCGTACCCGACCGAAAGGGCGTCCCCCCATTCTGGCGGGAGGACTCACCAACAGTACTCCCCACCAACGGCACTTTCAACATCCCCGACTCTTTCATTTTATTCCATGTCAAAGAATCGTAACAGTCCCAGGTTAAACTTTTGTTATGCTCCATTGCTTTCCTGAAAAGGTTGTCATAACAGAACCATTGGTTACCTTGGTGCGATGTCGAGTACCCCATAATTCGTGACTGATATACTGGAAATTCAGGGAGCAATTCAGGCCTACGTTCCCCCAAAATTGACGTAAAAACTCCCCAAGCATTACCCCAGTTGCCAATATTCTCATTCACTTTAAAGGCGGCCATTTTGGCGCGCCAAACACTCGGATGCATCAGATCCTTTTGACCCTTAACAGTTTCGACCTCATAATGATCAACGAGCAGGGAGAAAATGTTTACGTATTCCCCCGCCCAAATCTTTTCCTTTATTACCAAAGGAACATGTTGCCCCAATTTTTCTCTACGAGAGGGTGTTGACTCATCCCTTGCGATCGGCAATGGCCGCTTACCTGCACCGGACGCTACTTCCGCCCCTCGTGGCTTGACTATCACCGCATCCGGCGCGGGCACCTTGGCTGTATCACGTTTCTCGCGCAACTGTTTCATTAGTGCTTGCGCTTCGGCAGCCGTGGCGCCCTCACTACTGTCCCCCAACCACGCTGCTAACTGTGCCGCCAACTCGGGAGGCATATCCTCAGCGGATGTCGGGGTGACTACGACCGGAATCGGATTCCCTTCCTGTGGTACCGGGGCCGGTACCGGGGCTGGCGGCTCGAGCGGGGAACAGGGAACCGGGACGTCTCCCCCGACCGGCCCCCTTCTCGGCCTCTTAGGCCTCCCTCCGGCCGGTGGACGCCCCGATCCCTCCTCACCGTCTCGCCCCGCCAACTGCTTCTTTATCTCGGACATTTCTTTCATGAGAACCCGAACCATCTGGTCAGTCGACATTCTCTTCGCGCCTTTCTTGGGCATTTTTCAAACGAAGTATCTAGAAGACAAAAAGAAAGATTAAAACGCTCAAAATTGGCTCTTCGTTCTGTCCCGAGCTCACGTGCAGCGAGGAGGTGCAGCTTCAGGGCACAAGAACAAGAGGCTGTCTTCTGGTCTTGCGTCCCTTTTTATCCGTCTTCAGGGCGGGCGTATACCCGCCCCTGCCTGCCCCGAGGGCGTGGCTGGCTGCGTCAGTGTCTAGGCCAGCCCACTCTAGGGCGGGAACAGGCGCGCCCCGGCTACGCCGCTTCGGGCATACCAGCCGAGACGCGCCTCCCGCCCAAAAATGGCTTCCCGGGGGGATCGAGGCACTCAGCCATACGTTCGGGGGGACCAAGTTGGTCGCCCCTTTCCAGTTGAGTGTCATCCGCGTAGGAGATGATGTTGAGGTTGTGTTGGCGAGCGATGGCCGCAAGGGGGCTCATGTATACGTTGAAGAGGGTGGGACTGAGTGAGGATCCTTGCGGTACGCCACAGATGACTTCAGTGGCTTCGGATTTGAATGGTGGAAGGCGGACTCTCTGGGTTCTTCCGGTGAGGAACGAGGTGATCCATTCAAGTGCTTTTCCTTGTATTCCGATGTTTCTGAGGCGTTGTAAAAGGGTACTGTGGCAGACTGTGTCGAAGGCTGCAGAGAGGTCGAGGAGGATGAGGGCGACTGTGTCTCCATTGTCCAGTAGAGTTCGGATGTCGTCTGTTGCTGCGATGAGGGCGGTCTCAGTGCTGTGTTTTGCTCGGAAGCCAGATTGTGAGGAGTCGAGGGATTTGTTGGCTTCGAGGAAGGCGGCGAGTTGGTTGTTGACAGCTTTCTCGATGACTTTGGCTGGGAAAGGAAGGAGCGATATGGGGCGGTAATTTTTGAGTTCGGTGGAGTCCGCTGTGGGTTTTTTCAGAAGGGCGGTGAGTTCAGCGTGTTTCCAGTTTTCCGGGAAGGTGGCAAAAACACATTATCACTAAAAATCAAAATTACATACATAATGTCAGAAACATTAATTTATTTGGACACACTATCAATACTACATTCACAAACATTAAAAAAAACATACAAATGTACACTTACCTGTCAAACGACGCAACTACAACACAGGAAACACCACACGTCTTCCACCCCCTACGATTCTCAATCTTCTGGAAGATTCCCTGGTGACGCACGCCAATCGCAACGCGACGTCAAAAACGTAGCGCTGCGATTGGCTGGAAAAAACTTCAATATCAAATACAACACGGAACTGAAAGGAAAAAAAAATATTGAACGCAAATAAACATAACGTACATTGCGTCAAGGGGACACATTGTAAGTAAAACTTTAACAATTACCTAATGAGAAAACAAACAACCTGCTAAAGGTGGGCCACACAAATACACATTTTTGAAAGTTAAAAAATGGAATAAAACGCACAGACCATCTCCCTCACAAATATTTGAAACACTTTGTTGGTTCTCAATGCTATTTCCAAATATTATAATCACAAACACCATTATAAATTCATAGTGTGTTCCAGTCTGCCTCCATTTTATGTTTAATCCAACATACATCCTTTCAAGAAATGACCATCTTACACCTCTGACCTACACAAGTGTACCTCAAAGTCCTGCTATGTACCAAACCACGAACACAAAAAACTTTTGTGAATGTCACAAATAACATTCTATAAAAAACAAAATAACAAATGATCTTTTACTCACAAAATGAATGAAAACTACACTATAGCCAAATCACCACACTAACCAATAATACTTTCATTTATATCACCTTGAATTATCACTCACCAAATAAAATTGAATTTAAAAAAAAAAAAAGAACATCGCAGGATAAATGGGAATAAAGTGAACATTCAGATAAAACGGAACTGCTAACTCAAAGGAACATCCACATTTGCAGTTTTAAAATGTGTTGACTAACATTATTCGCATATTTCATTTACAACGAAAAAAACAATAAGAGACTTTCACAAAAATATACATTTACGCACCTTCATATAAACTATGTGCATCGAATAAAAATCGAACATTTTCAGGTAATGACACCACAATAAAAAAGTAATTACATACGCGCAATAAAAAAAATGAACACAATATAGATTATATACAATGCAAATATATACAATAATGTAATACACTATGAAAATATTCATTAAAACATAGCACATCCAATTAATACATGAATAAAATCAAAGTACATTCCCCTTTGAAGGGAAAATAAGTTTTTGTACAGAATTCGTCCAATAAAACCAATACATTTTTTAAATTACAGTTCTCAGCAACATATACATAATATATCACATTTCAAACCATTAAATTACATTTAAATTAAGTAAATACGCTATTACTAAGACATTCGCGAACGAAAAACTGAAAAAAAATCGACATTCAGTAATAAACATTAGTAAATGTATTCACACTATCAATAGTACATTCAATTAACTTAAAAAAACATAAAAATACACTCTTACCTGTCAGACGACGCAGCAACAGGACAGGAACAACAACTCGCCTTCCGCGCCCCACGATTCTCGATCTTCTGGGGAATTCCCTGGTGACGCACGCCAATCGCAACGCTACGTCAAAAACGTAGTGCAACGATTGGCTGGAAACAAACGTCAATCAAAAATTGAACACGGAAGGGGAAAAAAGAAAACTAGACCGCTGACCTACTTAACGTAAGCAGCGTCAAGAAGACCCATTGCGTCCGCCATTTAAAAAAAAAATCATCACTATTACGGCACACAAACCACCAATTAGACACACACCACACACTAAATATTACAACACACACACACATACACATACAAAGTTACATAGACATTACATTTATTACATACTACAAGAAAACACTTACACACCTTCAATTCTACATATATACACATCACACACTAACAATAGCAACACTACAATTCACTCATACGACACCAGCAAAACATAAATCTCAAACACCACAACACAACTCAACACCACCACAATACCACTCAACAAGAATACAGCATCATTACAGCGCATCCACAGCATCACTCAGCGCAACCACATCATCACTCAGCACAACAACAGCATCACTCAGCACCACCACAGCATCACTCTGCACCACCACAGCAGCACTCAGCACCACCACATAATCACTCAGCACCACCACATTAGCACTCAGCACCACCACATTATCACTCAACACCACTCATCACCACCACATAATTAAAAACCACATAATTGCACTCTACTGAATGCAACACACACTCCACACAATAACACTAAGTGCCACATAATTAAACAACACATAATTACACTGCACTCTATTCAACATACACTCAAAATCCAACTCAGTGCCACATAATTACACAGCACTCAATGCTACATACACTCAAAATAAAACTCAGTGCCACATATTTACACGCAAAATAATTACACTGCACTCAATGCCACATACACTCCAAATAACACTCAGTGCCACATAATAAAAATGCAATCAATGCAAAATACATTAGAAATACCGCTCAGTGCCACATAATTAAACACCACAGAATTACACTGCACTCAATGCAACATACACTCCAAATACCACTCAGTGCCACATAATTACACAGCACTCAATGCAACATACAATCCAAATACCACTCTGTGCCACATAATAAAACACCACATAATTACAATACACTCAATGCAACATACACTACAATTACCACTCAGTGCCAAAAAATTACACACCACATATTTACAATGCACTCAATGCCACATACACTCCAAATACCACTCAGTGCCACATAAATACACTCCGAACAATGCAATATACATTACAAATACCGCTCAGTGCCACATAAATAAACGCCACATAATTACACTACACTCTATGCAAAATACACTCCAAATACCACTCAATGCCACATATTTACACAGCAATCAATGCAACATACACTCCAAATACCACTCAGTGCCACATAATTACAATGCACTCAATGCAACATACACTCCAAATACAACTCTGTGCCACATACTTATATGCAACATACCCTCCAAATACAACTCAGTGCCACATAATTACACACAACATAATTAAACTCTACTTGATGCAACACACACTCCACGCAATACCACTCAGTGCCACATATTTATCTGCTACATAATTACACTGCACTCCATGCAACATACACTCCGAACAATACCACTCAATACCACATAATTACACACCACACAATTACACTCTAAAGAATACAACATAAACTCCCCATATTACCACTCAGTGCCACATAATTATATGCAACATAATTCCACTGCACTCAATGCAACAGACACTCCAAATACCACTCAGTGCCAGATAATTACACACCACATAATTATACTATACTGAATGCAACACACACTCTCCATATTAACACTCAGTACAACATCATTACATGCTACATATTTACACTGCAAACAATGCAACATACACTCCAAATTCCACTCATTGTCACATAATTACACGCAACAAAATTACACTCTACTGAGTACAATATGCACTGCCCTTTTTAAAAATCAGTGCCTGACTATTACATGCCACATAATTACAGTCTTCTCAATGCAACGTAAATACACTCAAAATAATACCAGTCATTGCCATATAATTACACACCTCATAATGACACTCTACTCAATGCAACATAAATACACTTTATCTATCTGTGTATCTATCTATCACCCTTCTATCTGTCTATATCCCTATCACCCTCCCTCTATCTATCTAGCCCCCTCACTCCATCTATCTATCGCATCACCACAGCATCACTCAGCACCACCACAGCATCACTCAGGGGCACCACAACATCACTATGCGCTACCACAGCATCACTGAATGCCACAGCATCACTCGTTGCCACCACATCACTCTACAACACCACAGCACCACTCAGCACCACCACAGCATCACTCTACACCACCACAGCACCACTCATCAACACCACAACATCACTCAGCGGAACACAGGTTATAGGTGTCACACTTGAAATTGGTAGAACTATTAACATTGTAAATGAGAAAATTATTACTTTAACTAATTTCAAATCCAAAACATAACAAAATGTTTGCTCTTTTACAAGACCAATAGCTCAAACTTACCTATTGCGAGACCTATTGCATTGCAAATGCTTGTTACATTTGCCCTTCAAACAGCCTACTCTGCTTCTGAGATTCAACAACATTTGCAAATTCAGTTTCCAACTCATTTTGCAGGTCGATTGCACCGTGTGTTCCATGTCTCTATCACAACTGGCTTATTCATGTTTTCAAAACTATTGGGTCTGGCTGACTTCAGATTTATTTTTAGAACTATTCTTGCCTTTTTCGGGTCTTGGGTTCAAGCCTGTTTGTTGGAATATTACTGACCATTCTCATCATAAGGTTTGTCATTTTCATTTTTGATTTTAGTTTTGCTAAAGTGACCAAAATCAATATGAGCAGACACACACCCTATCCTACAGAGTACCAGTCCTTCAAAGCTATTGCAGTCAATCCAGTTGGAGAACTGCTTGCTAATCGGAGTGCGCACAGGACTTCGCAAACTTCAGACTTCTTGTGTGAGACATTTGCTTCATTTCTTGAACTGTGTTCAGATTGTCATGGTGAACATTCTCTTGGAACAGCAAGCTGTGTTTCCTGTTGATTGCTTGGAAATGAGTCGACAATTAGTGAGCATCGGGTATTTTGCAATACAGTGAAATTGCCCATTGTCATTCCCTTGTGCTGGCACATATCTAACTTGTTAGGGACTGTCAGTCTTAGCATTTTCGGATACATTCAGTGTCATTTAACAAAGTGATCCAACTGTTGCAGCTGCACATTATACTCCGCCTTTGATGCTATATCCATCTGTAACTTTCACAGCTTTATCTTCGGTTTCACCCTCGCGTCATCATCATCTACAGTTAGCGAGTACCAATATCACTGCAATTTGATCCAACATTTCTGACTTTTCCTGTTGCCCATAAGACTTGTCAAAACATTATCATCTCTACCTATGGATTCTTCCTACAGTGTTGCATATTTGAAAGTTTCCATCGGTTTCTGAATAAAATGGACTCAATACCATGCTTTTTAATGCTTTTTGGATTTTTTTTTAATTGTACCATCCTGCATAATCAAATTAGGTACATGGCTTTATGCCTAGCATTTTCACTTATCAATGCATACAGGTTTATATACACAAATATTCATTAGAACTGGTGCTCTACCTTTCTGGATATGAAATGAACTCTGCGTTTTCTGCTTAAGTGACTCCTCTTGCATTTAATAAATTATTGTATTTGAGTGCACATTTTTCATTTGTAAATAAGTGCTATTTTCTATTAAGTACACATGTACAATATATACAACACATGTTTGCTTCATTGTAAGTTGATAGCGTATCAGTTATTCGTACATATATATTCATGTGATTTTTAAAGTGTGATAGAATTTAGTGAATGGGTAACAGAATTCATATGCTAATTCTTGCAATTTATATAATTTATCAAAAGGTCTAGTGTTTTCATAATAATCAGAAAAGTGTATTAAAGCCTGGTGTAGGAGATGTGGCCTAAACGCTCAAGCTGCCCCCTTTGGAACCCAGGTTTCACTCCTGGTCTTGAAGCTAGGTTCAACATCATGTGATTCTGGGCAAATCACTCAATCTTCCTGTGCCTAAATGTGCGTGAAATGTATTTGTGCAATCCTCACTTGATGTGCACGGTCTTGTAGATTATCTATTGACCCCTCCCATCTTGTACAGCACTCCATGGCTGCACAACTAGGTTTTCGTTATATAAATGCCAATACATACATACTGGTGTAGGCATATATTCTGCAGAAAAGCATCTTTCTTCAGCTGTCTGGAAGCTTCGTGCGAGCTGTGCTGCAAACATACCCAGAGAAGGCCACCAGCTCCTTAGTGCCAGACCCGTATCAGCTTGCAAAAGGCCCCATTGTGTGGATTTCCTGTGTGTGACCATCCATGGTGAAAATAATTCAAGTAACGTGGGGGTGGTTCGGGGGTTAAGGTCAGATTCCCTGCCTCAAGTTGGCCCAGCATGCACTTTGTCAGAGGGTTCAAAGGAGCAGATTTACAAGCCCCTTGCGCCAGTTTCACACCGCTGCTGCGTCACATTACGATGCTGGGGCGGCGCAAATCCAGCGTCATGCTGCGGGGTATTTACAACGTGACGCATCTGGGAGATGCGTCACGTTGTAAAGCCCTGTGCCACATGTAGGCGTTCTAGCGCTGGGGGGTGTTTCGGAGCAGGAACGCCTCCTAAAAGTAGCTTAGTGAAATCTACAAGATTTCACTCAGTCACTTTTAAGGCCATGCTGTGTCAAAACCCTGTGCCTGCCTGAAGCAGGCGTAAGGATTGACGCAGCATGTTAGGGATAGGGCAACCCCGAGCCTTGCTGGAGCTGCTTCGCGCTTGCAACCCACCCAACTCCAGCAATGCAACGCAACTCCAGCAATGCACTGCCTTCCAACGGGGGATGTGACATGCATCTGCCCCTCCATGCGCCACCGTGCGCCGCATTGTAAATGCGGCGCATCAGTGGTGGCGCACGGTGGGGCAGATGCATCGCAACTCTTCTGGAGCATCCCTGCTGATTAGCAGAGATGCGCCAGAAGTAGTAAATCTGCCCCAAAGTTTTTAATACTCAGTGGTATTTGCTTCTAAAGTTGCAAAAACAAATCACCTGGAGAGCCAGCCATGAAATGGAAAAAAATATTAAGGGGCTTAAATAACTATAGTTTAGCCATTGGAAAAACAATAGACACAGTCAGGAAGAAATCTTTGTTGTTCAATCGTTTTCGTTTCAATAATCTTTATTCAGTCAATAAAATTACCTTACATACATCAACAGGGTTAAGAAAAATTCTCAGTTTCATAAACAGCAGAAATGCAAGTAAGATCAGCAAAACTAATTTCCGGAGAAGATAAACATTTTTAAAAATCCATCCCTTCTTGGTAGAATGAGGAGTGCTCAGAATTTAAAATTATGCATAAAAGTGGCATAAAGTGCAGATTAGCATAAAGTGCGCCGAAGTTTGAGTGGAGGAAGCATTACATGGACAGCATGGTAAAGATGAAAACTAAGATCCAGGGCAAGGAAAATCAATTAAAAATGGATTGTGTTTAATCTTAACCTTGTTAAGTAAAATCCATGTTCTGGTCTTTCTATTTATTTTAAATAAGGCCCCGTTCCAGAAGTGGTAGAGATGAAATGTAATTTAATACAGAAGCCATATCTAAAGCTCTCACCATTCAAGCCTCCTCTCTATACGAGTAGAATCTGTGCTTTACTAAGGCTTTTGTTTGTGCTCCAATACAATCTGGAGTCTCAAAAAGTATTCTTAATTCTAATTTTATGGCAGGACCGTAAAGGTCTGCTGGTAAATAAGCATGATATCAGATACGAATTTTGGGCTGGGCTGATAAAGGGCCTTGAAAACTTGAATTCAAGCATTTGAAGATCCAGGAGTCAGTGGAGAGCCCTGAAGGATGCAATGACATGGTCAGATTTTCAAAGATCATATCCTAATTTTACTGTTATTCCCTGAATTCTCAGGAGTTTTTTCAACTGTTAGTTCAACAAGCTTACGCAGATATTGTTAGCTTCATCCAGGTGAGATAGAATCAAGACCCCGATTATTTTGAGGCAAGTGTTTTGTGGTATCAAATCAAGGACTGTTTTAAATGTCTTTTTGGTCAATATCCAGAGGGACGAGAATCTTGTGATCTGCTCATCAAAGGTGAAAATATGGTTGAACCAGAGTCCGAGGAGTCCTGCATACTTTTCAGAAGTAAGAAAAAACCCACAGACAGAAGTCAGAGTTTATGTGATCAAACAGTCTGATTGCCTTCTATCATATCATGTCTCAGTGTTGTCCACATTGAATTTTACAAAACTGTAAGTCATTCATTCCTGAACAGAAACGAGGCAAACTGTAAGGAGATCAATGTCATCGGCATAAAAGAGTGCCTGAAAGTCCAAGCACCTGATCAGTTCCCCCAGTGAATGGATATAGATATTGAACAAAATAGACAAGAGGGAAGTACCTATCCTATTCATTGGTGACAGGTAGTGGATTGGTCGCCTCCTAAAACCTGAGGTTCTGCCCCTTGTAAGTGATGGGTGGACATAACTTTGGCAAACAAGGCAGCAACAATTATTCAAAATTTCCCAAATCTACCAAACTCTAAATGACTCTTATAATGTTCTAGGCCCACGAATGTAATTGAAGGAGAGTTTTTTTTGGCAACCAGAAAAAATAATTGTCTTTTGCCTGTGTTCTGCAGCTGTTGCAATATTGTTATTAAACAGCCCTTACAATTATCATACAAGCAAAAACTACTGCATACACATTAAAAACAACCACTCATTCTTAAATACTTTGGTTTGTACACACATCATGAACTTTCCAATAACACTAACCTTATTTAAATTTACTAAACAATCATTCATTTTTGCACAAATAATATTACAAGAAATACTGTAATAAATACTTGTATGACAAACTATTACCATCGAATTACAAGGACCCTTGCACAACTACTTCATGCATACTAAGCACCAACTTCAAATTGTAAAAACGCCTCTTTTATTAATATATTTGTATTTCTACATACACATCAATATTTCCCTTATTTTATAATGCTCCTGCATCTAGCCACCCTCTCCCAGACACTGTTAATGGGTGCTAGAGGTTCACCAGAAAGTCCTTTCAGCAACAGTATAACATTCAAATGCATGCGCATCTTTTCAAATATGCATTTGGGTGCTGAAACCTTGTGGTTTTGCTTCTGTTACTCAAAGTGAAAACAAGAATGTGTTGATGTTTTTCAGACGTGCTACTGCTGCTTAACATGGGGATGTGTAGATGGTCTGGCTTATGTAAGAGATGTTTTGACCTGGGATGACTGACTCGGAGTCCTGACCATGAGGTGTGTGCATGGCCTGATCGTCAGTCTTAGTTTGTAATGGAATGAACTTGAGGATTTCTGAATCAGGATACCAGTCCCCCTGGACCCCGACGTAAAGTCCGAATGGATTATCATCTTGTATCCTCTCCTATCCATGGCCTTGGATGCCCCCAGTCAAATGTGTCTCCTGTAGTAGTGCTATAGTGGGTTTCTGCCTTTTCAGTGCGGTCAGTACCAGTCCCCATTTTACCTTATCTCCCAGCCCTCTCACATTCCAAGTCAGTAATCGTAGGGATGAGCCCCGTGAATCTGGATCTGCCCCTTCCGTGCTGAGTGCTGGGTCGTCAGCCATTTGCAATTATGAGGTCCTTGGTGTGTCTAACATGATTCGTATCATGAGTGTTGTCTCTGTACCTGTTCAGTAGACTGCTTACATTCCTCATGGAAGAGCTAGACCTTTTTTGTATATACCAAACCTTTGTTAAACCACCCGTATGCATAACAGTATTCCTCGACCATACATGTGTATTCCGAACTGCGTCAAAACAACCCCCCCCCTCACCCACCCTCCCTGCCCCCCTGCTTAATGGACTTCCAACTGCCCGCCTCCCCAACTGAGCAGAGTGCTTAACCCATCCCAAAACCAGAGTACTTGCGTGTAGGGGGGAGAGCGTCTCCCCGAGCAGGCGTCATCCCTGCTCACACCCGGGGTTTACCAGGCCAGCGTCCATCTGCAACTGCAAACCATTAGTTCCATTAACAAGAGACAGCGTCCATTCTAGTCCCTTTGATTCCGAGTCATTCTTCTCCGTCATCCCCTGCGAGTCCATGAGTCGGGGATCCTCCCGCTCCCCCTCTGCCTGATGTTTGCGACCCTGTCCGGCTGTCTTCTCTGTGCCCGTGGTTTGATCTATGAGTTCTCCGTGGCTGGTCCGTAGTGCGCCAACCCTCAAGCCAATCCCTGGCCGCATCTGGGGAGTCGAAGAACCAGACCTTTTTATCAGCTACCACTCGGAGCCGGGGTGGGAAGAGCATTGAGTAAGGCAATTCTTTTTCTCTTAATGTCTTTTTTACCCCAAGAAAAGTCCTCCTTCTCCGCGAGACCTCCGCCGTGTAGTCTGGGAAAAAGGACACCCTAGAGTTCTGGATCTGGATGGCTGGAGCCACTCTTGCCGCTTGTAAAATGGCGTCCCGGTCCCTGAAGTTAAAGAGTCTCGCTAGTATCGGCCTCGGTGGTCCTCCTGTCTTCGGTTTACCCCCTGGCACTCTGTGGGCCCTTTCCACAGAGAAGAAATGTGAGAGGCCTTTGGGCTGGAGCCGATTTTTGATCATATCCTCCACATAAAGGTCCATCGCTCCTGTATCTTCAGACTCCGGTACACCTAAAATTCGGACGTTGTTCCGCCGAGAGCGCCCTTCCTGATCGTCAAGTTTTTCTCTAAGTATTTTGTTGTCCGCTTGTAGTTTACCCATTTTGGTTTGTAGTTCCGACACATCCTCGACTAAGGATTTGGTCACCACTTCGACTTGTTTAACTCTCTCATTCATCTTCTGGAGGTCCGCGCGTATCAGGGTAACCTCAGTCGCCGTCGCCCCCACTGTCGCCTGCACCTGAGCCAATGCCGCTAGAACATCATCCAGTGTAGCCTTCTTTGTCCCTTCGGCTTCTGTCATTTTCCCCGCGGGTTTGCGTTGTTCTTGGGGGGGAGTCTGTTTCTCATAGGCGAATTTGTCGAGTTTGGCCTGTGTGGAGTTGTGTCTGGGGCCTCTGTTCGCCATGTTGCACTACCAAATGAGCGTTCTATTCACCCACAGGGGCGCATTACCTGGCCAGGGGGGGGTTCCACTCGTGTCTACTGGTTGGTGTCTGCGTAGCAGCCGCGACAGCCACTCCGCAGTGCGTGATACAAGCCTCCCTTGGTGAGTCCTCGTCCTCTGGGTCATCCGCTGTTGACGATGCAGGTCCGTGTAGCGCCCCGTGTAAGCTGTTGACAATCGGGGTGTCTCCTTCGCCCCTTTCCAGGTGTTAAGGACTATGCTCTCCTTTCCATTACCCCCGAGCAGCGTCGCGGCTCAATCAACCGACTGACCCTACAAGGGTACACAGTTCAGGGGCCAGTCCAGCCGGAGCACACGTTGCCTGCCCCCAGTGCTGCCCAGTGTGTCTGTGCGTCACAGGCCCGGAGCCCCCTCGCTCAGATCCAGGTGCCCGACCTTCAAGCTGCCAGGCGCTGCATTTGTTCCAGCAATAAGAGGGGGGTGGAGGGGGCGATCCCTTGCAGGCCCCCAGTCTGGCATTCACCGCGCCCCCCTGATGGCACACCCCGAATGTCCACGAAGATCGCGGATCGCCTCTCACACCCCCGGGGTTTACCCCCCGATCGTGGCACCTCAGGCGTACCTGCAAAAGGGTTCTTGCGTTTGTCCCCTGGAGTCGCTGCCTACGGTACAAGTCCGCCGCCCAAGATGACGGGTCCGCCCTTCCGAGCCGCGGCGTCTTCTGTGGTGCGCTCCGCTCGCCTCCCCAGGCAGCGCCTGCCACTTCGCGTCCTCGCCCGACCCTCTGCAGACCTCTGGAGGCTTTTCGGATGTTTTCCCACGATGCGGTCGGAGGTCCGGCACTTCCGGCCAGCGGCACCCGTCAAGACACCGCTTCCGCTCGGATTCAATCTGCCCACTACTCCATTGCTCCGAGGAGGACAGCAGGCCCCTCCTCTCTCCTTGCCGTTACGTCGACTGCCGGGCCGCCGCTGTCTCAAATCTGCTTCAGTGAGCGCCGCACGTTCGCTGGACCCAGTCCGCCCCGACTGGGTAAGAAATTTATCGGATTATATTGACGGATTTGTGTGGGATGCCGCCTTGCCGCTGGAGCCTCCCTAAGCTGCTGCTGCCGCCATCGTTGGCTGCTAGCCACGCCCCCCCTCCAACTACTTTTTAAACAAATTGACATATAACAGTCTTGTTTCTTATAAATATTTGACACCATCATTAAGATGTATGCCATCACTTTCTTCACATATCCTTTTGGACGTATTTATCTATGTGATTATGGTGCTGTACAATAACTCTGAGGTTGCATGAGGCGATTCCTTTTTGTCTACCGTCCCAGGAACAAGATCTTTATTTGGTATGAAGTTACATGTTTTTATAATATATAGTGTGCCAGTTTCTTGGCCCCTTGGTGGGGTCAGGTCGTCGGGCACGCTATGCATGAGGGTTTTCGCAACAAAGAAATTGGAGGAAAGTATTTAACTCTCCCCTGTTCTGAGAGTGTAGGTGATCCGGTTTGTAGTGCCAGGGCTTTTCCTCAAAACACCCATGGAAACACCACACTCGGGGCAAACCGATACACTATGCAGCTTATCAAGAGTAGGGTGGTCCATAGGAACTCTATACTCGTGGTTGCAGTTCGACCATCGCCACACTGTAGGCCCGCCCGCAGTATTAACGCTACTGGACCGCTGCGACCACCAGTGATGCAGGATCACGCGGCAGTCTCGCAGCAGTCAGGAGCCACAATATGCTGGTGGCGCCGCTCCAGCACTGCTGAGCATACTCTGAATTGGCTCTCCACCGCCCCTTTCATGGCAGTGAGCCCATCATAAAATGGGTGGCGAAGAGGCAACTAAGGGGATCCTAAAACGGCCTCCTGCCGCTCGTGGGCCTGCGGGTGCATGTAGGGGAGCACATGTTGTGCCCCTCTGGTATTCCCCCCAGCTCCTGCACGGTGTGGCATGCATGCCACACCATGCAGGAACATGCAATCTGCGCGGATGTATGACGGTACAGCGCGTGGTATTACCACGTGTACCGTTACAACACAGGTTTTACAATGCAAGTCGTTACAACGACTTGCGTTGGGGGGCGCTGGATAGTGAATAGTTTAATTTACTATTCCAACTCCAGTCCCCGTGGATAGTAGGGAAGGTGTTGGATAGTAAATTAAACTATTCCCTATCCTAGAGCGCCCTCCAGCGAAAGTCGTTGTAACGACTTTCGTTGTAAAACCTGCGTTGTAATGGTACCGCGTTGTTACAGTTTTGTTGTAAAGGATGTTCCCCATCTGCGCTCTCATGGCATCGGTATGCAAGTTAGGGTCTCCTATGAGCCTAACAGCCTAACAGCCTGCTGCCGTCAGACTGCCCCTCCACAACCCACCAGATCAGAATTACACTCGTAATTCCAGCGGGCTGGTGCACCACCGCATTGGCAGTTCTCCACCAGACAGCGTGTAGCCGCCATCCCTGGAGAACAGCCAAACTCATAATAAGTCCCTATGTGTAGGAGTCACGGATGCTTCCTATGACCAAGAGCCTAGGTAGCTGGCTTTTCCATATACAATAGAGCATACCCCCTCTTAACCCACTCCAGGTGGAATCCCCACCTTGGTGACTTGTCAGACTTCACTGTCTTTTTGTTCTCGACGCCATCTTCTCATCTAGCAAAGACATCGCCTTCAGCCACGCCACAGAACTCCACTGGACGGACCACAGATGCATCCACTTCACCTTTAGAAGAACGACGATCCACCACCACCAGCAACAGGTTGCCCGAAGAAGCTGGAACAAGATCACAGCCGACCAGCTCGCCGCCTCCCTGAGCCAGCACCCTCCGGCCAGCTCAGCGAACCCCAGCCAGGCCGCCGACAACCTCTCGAAGTGGATCAGCAAATGCGCAGACAAACTCGCCCCTCTGAGGATCCCGCCCAGCAGACCCGGCAGTAAGAGAGCCCCATGGTTCACCGACGAACTCAAGAGCTCCAAGAAGAACTGCCGAGCCCTCGAGAAAGCCTGGAGAAAGGAACCCACGCCGGACAACAGGACCACCCTCAAGCTCGCCACCCGGAAACACCACCAACTGATCCGCATCGCCAAGAAAACGGCTTTCAAGAACCGACTGGACAACAACGCACACAACTGCAAGGAACTCTTCAACATCGTGAAAGAGCTCTCCAACCCCAACGCCGGAAACAACGACATCACCCCATCGCAAGACCTCTGCAACTCCCTCGCCTCCTACTTCCACAACAAGATCGCGGATATACACAACAGCTTCAGCACTCAACCGACGCACGCCACGACCGCAGCAACGCCACCCACCACCACCCTCCGCGCCTGGACCCCGGTCAACACCGAAGACACCGTCCACATGATGAACTCCGTCCACTCCGGATCTCCGACCGACCCCTGCCCTCACCACGTCTTCAACAAAGCCGACGCTGTCATCGCACCCCACCTGCGGGACATCATCAACACCTCATTCGACACCGCCACCTTCCCCGAGAGCTGGAAGCACGCCGAACTCAGCGCTCTACTTAAGAAACCTACAGCAGACCCCACCGAACTCAAGAATTACCGCCCCATCTCTCTACTCCCGTTTCCAGCCAAAGTCATCGAGAAGACCGTCAACAAACAGCTGGCCGCCTTCCTCAAGACGAATGGATCCCTCGACCCATCGCAGTCCGGATTCCGTGCCAACCACAGCACCGAGACCGCCCTCATCGCCGCCACTGACGACATCCGAGCCCTGATGGACAACGGAGAAACAGCGGCCCTCATCCTCCTAGACCTCTCCGCGGCTTTCGACACGGTCTGCCACCGCACCCTAGTGCAGCGCCTCAGCAACGCCGGAATCCAGGAGAAGGCACTGGAATGGATCGTCTCCTTCCTCGACGGAAGAACACAAAGAGTCCGCCTACCACCATACAAGTCAGAGGCCACCGAAGTCATCTGCGGCGTCCCTCAAGGATCCTCACTGAGCCCGACTCTCTTCAACGTCTACATGAGCCCCCTCGCGGCCATCGCACGCCAACACAACCTCAACATAATCTCCTACGCCGACGACACCCAGCTGATCCTCTCCCTGACCAACGACCCCGCCGCCGCCAGAGCCAACCTGCACGAAGGGATGAGAGAGGTAGCCGAGTGGATGACGACGAGCCGCCTGAAACTGAACTCGGAGGTCCTCATCCTGGGCTCCTCGCCCTCCGCCTGGGACGACTCCTGGTGGCCCCCGCCCTAGGCACCGCACCCAAACCGACGGACCACGCACGCAACCTGGGTTTCATCCTGGACTCCTCCCTCTCCATGACCAGGCAAGTCAACGCCGTCTCCTCGTCGTGCTTCAACATCCTGCGCATGCTTCGGAAGATCTTCTGGTGGATCCCCACAGAGACCAGGAAGACCGTCACCCAGGCCCTCGTCACCAGCCGACTGGACTACGGCAACGCACTCTACGCCGGAACCACCGCCAAGGTCCAAAAGAGACTCCAGCGCATCCAGAACGCCTCAGCCAGACTCATCCTCGACATCCCACGACACAGCCACATCTCCGGACACCTAAGAGACCTGCACTGGCTCCCGGTCAACAAGAGAATCACCTTCCGCCTCCTTACCCACGCACACAAAGCCCTACACAACCAAGGCCTGAGCTACCTCAACAACCGCATCAACTTCTACGCTCCCAAACGCCAACTCCGATCCGCCAGCCACGCCCTCGCCGCCGTCCCACGCATCCGCAGAGCCACTACAGGAGGAAGGTCCTTCTCCTACCTGGCCGCCAAGACCTGGAACTCCCTCTCGGCCGACCTGCGCCTGACCCAAGACCACCTCTCCTTCAGGAAGAAGCTCAAGACCTGGCTGTTCGAGCAGTAGCGGCACCCCCCCCCCCCCAAGCGCCTTGAGACCCTAGGGGTAGGTAGTGCGCTCTATAAATGTCTTTGATTGATTGATTGATTAAACAAAGGTTCTAGGTTTCTTTTGACAATCTCCAACGTTGGCCAAAAATCTGTTAAAACAGCAGGGGAAATCTGTCCGCTGTAGGTCTGTTAATCTACATCTTCCCAAATAAAAAACTTCCCATGTAGCCCTCCTGTTAGACCCGCAAGGTCTGAGCACTGGCCTGTGGGTTTTGGCTCTACTGTGGCTCCTCTCAGCACCTGTTCGGACATCACCTGGCTACAGACACACTTCCTGTACCCAGCGGCGGCCCCTCCGCTATGGTAGACGAGCGTCGCCTCGCCTGCCAGCAGCCAAAAAAATAAAAAATAAAATGATAAACTCTTTTTATTGTTTTATTTTTTCTCTCAGAGCAAACGTTCGTGCGGGGCCAGAGTGATGACAGGCTGGAGGGGAGGTGTTGGGCACTGCTATTCAGTGCGCATAACGTCTGGCCCGGTGTCTCAGGCTGACAAAACCATCATGCGCACTAAAGCTCTCTCCAACCCAAGCTGCTTTGCCGGGTTAGAGAGAGCAGACACAGGCTCCCAGTCTAACTGGGAGCGCAAATCATCGGCATTCAGGCAAATGCTGACGCTGCTTTCAGCACCATGAAAGCAGCGTCAGGATTGGCCGCAGTACACTCTGGGAGCCTGTTCCTACCGAAGAGAGTGGTGCGCTGCGGGGAGGCAGGTCAGTGGTTTAAAAAAAGAATCTTTTTATGTCGGTCCTCCTCCCCACTGACCTCTCTTGCCACTCAATCCACACACCGGCCGCTACTGCCTTACCTCTGGACACACCGCATTGGTAAACCCTTCCCCAGCCGGATGGAGATGCGGTACTTTATGGTTACTTTCAGAGAATTGTAGGGACTTTATTATTACATTTTTTAGTTGTAAGCACCAGGATTGCGTCTTTCGAGCTCTGGAGTCACCTCATGTAAAAAACATGTCCCCAAAACGCACTGACCCCATTTTAAGTGCATTGTAAAATCAGAACGTTAGCTTTTACCTCTCCCTACCTCTTCCATTCTATTTTAGTAGAGTTTGTCAGAATTCCTTTAACGCCTCTCCCCCAGCCCACACAGAAAAACGTCATACTGTTGCTTATTATGCTAATTGATAAACAACAACACTTGGTAGTGACAACGGCTTATATCTACTCACGCGTGGCACTTGAGAGCGTCTGGTGCATGTTATAGAATGTACTTGAGACAGAGAAATCGCTTTATTGCATTTTCAAATGAAAAGGCCTTAACTCCTTCTGCCTGCTAATCCTCTCATTAAACACAGGGAGATAAGGCAGGCAGGTGGTCATGCAATTAGAATATTTAAATAATTGAGATTAGATGCGTGGTTTATTGCAATGAACCTGAAGAGGCAGTCTTGAAAATCTTTTCGTGTTCATTAATAAGCAAACATCCTGGAAAAACATAATACCTCCGCAGATTCTCCGAAGAATAGAGACTTGCCCATCCTAGAGTTTGTAATCAACTCTAGAATATCAAGCAGGGTAAGTAGATCCTTGTTTGATGAAAGTAACATTTTGAAATTGATGGGAACAATACCTGCTTGTGGCTGTTTTGTAACTTGTTTTGAATTAAGCCTTAAGCCACTGACTCCATTATGCCACATCAACATTCCTAACATTCTTCTCCAATAGGTTGAGGCACTAAAATATTTTTGGCAATTTAGGATCAATTTTCCTCTAAAAGTTTACTGTGTATTAATGGAAGTGTGTGATCTACAAAGGAAGTAGTGTGATCTTACCTATTGCAGCGGTGCGGTTTAGTCAGTGGGGTTCAGGAGGTGTGATTTTCACATTTCCCAGACAAAAAAGCAGTGGACAGGCATGGTGGAGGGGTGAAATGATCAAGGTTCAGGATGGAGGGTTTCCACGAGGAACAGGGTCAGTATTGATTTGATTAGGTGGGTCTCTGTCTAGAGTGGCCCAGTGGGCAAAAATGATAGGTTGGAATGCTACCCTGAGCGAATGCCACTGGTTAGACTATTTGCAAGCATTCTTATCACATTTTGGGTGTTTGATTGCCAGTAGTATGCTGAGAAACTTGAAACTGGCACAGCCTACTAGTGCCAATGTTTATGAATTCCCAAAAAAAGAAAATGTCCACCCATTCAAGTAGTACTACTATGGGTGGAGATTTACTACTTTTTTGGTAAACTGGGCATTAAAATATTCACCACTGCGTCCCTTCAAATTAAGGGGCGGCCCTCTGGGCGCAACTAAAAGTTAAGATCGCCGCTGCGATATTTCCAGTGTGATAAATCGAATCCAATCTTTGTATTCAATCCAATAACACCATCCGGTCTCGATTGCAAATGGTATATTTATTCCATCCTCTTGGATTTCAAATTGTTATGTTGTACATCACATTCAATTTGTGTCCATTATTTCATATTTCAAAGGGTCCCAATGCATTTCGTGCCATCAGGCACTTCATCAGGGGAATCTGTAAATCAATGTATATGATGAGGACCCACACTCAGACATGATATATAACAAAAAACTAAAACAACTAGTCTTAGCAACAGTGAGAATCTATCTCTCAAGCGTGTCTCCAATGATTCATGCCTATGAAATATCATGCGTATTTAATCAAACAACAGTGTGACAGTGAACCGCTATAAATATATACAGCCAGTGAGCAGTAAAATCGTAAATAAAAAATATCTTGCTCTTGAACCCTAAAACGAAAAATCAAGTGTATTATACATATTCAGTCAATAAGATGGTGCTTACGGGTTAATGGCCAGTGATTGTATCGCCAGGAAAACAATGTTGATGTTTCCTCAAGACGAGTGCATGATTAATAAGTGGCGCGCTGTTTTAAACTAAAAGCGGAGGTGACAAGTAAACACAGTTATGCCGTATAAGTTTAGTTATGCCGAATACATGTCAAAGTTTCGAACAAAACCTCAGTGTAAACTGACTCTTACCGGTTAAGCCGCAATGCTGCCGCGTTAAGTGCAAAATGCTACCTAGAACGCCGAAGCGTAATGCCCCCATTCCACCATTAAAAGCATGTTGTTTCCGAGTTTAGAAATGAACAATGTCACGCTGAACGTTATGAAAACGTTCGAGAATCTGGCGGCCATATTGAGATGTAAAATATGTGTGAAAGGGATATGTTCCTCTGTTATCGATGTTAAATACATGATGGAAACCAGGTGAATAATACAGTGAATAAAATTAATATGTGTAAAACAATCGTGAGCTTCTCATAATACAATAAGCTATGCCTAATTAAACTCAAAGAAAACAATACATATAACATATATTGAATCAATTGGTGAGTGACCATCAGGTGCTTTCTACTGTCAAACCATTATCAAATCATTGGTATATGTCACAGATAGCACGAGAATTCCGTGCGGTCGTTTAGCCCATAGGGCTTTAAAGCATCCAATCTGAATTTGAATTTGAAGGGACGCAGTGGTGATTATTTGATTTGAACACCTCAAGGACGACGAAGTGATAGTCCGTGGCACGCTACACCTTATTTAATTTGAAGTCAACGCTTGTGCACAGTCAAAAACCTTTTTTATTATCTTATAAACTGGGCATTATAAATATATTTAATATCCCGATCCAAATAATGAACAAATTATAATTTCTCAGTGAAGTGAGAACGATGAGAAAAGCTGACACAGATATAGCAGATCCGACTCATGTCCCCACACCCAATTACTAAACCAAGAATGAATTAGAGGGGTGTCACATCCAAAACAAACCTGCTGAAGATTCACCCCTGCCCATTCCTCTTGAACCTGGTAGTTCTCCCTGGGAATTCATGACTACAGCCACCTACAACACAACGGCCTGGAGTCCCTGCCCTTGGATCACTTATTTTAAATATATTTTCACTGAACGCACTCTTTTTCATCTCTGCTACAAATTGATGGTAGAGTTGTCATATCGGTGCATGTGAGCAGGGCTCCATGTTTCTGGAGGGATCCATGTTTCTGGTCCTTGCCTTTTACAAATAATTTTATTAAGTGAGTGATGGCCCCATGTACTAAGGGGCATATTTACGTCTTCTGGCGCATCTCTGCAAATCAGCAGGGATGCGCCAGAACATATGCATCACGTAATCCCCCCCCTTGCGCCACCACGGATACGTCGCATTTACAATGCGGCGCACCATGCTGCAAGGAGGGGCAGATGCGTGACGCATCTTGAGGCGCACAGGCGTGGCATTGCTGGAGTCGCGTCGCAAGCGCGACGTAACTCCTGCAATGCACAGGTGCTGCCCATACTCAACATGGTGCCTCACTCCTTACGCCTGCTTGAAGCAGGCGTGAGGATTTGATGCAGCAGCGTCGTAAAACTGACTCCGTGAAATCTTGTAGATTTCACTGCGTCAGTTTTACGTGGCTTTCCTGCGAGGGAACGCCCACCCTGCGACAGAACGCCCACATGAAACCTGACGCAGGTTTCATGTAGCGCAGGGCTTTACAACGTGACGCATCTGCCTAGATGCGTCACGTTGTAAATAAGTCGCAACATGGCGCATGGTTTACGCCGCCGCTGCATCACAAAAGTGACGCAACGGTGGCGTGAAAGTGTCGCAAGGGGCTTGTAAATCTGCCCTTCAGTCTGAGTCACAGGCAAATTTACACAGCAGGGTAAGACAGAACTGAGCCATGGCTTGGCTTTAAGAGTCCATGCACGAGCTGAGCCATGAAAACATTTGCCATGTATATCGCTCAACAAACATGATGTGAAATATGATACAATCTCTTCAAAATTCAAAAAGTGTATTTCTTTAACATGCGGAAGCATTTCCCTTTAGTACATCGGATTATATCACTGCATAGACAGAAAATTATTAAAAGTGATAGTTTTTAGAAGTATTCATGGCAACAGTGTGAGAAAGTGCCATCTTCCTTGCATTGGTATGCCGCCACTTTTTTCGAACTGCTGATGTGCTTTGACTGAGTGTGCCCTGGGTTCCTGCCAACCAGGTACCCAGGGCCTGTGTTCCTTCCCTAAAACTGTGTTGAAACTAAAACCCAATTGGCATCTCTGGCCACCTATCAGCCCCCAGTAAATGGGACTCTAGGTACCCAGGGCATGGTGACCAGAGAAGACCCCTGAGGGCTGCAGCACTGGTTGTGTCACCCTCAGGGGCCCTGTACGCTGGCACCCACACACTGCCTTTGCAGGCTGAGTTCCTAAGTACAGAGCCAAAACGAAAGTCGACATGGCACACATCCCTGTGTGCCCTGCCCGCAGAACTCACTGCCCTTTCATACTTCACTGCCCTTTCATGAGCCCCGTGCCCCTACAGTACCCAGGGCCATTCCTGGGCCCTGTAAGTGCAGTGATGCCATTTAAGAGTATATGGTGCTGGGAGGTCATCATTACGAACTCCACAGCACCATAATGGCTACACTAAAGACTGACAAATTTGGTACCAAACTTCTCAGCACATTAAACCCGCACTGATGCCAGTGTGGGCTTTAATGTCACATGCAGGAGAGGGCATCTTAGAGATGCCCCCCAAAGCCTGAACCTACAATCCACGTCTGAGCTGAGTGGCTGCAAAGGCTGACACCCAGCAGACATGTTGCTGGACCCCTGGGTAGGAGAGCTCCCGCTCTCCTGGGCCTGCAACAAAGCACATCCTGGGCAAGGTGCTACGTCTCCTCCCACCAGGATAGACAGGGGGAAGCTTCAAAGGCATACCGCCTCTGAGAGCTTCCCCAGACCATTTGCTGTACCCAGCAACCAGCCCCCCACCAGCTCTACACCCACGCTGGCGGGAAGACTGGCGGGAAAAACTAGGTCAGGAAGTGGGGTGTGCAAACCTGTGCCAACTCCACCCCTCAGGTGGAGGAGGCGAGGTGAAGCACGAACCCGGGCTCCATCCATCTTGAAGATGGGGAGCCCTGCCCACAGGAGAGGAGCAGGCCAGGGGGTGTACTCACCCCAGGACAGGGACCCATTGGTCCCTGCCCTTGTCCTACCTGTAACACCCCTAAATATAGTATTTAGGGGCTCCCTGAACCTCTCTTCCTCAGATTCCGATAACAAGAAGAAGAAAGAAGACCAGGAAGATGACGACCCGCCGCGCAGCTGCTAACAACAGGACAACACTAACTGACTTGGCCCCAGCCCTACCAGCCTGTTGCTCCTGGAACCTGCTCCTGCCTAAATCTGGCGACCCCCGCGGACAGCCACCTTGGGACACCGAGGACCTGCCTGCCTGGACCCCCTGGGTGATTGGAACTCCCACCAGCAGAGGCTCTGCTGCAACAACCCACCTGTGCAACCAGAAGCTCCAGACCAGCCCACTCTGCACCAGCCGAGCCCGGGCCGGCCCAACCCGAACCAAGACCACGAGGACGTCCCCCCGGCGACTGGGTCCCGAGGTCCAGTGCCCAAAGACCCTCCTCGAAGAACCAGACGACGTCTGCAGACTCAGAACCAGGGTCCCCCCTACCGTGACCAGCCGAGGGTAAGCTTTTCCGACCTCTAAAGACACCCCTGCACCCTGCACCCGGCACCCTACAGCCCCCTGTGCCTACCTTTGGGGTACCTACCCGTGCTCCAACATCCCAACTTACCTCTCGAAGTGCTGGTCGCCCCTGGAGAGTCTCCGTCCCGAGCCGGCAGCCTTTGTTCCCTTTTGACCTTTCCCATTGGATAACATTGAGCGCCCAACGGCTCAAAAGCACCCTGCACCCAGCCGCCCGAGTGCCGCTGGCTGTGACCTCTTTGTCCTATTCTACTCCTCCCTTTGTCCCACAGCCGCATGGCCTGCTAGCCAGCAGCCACCAACCGGAGGCCCCCCTTCCCTCGTTGGATAACATTGGGCCTAACTACCTCTGCACCCGGCCGCCCCTGTGCCGCTGGGACTGAACTAACTGTACTCACCTGACCCTGGGGGGACCCCAGAGTCTATACCCAGAACTATAACATCATCAACCAAGTACTCACCTGGAAACCGGTAATTCACTTAACTGCCATTGGATAACATTGGCCCATTTTTACTCGAAGTGTGAAGATTTGAAAACTGAAAATATTCCTATAAAAGCAGCCAAAGTCCGAATTCCGAAATACTCACCTGTGATCAGGGGAGAAGCCAGTACTGTACCTTGTAGCCCAGTACTGAATCGCTAATGTAATCCCTACCGTATTTACTGGTAACCTGTATTTTCTCCATTGGAACCCATTGTCTGCTTTTCTCAGAAATTTCTTCTGTGTCTTCTTTTGAAAACTGCAAATATTCCTTAAAAATCAGACGAAATACTGAAACGCAATTACTTACCTGTTTTGAGTTAAGCCCCCAGTGCTGGCCCTAGGAGACCAGTGCTGGGTTACAAAAGTAACGCGCTCGTACTTTACCTGCAAGCTGAATTTCCTCCCATTGAATAACATTGCCAGATTTACCTTATAAAAGTTTCTAAGTGAACTTTTAAAAAAGCTTTATATTCATGAAAATTCCCTACATTAAATAAAACGTTTTTGCTAATCTGGTTTCAGCTTAGACCCCAGGACTGGATACTAGGCCTAGCCCTGGAACTTCCAAAGTAATCCATAAAGTAATCACCTGTACTCAAATGTGGAAAACCCATTGAATTCAATGCTAAAGTATGTTTTGAGATTGTGTTGCTTACCTCCAATACTGTAACCTATGTGTGCACGAACTTTATTGCTCCTTGGCAAAGTAATTCCATGAGAGTACTCGTAACCTGAAAAGTATAATTTTATAACTGTTGGTTCTAAACATAAAACCACTATATCTGTGGATATAATACCAATTGGTCTGGAGTTCAGTTCTTGAGTGTGTGAAACCTTTTGCTGACTGAGTGTGTACAACAAACGCTTTACACTGTCCTCTGGTACTGCCTTACTGCTCGACCAAGCTACCACTTTGGAGAGTAAGGTCAGTTCTGACTTTAACCTCTGTTATACCTCTGGGGTTGGTGGACTCTATACACACTGTACTTCATTCTAGTCCAGTATATATAGAGCCACTTTCTCACAATGGGGGAGCAGCGGTGGGATACAAACTTGCGTTTGTTGGACTACCTGGTTACCATCTGATCACACGACAGAACTCATAAATTGGCTTTGGAAATTCTGAAATTGATCTTTTCAAAAATACTAAACGTCTGATAGGGCCTTGCTTAAGCCCCATTAGAATCCTGTGAAAAATAAAAGTCACTACAAGCTAGGGTAGAGGGTTAGAACTATCAGGTTAGAATGTCTCAAAATAACCCAGCTTTTAGTGAAGGTAATACAACCATGGTGGAGGAACTTAACTTCACACCTTACTTGCACTTGGACTTCAAGGATTTGAGGGCCCTATGCAGAGTAAAGAAAATAACTGTAGGTCTGCATCCAACCAAGCAAACGCTCCAGGAGCTCCTGGCTGAGTATGCAAAAGACCACCCCTCTGAGCAGGGTGACACCCAGACAGAGGAGGAAAGGACAAAGAGGATACCATCATCATCCCTAGGGAGGCGGGGGTCCATGTGCCCTTGACTCCAAGAGTCAACATCTGGGAGCCTGGGAACCACACAGATGGACTGGGCCACAGAGACTACATTGGGGTGAGCCCCAGTGAAGAGGACAACTTCCTAGCCAAGTTGGCCAAAAGGTTAGACCTAGAGACCAGACTCCTGGCTCTAGAACAAGAAAGGAAAGAGATGGGCTTAGCCCCCATCTCTGGTGGCAGCAATACCAATAGCAAGGATAGAGAGCAATATTTTGATCCTAAAATCTCCAAAGGGATTGTCCCTAAATTTGAGGAAGGTGATGACATCACCGAGTGGTTCACAGCCTTTGAGAGGGCTTGTGACATCAGACAACTCAAGAAACCCCTCTGGGGGGCACTTCTCTGGGAACTATTCACTGGTAATTGCAGAGACAGACTTCTGACCCCTCTCTGGGCCAGATGCAGGATCCTATGACCTCATGAAGAAAACTCTGAGTGAGGGCTTTGGACTCACTACAGAGGAGTATAGAATCAGGTTCAGGGGGCTCACAAAACCCAGATCCAATCCTGGATAGATTTTGTAGACTACTCAGTAAAGACACTGGATGGCTGGTTAACTGGACACAATGTGTATGATTTTACTGGATTGTATAATTTGTTTATGAAGGAACACATTTTGAGTAATTGCACAAATGAAAAGTCGCATCAGCATTTGGTAGACCTAGGTCTAATTTCTCCCCAAGAATTGGGAAAGAAGGCAGACCACAGGGTCAAGACTAGGGTGGCACTGGGGGTGACCAAAGGAAAGTGGTCCCAAAACCTTCCCAGGGGAAAGGTGGTGAGAATCCCCAAGATAAAAAGTCTGAGTCTTCCAAAGGGCCCCAAAAACCTGTGCAGGTGGGTGGGTTCCAAACTACTCCCTATGTGCCTCAGCCCTATAGGGGAAGAAACTTTGATCCTAACAAGGCCTTTTGTGACAACTGTAAGAAAGTTGGACATTTAACTGTAGACAAAAACTGCCCCTACAACAAAACCCCTAAGGCCCCTATTCCAGCTACTCAAGGGACAGTGAATCTACAGATGGGAACAGAGGAGTGTCCAGAGCAAATCTGGGAATACACTCAAGCTAGCCTAGTCTCCTTGGGGGACATGGAGGTTGCCAGTGTAGCTGGGTGGCCACCCAACTGTAAAAAGTATCTGCAATACCCCTCCATTAATGGGGCTGAAGTAAAAGCCCTGAGGGATACAGGTGCCAGCATCACTATGGTGAAGGAAATGCTGGTTTCCCCAGAGCAATACCTGATTTGGAAAACCTACCCAGTCACCAATGCTGACAGCATTACCACCCAACGCCATATGGCTATGGTGACACTGAATTGGGGGGAGGTCTCTGGCCCAAAATTAGTAGTGTTCTCTCCACAACTACCAGCTGACTCTCTGCTGGGAAATGATCTGGAGACCTCCGCCTGGGCTGAGGTTGAGCAGGAAACCCATGCAGCCATGCTGGGTATCCCTAGACTGGTGTGTGTGCAAACCAGAGCACAGAGCAAAAATCAGGGTGAACAAGTAGTTTTGGAGCCTGAAAATATGGCCCAACCAACCAAGAGAAATGGCAAGAAGACTGGGGGACCAGCTTCTACACAGCAAACCTCCCAAGGACCCTCTCCTCATGGAGAGGACTTGGAAACCCTGGAGGGAACTGAGCCCCTGTAGCTTGAGCCTTATCAGGTTGGACTCCTGGGCCCAGGGGGACCCACTAGGGAAGAACTGTGCCAGGGCCAGCGAGAATGCCCTACTCTTGAGAGCCTGAGGCAGCAAGCTGTTTCAGAAGCCAGGGGAGATGTCAGTGGCACCCACAGGGCTTATTGGGAAGAGGGGTTACTGTATGCTGAGGCAAGAGACCCCAAACCTGGAGCTACCAGGAGGGTGGTAGTGCCACAAAAGTACAGGGAGTTCCTCCTAACTTTAGCTCATGACATCCCCCTAGCTGGACACCTGGGGCAAACCAAAACTTGGGAAAGGTTAGTTAGCCACTTTTACTGGCCCCAGATGAACCAAAAAGTGAAGGAGTTTGTGAGCTCCTGGGTTACCTGTCAGGCCAGTGGCAAGACCGGTGGCAAACCAAAGGCCCCCCTGATACCACTGCCAGTGGTGGGGATGCCCTTTGAGAGGGTAGGTGTGGACATTGTGGGTCCACTTGAACCTCCCACAGCCTCAGGGAACAAATTCATTCTGGTAGTGGTGGATCACGCTACTAGGTACCCTGAAGCAATTCCCCTTAGGGTTACTACAGCTCTTGCAGTAGCCAAGGCCCTCCTAGGTGTCTTCACCAGGGAAGGGTTTCCTAAGGAGGTGGTTTCAGACAGGGGTACCAACTTCATGTCTGCTTACCTGAAACACATGTGGAAGTAGTGTGGGGTGCAGTACAAGTTCACTACCCCATACCACCCACAATCAAATGGTCTTGTAGAAAGGTTTAACAAGACATTGAAAGGTATGATCATGGGGCTCCCTGAAAAACTCAAAAGGAGATGGGATGTCTTGTTGCCATGCCCGTTTTTCGCTTATAGGGAAGTGCCACAGAAGGGAGTAGGATTTTCACCCTTTGAACTTCTGTTTGTTCATCCTGTAAGGGGACCACTTTGTCTTGTAAAAGAGGGTTGGGAGAGGTCTCTCCAAGAACCCGAACAAGACATTGTGGACTATGTGCTTGGCCTAAGGTCCAGAATGGCTGATTACATGGATAAGGCATCCAAGATCTTGAGGCCGGCCAGGAGCTGCAGAAGCACTGGTATGACCAAAAAGCTGCCATGGTTGAATTTCAACTGGGGCAACAGGTGTGGGTTTTGGAGCCAGTGGCACCCAGGGCTCTACAAGACAGATGGAGTGGCCCTTACCCTATCCTGGAGAAAAAGAGTGAGGTCACTTACCTGATGGACCTGGGCACTAGCAGGACACCCAAAAGGGTGATTCATGTGAACCACCTCAAACTCTATCATGACAGGGCTGACCTCACCATGCTGATGGTGACTGATGAGGAACAGGAAGCAGAGAGTGAACCTCTCCCTGATCTCCTCTCTTCTAGCCCAAAGGATGGGTCAGTAGATGGAGTGATCTTTTCAAACTCCCTCAATCCCCAACAGCAGGCTGACTGCAAACAAGTTTTGCAACAGTTTGCTAGCCTCTTTTCCTTGACCCCTGATCTGACCAGCTGGTGTACCCATGATGTGGACACTGGTGACAGTAACCCTGTCAAAAACAAAATCTATCGACAATCAGACCAAGTCAAGGAAAGCATCAAAGATGAAGTCAGCAAGATGCTGGAGCTAGGGGTCATTGAGCCTTCTGAGAGCCCCTGGGCTAGTCCAGAGGTTCTTGTCCCCAAACCTCATCAACAAGGTGTAAAGAGAGAGATGAGGTTCTGTGTGGACTATAGAGGGCTCAACTCTGTCACCAAGACAGATGCTCACCCCATTCCAAGAGCAGATGAACTGATAGACAAACTAGGGGCAGCCAACTTCCTAAGTACCTTTGACTTAACTGCAGGGTACTGGCAAATTGGCATGGCCCCAGGAGCCAAAGAGAACACAGCATTCTCCACCCCTGATGGGCACTATCAGTTTACTGTAATGCCTTTTGGGTTAAAGAATGCCCCTGCCACCTTCCAGAGGTTAGTGAACCAAGTCCTGACTGGGCTGGAATCCTTTAGTGCAGCCTATCTTGATGATATTGCTGTCTCAGCTCCACCTGGCAGGATCACCTGATCCATTTTGGGAAGGTTATACAAGCCCTGCAATTGCAGGACTGACTATCAAGGTATCCAAATGCCAGATAGGGCAGGGCACTGTGGTGTACTTGGGCCACCTTGTTGGTGGGGGCCAGGTCCAACCCTTACAGCCCAAGACCCAGAGCATCCTGGACTGGCAGCTCCAACCACCCAGACCCAAGTCAGGGCATTCCTTGGCTTGACTGGGTACTACAGAAAGTTTGTGAAGGGATATGGGTCCATTGTGACCCCCCCCACAGAACTCACATCCAAGAAAATGCCCAAGAAAGTGAACTGGATTGTTAGCTGCCAAAAGGCTTTTGAGACCCTGAAAGAAGCAATGTGCTCAGCACCCATTCTAAAAGCACCAGACTATTCCAAGAAGTTTATATTACAGACTGATGCCTCAGAGCTGGGGATAGGAGCGGTCCTCTCCCATGTCAATGAGGAAGGCCAAGACCAACCTGTTGCTTTTATAAGCAGAAGGCTACTCCCCAGAGAGCAGCGTTGGAGTGGCATTGAGAGGGAGGCCTTTGCTGTGGTTTGGTTCCTGAAGAAGCTGAGGCCCTACCTGTTTGGGACTCACTTCCTAGTTCAAACCAACCACAGACCTCTCAGATGGTTAAATGCAGATGAAAAGGGAAAATCCAAAACTACTGAGATGGTCCATCTCCTTACAAGGAATGGACTTTGAAGTGGAACACCTACCAGGGACTGCCCATGCCAATGCAGATGGACTTTCCAGGTTCTTCCACTTAGACAATAAAGACTCCCTAGGGCAAGGTAAGTCTCATCACCTTTCGTTTGGGGGGAGGGGGTTGTGTGAGAAAGTGCCATCTTTCTTGCATTGAAATGCCCCCACTTTTTTCGAACTGCTGATGTGCTTTGACTGAGTGTGCCCTGAGTTCCTGCCAACCAGGTACCTAGGGCCTGTGTTCCTTCCCTAAAACTGTGTTGAAACTAAAACTCAATTGGCATCTCTGGCCACCTATCAGCCCCTAGTAAATTGGACCCTAGGTACCCAGGGCATGGTGACCAGAGAAGACCCCTGAGGGCTGCAGCACTCATTGTGCCACCCTCAGGGGCCCTGTACCCTGGCACCCACACACTGCCTTTGCAGGCTGAGTGCCTAAGTACAGAACCAAAATGAAAGTCGACATGGTACACATCCCTGTGTGCCCTGCCCGCAGAACTCACTGCCCTGGCATACTTCAGTCACCCCTCTAGCTGGGTGCCCTATACCAGAGGTAAGGGCACGGGTGCATGAGCCCAGTGCCCCTACAGTACCCAGCGCCAATCCTGGGCCCTGTAAGTGCAGTAATGCAGTTTAAGAGTATATGGTGCTGGGAGGTCGTCATTACGAACTCCACAGCACCATAATGGCTACACTGAAGACTGACAAGTTTGGTACCAAACTTTTCAGCACATTAAACCAGCACTAATGCCAGTGTAGGCTTTAATGTCACATGCAGGAGAGGGCATGGGAGATGGATGCCCCCCAAAGCCTGAACCTACAATCCACGTCTGAGCTGAGTGGCTGCAAAGGCTGCCACCCAGCAGACATGTTGCTGGACCCCTGGGTAGGAGAGCCCCCGCTCTCCAGGGCCTGCAACAAAGCACATCCTGGGCGAGGTGCTAGGTCTCCTCCCCCAGGATGGACAGGGGGAAGCTACAAAGGCTTACTTCCTCTGAGAGCTTCCCCAGACCATGTGCTGTACCCAGCAACCAGCCCCCCACCAGCTCTACCCCAACGCTGGCGGGACGACTGGCTGGAAAAACTACGTCAGGAAGGAGGGTGTGCCAACCTGTGCCAACTCCACCCCTCAGGTGGAGGAGGCGAGGTGAAGCACGACCCCGGGCTCCAGCCATCTTGAAGATGGGGAGCCCTGCCCACAGGAGAGGAGCAGGCCAGGGGATGTACTCACCCCAGGACAGGGACCCATTGGTCCCTGCCCTTGTCCTACCTGTAACACCCCTAAATTTAGTATTTAGGGGCTCCCTGAACCTCCCTTCCTCAGATTCCAATAACAAAAAGAAGAAAGAAGACCAGGAAGACGACGACCCGCCGCGCAGCTGCTAACAACAGGACAACACCAACTGACTTGGCCCCAGCCCTACCAGCCTGTTGCTCCTGGTACCTGCTCCTGCCTAAATCCGGTGACCCCCGCGGACAGCCACCTTGGGACACCAAGGACCTGACTGCCTGGACCCCCTGGACGATTGGAACTCCCACAAGCAGAGGCTCTGCTGCAACAACCCACCTGGTGCCAACCAGGAAGCTCCGGACCAGCCCACTCTGCACCAGCCGAGCCCTGGCCGGGCCAACCCGAACCAAGACCACGAGGACGCCCCCCCGGCGACTGGGACCCAAAGTCCAGTGCCCAAAGACCCTCCTCGACGAACCAGACGATGCCTGCAGACTCAGAACCAGGGGCCCATCCTACCGCAACCAGCCGAGGGTAAGCTTTTTCGACCTCTAAAGACACCCCTGCTCCAACATCCCAACTTACCTCTCGAAGTGCTGGTCGCCCCTGGAGAGTCTTCGTCCCCGAGCCTGCAGCCTTTGTTCCCTTTTGACCTTTCCCATAAGATAACCTTGAGCGCCCGACGGCTCAAAAGCACCCTGCACTCAGCCGCCCGAGTGCCGCTGGCTGTGACTTCTTTGTCCTATGCTACTGCCCCGTTTGTCCTGAGCAAGTGACCAGGAGCTCAGCTCCCACAGCCGCTTGGCCTGCTAGCCAGCAGCCACCAACCGGAGGCCCCCTTCCCTCATTGGATAACATTGGGCCTAATTACCTCTGCACTCGGCCGCTCCTGTGCCGCTGGCTCTGAACTAACTGTACTCACCTGACCCTGGGGGAACCCCGGAGTCTATACCCAGAACTATAACTTCATCAACCAAGTACTCACCTGGAAACCGGTAATTCACTTACCTGCCATTGGATAACATTGGCCCATTTTGACTCGATGTGTGAAGATTTGAAAACTGAAAATATTCCTATGAAATCAGCCAAAGTCCGAATTCCGAAATACTCACCTGTGATCAGGGGAGAAGCCAGTACTGTACCTTGTAGCCCAGTACTGAATCGCTTAAGTAATCCCTACCGTATTTACTGGTAAACTGTATTTTCTCCATAGGAACCCATTTTCTGCTTTTCTCAGAAATTTCTTCTGTGTCTTCTTTTGAAAACTGCAAATATTCCTTAAAAATCATACAAAATACTGAAACGCAATTACTTACCTGTTTTGAGTTAAGCCCCCAGTGCTGGCCCTAGGAGCCCAGTGCTGGGTTACAAAAGTAACGCAATCGTACTTTCCCTGCAACTTGAATTTCCTCCCGTTGAATAACATTGCCAGATTTACCTTGAAAAAGTTTCCAAGTGTGAACTTTTAAAACAGCTTTATATTCATGAATATTCACTACAGTAACTAAAACGTTTTTGCTAATCTGTTATCAGCTTAGTCCCCAGGACTGGACACTAGGCCTAGCCCTCGAACTTCCAAAGTAATCCATAAAGTAATCACCTGTACTCAAATGTGGAAAACCCATTGAATTCAATGCTAAAGTATGTTTTGAGATTGTGTTGCTTACTTCCAATACTGTAACCTATGTGTTCACAAACTTTATTGCTCCTTGGCAAAGTAATTCCATGAGAGTACTCGTAACCTGAGAAGCATAATTTTTTAACTGTTGGTTCTAAAAATAAAACCACTATATCTGAGGATATAATACCAATTGGCCTGGAGTTCAGTTCTTGAGTGTGTGAAACCTTTTGCTGACTGAGTGTGTACAACAAACGCTTTACACTGTCCTCTGGTACTGCCTTACTGCTCGACCAAGCTACCACTTTGGAGAGTAAGGTCAGTTCTGACTTTAACCTCTGTTATACCTCTGGGGTTGGTGGACTCTATACACAATGTACTACATTCTAGTCCAGCATATATAGAGCCATTTTCTCACAAACGGCAATGCCATTAGTGAACTAGGAGGCACGTTAATAGGCATGTAAACCTTAAACATGGCCTAGATTCTTATTATCAATTGCGCAACATATAAGTCTATTAAAATCAAATAAACATCGAACACTGTGAAATTGGGTATTTAAAAGTGTGCTCATATGTGACAGTGAAGAAAAAGGAGGCTATATGTCATAAATTATTTTCCTAGGATCATACAATGTGAACAAGCAGGGGCACCTGGTATTTATTCTAGGTTATCTGTTTTCACATTTTGAAATTCTGTCACCAGATTGGTATCTGTACACCTCTCTCTCCCTTTTACATCAATGTGACCAAATTTTGAAAAACAAAAATCCAGGACATTGCACAAACATAGATATAGGACTACGATATTTAATCCACTGAGGAGGTTAGAAATACCTAATAAACAGCAATCACCAACATAGAAAAAGTAGACAATGAGACTATAAAGGTATTTAAATGCACATTTTGCACACAATACCATCTGTGTGAATTGGAATCTAAGGGTTGCCAATCTTGCACTTGGAAAAAAAGGGGGGAGAGGGCGAATGACCTTTGCAGAACCTGAACAAGTGGTACTGCTATGGAGAAGGGAAGGTTCTCTATAGGATTGTAGTGTAGTTCCTATATTCCCAATAGGCTTTGCGCATTGGAATAATATATACTATAGATTTGACGTAGGACTTAGTTCGACTAGGTCTCTATCGACTATATTAGACTTAATTGTGAGTGCCAGCTAGCTCAGAGGTCACTAGAAACTTTCTCGAATAAACAAGAAGGGATTCGTTTCTGACAACCGCATAAACATGACAACTTTGTTTCCCAAAAATAAGAAATGTATCTCTAGAGTTGCGGAAACAATAGATAGTTATTTCACTCAGTCAATCGTGCATGCTTTGTTTCACCAGAGGTGCAGAGAAATAGGGAGGCGGGCGTTTTCAATAAAAGTATTTATTGAACAGTCTTCTTTCTCATGCAGAGGAAATGAACTGCTACAATCGTAATGCTGGTTGCAAAGTACAATTCGTACAGTACGAGGAGTATTATCAAATAATACTGTAAAAGCATGATATGGTTTATAAGCCATAAGATACATAGAACACATACATTAATAAATAAAGACTAAACATACTCAACTGGTGCTGCTAAAATACGCCTACCCGGTGTACCTAACCTAGGTCTAGTACAAGGGTAGAAGTAAGTGAGGTGTAGCTTAGTTTCAGTATTCTTTTGCCAAGAACCTATCCAAGATTTCTCTAAGGGTCTAATCAGCTCCGTACCTTGGTTTTAGAATAAAGGAGGTCTGGTATCTGGCTCTAAGGACTCAATTTCCCAACAACCCGCAAGGGTAGCTTAGAATCACTGGAGCTGGATTTCTCTGCAAGAGAAAAGACAGCGTCTCTCTCAGTGCATCTGCTGGAGGGTCGGCTTCCTTCGGCACTTGCTGAGGCGAGCTGTGTCGTGTAGGTAGATAGTCAACTGCTCCAAACCACTGTTTGTTTGACTGGGCAAGTGTGGGCATATTTATACCTTGAAGGTGCCTAGTTTGACGTAAGGTTGTAGATAATAACGTCATCAAAGACTCAGTTCTTTGTAAACTCCATGAGTTCTTGAATAAATCAATATTCAAGCAAGGAGAAGTCCCTGTCTGCTGAAGGCGGGTTTTTCCAAGAAATCATTGTGGATTTTCGGAACTAGTGGAAGTAGCCATGCCGTATTTGGACTGAATAGGCTAAGTCTAAATATGGTTATGATTTCTATGCCCATATAAGGATAGGGTGATTTAAACCTATATATGGGCATGAATCTGGAAAATTACACTAGGGTCCCAAATTTATATACAACAGGATTAGATTAACCAAATATTTAGTCCAAAAACATCACATCATCTTATTGGACCGGCATACTCTTTTAGTCAGAGACGATTGTATAAGGTTGTATTGCACACATCTTTTCACATCCAAGCAACAAAGGCATTTAAATTTGTTCATTTCTCTGGTATCAACAAAACAATGTATTTAGTCATTTAAACCAATTATTATAATTTTACAAAGTCCATCTGCCCTTCATCCCTGTTGTCCAATATTTAGGTATCAAGGGTATTCGCTTAATAGCTTCACTATGAGGTACATCCTCTTGGTAGAATGATAATTAAGTCCCGAAGGACTATAAATGTCCAACATTTTTATTTTGGGAGTTTGATATAGTGCAACCTCGACTCAAAGGTATCACTGCGCTTTACATGAGCACTGTTGCATGTACAAATAGACACATTCATTTTGTTAGGCACGGGGAGATTAAGGGCAAGATGTAGGTAAAAGCAAATTTGCGAATCCTTAATAGCGAATTTTACAGATTCGCTATTAAGAACTCGAAAATTTGAATGTAGGTAGGAATCGCTAAAATATTAGCAAATCGTTAATATTCCTTAATAGCGAATTGCAAATTGAGGTTCGCTAATAAGGAATACCTACCCATTCATTCCTATGGGCTAGGAGGCCCAGAGGAATGAATGGGAAGATAGTCTCTATTTGCGATTCGCTATTAGACAATCTCAAATAGTGGGAGCTATTTCAAGGGTGCCATGGTGTCAAAAGGACACCCTGTTACACCCCTGAAATTTGCATATGTGCACATGTGGCGCACAAACATGCCTTTACGGCATGAATGTGTGCCACATGGCACTTTTTAAAAAGCAAAAAAGTCCTTTTTTAAAGGAAATCGCTAATTACCACCAAATTGAAGTTGGTAGTAATTAGCGATTCCTTAAGGCTAAAGTGCACTTTTTTGTGCTACTTAAATTACATTTAAGGAAAACAATTTGCGATTCCCTAAATGCAATCGCAAAATAGGGAATCGCAATTTTGCGATTCCTTATTTAGTGAGTAGGTTTAAACTCACCTACATTGCTCGCAGCCAAAAAGCTATCGAATACGCTGAAATTTAGCGTTTACGCTCACTATTTGGCTACCTACATCTGGGCCTAAGTGATTTGCCCAGAATCATAGGATGTTGATTGTCCCTGCTGAAACTTGAATTCGGTTCCCGAGCTTTGAGGTCGACCATTCTAGCCGTTAGGCCACATCCTCTCCCCCTATGGTGAGAGCAATATCCAGCAGGTATAAATCCTTGTATTTTTCATTAAGTGTTAGTCGTGCTTCTATGAGTGGGTGTCAACGTGTTTAGGCCTATATGTAAGAGCCTCCTCAGGCAAAACAAACAAGGTCACGTGTCACAATTTACAAATCGAGATAAAAGATCAAATCACCACACCTGTCATAACGTGCAATAAATGCAGAACATGCCAAATGTGTCTCACATGCGCTCTGCACCTATAAATCGCCACCACTTCACACCCGTGGCCAAGTGAATAACTAAGTAAAGCCAATATCTGAGGCCGAGACCGTGGCTAAGAGGCAGGCAACCTGATGATATATATAGGAACACTTTACATAGTTGAAAAGCCAGTATGCGTTGAAAAACCAACAAAACACCAGTGTAAATCCATGTACATACATTGTAGGAGCACAACTAACAAGGACTTTATATTGTGAATGGCAGATGCTGCCAATGCTAAATTAAATGGTTCTCATGTTATCATCAGCCTTGCAAGGATGAAGGGTACATTCAGCCACGTCTGGATTCAAAACCACTACCGCTGAATGCACACACAGCTCATCAGTGAGTGACAAAACAATACTGCATAAACCACATTGACTAAAAAACATTGCAGCTTCTTGTGTTTGTTCCACCCCTGCAGCATAGCCTCTTTATCATCCTTTTGACTGGTTGACTTGTATCCTTCCTCTGCTCACTTTTAGAACATTTTTTTTTTCTTTCTGCTTAAGCACGCCATGAGAAATGCACGTGTTTTACCTTCTCTCTCCCTTGTGTGCTTCTCCCCTGATAAATACCAGCTGCTCACACCCCATGTCCCTCTCTAGCTTTCTCTCGTGTGCTCTATGTTGCCCTCTAGTTGTCTTCACTGCATACCCGTCCTGCTTTTTCCCTCTTCTGATACATTCCCCATCTCGCCTCAACTACTGCTCCATTGACCCGAACCCCAATGGTCTTTTTCTTATTTTTCATCTGCACTATGTATGATGTTACGATGCGGTCTTTACACCGCACTACCATTACAACGTTGGTTTTACAACGCAAGTCGTTACCACGACTTGCGCTGTAGGGTGCTGGACTTAGGAATAGTATAATTTACAATTCCAACACTAGCCTACGTACAGTAAGGAAGGTGTTGGAATAGTAAATCTACTATTCCTTAGCCTAGAGCGCCCTCCAGCGCAAGTCGTGGTAACGACTTGCGTTGTAAAAGCAGCGTTGTAATGGTAGTGCGGTGTAAAGACCGCGTCGTAATCGATGTTCCTCACACGGGACATTTCTCCAGTCCCTATGGGGTGGTCAAAAATACAAGTTCAGAAGCCTACCCTTCAGTCTTTCCTCCGCCCCATGGTGTGTCACCAAGCTATTGAAACCAGTGGTGGCAGTTCTCTGTTCTTCAGGGCTGAGAATGTTAGTGTATCTGGATGATATTATCTTCCTGGGCCCATGGAAGAATCTGCTACTGACACAGGTGCAGGATTACAATAAATGTAGAGAAGTCAGGCGTATACCCCTCACAAACAATGGATTTTTTAGTGTTCCTAGTGGACTCAGAAAAAAGGTTATTTCTGCTGCCAGAATCAAAATTAAAAATGATTAGGAAGGAACTGAGAATAACCTTGACTCAGTCACATATCTACCTCGGGCAACTTACAAAACTAGTGGGTCTTCTCTCTTTGCCTATTCAGACAATCTTGACATGTCCCCTTTAATATAAGGCACTGCAGGGGCTAAGATTAAGACCCTTACAGAGGGGTTTGAGTTTCTCAGAGATGGTTCTCTTTGAGACAGAAGCGAAAGCAGAATTAAACTGGGTTAAACCACATTGATGCCTAGAACGGGATCCTACCTTCATTCCCAGATCGTTAGAATCAGATGTTATTCTATGGGTGAGGTGGGGGGCAGGTGTGGCACCTTCTCAACTGGAGGGCTATGGTTGAGGAAGAAGAGAAAAATGCACATAAATTGTTCAGAACTTCTTGCAGGTTACTTTGGGATCCAGAGCTTTGCAAAAGGCAGAGCACATTACGCAGTGCTACTTCGTATGGACAATCCAACTGCAGTAAGATATGTACACAGGTTGGAGGGAACAAGGTCAAAACACCGGGTAGAATTAGAAAAACTTCTATAGAAATTCTGTCTCCTTCAGAAAATATCACTGATGGATGAGTATCTTCCGGCGTCATCGAACATGGTGGTGGATTGGTAATCAACTTACATGACAGCAGTGAATGGAGTTTAGATCAGCAGCTTTTCTGATCTTTAAATGAAATGGAGTTCTCTAGATATATATTGATTTGCTTCCAGGCTAACAATTCTCCTGAAGAAATTCTTCAGTTGAAGAGTAGACCCGGAGGCTTTAGCAACGCCTGCTTTTCTCCAGGATTGGCCTGGTAGAAAACATCACCAATTTCCACCATTTGCCATGATCTCTGGGAGTTTGGCTCAAATTCGCAGGCAGTCAGCATCAGAGTGGGTGGTGACACTGTTGTGGAGAACTCAGTCCTGGTACCTAATTTTGCTGGAGTTATCGAAGTACTTTACAATATGAATTTCGGTCTTCCTGGATCTCTTGAGGAGCCCTTTCAGTCACAACATTGTAATTCTCAGCAAGGTGATACTGGTGTCATGGAACCTTTCAGGGCATTCATAGATATGCCAGAATCTTTGGCATCTGCTTCTGAGTACATCCCGGCCTCTTGTGCAAAGGGTTTCATGGCCTATAGGTCAGCTTGGGAGATGTGGGATAGCCAGTGTGTGAAATTGGGTAATCTGTCCTGTTTCAGCAGGTGTGAAAGCAGTACTGAATTTCTTGGCATCCCTCGGCAGAAGTCATACAGAACAATTAATCAGTTCAAATCAGCTGTGTCTGGAGGACATCAGAAAGGTGATGGCCGACCAATAAGAGAACAACCGTTTGTTTGTAAGTTATTACAGGAGTCAGGTATATGAACCCTTCGAACCCCAGGCACTCCGCTATGTGGGATGTTAGTTTGGTGTTACAGTAATAGTAAATAAATGATTGGTTATCCTTTAAGTTGTTGTCAGCTAAGTTAGTTATGTGGCTATGTTTGGCGTCTTACAGGAGGGTCTCCGATGTTAGGGCACTGGCTATCTCTGTAATGCAGTTTTTCCATACAGGCATTCTCTTTAATATTGCCTCCAGTTAGTGGAACTCCTGTCTTTTTCTTTGTAGCCCACATTATGTGGGGTATAGTGTACCAGATAGTATATACAGGTAACCTAAAACCTGAGAAGTTCCACCCGACCTTCCACAGTTATTCATAGCATTATGCAGCCATTCACAACTGTAACGTAAACTACGTTAAGTAGGTGAGTTAAAGGGTTTGTCGCTTTAGTAGGGACTGTATACAGGTTATTTAGGGGTTTATTCAGCTCGGGGGTTTCGGCTTCTAAGGCCTCTTGGACTGGCACTAGAATGGAAGATATTCTATATCCAAGGTCTCAACGTCGAAAACCTTTTTTTGTAAGCCTGTTATACATGCTGTGATACAAGTTGTAGATATGCTTTGAATATGTTAATATGAATATTTTGTCTTGTAAGAAATGTGCAGATTTTCCTATCCAGGTGCTGAAGGAGAGTCCTACTTTTTTTAAAGTCAAGGTAGGCGAGAATTATGTCACTTTTGAGGATTGCTCGCTCTAAGGAAAAAATGGTAATGAGTGTCTCTGATTACTTCTTGAACCAATGGCACCCACCACTCATGCGACGGAGTGAGATGGCAGAATCTGGTTGGTATGGAAGACACTCCGCTCAAGATTGAAGGAGCATTACACGTGGACCTGCACCAAGAAAAGGATGAACAGATGTGGATACTGCTTGGTTTCCTTTCGTGGTTTTGGTTATTCACCTGGACTATATACATGTTGATGCATCAAGAAAAGGAGAAGTTCCTTAATGGACTGCCCTATGTACAGGATTAGGTAGTATGCCTTCTCTGTTATTACTAGTTGCCTAGGTAAGCAGAACTATGGGAGTTGTAGTTACATTAAAGTGCTGTCAAAATATACAGTATGAAAACAGACTGCATATTACTCGCCTCCCTTGTCTTTAATAAAATCAGGACTCAACTTCACCAACTGACTAGAAAAATCTGCAATTCTGGATGTTCTGCCTAGTTTTACTGTTGTAAACTCAGAATAGGAGGGACGCAGATCAATGAAGGAGGGTTAATCCGAACATGGTCAGGACGGATCGCTAGAAAGTATTGGATAGTACTGTACTGTATAGTATCGCAGCATTTATATAGAGCTTACTACCCCTAGTCGAGACATTGAAGGGCTTGCTACATGGGCACAAGTTACAATTTGTAGGGTGTGTGGTTGAAAGGGCTCTATCTTTGATTTTTTTCTTGATCCTATGTGGGAATTTTCTCCATGTCATGCTTGATGGCCACCGAGTTGCAGTTATCCTGTTATGGGACACAGTGTTTAGCAGTGTGGTGGACATACAAGTTTGAGGGACAGACGTGCAGTTATTGCATTTAGTTAGGTAGCAGTTTTGAGTAGCCCTGCATGTCCTTGTACGGTATTATGATCACAGTGTGTTTAGTTGGTTACTGCACTGGGTTGTCCAACCTTATATTTTGTTTGATGAGAGAACAGGTGGGGAGTTCTGCAGGGATGGGCTTTGTTATTGACTTCCAATATCAGAGTTTCATTGTGAGATGTAAAGAAACAGTTATTGTGTGCACTGGGTTGTCCAACCTTACACTTTGTTTAAAGTGTATGGTCCTGAGCAGGCCTGGTTGGAGAGAGAAGCAGGAGTGACCATTGCTGAGATGGACTATCATCCCATATCTGGATGTCACTGTAAGATGTAAAGACGCTATTATAATGCGTAAGTAGTAGAATTCTCCACAAACAAACAATTGGTGAGGTGGCACAGCTGAATGGAAGAGGGGCACCTGTATGGTATGATATTTATACAGTAAGCTGAATGGTGCTGATGTGATTGCGTTGATCATAAATATTTGCACTTAATTTGGATGCCACTGATTTTTATCCTGATTTGGAAAAAACTCTGTTCCACATATGTCAACTTCCATGTACATCCGCCTAGTAGATAACACCCTACTGCGAAGACCATGACCTGAGTTTAATGTATGGGACAACAATAATGGCACCAAATGTAGAAACTGCTTTCACTCCCAACTATTAATGGGGTGTATTTCAGTCTGGATAACTTGTTTTTCTCCCTTGGCTGTGCAGCTATGTTTAATTCAATAGAGTATCCCAGAAGAATCCTTTCCGACCACTTCCCTCAATTAGCTCTATATATGAGAGAGGACAAGAACAAAGGCCCTTGCATGGAGGTCTCCATATAACATATTGTTAAACTCCACGTTCCCACTGGAGATGTGGATTGAAATTACACAAACTTCGAAACTAATGCACATCCTCTTCTTCTGCCCAGCGTACATTGGAGCTAGAAGGAAATGGATAGTCCCACTGTGCAAAAACTTAGGCTTCTCTGAGTGTCTGGTGGCTTACAGGGTACTTAAAACCGACCTTGCTGAAAACATCGTGTTTGCTGTGGCAAAATACTTGGGCACTGTCTGGAATAGGAGGCGTTACTGTTTGAATCTAGCCCTTCGAAACTAGGAAGTATTTTACTAAGAATGTGGTGAACTTGAGCATTTGATTGAAATAGTTTTATATTCTTAACTGTGGGAATTTTAATATTGTAATACCATTTTTATTATTGTATCAATGTACTGTTTTGTGTATCTTTTATGATGAACAATCATCGAAATAAAGATTATGAAAATGAAAATGAAACTAATGATGCTACAAGCACTGAGTGGGATGTTATGAAGGTGGGGGTCAGGGGTTTTCCGATGAGTAAATTGGAGCAGGACATAACAGGGAGTGAGCCAGTCATAGTCGCTCTTCAGAAGACCTCCTGGAAAGGGATTCCCCTACAGCACCACTCTCTGTGAAGAGGTGGAAGCTGATCAAAGTTATGGGAAGAATATAAATGTCCGAGTTGAACTCTGATTGTCAGTGTTCAAATAGGGAGTGAGAAATTGAGTACACTCTTAGCCAGGCTAAGAAGACATATTTTAGAAGAGACAAGGGTTATGCATTGATGCGTTTAGGTGCAGAAAACGCATTTTAAACCATAGACTGCATATACTCTTAATCTGTCAAGTCAGAAAATCTCCCCTTGAAATTCAGTCAGAAGTACATCAATTCATTCAGAGTACAAACTTCATTCAACACATATTTTCTGACCCCAATCCAACAAAAGTACACTAATCTCAAATTTGTAAGATCTTTAATGCCACAATTTATCACACCTGATATACATGACAATTATTGTATGACGATTAATCTAAACAACTGACTTATTTTGAGTGTGTAGCAGCAATTCTAAAGCAATACAGAATATAGTTAAAAACAAAACAGAATATCATTTATAAAGAAAGGCAAACATTTTTTAAACAACAACAGTCATGTTCAATAGATCCCAATAAATCACAAAAAAGGGAGAACACATAAGACAACCACATATGTCTTTATGACTACTAATCTGTTTTGGTCATTCTTATGGACACATGAGTTCCCCAGATAACCATCATTTACTCTGTCCATAGGCCTGCCAGATTTAGTTCCACTTGTGCATCGATGCGTTTCGGTGGGTAACAGAAAACTAATGACATAACATACATAGAGGATTGGGGGAGAGAATCCACTATATAATCAAAGGACTATTCTGACTGACGCTGAATACCACCCTTTTGAGTATCCCCCTTGGTTTAGCTTTAGGAACTTATGTGATGAATTTCAGAATATAATTGTTTCCTTATATTGTCTGTTTTCCCTTGATTGATAACCTTTTTAAATTTGGTTTTTAACTTCATTTTTAATTATTAAATAAAACTGTGCATTTGGAATTTATTTGTTGTTTCAGAATTTGGTTTACTATTGCTTTGCTCTGAGTTTGCTTGTATTGATGTTGTATGTTATGTCATTTTTGCTCTGATTAATGTGCCCAAAGGGAATCTCTTTTTTGACATAGTCAATAGTTGGTACCCCATCCCTTTGGTAGAGGGTCCCTCTCTCTTTTATTAGAGATAACAGAAAACTAAACCACTTTCAGGAAAAACTGATATCTCCCACATAAACAGGTATATAAAAACAAGTCGCACCTATGTAAAAATAAACCCAGAATTACTATATAGAAACACATTCCTTTTTCCCCATGAATAAATGTATATATAAATGTTCCCTTCTTTACCCCACAATAAAGATCTCCACAACTATAATAGAAACTCTGCATCTGCATCTGCCAAAAATTTTATATATTTGTGTTAACTACTGGCAGTTGCCAATATGGAGTCATAGGGGGACATTAGGATGCCAGGCAGGCGCCACTGCCCGCATGGCGGTGGTGATCCGCCCGACATTTGTCCCTGCCCGCCACCCATTTCCCCCGCCATATTACTGTGGCAGACGGAAAGACCGTCTGACCGAAAGACCGTCTGACGCTTTTCCGCCCGGTCGACAAGTCGACCGGGCTGAAAAGAGTCTAAAATGGTGGCAGTGTCTGCTAGACCCAGCCATCCATATTATGATGGGCGGACACATACCTTTCCGTGTTGCCCCAGCAGAAAGGCATGTGGGAATCTCTTGCAGGGGGCCATTGCGGGCCCCCTGGGATTCTGGGGGGTGGGGGGTGCACATGAGGGGAACCTATAGTACCCCCCTGCATTTCAATGTACAACGTGGCAGGCACAGCGCGGTGCCTGTCACGTTGTGCATTGAAATGCATGACGTGCATTTTTAGCATTACGGCGGGAGGTGCTTTCAGCATCGCCCGCCACTGTGGTGGGCGCATCCTAACGGCCCCCATGGGACCCGCGCCCTTTTGGTGGGTGGTCCCTTTTTAGGTCGGGATGGCGGGCGGACTAATGTGCCCCTATAGTTAGGGCCTTGTTTCCATAAGAAATGCATTTTTTGTTTTGCTAATAACTATGACGCCGAATCTTCATGACATTTTAAAAACTAGTGTGCCAGTCACTTAAGCTGCTGTTTAGATTTTTCTGGGGTGATCTGTCAAGCGGGTGCCGAGAAAAAAGGGGAGTCCCAAAATGCATTTTCCCTATGAAGTGGTAGATGGTAGAAATTACTACAGCCCGAACCGCTGAACAGAATTACACCAAATTTGGCAGAAAGAAAGATATTGGTCCAGAAAGAGTGCTTTTTGTAATTTGGTGTAAACCTGTTCAGTAGTTTTGGAGTTATTAAAGTAAAAAGATGTATGTATATCTAGAGATGCAGAACTGCTGTGGATCCTCCGTGGATCTAGTCGGAATTACGGATACATGTGCCATCAGCAATGCCGTGATGGTCTGGCCGCAACCTGAGAGGAAAGTTATGCCGCTATTTTGTGCATCGGGACATGGTTCCTAGTGGAGAAAATAAAATGTAAATGTGAAAGAAGGGGTCAGGTTAGTGGTACCCTGACTCCATGGGACTAATGGAGGGATCTGTGAGGGACCCATCATGAGCAAGACATTGTCCAAAAACAATTTTTTGCACTCAAAGATCCGTGAATCGACCCAGATTTGGAGGGTCCTAACACATTCGGGTGCATCTGTGCAGACCTCAATTTAAACGATAACACATACACTCACTTACAGACCCAGTACAGACCCATACACCTACTCACACATTCACTCACACCTACACAACCCCTCACATACCCACTCATAGGCCGACAAAGCAATTTACCCACCCACTCATAGACCCACACTGCCACTCACACAACTACTTACTCACCCACACAACCACTCACAGACCTACACAGTCACTCACACACCTACTCGCACACTTATTCATACACCCACACAGACACTCACACACCCATATAGCCACTTATACATCCACACAGTCACTCATACAGCCACTCACACATACACACCCACGCAATGATACTTTTATAGACATTGCAAAAGCATATTTTGTATTAAATGCATTATTGTTTTAATATGGAATGTGTACAATATAACTGGCAGATCCCTTATTTGTTCGAGGATTCGCGATGGGTCTCCGGATCTATAAAAAACATTTTTTTTTAAAGAAAGACTTGGTTTATTGCATGTATAGAAGGACTACATATGTTAGCTTACTCTGATTTTTTTAATTTTCAGATTCAAAATATGTAATAAGAACGAATGCATGAATAAAATGTATTTATAAACGTGTGAAAATGTATATTAGTAAATTGAACTTTAGTGTCACATTGTGTTCATTTATATTTTTTTAAAACTGTGAACCTCACTAAAAAAAGCATAGGTTTGAGTGACTTTATAGTTAGGAAATAGTATTTAAAAACCGTAGGAATTCACTAAAAAAAGTTTACAGGGACGTTATAGTTAGCACACAGAATTTCTAAAAAACTTTTTCACTCACAAAACCATAGAAATTCAGCAATTATAGTTATCTCAAGTAAGTATAACTCATGTCCTAAGGTAATTATAATGTGCGCTCTTACTTGCACTACTAATTACTTCACATATTACATTATTCATGACATTTTCCATGACATTACTGATAATTCTTGCATCGAAATTATTGAAGAGAAAATTGTGCATGGTGGGGCACCGGTTATAGTAACCTGCGCAACATTTTCCCAAAGATATCAATAATGTACCTTCATTCCCAAAATTCATGTGTCTTTTGATCGAAGCAGCATTTATGCAGAAAATAAAGTTATGAACTTTTGGTAGCTATAACTAAGGGTCTACACATACTCCAAACACATCTATGATTTCTCAAATTGTATGTATTTAAACAGAAAATGTATTTACTTATCTAAAGGTGAAGAGTCATCTTGTGACACAAGGAAACAAATGTTGATGGAAATGGTAGCTTGAATATAAATTGGTAGGATTGTTTTTTTATCATTCAAATCACAAATATTTATTTAGTTTTTCAAGCTGAGACACACTCATAGTGGATAATAAATCTGATTTGCAGAGTCTTTCTTTTGGGTATTGACAAGTAGAGACATTTAAATGCCACTCTGTGAGCAAGGTCACTGGGTTGACCGAAAAGCGTTATGGCAGAGTGGTGAAATAAAGACATCAATTGAAGAGCTTTGGAGTCTATATTATTTTTTTCTCATAAGAGTGGATCCCTTTATTTTTTGACAATTTAACTTGAGGAGAACGTATCCACCTCTTAAGCTCTTTTGAGCATTACCTCTTCACTCCCTTCTGTTGTTACTTTGATGTTTCCACATTTGTCTTGTAGGTGTGTACAACTGCACATGTTTCCTGTGCATTTGTACCCACTTGCAGCGACATGTCCCAGGAGTGGGCCACTGACGACGATGAGACATCCGCTGTAACATCGGCTGCATCGTAATATAGAGCACAGAGCTTTCCTGGCCTCGGTGGTTGGAATCGGACAGCAGCTGGGGCAGTCGGACCGGCCATAATGAGGCCAAATGTTACTGTTCAAGTGCCCTCTAACCCAAAACTGTAACGGGTGTTCTGTAAGATGGTCTGAAGAGTTGTCTGTCAGGGATTTTTTTTCCTAATCCAGGTCTCCGAATTTGGAAAGCCATCTATCTGTAGCTTTAGAAATCTTACCTTTGTTGGTGGCAGAGAAAGAGTTTCTCATGTCAGACCATTTAGATTTGTTTCTTGAACAGTCGCAATAGAAAGAAGTGGGACAAAGCATCAGGTGTTTTCAACTCTGACACCTTTGAAGGAACAGCAAGACCAGACACATAAATTGGTACTCCAAAGAGTAACTCATATGGTAACCTAATGCTCCTCTAGGCAAGTTACCTAGCGGCCTCTGAAGCACATACAGGTTATGCAGACAGGTCAATCATCTATTTAATACCCTAGTGGTCCAGGCTTATTTGAGCATACTGTTATCTCCATTTATAATACAGTCCGATTTCAGGTGGAACAGATTCAAATATAGCAGTCATACTCCCAGAGCAGACATAGCATTCATAAACGTCTTAGCAGTGAATGCCAGACCATTGTCTGGAGGAAAAGTATGAATTTCTCCCATTTGCTACTAGGCACTGTCCTGCACCTTTCCAAATGAACCCACATCACCCCCCACCTGAGAGACCTCCACTGGCTCCCTGTCCAAAAGAGATACCAGTTCAAGATCCTCACACACACCTACAAAGCCCTCCATGACCTACAACCTGCCTACCTCAACCACCAATGGAACTTCCACCAACTCGCTAGACACCGGTGCTCCTCTTCACTTGCCCTAGCACTCACCCCCCAAATTCTTTGCAGCAGGGCTGCTCCTTCTCCTACATCGCTACCAAGACTTGGAACGATTTTCCCCACCAACTCCGTAGAGCCCCTTTGCTGGCAGACTTCAGAAAGAGACTCAAGACCTGGTTCTTTGACAGAAACACACCACCCAGATACCCCTAGGTGTGACAGTAATGGTCTTTACAAATGCTGTTTGATTGACTGGAAATCTTGTATGGCCGCTTGTTAGACCCGGGGGTCTCTACTTGGCAATGGTATTCACCTTTGTCCAAATAAGGACCCTTACTTTTAAGTCAGGATAAGGGGATTACACTCCTTAATAACCCCTGCTCACCCCCTTGGTAGCTTGGCGCGAGCAGACAGGCTTATCTCAGAGCCAGTGTGTTAAGCATTTGTGAATATACACAGTAATACAGTGATAATGCTACAGATGGACACAACACAGGTTTTATAAAAATAAGTATTCTTTATATAGACTTAAACACAAGACCACAAACGACAAAAATCCACAATACTACACTTAAGATTACTTAAAAGATAAATAAGGTCTCTTAGTTCAAATTGTTGGTAAATGCCACAAAGTTCTCAACAAAGTACCTGGATGCGTAGCGGAAAGTGAACAAAAGGCTTGCAAAAGGGGAGATGCGTCGGTTTCGTGACCCGGGGGAACAGTTGCGTCCTTCCTCAATGCTTGCACAGAGTAGGGGACTCGTCGTGAGCCTTACCAGTGCAGAGGTGACGCGTAGATTCTCGGCCTGCGGGTCCGTTGCGGTGCGCAAGATGGCGCCTTGATGCGATGCGACAATCCGGTTGTGATGCGAGAAGATGGCGCCCTTGATGCGGTGATGCGATGACGCCCTAGCAGCCTTGTGACGACTCTGTACTTTGGAGCTGCAACAGGCCCTGCGACACTCTTCTCCGGTGATGCAATGGCGACTCTCACGATGGCGTCACGCTTCTCTGGTGATGCGACAGCAGACAGCTTCGATGAACACACACTTCCAGCGAGATGCGGCGAAGGTTCGCTTCTCCGGCGTTCCCAGCGGCATGCAAGTGACTCCAGTCAGAATTCCCAGCAAGGAAATTCAGGAGGGAGCTGGAGGTGAAGTCTTTTGTCCCTGAGTCTTCAGCAGGAGGCAAGCACAGTTCAAGCCCTTGGAGAATATTCTGTAGATGAAAGTCCTTACAAAGTTCATTCTCCTTTCCCTTTGCAAAGAAGCAACCACTGCAGGCCAACCCAGCAACAGCACACTGGCAGAGGGGCAGTCCAAACTCCTGAAGCCTTCTTGGTTCTTCTCCTTGGCAGAAAGGTTTCTTGTTTCAGAAGTGATCTAATTTCTTGGGATCAGGATCCCAATATTTATACCCCAAAATCCTTTGTTCTCTGAAGGCAGAGCGGCCTCTGCCTAGTCCAAACCAGTTCCTGAGCACTTTAATTACATGACACTCTTCTTCCTTTCACTGTGCAGGGCAGAAACGACAACCGCCCCACAGGAGGTGGAGCCAGCACAGGGGAGGGAAGATACAGCTCTGCAGCACTCTGTTGACATGATTCCTCCTCTCCTTTCACAGTACAGGGGAGATATATCAGACAAGCCACAGGGGGTGGAGCCAGCATTGTAGAGGGAAGGCCCAGCCCTATTCAGGCCCCAGGTGTAACTCGTCTCTCCCATATAGATGCAGATCTCTCTACTCACCACTGGGCTGCCCCAGCCTGTCTCCTGGAATTCCCCAGCCCTGTCACACACAAACCCAGAAAAGGAATACACAACCCAGCAGAGGCAGGCTCAAATGGTTAGGGAAGCAAATACCTGCTTTCTAAAACTGGTATTTGCAAACACAGAATATTAAAATAAACTTTACTAAAATATGTATTTATTATTCTGAGTTCAGGCATACTAAATTCGAATTTCTACCATGTTCCCTGAGTCAGTTAGGATTATAAGAATGTAATAATCTAACTGCCCATTCTGACCCATGAGAACAGGCAGCCTTCCATAGTGAACAATAAAAATGTCTGTAATTGTAATTCACTAGTAGAACATGCTACACACATCAGAGCATGTCCTACATTATACTTAAAATGTACCCTGCCCTCGGGCCTACCATAGGGGTGTCTAATATGAAGCAAAGGGAAGGTTTAGGGGCTGGCAAGTGGGTGCACTTGGCCAAGCCGACATGGCAGTGCTAGACTGCACATAGGCCTTGCAATGGCAGGCCTGAGACACACTTTACAAGCTGCTTCTGTGGGTGGCACAACCAGCGCTGCAAGCCCACTAGCAGCATTTGATTTACAAGCCCTGGGCACACATGGTGCACTGTACTAGGGGCTGACAGATAAATCAAATAACCCAATCATGGAATCCAATTTGTATATCAATTTAACATAGGGAGCACTTGCACTGTGGCACTGATTAGCAGTGGCACAGTGCTCAAAACATACAACCAGCAAAAACATATCAAAACAGAGGAGTCAATCCGTCAAAAATGGAAGGGAGACTCACGCCAATGATATCAGGTCTAACACGTGTCCCCTCCAGCTGAAATGTGGGGAGAGGGAGAACTATCCTTCCCCTAGGGAGTACTCTTCACTAAGGCGGAAAAATCTGGACAGACCATCAGCATTGGCGTGTTCTGTACCAGGGCGGTGTTAACACTTGGAAGTGGCTGATATGGTTGAGGAAAATTGCCTCAAAGGGTTTATCAGAGATAGTATATGGAGTCTGTGCTGGTTACGTAACAGCTGAATGTTTTGGCTGTTGACAAATACTGCATTACTGAACATATTTTCTGTAAGCTTTGGTCAATATGGCCATTATTATAGTTGCTGTAGAACTGATACAGTAGCTCTGCTGCCAGGATTAAGCCAAAGCTATCCACACATGAGCTGCCCTATTTAAATGTAATCTAGCTAGCTTATATAAATATGTCTATCTCATACTCTGTATATATTGGTATTGAACAGTGGACACAACAATCTTCTCATTCAGGGGGTTAGAAGGCCCTGTATCCATGAACTCACAGCAGTGCAGGGGTGATTAACATGAGGTGGTTGTTTCCTCTTTGAACTGGTAGGTTTAACCAACTTCCTTTTCCGTTTGGCCCCTGAGTTTGCACGGATCGGGGGTGCGTCCAAATTGGATGGCAAGTCAACAATACTCTCTTCATTGCAAGGTGCCATAAATAAATCCTCATTATCCTCATTATTAAAACTGAGTCTTAGGAGTGGTGAAGTGCTTGTGGCAATGGCTTGCATGCTAAGCATCGAAGCATGATCACCTGAGGCCATCCCTGCCGCCCCTGCCATAGGGCCAGTCTGTGGGGCCACAATTCCTAGAGACAGACACCTCTCCGTTAAATCGATCTTATTAGCAACTATATTAACTGCCCTTTCCAACATGCTATCTATGCTTGGGGTGGGGCGGGAACTTGGTATCCCGGTACGTTTCCCCATGATGCGTTATATGTCGGCGGTTAATGCTATTAGTTAAATGTAGCAAACCTCAATACATTTATTGGATGGTGCTTGAAAGAGGGATGGCCCAGCCCGGCCTCGTCCGGGCTCTGATGGGCCTGCCCTTGGCCCGGGCTTCGCCCGAGCGCACCCGCGCGCAGTTCCCGCAAATCAGGGACCACTAGTTGCTATAATGTGCCTCCGGGTGCTAAGAGTGGTGTCAGCGCCTCATGGTGCAGGAGCAAAGCAGTCTGCGGGCTGGAGTCGCCCTGAGGCAGGAAGGCAAGTGCCGGGGACTGTGAGTTGCTTTAATGCGCCTCTGGGTGCAAAGCGTGGAGTCAGCGCCTCCTGACGTGGGAGCAAATCAGTCTGGGGGCTGGAGTCCCCCTGAGGCAGGAAGGCAAGTGCCAGTCTAGGTGTGCGGTTCCCCATATTTATTTTATATTTTGAGAATAAATTAAGTTGTAAAGTGGTATACTTCCACATTTATTTAACTGATAAACATGCACTCATACATTGAAGTGTGTTATGTTTTAGCGAATTAGGCAGACAAATGTAACTAAGCATTGCACCCACAGTTAATATTAGTATTATACTACAAATATATTTTAACACCTGCCCATATTTAAGGAAATCTTATAATATTTTTAACTCACCATGCTGTCTATCTGCTCTGCCATTGGCCTGGAATTTATGAAAGAAAGCATGGAGAGTCACTCACAAGGAGCCATACTTTTTATATTTTTCCACATTTCAAATTAAATACAGGCAAAAAACATTCAGGGCCTGATTTCGAACTATCCTGGCTGAAGACGGCTGATAGCCAGAAACCGGTCCTAGGATGCTTGATTCCGGTCCAGGGAAGACATGGCTTGGCAGTTCGGTCTGGACTGTTCCCATGAGGCACAGGGTCAAGACTGATTTGCATATGGCCATGTCTGAGCTGGGGTGGCTTGGTGAGCAAAATAATGATGGATTAAACCCAGATCTGTGACTAAGGGTGAATGTTTTGCCATTGTGCAAAATTCCGCCCATCATCTTGTGTTTTTTGCTGGTCACCATATGTGAGAAGGGTATGCCCAGACGTGGATCCCGTGCTCACTACGCCACTGGAGTCAAGCTATCCTGGCTGAAGATGGCTGATAGCCAGAAACCGGTCCTAGGATGCTTGATTCCGGTCCAGGGAAGACATGGCTTGGCAGTTCAGTCTGGACTGTTCCCATGAGGCACAGGGTCAAGACTGATTTGCATATGCCATGTCTGAACTGGGGTGGCTTGGTGAGCAAAATAACGATGGATTAAACCCAGATCTGTTTTTGGCAGTATTGATCCAGCACACAAATTATTATTTTGAAAATCTTTTCATTAGTAACCACAGTTCATAAATCAAAATGGAAAATCATTCAGTAGCAGAGTCTTTAGATGTCTTTTAGAAGTTCAATCTTTATTTGGTTCTTCAAAAATGTAGCCAACGCGTTTCGTCCTCCACGGACTTCTTCAGGGCTACAAATAATATATATATATACACACAATTAATATATGTACAATATATACACTATTTTACAATTTAAAATACATTTAATTTCACTTCAACATATTTAAAAAAGCAACAAAAGAGTCCAAATAATGGTCTCTAGAGACTTGTGCACATTTGATTGCATTCCATTTTCACAACACATTTGTTTTACAAAAATGTACATATTTACAATGAACACATCTATGGCAGAATGAGTCCTATGGCATCTTCCTATGCTAAACTCTGCTACTTTCTTTTCTTATTGGGTGACTTTGTGCAGGAGAATCATAATTGAACCTATGAAAAGGAACAGAGGTGGGCCTAGCAACATTGTTACCTACGACTTTTCTTGGTGGGTTTGGATATTGTACTAGTTAATTTTGTGCCAGTGTAATTTAATTTCCAATTAAAATATATATATAAAGTCTGACAGTTGGCTTACCAAATAGAATGAACTCTTCTTAGGACTGAATATGGTATGCTGTTAGTTTGAATGTGACCACAATAACATCACCGCCTATATAATATGCTATAAATTAATAAGGCTTTAACCTTTCATTCCAGAATTATTTTTTTTTAAAACACTGCTCCTTTACTGGATGGAAGAATATATATATATTCAGTCCTAAGAAGAGTTAATTCTATTTGGTAAGCCAACTGTCAGGCTTTATATATATTTTTTAATTGGAAATTAAATTACACAGGCATGTCAGAACAAAACATTTTTTTGTTCTAGGAGGTTTAGGGAAAAGAATCTCTGATCCGTGGCACCTTAAAAAACGAGGCAATACACAGGATAGGTGCAATTGTGTCTAAAACCCCTTTTCCCATTGTGATAGAATCACTTGTCTGCCAAGATCAAAATCAAAACACACAAGATGATGGACAGAATGTTGCACAATGGCAAAACATTCACTCCCAGTCACAGATCTGGGTTTATTCCATCGTTATTTTGTTCAAAAAATCACCCCAGTCCATATGCAAATCAGACTTGACCCTGTGCCTCATGGGAACAGTCCAGACCAAGCTGCCAAGCCAGGTCCACCCTGAACCCGTAACAAGCATCCTGGGACTGGTTTCGGGGCATTCTCCTCATCAGCTAGGCTAGCTTTCAGAGCTCTTTATAACACACACAGAGGCACAAAAAAATCATACATGTGTGTAAATGAATCTACAGGAAATGTTACATAAGCGAATGAGGGTTAGACCTTAAAAGGTGTAGGAATCGTACATCATCCATACTTGTAAACATTATTAGTGAACGATTGGGAGAAACACAAAGTCAGGATATAAAAGATAACATAGTGATTGTGGTTGTCTATACCAATAAGACTTTATTACTTTCCGGAGCAACCCTTCGGTAGAATAAGAGACTGAGAAAAAAACAATAAGGATCTAAACCCATGACTTATAGTTTAAATGTATCTCCTTGATGCTGGTAAATGGAGCACTGTGCTGTATTAGAAGGCTTGCAATTTATGAACTGGAAGTAACAAAATGATCTCAGTGTCAAAAGCAGTATTCCGCTTGCTTATGTAAATAAAAATAAAAACATCTGTGATCTGCATGTTACACAATGTGCTTTGCCCTTTAACCCTCTATGCGCTTTATGAATCAAAACTGTGACTGGACAAAACATACTTCTCCCAGAATTGTGTTAACCACTAGAGTTATCTTATCGCTATTATACACTTATCAAAATTGCTGGGCAAACAATGATTTCTGCAGCAGGTGTCTCAACTCTGAAAGATATTTTAAAATGCAGCCTCTTAGTAACCAATGAAGTAATCTAGAACAGACTTACTGTCACATTTCTCCTTGTTGCTAATTTCTTTGCAGCAGATTATTTTCAAAATAAATGTATAAATTGATTGTCAGACTCAGCCGTTCAAGCTCTGCGGTTCGTAACTCCTCCCCACTTAGCCACACCTTGCCCCCCCAATTTATGGGACTGTTTAGATGACTGCTCAGATATATATACATATCCAAAACACTAGTCCCGGTAATGTGAAGCTGTCAGGATTTGGCGGTCCGAGTCGGGTTACCGGTTAATCCTACCATATAATTAAAAATTTGCGAACATTCGTGACAAGAATTTTCAATTCTATTAAGGACAACGCAGGTGAGGATTATGCTTCTCATTTCTTTACTAGAAGCTCACACCAGCCAATGAAAACACAGATAAGAAACATGTAACAACCATAGAGTCCCAGGTATATAAGGTCCCTGCAGGCACATAGAGTCCTCTTTCTTTGTAACAACAGTTAAGTCCATGCACGACCTGCTCTTGATGGATCATCGACGGATAAAACTTCTCCAACCAACGAACTGAAAGCCCAACGGGGCTGAAACCTTGAACCGGATCCCGATCCGGACAGCTCACACGTGTGCAGAACACTGAACCATAAACCAGCCAAACACTGCCGTAATGTAGTCAGATTTACTTGCTGTCAGCACCTGAAATAAAAAAAAAGGGGTACTCCGTAAAAACTATCACAGACCGTTTGAAGAGTAATACCATAAATATCAAGAGAGAGACAGGGTGGGAATACTTTTGGAACAATGCAATTACAGAGCATAGTCAAACAGATGACATATATTTTTGGGTGGGATAATCCTCGCCTCCATTGTCCTTAATAGAATTGAAAATTCTTGTCACCAATGTTCGCAAATGTTTAATTCTATGTCAGGAGGCCCCGATTAAGCCCTGAGAGACTCCACCACTGGTCTCAGAAGCTTCGTGAAACACCACGGCGCCGATGACAGGCCGAACCGAAAGACTTTGTACTCGTAGCACACCTTGTTCCATACAAACGGAAGAAACCTCCGATGGGGGGAAAGATGGGAACGGACAAATACGAGTCCAAACGGACCATCCAGTCTCCTTCCTGGAGGAGGTTGCGTAACAGATGGATTCCTTCCATCTTGATATGCCTGTAAACAATCCATGAGTTGAACTCTTTCAGGTTTAAAACCAATCTGGAGCCACCCCCTTTTTTCTCCACTAGGAAGACATTGCTCAGGAAACCTTGAGGATGAATCACAGAGGGAGTGATCATGCCCTTCCCTAACAAGGAATCGATTTCTGCCGCTATAAAACTCTGATTTTGTTGGGAAAAAGACAGGGGGAGAGGGCGAACATCCTGCGAAGGGGATTCGTACATCTCTAGCTTTTACCCCTGAACCGTCTGCAACACCCACAGATCCTGCGAGATTCCATGCCAGTTGTTGAGAAGACAACCCACTCTGCCCCCCAATACTACTTCGGAAGGAGGAATTAGGCTCACCTGAGCTTCCCGCATCCTGCTGGTTATTGGAGTTTCCACCATATCTGCCACCTCTGCGAAATCTGTTTCTTGACCGCCGAGTGGGGTAGACGTTGGAGGTATTGGAAGTGTTCTCTTGGTAACCTCCCCTTTGCTGGCCACGTTGGGCGCCTTGATGGTACCCTCGGCCGGACAAGCGCCCACGAAAGCGTCCGGCCCTGCCAAAAACAGGGTGGAAAGCCCTTTTGAGCGAACCTTGGGCTTTATTAAATCCGCTGAATGTTGCTACGAACTTCGTTAGTTCCTTCAAGAAGGGTTGCCCAAATAGGAGACCCTGGGCTAGAGGACCCGATTCCGGGGTGGACAGCTTAGCCAGCTTGGGATCCAGCTTTAAGAGAATAGACCGGCAGCGTTCCATTGAAAGAGCACAATTGGCATTGCCAAGTTGGCACACTGGGCTGGGTCCAGCCAATTAATTCGTCAGGGTCAATGGCAAGGGATGAGTCCTTGGCTTGAAAGCCAATCTCTAGAATCTTCGTTAAAGGACTCGCTATATCCAGTAGTTTGTCCTGATAGGACCTCCAAGACCTATCCAGACCTTTCTTGGGGTCTTTAGAATACTTCTTCAGATAAGTTAGCATTGAAGGGTCAATCTCCGGGGTGTCCTGCCTCAACTTTATCTGCTAGGTCAGGCCTAGGACAATCTGACCGCAGGCGCGCACGCACGTCTTTATCAAATGCTTGGCGCAAATGAGATTGGACATAGTCTGCCACCTCCTGTGGTGGAAGCCAGGCCGTGGAATTCGGGTGAATAATCTCAGCTGGTTCGAAGTTAAGGAACGGAGTGCTTCTCCTTCCTTGCCTTCTTGGAAGGGCGGGGGCTTCCTCTTCGTCAGTGGTAGGGTCAGAGGAGGTGGACTGACCATCATCCTCCTGAGATATCTCAGTAATCGTGTCCCCTCTACCTGGAGCAGAGCGTTCCTGATACGCCATGGACTTAGCCAGTCTTGCGAAGTCTGCCGCATGTGGATTTGCGCTCCCTTTACCCTCAGCTCTGGGTTGGGAACCTGACGAGGGAAGCCAACCCTGCTGTTTGGCATAAGTACAGAGGTGACGCTTTAAGGGCGCAATAGGTCTCACCAACGCAGTGTTCACCAAGTGTTGGACACCCGCATCCAGTGCCTCCACGAGGTCATGTTCGATAGACCCAGAGGGTTCCTCCTCGTAATAATAGTAGTCATCCTCATAGTACTCAGACATCTTTCGTACAGTGTGCACTCACTGACCCAGGAGAACCGCCTGTGACTGTATCAAGTAAAAACCAACTAAGTACTGTATATAATGGAGGTCAGTGGGAGTGGTAACCCAAGCAAGCCCCAAATTAGACACCACAGGTGTAGTAAATAATAGTTTTAGAAAGTGGAGGGAGGGGGGCTTGCAAAGTCCACTCTAGGCAAAGCCTATGATCAATTCTGCAGCCCCACTGTGTGATTGTTAACAGCAGGGCGTCCGAGGAGCAAAACGAGCCGTTTTATAGTCCAAGAGGCTGAAACCAGGGTCAGAAGCAATAAATAACGCTGCTTCAGCATTCAATTCAATGCCCAAAGTGATATTGAAGGGCAAAATGGCCGCCGCACATGCGCGCTGGCCGAGGCTCAAAGAACAGTAAAAAAGGGGACTAGCGCGTCTATCAGACGCGCGTCCCTGCTCCTCCACGCCTCCCGCTCCACAGAGCCCGAACGTCGAGGTAATCACCCCGCACCCAACGCGGGCGGTGCAACGTGAACACCGGCGGCAAGCAGCACCTAGCGGGAAGCCTCCGGTAAGCGCCCGTAGCACGTTCGAGGTCCCGCAAGCACACAGAACACCAATAAGAAAGTGATAGCAATAAAGAGCAATCCTGGTAAACCAAGCGCTAAGGCATCCAAATCGATTCATTAAACATCACAATAACAGCGCCCAAGATGGGTCAACATGCACAAAAGTGATCGCAATGTAGACTACACTCTCACCATAGGAATAAGTAAAAGGGCACTTAACTGGCTGCGGAGCAGCAAAGAAAAAGGACTCTATGTGCCAGCAGGGACCTTATATACCTGGGACTCTATGGTTGTCACATGTTTCTTATCTGTGTTTTCATTGGCTGCTGTGAGCTTCTAGTAAAGAAATGAGAAGCATAATCGGAGCCTCCGGTCCTGACGTAGAATTCAATCTCCTCCCAACCGCAGGAAAATACTCGGACACTCCAATATGCTCGAAAAAGTTCCAGTTTTAATGGCACAAAGATGCATTTCGGCGTTAAGCCTTGTTCACGGTCTTCAACAACACCATGTCATGTTTTCATATTTAAATACATTAACAGCAATAGAAAACAGACTTCATCCATACAGTGTATTCTGATATTTACAATAATGCTGGCCCTCTTAAAATAAGTTATTGAATTTCGATAACTATATCAAATCAAATACCTTACAGTATTAATACAGATGTCTCATCGCAAAAGCTTACATTTGAACATTATTATGCAATATTTGTTGAGTGACTGGAATTCAGCGCCCGTATAATATATTCCGGTTATCTCGTTTATGGTAGCCATCTTAGAACAGTTCTTTTCATTTAGATACCATTGTACCACATACAGACAAGACTCCTGTCACTGAGTACAATGCAATATACAAATGCTTCATAACACAGCTCAAGATTCTAAGCAGCATTATCGAATAATCACTATTCGATTGTGATTTTATGAATATATTCGCATATTATTATATAATATTCTTTGCACTGTACTCTGCCACAAAATACAGTCCGTCATAGGAAAATTTTCTATACAGCCCAAATGGGCTAATTATTATTGCCATGGCTCATAGTCATTTCTTACCTCACTGGATAATATCCAACCAATCTATACTATGCTTCACACAATAACCAATAGGAGCAGACTCAAAGTTCATAGTCCAGTGACTTACATTTTCAATAATATGTACACATGAAAACAGTTATGTTCCACAATATGAGGACAGCAGATTCTGCACTATTCAATCAAAAGGGGAAAACAGTAAAGTACCAGCACCTGTGAAAGAATAAATATACAGTGTTATGGTTAAAAACCATAAAAACCATCTGAAAAGAATAATACAGTATTACTCATTCTTCTAACTACCCAAATGAATGGCAAGTTCTTCACTGGAATTTAAATCTTGCCGTACTAGGGTTTCAAAATCAATTATATATTTTGATTTGAGCTTATGCAGGTCTAGCTCACGATTTCCACCCCTCACGTTGGTCCCTACAGCATCAAATACCATCAGTCTCAAACACTTCTCATTCTGAAAGTGATTATCAAAAAAGTGTCTTGCCACAGGATACTGCCTATTGTTTTTTCTAATTGCATGAGCATACTCTAGCACTCGTTTTTTAGCACGATGGATAGTGCTCCCTATATACATTTTGTAACAGGGACTATCCAGTGCATACACACAATAGGTAGTATTGAAATTAAGAGACTTCTTGATAATAAATTCTCTTTTGGAATACGGTATTCGGAATTGTGTTCAGTCTACGCTGTTGCTACATGCTTTACAATTTTTACAACAGCAAAAACCTGGATTACTAATGTTTCTGCTCACATTCTCCTTGGTAATCTAGTTCTGACTTAATGATCCACTTTTTAAAAAAATTATCTGGGGGTTACAATTCAAACAACTGCGTAGATTATCATCAGTTCTCAAAACATGACGGTGTTTTTGCTAGATCCTACGTACCTCTCTTTATCCTGATCTTTTTCCCGAACCAAAGGATGTAGTAGTTCATTCCTTGTGACTGTTTCAACTCTTTAACTGGTTTGCTCAATGCATTTACGACTGTACCCTTTTTCTTTAGATCGTCTGCACATAATCTCCTTCTCAGCAATAAATGCAACATCTGTGCTACAATTACATTTCGCACACAACAACTCCCCCTATGGGATGCTGTAGATAAGATTCGGAGGATGCGCGCTCTTAGCACTAAGCGCTATTGCCAGCTGTGGCTTTCCTAAACAGCTTAGTTTCCAACATACCATCCTTCACATTTTTTTTGCACATCCAATAAATCGATTGAAGTCACCGAGTGTTGGACACCCGCATCCAGTGCCTCCACGAGGTCATGTTCGATAGACCCAGAGGGTTCCTCCTCGTAATAATAGTAGTCCTCCTCATAGTACTCAGACATCTTTCGTAGGGCAACATGGCCGCCACGCATGCGCGCTGGCCGAGGCTAAAAGAACAGTAAAAAAGGGGACTAGCGCGTCTATCAGACGCGCGTCCCCGTTCCTCCACGCCTTTCGCTCCACAGAGCCCAAACGACAAGGCAATCACCCCGCACCCAACGCGGGCGGTGCAACGCGAACACGAAGTAATTATCCATCTCAGCTGCTCCAATACTGAAATTGGTAAGATTCCAATGTTCTGGCCCCCGTATTAGACAGGGTGGTGCTCTGTAAATATCAAATTATAGGGGTTGCGGTTTAGTTTTTTTACAAAGTCTCTAGCAGAATCCTCATCTCCATCCTATATACAAAAAATATCATCTATGAACTTCAGCCACAGGACCACACAGCTTTCAAATTCACACAGCTGTGCGGACACCTGCTCCTCCCACTAGCCCATTACTAAATTAGCATAGCTGGGGGTGAAGCAGGTGCCCATCACCTTACCTTGTTTCTGCCAGTAGATGCCATCATCAAAGATAAAAAAGTTGTTAGTTAGACAAAAATAAATCATATCCACCAGCATTTCTGAATGGAATAAAAAGTAGATTGATCGTGCTTTTAAAAAGTGCCTGACAGCCTGTATTCCATGATCATGCCTGATGCTCGTATATAAACTGCTGACATCTAGAGTAACCAGTGTATATCTCTCCTCTCAATGTATACCATATATCACTGTTAGGAAGTGAATAGTATCTCGTATGTATGCCGTTAAATCCACTACCAAAGGTCTTAAATAGGGGGTGCGTGGCTTGAGGCTCGGTGAAAATGGCCGCACTGTAGTGCAGCTCCGCCCGCCACTTTTAAGTAATCCTACCAATATCCTTCCCCGACTTTAAGGACCCGGTGTTATCCAGGTCGGATTGCGCCCTGGAATTGGCGGGGCATCTAGTGGTGGTGGCGGTGCCAGAGATCGGGCTGCGGCGCGGAACTGATCTGAGGAAGCGAGTCTGCAAATGGCGGCCCGCGTCTGAAGGAGGAGGCGATCATATACTCTGCTGAGTGAGTCCGGGTCCCGAGAAGCAAGATTACGGGAGCGGAGAGTGGCGTGTGGCAGTGCGTCATACTCGCAGCACATCAGACACAGGAGGCATACGAAGCAGCGGATCCAAGGCAGTTGCGGAGAACGCCGGAACGGATTTGCTGGCAGCGCGAAGTACGACAGTGCCCGGCTGCAAGGGGAGGAGCAGGCCGGCGCACGCCACATCGAGAGCAGATACAGAAGCTCCCAGCTGCCAAGTTCTGGGGTAAAGTGACACAGCTTGCACACGAGCTAATCCACGCTCCAGCTCCCTCACATTTGACATTATGCTAAGCAGGTGGTGACAATAGCACTGGCACGGTTGCAGCCTATGCGAGTGGTGGGAGTGCAGAGAGACCGACCGACACGCTGTGTGCCACTCTGAGACAGCGCGGCGGTTGTCGACAGCTACTGAGAGTCCGCAGGTCCCGCATTTTGGCTAAATTACTGCATCATTAGACGCCGTGACAAGCCAGTAGGCGGGGACACTGTCACGGTCGCCATCTTGATTCATAGAGGCACTCAAAAGGACCTGGGCTCCCTTTGGCATACACGTCTGCCACAGTGCCGCTGCGCCCAAGTGAGGCTCTGTTGACCACACAACACTGACCACGTTTATACCGCTTCCCCCTGCGGAACCTCGGTGCCTGAGTATAACGACTCGGAGCCACGTGTGCAGCATAGCTATATAAACTGGCTGAACATTGGGGCGCCATCTTGGACCGCACTGCATTTCACTACAAGGCCACCTGCTGCAAAGACTGTCCTCTACTGTGCAGGCGGACGGGGACATTTCGTACCAATGTGAACACAGCCGTGCAATAAGATCGCGGCGCTCACACCACTGACCAGTGCCAGTCGCAGAACACTAGGCCCTGGGCGGAACATCACACGGCGTGCACTGCACCCGAACAACGGTGGGACCCTTACGCTCCCTGCATTGGACGTGGAGTGCTTGCTTCTGGTAGAGATGGATGGGGGCGCCATGACATTGGTATGACACTGATATAAAGAAACGTGATACCACGGGCGAACTCGCAGGTTGTCCTAGGAGTAGACAACAACCTCCTCGACGCCTGAGACAGCGGGGAAGGCCCGGACAATACTGAAGAGATTTGGGTGGCTGATCTATACCCCCACAGCACCCTGGACTCAGTGCACATATTCGTAGGTTACCATGACGAGGGGTGGCAACAGTGGAGGTACCTCGAAACAAGGCACAATAGACAAGTTTACTGGGCCGACTGGGGGTGCCGGAGCCTGGGGGGCCCTTCAGTGTCCGGCCCGTACAATGCAGCCCTCATGGCGGCGATTACACAATCCAGAGACATGCTAGATGCAAAAATAGGAGCAGTTGGAGCTGATGTTACTTTGCTGTGCCAGGATCTGCGAAACGCTGTGGCCTGCATTACTGAGACTGAGACCAGAATCAGGGGGGTAGAGGACGATGTGTCGACCCTGAAAAAGTAGGTGGCCAACATGGAAGGGATTCAGAAGGGTCTTGCCCTGCGAGCCGAGGATGCAGAAGGGCGTGCTCGGAGAAATAACCTACGATTTGTGGGATTTCTGGAGGGCTGCGAGAAGGGCGATATGGAAGCCTTTCTGACCCAATGGTTGGAGGGGTGGCTCCCTCCGGAGACCCTTTCGCGCTGTTTTATCATTGAGCGCGCGCACCGAGCACTGGTCCAAAAGCCACCGGTGGGAGCTCGCCCTCGGCCAGTGATAGCCAAGCTACTCAATTACCACGACCGTGACAGCATTCTGAGACAAGCGCGCATGAAGGAGCCTCTATTATTTGACAATCACAAAATCCTGATAATCCCGGACTACACTAGGCTAGTACAGCAACAACGCCAGTCCTTTACCGCGGCCAAGGCGCGGCTGAGGGGACTTAATATCCAATATGCGTTGCTCTACCCGGCCCGTCTGCGTGTGGTCTTTCAGTCCCGGACCCAATTCTTTAATACTCCGGAAGAAGTCTTTGCCTGGACAGACGAGACAGTCCGGATCAGAGTAAATACTCCTCCGGGTCGAGACTCTGACTCATCCTCCACAGCGGGACCCCCGCGTACCCCCCCGGCGATCGCGGAGCAATTGGAGATCGCGGTCTAAGAAGAACCCTCCTCCTGACGGTAGGGCGGCGGAGGCCGCTGAGGCTTCAGGCTCTCAGAATCCGGAATCATGAGCTCCAAAGGTGTACGGCGGCCTTCAGACAAGGGCCCGGGGAAGTAGCCAGACGGTTCTTGGGCGACGATGACTCTCGTAATCTATCACCTGAGACTCCTGATGAACAAGTAATTTTGTGACTATGGGACGCGGGTTGGGGGATGACAAAGGGAGGGCGGACATAACCCCTCAGTTTAGAGAAGTTTGTTAGTGGGGGGTAAGTTGGGACTAAGTAGGTAGTTCATGGGGATCCTTTGGGATAGTGGGTCTCTGACCTCCCGTTGGAGGCCGGAGATGATCTATACTACGACAGGTGGGTACTTCAATGTTGCTGAGGTATGGGGTGGGGGTGATGGGGAAGTTGTGGGGGTAGCTAGGGGCGGGGAGGCAGTAGGGGGATTAGTTGGGTGGGAGTTGGGGAGGGGAGGGGGAGATACTTTCATCTGCACAGTGTTCTTACAAGTTCTATTGAAACATGATATGTGTGTGTGGTCTCTGACACCTGGGCTATTCCTCTTTCTGCCCATAGATGGCGGTTGATACTGCCGAGACAGGCCCTTAGAGGGCAATGATGCGTGTTGTGAGCTGGAACGTACGGGGAATGCTAAATAGGATAAAGCGAGGCGCAGTCCTGCAACAGGGTAAGAAAGAGAAAGCTGATGTGTTACTGTGGCAGGAGACTCACCTCATGGGTACCAAGACTCTTAGTTTACAGCGTTACGGATATCAGCAGGGATTTCATGCTGGTTTTGTGAGGGGATCTCGAGGAGTTGCTGTCCTAGTACACCGCAGATTGTCCTATGTTCATGAGGCTCAATGGGTTGATGCACAGGGTAGGTTCGTGATTATCCAGGGCAGTATAGGCACTGAGGTGATAGTCTTCGGTAGTGTATATGCCCCACCTCCATTACAAGGTGCTCTTATTGAAAAGCTTTTTGGGGTATGGGCCGAGATACCACAAGCTCTGGCAGTGGTGGGTGGTGACTGTAACGATGTGATGAATGCACGAATGGATCGCCACAGACTAGGGGGAGATGTGCCAGCGGACACACCTACTAAATTGAATGGCATGGTGAGAGGGATGGGATGGGTTGACGCATGACGACACCAACACACCCAAAGTCGTGAATTCACATATGTCTCGGCAGTGCACAAGTCCTTCCCCAGGATTGATTACTTGTTTGTCACCCACTCCTGGGTTGGGAGGGTAGACTCCACATCCATCCTGCCGCGCGGCCTGTCGGATCCCGCCCCAATTGTGATTGATTTACTTCTCGATAAACAACGACAGCCATTCAGATGGCGCCTTTCCACATGGCAATTGCAACAAGACACCTATAAGACACACATGAGGGAGGCCATTGCTCACTACTGGAGCGACAATGACAGGTCTGACACAGACGACATGACCCTGTGGGAGGCCCTGAAGCCCACGCTTGGCGGGGTAGACATTGCTTGGTGTGCGGCTGCTCATAAGACACGTAGGGAAGACATAGTAAAGGCTGCGGATCGGGTCAGAGACCAGGAAGAAAGATGCAACACTGGAGGGGGTGCTGAAGACGTGGGCCAGTTGCTACTGATGCAGCAATCGTATGCCTCCTTGCTATTGGATGAGGCTAAACAGCTGTGGCTAGCGACTCAGAGTAGGATCTACCAATGGGGTGATAAATCTAGCTCGATGTTATACAGACTTTGCCAGAGCACTTTTCATGCGCAGTCCCTACCGTGTATTCGTGATGGTGAGGGAACGATCATGACGGCCCCAGCAGCTCTAGCGGCCAGTTTTGCACAGTATTATGCTGCCCAATATGCCCCCCGAGAGTCCCTCCCAGCAGGAGATGTCGACAAATTCCTTGTTGACCTCCCGCCACGAGCGATCTCAGATGAAGGGCGTGCCCACTTGGAACTCCCTTTGTCAACGGTGGAGCTGGACACAGCCCTCAGAGAACTAAATGTTGGCAAAGCCCCCGGACCCAACGGGTTCCCTTGTGAATTTTTTAAGAAATTTCACCTCCAACTAGGCACATACTACAAAAGGGCACTGGAGGCAGCCAAAGAGTGTGGCCGACTCCCGAAGGACTGGTGACGCGCTGAAATAGTGGTCTTCTGTAAGCCGGGGAGGTCCCCTGAACAACATGAGTCCTATAGACCAATATCGTTATTGAACACCGAAGCAAAAATATTGGTGAAAGCACTGGCCAACCGTCTCCTCCCGTACATTACTGACCTTGTCCACCCGGACCAAGCCGGGTTTATGCCCCACAGAGCAACATGACACTACATTAGACGCGCACAGGTGGCGGTCGAAGCAGCCCGTGCGGCGGGGATCCCTGCGGCGCTTCTACTGGCCGACATAGATAGGGCCTTTGACTCAGTGAGCTGGGTCTACCTCCGCGCACTCCTGTCCCACCTAAATCTCGGACCCCACTTCCTATCATATTTGCAGCTACTATACACAGATCTGACGGCGTCGGTGAGAGTGGTTGGGGCAGTATCTGACTCTTTCCCCATAGGTCGAGGCACCAGGCAGGGATGCCCCCTGTTGCCATATTTATTTGCCCTGGCCATAGAACCGCTGGCGGCGTGGGTGCGAGTGGATGCGCAGATGCGAGGTATCGAATGGCAGGAGAGGCCTTCCGATAGAATCGCACTCTATGCGGATGACGTCCTATATTTCCTCATGGACCTGAATAAATCTGGTCCCCGGGTCCTTGACATTACGCGAATATTCGGGGAGGTTTCAGGCCTCCGCTTGAACTTACGTAAGTCTGTGCTGTGGGTGCTGGGTGAACGCGGTGGCCTGGGGCCCTGGGTGGCCGCGTTGCAAGAGGCGACGGGAGGCCTTAAATACCTGGGCGTGTTCCTAACGGACCTGCGTGGGGTCTCCTGGACACGCAACGTAGTACCCGTGTGGGATCGTGTCCGATCAGACATGGCCACATGGTCCCGCATGCCCTTAAACGTGTACGGACGACCGGCCATATTTAAGATGGTGGCCCTCCCACGTTTATTATACCAACTGCAAAACCACCCATACCCTATTTCACCGCAGTGGTTCAGGAAAGTGAACTCGGGTCTTAGTCAGTTTCTCTGGGCGGGGGGAGTGGCGAGAGTTGCACTCCGCACATGTTTCCTATCTACGTATTGTGGCGGTCTAGCAACGTCGGACATTCTGTCCTATTATCAAGCCTCTCACTTATTGATACTGAACGAGTGGTGGTATGGAGACCGGGGTGACCCGACCTATGCCCTTGAGAGACATCTAATGGACCCTGACACGCTGCACACCATTCTTTACTCGACAACTAAGAGAAACAGGCTCCCAGTGGTTACTCAGATAGTATTTCATATATGGCGTGGAGCACTTCGCCGCACGGGGTGGTGGAACAGACTAACGAGGGAAACCCCATTCGGCAAAACGGACTGTTGCCGGAGTTGGTGTCCCTGCAGGGGTTCCGAGGTTGGGACACAATCGGTATATCAACCTTAGGCCAAGTTACCAGAGGTACGATCCTCAAGTTGTTCCAGGAGTTGCGGGAGGAATTTGACATGCCTTAGACCCAATTTTTTAGGTATCTACAGTTCCGTCATGCTATCACACCCACCCTGAACGGCCTGGACTCATTGCCGGAATTCAGCCCACTGGAAGCTAAGGTATTTATGGGGGAATTGGAAAGTAAGAAAATATCTAATATTTACCAAACACTAGTCACACACTGCTCCTCCTCCTTAGCCAACCTGCGGACTAAATGGGAGAGTGATGTCGGGGCGTTAGAGGAGGAAGATTGGAGAGAAGCGCTTGAGGCTCCAAGAGGAGCGGCAATCGCGGTACGCCTACGGTTCATTCAGTTCAAATATCTGCATAGAGCCTACTATACTAGGGAACGGCTGTGGAAGGCGGGCATGATTGCGTCCCCTGATTGTTTGCGATGTGGTCGAGAGGTGGGAACATTTATACATACAGTATGGTCCTGTGACGGACTGAGGAGGTTTTGGTCTGGAGTGTGGGACTGCTTGTCTGAGGTGTTCGGCTGGGAACTCCCCCGCTCGCCACAATTGGGGCTACTCCATGTTTTGGAACAAGTGGGGGGAATATTTACAAACGCCATTTGCTGCTCTTGGGCCTCACAGTGGCTAAGAGTGATGTGGTCCGAGCCTGGAAGGACCCCAGGGCCCCCTTGGTGGGAGTTTGGAAAAGAGGACTGGACTTTTATATGGGACTGGAACGCCCAATCTTTGAGGCCAGGGGCTGCCCCCGGAAACATTATATGATTTGGAAGAGGTGGGCAGATTGTAGAGGATTATGGCTGGAACCGCCAGCGCGAGATGAAGCTGAAGAAAGACAATTGGTCACTGATCCCGGTTGATGAGGAGTACACACTGAAGGTTTCTTGACATGCTTTTAGTTTACAGACTAACTAGACGCTGTGAAGAGGGCGGGGGGGGGGGGGTCCGGGTGGGAAGGGCGGGAGAGTGAAGGGAGGGGGGATATAGGAATGTTACTTTATTATTATTATTTTTGTTTTAAAAACAAGAAAACACTGTTGTTTGAATTGCCTAAATGTGATTATTCTATTAATGCTCACAGCTTCTCCGGTCCCCGGGGCGCTGTGCTTGTTTGACATCTCTTCAACAACATAATAAAATTTTGTCTTGCTGTCGAGCTGTCTAGCTCACTCAGCTAAGTACTTGTCTTTGCCAAGGACCACCACATTGCCGCCTTTATCTGAATGGCGGATGACAATCGAGTCCTCAAATTATACATTTTTAATGGCTCTACTTTGATCAACAGTGATGTTTTTATTCTTAGTAGGTATTGTCCTATATCTGATCTTTTTGAGGTCCTTCAACACACCACTCACAAAGACTTCTATCGCATCACATTGGATATTCGATAGAAATGTTGATTTATATTTCAATGAACTCCCCGGATTAGCAGAAAGTTCAAAATCACAATTTTCTAAGTTTAAAATGGCATTATCATAATTAGCACAATTGTCATCCAGTATAGAAAGTACATGTAACATTTCAATATTGAGATTACTGAGCCCTGATGTAGCCTCCCCAAATCTAGGTTTCCTTTGTTGGGTTTCAAACCACTTCTTTAGTTTCAATTTCCTAGATAAATAAAACAGATCAATTCTCGTTTGTGCAAAATTTAAATTAGATAAGGGGCAAAATGACAAACCCAATGAGAGAAGTTCCAGCTCTTCATCAGAAAGGTTACGTTGCGATAAATTAACCACAGTCATAGTTTTGCATTCTTTCCCCTTGTCAGCATTCCCACTGCTTTTTTATCTTCGCCTTGACCTTTCTTTTGCTTGTTTATTCCTCGTGTCCTTCCTCTGCCTCCGTGTTCTCTGCCTCTCTGCCCTTTCTGTTCCTGTGATTAGTCTGTCCTTCCCTGATTTAGACTTGAAACTGTCGTAAAAAAATTCTTCTTCTGATGATCTTGATTGGTACTTTGACTTAATGCTGTCACGGACACATCAGAAAGACTTCCATCTGAAACATCACTTTCACTGATTTCAATAGTGCTAGTTGGTGTCACCCTCTTTGTCATAGGGCCACTCTCTGTGTTTTCAAACATATAATCGTATTTCTTATGGAATGTCAAAGTGTGTCCAGCCTGGTAGTCCTTAAAATCCCAGAGGAATTTATGCTGTTTCTTTGCTGTAATCTCCTCTTCAAGTTCTCCCCGGTGTACCATTAAGTTCTTCATGAATTCTTCCACAGCTTCCTTCGACACCAATTTCCCCAATTCAGTAAGTACCTTATGTATTTCAGCAAGCAATTTACTCCTATCCTTAGGCGCATACTTGACTAAAATTCTCATCATCATGATTGAGCATGCCGCAGAGTTATTAGACCACTCCTCCAACATATCCGGGTCTGGATCTTCATACGTAGGGACAGTAAATGTACGTAACTCATGAGGTACACGATCAACATCAATGTATCGCTGAGGCGATTCTGCTTCCCACCACTTCGAAAGTTGTTTTTTATATCTATCTATCTATATATATATATATATATATATATATATATATATATATTCTACTTCCGGGTCTGCCACGTAGAGAAGAGAGTACTAGTCTTAAGTTCCTCAATGGTCGCACTAATTAACTGCCGCTCTGTATGAGCCCCCAGCTCCGAATGAGCCCCCACACGCGTCACAGTACTTATCCATCTCAGCTGCTCCAATACTGAAATTGGTAAGATTCCAATGTTCTGGCCCCCCTATTAAACAGGGTGGTGCTCCTTCGCGGCTGGGCTGCCGCTTACAATATTCTGCTCCCGGGTCTGCCACGTAGAGAAGAAGCACTCGAACAACTGAGGAAAGGTGTGACACTTCACCTTTATTTACTTGGTATGTGCTGTTCACGCACACAGGCAGGATATGCAGGAACTCCTTCTCAGCCTGACGCTTTTCAAAATTGATTTCTTCCTCAGATATACATATATCAATCTATATATATAAATATATATATAGATATATTACCTACTGGTGGTCGCCAGTACGTAGTTATAGTTAGAACCTAGTTTCCATAGGAAAAGCATTTTTTGATTTGCTAATAACTTTGGCGTCATTTGACGAATGTTCACGAAATTATCCCCAAAAAAGGTCTATCCATGTCAGCAAATTTTTTTTTAATGAAGCGGGGTCTTCCCCACTTTATTTAAATGAGCTCCCAGGTGGGCCAGGTCCCAGGGGCAATTGTATAATTATTCCGCCACCTCTTCTGGGTATGTAAATTAGGTGCGGGAGGGCACACGACCCTCCCGCAGCCCCGAGGACCACCACCACCCCGGGGCTTTGAAAATAGAGAGAGGGGGGCCATGCAGCCCCCCCCCCCCTCCTGGAGCGCTTGATGGCCCTGGGGACCATCACCACCCAGGACAGGGTCTTGCAATGTCCCAGCGTGTCCACCCCCCGGACATTACCGTTTGCTATGACAGGGCAGGAGCATGGCTTCCACCCTGTTATAGCAAACCCTAGTTTTCTTCGTTGAAGCGAGAGGAGGAAAACCTTCTCTCGCTTCAATAAAGGAAAGGAAAATTGCTTTTGGGCAAGGGAAGCTGCATTTTAGTAGCTCCCGTTGCCCAAAAGGAATGCCGGCTCCTGCAGGAGGCGGGGAGCTGACGGGACTTGGGGGCATTGGGGCTCCCCCACGGTCCCCAACAGAGAGGCCAAGCCCCAGGGCATGGGGTCCCCGGGACCAGAAGTGGCCTGGGAGGGGGAGCACGTGGCCCCCCTCCCCTTTGGAAAAAAAAAATTATGTACATGTGGGCATGCCTCTGGGATGGGGTCTCGAGGCGAGTGTAAATCAATGAAAGTGAACTCTTTTTATTTTTATTTTTCTAAAAAGTTTGGAGTCGCGACCCTAGAGCGGCCCCCTAGTGTGAACACAAAGGGTGCGCAGCTCTCAGCGCGGCCCCTAGTGTGACTACGAAGGGTACGCGTCAGGTCTTTTAAACACCGAGGGGCGTATTCTCAAGGACACATTGCCGAGTTGACAGCACTTTATCGCAAAGAAAGGGTTTTTAAATGGAATGAAGATGTAGATTAAGAAGCAAAGTAAGTGATAAGTTTTCTAAGAACATTGTGATGGTTTTTTACAGTTACGAGTAACAGAAGGAGGTGTTACTAAACTCACAGAAGGAGTTAACGGAAACCTGTTTTTAAGACCTCTCGGCTGGTAGGAGAGATAATTGCCGATAGAGGGTATATATAGCAATAATTATTTTGTCTGCTCAGCGGTTTATAGGAATTTACCCATTTGGCAAGGAAGTAAACTCGAGTTTATTTTATTTTGTGTTTTTTGACAGTGCTTGAATCCCTGGTGTCCAATGCAGTGGCGTAAAAGGTATATGCTCTGAAGAAATTTCCTGACTAGTACCATGGCAATGAAACATGTTGGCGAGTAGAACATGGCTCTATAGGCAATAGCAATATTCACTTTTTTAATATACGCAACCAGCACAAAGGAACAAGAATAAAGTTATCTGGCCGTGCTGTATGCGTTGTTTTAAGTTATATGTTGTGTGACACTATTGTATATGTTGCCTGTTTCGTTTCCACTGCACTCATCACTGTTAACACAGTTGCTTTCACTTGGACACTTTTCTTTAAGCTCAATGGCACCAATGATGATAACAGGGCCGTCCTGGTGAGTACCTACCAGGGGTCCCATTGGTGGTGCACCCGTGAGGTGCCACCTTGCTCTTGCACATTTTTTCCTATCACACGTTGGTGTGGGTTTCTGCTCTGTCTAGATAAGGGGACAGGCTTTTTTAAGGTAGGCTTTTGACTGGCGTAGACCCTACCCTATACATATATAATATATGGAAGGTTGTTGTAATTGATTGCGACGTGTGATACCCCAGCTCGACATAATTGAAAGTGAAGGCCCTAGACCTAGGTCATTATTGTTGTTGTGAACACTTTATTGCAGCCAAAATGGTGATAAATTTAACGCACCATTCAGAAGCTGGTACAAACAGCCCATATCACTAGTTTACCAGCGATAGCAGCCTCAAAAAACATTGTCATGGATGACTCCGGCAAATATGGCTATTGAGATGCAGATTAGGCTTCCAGTGCAAATTGCAGCAATAACACCACTTTGCAACTTTCTCAACCACCAGCAAGATCGTTGAAGAGAATACAAAACAGGCGATAAGGTGCGTTAGCACCAGAAAGTTTAGACCTGCTCTGACCTGGTGTAAATGCGGACTACAACCTGCAACATGAAAGGGAACCCAGCACACAGCCACACCTGAACGACAACAGATGCAATGGAGCCAACGATCATGCAGCTCGGACACCCAACAGTGCCCCAACACCCACCGCCACCACCCCCTTATCCGCCATCCCCCGACCCCCTGACAAACAAATGTGAGAGCAACCTTCGAAATCTGGAATGTAACAAATCGGCTGATGTTGCACAATTATAACAATCAAGATGCATGTGAGGTTGGATAAATGAGAATCACAGTCATCTATGGATTTACATATAAAACTATAAAACATTTTATTTAATCAAAACAACAAAATGAAAGCAGGTACAGCCATGGCGTGTCATCCCTTGACAATATGTGAATCACAGCCTGCAAGACAAAAAGCAAGATAAGATTGTGTGTCATGCACCCATCAAAGGAGAGAGAGAGAGAAAGATAGAAAGAGTGATAAAGAGAGTGAGAGAGAGAGAAAGGAAGAGATGGAGAGGGAGAGTGAGTGACGACACTTCGAACAAAACCCTCACAGCTCACCTTTCCGCCACCCGTGTGTCTCCAACCATGGGCCGGGACATACTGCAGCACTCAAGCTCACTCATCTGAAACATAGTATAGAATCAGTAATGACAGAGTACATACAACTGCACACGCCTTCATCGCTGTCCCGCTCCTGCTCACCCGGGCTGCTACACCCCATTCCCTCCCGCTGCCCAGAGGTGTCTGCCCGCCCATGCGCACCCAGGCTGCTGCACCCCATCCAAAGTCAAAGTCAAAAGTTTACTTTATTCGGTTAAAAAGTTTAAAACCATCCAAGTTCAATAGTATTACATTTCAGAATCATATTAACATATCACAGCTAAAACATTTAAATACATTATGTAAGTGAAAAGCGCATTACATTTGGCGAACACATGAACAAGATTAAAAAGTTTGTCACCCGCAAAAAATGATTGATTAACAAAAAATCCAAAATTCATCTAAAACTCGTCACAGAATAAACGTTCTTAAAAATACTGGGGCCAGCGTTCCAAATGGGGGCGAGACGGGCGGTTTAAGGTAACAATAGTTTCTTTCTAAATCTTGTCACCCCGATGATATAACTCGAGACTCCAAAACATACCACAGTGGACCCAAGCATTTGTAGATAGGCCAGGGCTGGTCTAACCTGCTTTAAATTATAACCTCTTAACAGTGGCAAGATGAATTTCTTACGTGGTAGTACATAAAATTTACAAAAGAAGATCATGTGGAGCACGTTTTGCTCAGAGTTATTGTCACATGGGCACGGCCCCAATGTCCCTCTTTTCGCAAACCCTCTAGGGAAGGATAGCAGCCATGGTAACATATTGTGCTTAAACCTTAATAAGACAAACAGGTGAAAAGGCTTGCTTATATAGGTTAAGTACGGCTGCATCCCTCTACCTATGCTTAGCGTAACAAAGTTTCTAACCGAGGGTTTAACCAATTCATCTTCTTACCTTTGTAACATCGCCCTGTTTAAGAATTGGGATTTAACCGCCCTGATTGCGAATTTACTTAAGGCTCTAGGGTTTGTAAACAATTCAGGGCAACCCAATGAATCCATTTGCGTTTTAATATAGCGGATCCAGGGTATCGCCAAGGCCTTATCTAGGGACAAACAATCTTGGATGATTAGTTGGTTTAGATTCGGAGTTTGTTGTGCCCAAATTCTTAACCACCCTAATATCGGTGCCACTGCAATCTGGTCGGAAATGTAACCAGCCCCCTGGTCTTCATGTATGTTAAAAGTGGCTGCGGATTGGGGAATCGACAACACTTTTCTAAAAAAGATGTTTTCTACCGTTTGAATCTCACTCACTTCAGTGTAGCCCCATACCTCACTCCCATACGACACCATGGGCACACATTTGGCATTGTAAATTTTCATGAGTGCCGGTAGTGATTTGCAGCCTAGCCGTTTCGCAAAGCCTAACAGGGCCCCAGTAGCCCTCGCTAGTGTGTTTTTCTTCAAAGCTCGTTGCATCACCCATGACCTTGTATCGTCAAATACAATGCCCAGGTATGGAAAGGTAGGAACTTTAGTGAGTGCCTGCCCTTTGCAGAAGAAAGATGCCTTTTTTGCCTGTCCGCTGCCTAGTGACATGGCATGTGACTTTTTAAAATTAGTTTTCAAGTCCAGTGAGTCCATAAAATTAATAAAACAATCTAAAAGTACTTGTAACCCTCTTGCTGTCCTAGCCACTAACACAGTGTCATCTGCGTAAAGTAGAGCGGGAATCTTTTTTAGACCCACTCTCGGGATATCCTTGCATGCGGAAATTAAGGCCTCACCCAGCTTATTTATATAAAGAGTAAATAGCAGGGGAGTCAGGATGCCAACTCCACCATCGCACCCCAACTCCGAGACGTCATCAACACCTCCTTCAACACCGCCACCTTCCCGGAGAGCTGGAAGCATGCCGAGCTCAGCGCCCTACTGAAGAAACCAATAGCGGACCCCACCGACCTCAAGAACTTCCGCCCCATCTCGCTCCTCCCTTTTCCTGCCAAAGTCATCGAGAAGATCGCCAACAGACAGCTTGCCGCCTTCCTCGAGACAAATGGATCCCTCGACGCCTCGCAGTCCGGTTTCAGAGCCACAGCACCGAGACCGCCCTCATCGCAGCCACCGACGACATCCGAGCCCTTCTCGACAACGGGGAAACAGCGGCACTCATCCTCCTGGACCTCTCTGCCGCGTTCGACACTGTCTGCCACCGCACCCTAGTCCAACGCCTCAGCAACACCGGCATCCAAGAGAAGGCATTGAGGTGGATCATCTTGTTCCTCGCTGGAAGAACACAGAGAGTCCGCCTCCCCCCGTTTCGTTCCGAGGCCACCGAAGTCATATGCGGTGTCCCGCAAGGATCATCACTCAGCCCCACCCTCTTCAACGTCTACATGAGACCTCTCGCAGCCATCGCACGCCAACACAACCTCAACATCATCTCCTACGCCGACGACACCCAGCTGATCCTCTCCCTCACCAGAGACCCCGACACCGCCAGAACCAGCCTCCACGAAGGGATGAAAGATGTCGCCGAGTGGATGAAGAACAGCCGCTTGAAACTGAACTCATACAAGACGGATGCCCTCATCCTTAGGCCATCACCCACCGCCTGGGATGACTCCTGGTGGCCCCCAGCCCTGGGCACCGCCCCCAAGCCGACAGACCACGCACGCAACCTGGGCTTCATCCTGGACTCCTCCCTCTTGATGACGAGACAAGTCAACGCCGTCTCCTCTTCATGCTTTCACACCCTCCGCATGCTCCACAAGATCTTCCGATGGATCCCGATCGAAACCAGGAAGACGGTCACCCAGGCCCTCGTCACCAGCCGGCTAGACTACGGAAACACCCTCTACGCTGGAACCACAGCCAAGCTACAGAAAAGACTACAACGCATCCAGAACGCCTCCGCCCGACTCATCCTGGACATCCCTCGACGCAGCCACATCTCCGGCCACCTGAGAAACCTGCACTGGCTCCCCGTCAACAAGATGATCACGTTCAGGCTCCTCACCCACGCACACAAGTCTCTCCACAACCTGGGACCCAAGTACCTCAACGACCGCCTGACCTTCCACACGCCCACCCACCAGCTACGATCCGCTAGCCTCGCCCTCGCCGCCGTACCACGCATCTGAAGAGCCACCGCCGGAGGCAGATCCTTCTCCTACCTGGCGGCCAAGACATGGAACTCCCTCCCCATCCACCTTCGGCTGACCCAGGACCACCTCGCCTTCAGGAGACAACTCAAGACCTGGCTGATCGAGCAGTAGCGGCCCCCTTCCCCCAAGCACCTTGAGACCCTTCCGGGTGAGTAGCGCGCTATACAAGTATTATGATTGATTGATTGATTGATGCACCCCTGTCTTACCCCTAGCTTCACAGTCCAGGCGTCCGTCAGGCTCCCATTTTCATTATAGCGAACGGCTGCACTAGTGTTCTCGTGGATGTCAGCTAGGAAGGATATCAGTGCGGGGTTCAGCCCGAAATCAGACGGGGAAGTCCAATGTTTTTGGCGGTTTACAAGGTCGAAGGCAGTGGACAAATCCATAAAAGCTAGATGTATGTCCCCCTGCCTTGCGACCACTGACCAACAGTGCCTCTCCCTTTTCTGAATCTGTACTGTAGGTCGGAGATGACGGCATTCTCTTTCAACCAATTTGTCAGCCTCTCAAGTATAACTTTTCCCATTATTTTTGCTGCCGAATCCAAGAGGGAAATCGTCCGATAACAGGCCAGGTCCTCTCTTGAACCCTTCTTAAATATTGGGACAATGACCGCCTTGGCCCAGGAAACGGGAGGACCCACTTCAGTGGCTGCATTAAAAACAGAAGTTAAAATCTTTACCCAATAATGGGGATCTTCCCTATAAAGGTCTGCCGGAACCCCGTCCGGACCTGGGGCTTTCCCGTGGGCCGTGGACTCAATGGCTTCCAAAACTTCTACCTCAGTAAAATTAAATTTCCCTACCTTATCAAAATCGCCTTGAGACATGGATGATGGGTTGTTTATATCTGAATAGAGTCCACCAAAGTGCTCCACCCACTTTTCTGCTGGGATTAAAGAATCCTTATTTTTATTTTCTGACTCACTACACAACGGGCTATTAATCACTCTCCAAAATTGAGTGCTACTTTTCAAGACACTCACCTTGGAGAGTTTCTCCCAGGCCAAGTCTTTTAGCTCGGTTTTCCTCCATTTAATGGCCTTTTAATAGGCCCTTCTTGCCTCAGTGATCCTCTGGGGATCCTTACCTGGCTCTTTTAATGCCTCTAGGAGCACCCTGTGTGTATCAGTACAGGCTTGGTTAAACCACTTTTCCAGTTTCTTGGCCCTTGGTTTACCTTTCACAGTCAAGTTGGTTGCTGCCTGTTCTATGATACGATTAAAGGCGCAGAGGATATCCCTTGGATTTGTACTTGCACTTAAACATAAAGTCAGGTCCTCTGTGTTACTCCTATACAGACATTCCAGGAAATCAGTAGGCGTAATCATCTCCCAACTTAGAGGCTGATTACGATTGCGGTTTTCCCGCATCCTCTGGGCCGGCGGAAGCCACCGCCGGCCCGGAGGATGCGGGAAAACCGCTGCGGACTGAAAAAGACCCCCCGCCAGATTAGGATGGCTGGGGGATCGTTTTTCAGTCCGCAGCTTTTCCGCCGCGGTCGCCTTCCGACCGCGGCGGAAAAGCTTTAACATGGCTGGCGGTGTCTATCAGACACCGCCAGCCATATTAGGATGTCTGCGGAAAGATGCCTTTACACGGCGGCATTTCCGCCGTGTAAAGGCATACGGATTTGTGTTTGGGGGCCCGTTGCGGGCCCCCAGGGGTGAAGGGGGGGTGGGGGTGCACATGGGGGGTACCTATGGTACCCCCTGCATTTGCCTGCACAAAGCGGCAGGCACCGCAAGGTGCCTGCCGCTTTGTGCATGCAAATGCACAACTTACATTTTTATGATTGCGACGGGTGCTGCTTCAAGCAGCACCCTCCGCAATGATAAAAATACAGGATGTGACCGCCAGGTTGGCGGTCACATCCTAATTTGCACGGAGGGACCGCCGCAACCCCTGCGGACGGTCCGTCCTACTCTATGGTGGCGGACGGACTCAGGTCCGTCCGCCATCATAATCGGCCCCTTAATCTTCGGCCTTGGCATTTGGGTTCTATTTTTAAATTTGTAACAGGGGCAGACACAGTCTCACTTTTCAGGGCCCTAATATTAATATCTAGCGTGAGTGGGTTACGATCGCTGTGTCATGTCTGAGTAACGGACAAAAACCCTGTTAAATTACTCCTAAGGCATGACACTAAAATATAGTCAATAGTAGATTTTTTGCCTTGCCCAATAAACGTTGGGACAGGGCATTGGGTTTCCCCTTGCACTGGGGCAAACAGGTGGTGTGCAGCTAAAAAACTCTCCAGAAACAACCTACTCTTTGTATGCTCGAAATGAGTAATCCCAGATGGATCATTTTCAAGATCCATATTCTCTAAGCAATGCATATGACAAACATGTATCTTAAAATCGCCAAGCACTAAGGGATATTAAAACTTATCATACTGCTCATCATTATCATCCAAAAACCCAGATAGTGCTTTTAAGAGGTCCACTTCATCACACCGGGTGAAAGAGTTGTAAAAATTAATCACCAGGATGGTAGGCAGATTATCACCCTCCAATCTTACTGCTAAAATATTTTGAGAAGTTGTAGCTATTTGTGTAGCTTTATACAGTAATTTCAGACTAAATAACAATAAGAGCCCCCCCTAGCTCTCCCCATAGTAGATGGTGTTGCAAATTTGCTAAATGATTGGTAGCCATCCAGATGGTAGCCTTCTCTGTCAGGATTCGCCCCTCGTATGTCCGCCATCATGGGAACTACATTTCCCATGAGCAGTAGGGGCATCAGGAAGTGACTTAAGGAGGAACGGAAGCCATGTTCCTTGCGCGTAATTTTGTATTGTTGGGACCTTCGGCGGCGCTCGGAGGTGTTCTCCTGGAGGTGAACGTCTGGTTTACAGGACGAGGTGCTTCCTTCGGATGTTTGCCGTTTTCGTGAGTAATGAACAGCTGCGCTGTTCGGCACCGGCTGGTGTCCTGTTTCTTTAGGCTGCTTTAAGTGGCAGCGGCTGTTTTCCCATGAACTCCTCCGTAGCCTTCAGGCATACCGGGTCAGAGTGCGGCTGCCTCTGTCTCCGGTTACTTTCTAGTAGTGTCTTGCCCACCGAACATTACAGCGGGTTACTGTGAGCAGGTGCCACGTAACGCCGGCTGTGTGGGGAAAGCGCTACTCATCTGCAAAGACTTTACAGCGGGTTACAGCGTGCTTGGAGGCAGCGTAACACCGTCTGTGTTTGGATTGGGCTATTTGCAAAGACTGTACAGCGGGTTACTGCGAGCCAGGAGGCAGCGTAACGCCGGCTGTTATTGGGATCCATTGTTTCTGTTCGTTAAGAAGGAGCGGAGCTTGGCGGTGGACGCAACCGCAGGTTACCGTGTCTGGGAGTCCGCATTTGCAGTGTGGATGGTGCTGTGATGATAACAGCATTTGTTTTGCTTGGATGCTATGTTTATAAAACTTTTCCTTGCTAGGTAGGGGGTAACTCACCTTACAGGTTCTCTATTCAGGCCCTGGGTTCATGTCGACATCCTTGCATGAGATGAGAATAATCTGCTACATGTCTGATATGTACAAGCATTGAAAGAAGGGTGATCAGTCCTGTGAAGTGACCAAATTGCATAACAGGGTATGGTGTGTGTAAATGCTTATTCATATATAGTACGCGAGCCTAACTTACAGACTCTGATATATATATTTTGCTTTCTTCTTCAGATGGTGTCATATGGGGGTCTTTGTTGATGTTAGTTTAATACGGGTACCAAGGACACACAGGTATTCTTGACCTTCATGACTTAGCGAGAATTGAAGAGAGTAGAAGTGCTTGCCAGTGTCTTATCTTTGTGTTTATGTTTTTCAGAGCCTTTGTCCCTGCTGACCCCTCCCCTACCTGGTGTCCCTCGCTTGATAACTCGAAGACCCTGGGGGGTAACCCCATGTCAGGGTACTTGGGGATGTCAGGAGATGGTCCTTTGTTCTTCTGCTGCTGAACCCTGCGGAGCCAGTCCTGACAGAATTACGCGCCCAAGATATTGGCTTCGCCCGGTTCAGTGGTGGAGGAATAATGGCTACCATGGATGACGTGTTGCAGGCATTACTGTTAGTTCAGCAGGAGTTGGCCTCTTCCAAGGCCGAGGCTGCTGCTTTGAAGGACAAGGTCGATAGATTGTCTAGGAATCCGTTTGACGCAAGTGCTGGGCAATCCCAGATACAAGTCACTGTCCCTCCTCCCATTCCTTTGGCCAGTCCCGAAAGGTTTTCAGGGGATCCGTCCAAAGTGCAGGTGTTTCTCACGCAAATAATGCTCCACTTCTCCTGTAAGCCTGCCTCTTTTCCAAACAACCATTCACGTGTGGCCTTTGCTATTTCGTATCTTGTCAGGGATGCCGCAAATTGGGCTGTCCCTCTGGTGAAGAAAGACGATGCTATTCTTTCAGATTGTATTTACAACAAGGGGTGGTGAGGGACAGAGTCTCTGAATAAAGCAGAAAACTCTCACCCAGTCAAGAGATCAGGGCTAGATCCAACACCGTTTTTTAGCTCACTGCACCATCCCAGTTTCAGAACCTGGCTGTATGCAAATTAGTCTGTTCCTGTCCCAGTGCATGATGGGAACAGGGCAAACCAAACTACAAAAGCCAATTCTTACATTGGGAAGGAAACAAGCTCCCGGGGACCGGTTTCTGGCATTACAGCCGTCTTCGGCCCGGTTTGCTTGAATCCTGATGGTGCAATGAGCAAGGGACTCACATCTGAGTATACCCTTCCACGCTTAGGGTGGACAAAAATATTTACAACAAGGGGTGGTGAGGGACAGAGTCTCTGAATAAAGCAGAAAACTCTCACCCAGTCAAGAGATCAGGGCTAGATCCAACACCGTTTTTTAGCTCACTGCACCATCCCAGTTTCAGAACCTGGCTGAATGCAAATTAGTCTGTTCCTGTCCCAGTGCATGATGGGAACAGGGCAAACCAAACTACAAAAGCCAATTCTTACATTGGGAAGGAAACAAGCTCCCGGGGACCGGTTTCTGGCATTACAGCCGTCTTCGGCCCGGTTTGCTTGAATCCTGATGGTGCAATGAGCAAGGGACTCACATCTGAGTATACCCTTCCACGCTTAGGGTGGACAAAAATATTTACAACAAGGGGTGGTGAGGGACAGAGTCCCAATTCTTACATTGGGAAGGAAACAAGCTCCCGGGGACCGGTTTCTGGCATTACAGCCGTCTTCGGCCCGGTTTGCTTGAATCCTGATGGTGCAATGAGCAAGGGACTCACATCTGAGTATACCCTTCCACGCTTAGGGTGGACAAAAATATTTACAACAAGGGGTGGTGAGGGACAGAGTCTCTGAATAAAGCAGAAAACTCTCACCCAGTCAAGAGATCAGGGCTAGATCCAACACCGTTTTTTAGCTCACTGCACCATCCCAGTTTCAGAACCTGGCTGTATGCAAATTAGTCTGTTCCTGTCCCAGTGCATGATGGGAACAGGGCAAACCAAACTACAAAAGCCAATTCTTACATTGGGAAGGAAACAAGCTCCCGGGGACCGGTTTCTGGCATTACAGCCGTCTTCGGCCCGGTTTGCTTGAATCCTGATGGTGCAATGAGCAAGGGACTCACATCTGAGTATACCCTTCCACGCTTAGGGTGGACAAAAATATTTACAACAAGGGGTGGTGAGGGACAGAGTCTCTGAATAAAGCAGAACACTCTCACCCAGTCAAGAGATCAGGGCTAGATCCAACACCGTTTTTTAGCTCACTGCACCATCCCAGTTTCAGAACCTGGCTGTATGCAAATTAGTCTGTTCCTGTCCCAGTGCATGATGGGAACAGGGCAAACCAAACTACAAAAGCCAATTCTTACATTGGGAAGGAAACAAGCTCCCGGGGACCAGTTTCTGGCATTACAGCCGTCTTCGGCCCGGTTTGCTTGAATCCTGATGGTGCAATGAGCAAGGGACTCACATCTGAGTATACCCTTCCACGCTTAGGGTGGACAAAAATATTTACAACAAGGGGTGGTGAGGGACAGAGTCTCTGAATAAAGCAGAAAACTCTCACCCAGTCAAGAGATCAGGGCTAGATCCAACACCGTTTTTTAGCTCACTGCACCATCCCAGTTTCAGAACCTGGCTGTATGCAAATTAGTCTGTTCCTGTCCCAGTGCATGATGGGAACAGGGCAAACCAAACTACAAAAGCCAATTCTTACATTGGGAAGGAAACAAGCTCCCGGGGACCGGTTTCTGGCATTACAGCCGTCTTCGGCCCGGTTTGCTTGAATCCTGATGGTGCAATGAGCAAGGGACTCACATCTGAGTATACCCTTCCACGCTTAGGGTGGACAAAAATATTTACAACAAGGGGTGGTGAGGGACAGAGTCTCTGAATAAAGCAGAAAACTCTCACCCAGTCAAGAGATCAGGGCTAGATCCAACACCGTTTTTTAGCTCACTGCACCATCCCAGTTTCAGAACCTGGCTGTATGCAAATTAGTCTGTTCCTGTCCCAGTGCATGATGGGAACAGGGCAAACCAAACTACAAAAGCCAATTCTTACATTGGGAAGGAAACAAGCTCCCGGGGACCGGTTTCTGGCATTACAGCCGTCTTCGGCCCGGTTTGCTTGAATCCTGATGGTGCAATGAGCAAGGGACTCACATCTGAGTATACCCTTCCACGCTTAGGGTGGACAAAAATATTTACAACAAGGGGTGGTGAGGGACAGAGTCTCTGAATAAAGCAGAAAACTCTCACCCAGTCAAGAGATCAGGGCTAGATCCAACACCGTTTTTTAGCTCACTGCACCATCCCAGTTTCAGAACCTGGCTGTATGCAAATTAGTCTGTTCCTGTCCCAGTGCATGATGGGAACAGGGCAAACCAAACTACAAAAGCCAATTCTTACATTGGGAAGGAAACAAGCTCCCGGGGACCGGTTTCTGGCATTACAGCCGTCTTCGGCCCGGTTTGCTTGAATCCTGATGGTGCAATGAGCAAGGGACTCACATCTGAGTATACCCTTCCACGCTTAGGGTGGACAAAAATATTTACAACAAGGGGTGGTGAGGGACAGAGTCTCTGAATAAAGCAGAAAACTCTCACCCAGTCAAGAGATCAGGGCTAGATCCAACGGACTGATTTGCATATAGCCAGGTTCTGAGCTGGGATGGGGCAGTGAGATAAATAACGGTGATGGATCAAGCCCTGATCTTTGGACTGGGTAAGAGTGGTCTGCTCAATTCAGACACTCTGTTCATCACCACCCCCTTTTGTAAATCGATTTTGGCCACTATAGGTGTGGCAGGGTATACTCAGACATGAGTCCCTTTCTCACTGCTCCATCAGGATTCAAGCAAGCCGGGCCGAAGAGGCTGAAATGCCAGAAACCGGTCCCCGGTAGCTTGTCTCCTTTCTGGTAAAGAATTGGCTTGGTAGTTTAGTCTGCCCTGTTCCCATGATGCACTGGGCCAGGGACGGACTGATTTGCATATAGCCAGGTTCTGAGCTGGGATGGGGCAGTGAGATAAATAACGGTGATGGATCAAGCCCTGATCTTTGGACTGGGTAAGAGTGGTCTGCTCAATTCAGACACTCTGTTCATCACCACCCCCTTTTGTAAATCGATTTTGGCCACTATAGGTGTGGCAGGGTATACTCAGACATGAGTCCCTTTCTCACTGCTCCATCAGGATTCAAGCAAGCCGGGCCGAAGAGGCTGAAATGCCAGAAACCGGTCCCCGGTAGCTTGTCTCCTTTCTGGTAAAGAATTGGCTTGGTAGTTTAGTCTGCCCTGTTCCCATGATGCACTGGGCCAGGGACGGACTGATTTGCATATAGCCAGGTTCTGAGCTGGGATGGGGCAGTGAGATAAATAACGGTGATGGATCAAGCCCTGATCTTTGGACTGGGTAAGAGTGGTCTGCTCAATTCAGACACTCTGTTCATCACCACCCCCTTTTGTAAATCGATTTTGGCCACTATAGGTGTGGCAGGGTATACTCAGACATGAGTCCCTTTCTCACTGCTCCATCAGGATTCAAGCAAGCCGGGCCGAAGAGGCTGAAATGCCAGAAACCGGTCCCCGGTAGCTTGTCTCCTTTCTGGTAAAGAATTGGCTTGGTAGTTTAGTCTGCCCTGTTCCCATGATGCACTGGGCCAGGGACGGACTGATTTGCATATAGCCAGGTTCTGAGCTGGGATGGGGCAGTGAGATAAATAACGGTGATGGATCAAGCCCTGATCTTTGGACTGGGTAAGAGTGGTCTGCTCAATTCAGACACTCTGTTCATCACCACCCCCTTTTGTAAATCGATTTTGGCCACTATAGGTGTGGCAGGGTATACTCAGACATGAGTCCCTTTCTCACTGCTCCATCAGGATTCAAGCAAGCCGGGCCGAAGAGGCTGAAATGCCAGAAACCGGTCCCCGGTAGCTTGTCTCCTTTCTGGTAAAGAATTGGCTTGGTAGTTTAGTCTGCCCTGTTCCCATGATGCACTGGGCCAGGGACGGACTGATTTGCATATAGCCAGGTTCTGAGCTGGGATGGGGCAGTGAGATAAATAACGGTGATGGATCAAGCCCTGATCTTTGGACTGGGTAAGAGTGGTCTGCTCAATTCAGACACTCTGTTCATCACCACCCCCTTTTGTAAATCGATTTTGGCCACTATAGGTGTGGCAGGGTATACTCAGACATGAGTCCCTTTCTCACTGCTCCATCAGGATTCAAGCAAGCCGGGCCGAAGAGGCTGAAATGCCAGAAACCGGTCCCCGGTAGCTTGTCTCCTTTCTGGTAAAGAATTGGCTTGGTAGTTTAGTCTGCCCTGTTCCCATGATGCACTGGGCCAGGGACGGACTGATTTGCATATAGCCAGGTTCTGAGCTGGGATGGGGCAGTGAGATAAATAACGGTGATGGATCAAGCCCTGATCTTTGGACTGGGTAAGAGTGGTCTGCTCAATTCAGACACTCTGTTCATCACCACCCCCTTTTGTAAATCGATTTTGGCCACTATAGGTGTGGCAGGGTATACTCAGACATGAGTCCCTTTCTCACTGCTCCATCAGGATTCAAGCAAGCCGGGCCGAAGAGGCTGAAATGCCAGAAACCGGTCCCCGGTAGCTTGTCTCCTTTCTGGTAAAGAATTGGCTTGGTAGTTTAGTCTGCCCTGTTCCCATGATGCACTGGGCCAGGGACGGACTGATTTGCATATAGCCAGGTTCTGAGCTGGGATGGGGCAGTGAGATAAATAACGGTGATGGATCAAGCCCTGATCTTTGGACTGGGTAAGAGTGGTCTGCTCAATTCAGACACTCTGTTCATCACCACCCCCTTTTGTAAATCGATTTTGGCCACTATAGGTGTGGCAGGGTATACTCAGACATGAGTCCCTTTCTCACTGCTCCATCAGGAATCAAGCAAGCCGGGCCGAAGAGGCTGAAATGCCAGAAACCGGTCCCCGGTAGCTTGTCTCCTTTCTGGTAAAGAATTGGCTTGGTAGTTTAGTCTGCCCTGTTCCCATGATGCACTGGGCCAGGGACGGACTGATTTGCATATAGCCAGGTTCTGAGCTGGGATGGGGCAGTGAGATAAATAACGGTGATGGATCAAGCCCTGATCTTTGGACTGGGTAAGAGTGGTCTGCTCAATTCAGACACTCTGTTCATCACCACCCCCTTTTGTAAATCGATTTTGGCCACTATAGGTGTGGCAGGGTATACTCAGACATGAGTCCCTTTCTCACTGCTCCATCAGGATTCAAGCAAGCCGGGCCGAAGAGGCTGAAATGCCAGAAACCGGTCCCCGGTAGCTTGTCTCCTTTCTGGTAAAGAATTGGCTTGGTAGTTTAGTCTGCCCTGTTCCCATGATGCACTGGGCCAGGGACGGACTGATTTGCATATAGCCAGGTTCTGAGCTGGGATGGGGCAGTGAGATAAATAACGGTGATGGATCAAGCCCTGATCTTTGGACTGGGTAAGAGTGGTCTGCTCAATTCAGACACTCTGTTCATCACCACCCCCTTTTGTAAATCGATTTTGGCCACTATAGGTGTGGCAGGGTATACTCAGACATGAGTCCCTTTCTCACTGCTCCATCAGGATTCAAGCAAGCCGGGCCGAAGAGGCTGAAATGCCAGAAACCGGTCCCCGGTAGCTTGTCTCCTTTCTGGTAAAGAATTGGCTTGGTAGTTTAGTCTGCCCTGTTCCCATGATGCACTGGGCCAGGGACGGACTGATTTGCATATAGCCAGGTTCTGAGCTGGGATGGGGCAGTGAGATAAATAACGGTGATGGATCAAGCCCTGATCTTTGGACTGGGTAAGAGTGGTCTGCTCAATTCAGACACTCTGTTCATCACCACCCCCTTTTGTAAATCGATTCTTTCAGATTGGTCAGCCTTTAAGGCAGAGTTCGAGCGGGTGTTTGACCGTAGAGCTACGACCTTTAGTGCAGATAGGGAACTGCTAGAACTACGACAAGGGAGAAAAGATCTGATCACGTATTTGACCACCTTTAACAGGTTGATTGCCGAGACTGAATGGCCCGAGGAAAAGAGGATGTCTTTATTTTATCAGGGGTTAAGAGATGAGCTCAAAGATGTCATAGCACAGATAGATCCTCAGCCTACTACTTGTGCTGCTATGATCAATCTAACTCTGAGATTGGATGGCCGAATGACGGACAGAGGTGGGGATAGAAGGAGATGGGACAGGGGGTCGTATAGGTATGACAGATTCCCCAGTAAACCAAGCTCGCAGCCTGAAACGGGAGTAGAACCTATGGAAATAGGGGCTGTTAGATCTTCCCTGTCTAAAGAAGAAAGACATACCAGGCGCATACAAGGGTTGTGTATGTATTGTGGGAAAAGGGGGCATTTTGTGAGGAGTGTCACCACAATCCCAGCATAGAGTGGAAAACTAAGACCATCGCTTTCACATCTGTAGATTGCGTGGAGCATATATTCCCTTTACATCAGGTAGCCGTTTCAGCTCTGTCCCAGGCATATGTGGTGGCCACGGCAGCAGAGAAAGAGGTGTCACTGCCGGTGGAATACATACAGTATGAGGATGTTTTCAGTGAGCAAATGGCGGAAACCCTACCCCCACACAGAGAGTATGATTGCCGCATTGATTTGGTTGAAGGGGCGACTATACCTTCGTGTAGGGTGTATGCTCTTTCGGAGCCGGAAACCAAACACTTGAGGGGGTATTTGGATCATTACCTGGAGATAGGGTTCATTCAGCCGTCTAGGTCTCCTGCTGCTTCTCCCCTTTTCTTCATTTCAAAAGCAAATGGTGATCTGAGGGCTTGTGTTGACTACCGAATCCTCAATAAGAACACTGTGAGGAACCGGTACCCGTTGCCCTTAATCTCGGTGTTACTAGACCAGGTAAAAGAAGCTCAGATATACACTCGCTTGGACCTACGGGGGGCGTACCACCTAGTACGTATAAGGAGTGGTGATGAGTGGAAAACCGCTTTTAAAACCAGATACGGGCTGTACGAATACAGGGTCATGCCTTTCGGCCTGTGTAACGCTCCTGCAGCTTTTCAATTCTTTTTGAATGATGTATTGAAGGACTTTGTGGATTTATTTGTCGTGGTTTATATCGATGACATTTTGATATATTCTGCGAATCCGAAAGACCATGTGGGTCATGTTTGCAAGGTGCTGGCTAGACTAAGGGTGCACAAATTGTATTGCAAGCTTAGCAAGTGCGAGTTCGGAGTGAGGCAGGTGGAATTCTTGGGAGTGATGTTGTGTCCGGAAGGGTTGCAGATGGCCGACAGGAAGGTACTCGCAGTACAGAACTGGCCAACACCTAAGACAGTGCGGGAAGTGCAATGCTTCCTAGGATTTGCGAACTATTATAGGCGTTTCATCCTACAGTTCTCCAAGATAGCAGTCCCCATCACCAGACTGTTAAAGAAAGGTTGCGTTTTCCAGTGGACCACAGAGGCTAATGAAGCTTTCGTGTTCTTAAAAAAGGCCTTCACTGAAGCTCCTGTCTTGTCCCATCCTCGTTCAGAAGAACCGTACATAGTAGAGGCAGACGCATCAGATGAGGCGATAGGGGCTATACTGTCTCAAAGGGATCAGGTCACAGGACAGCTACACCCTGTCGCTTATTTGTCAAAGAAACTGAACTCCGCTGAACAACATTATACCATAGCTGAAAAAGAGCTGCTGGCTATTAAAAAAGCTTTTGAGGAGTGGCGGCATCACTTGTGGGGAGCTAGGCACCCTATCACCGTGTACACAGATCACAGAAATCTGCAATATATGAGAACAGCAAGACATCTCTCTCAAAGGCAGATGAGGTGGATGCAATTTTTTGCAGAATACGACTTTGTGGTGACTTTCCGCCCTGGAGTGGAAAACCATAAAGCAGATTCTTTGTCCAGGTTAGATTCGGGAGAATCTTGTTCTATTGAGGCCGTGCCTGGCACGATAATAGATCCCTCCAAGGTAGTGGGGGCCATAGCGATTGACAGGTTTTTGGAGACAGTTAAGGAACATCACACAGCTGGTGAATGGAATGCATGGGTGAATAAAGACGGAGAAAGATCTCTGCGACAAGGGTTACCGTTTCACCATTCTAAACTGTTTGTACCTACCTCCTCTCTCCAGAAAGAGGTGTTTACCTGGTGTCATCTATCGCCTTTGGCTGGGCATCAGGGTATCAAGAAAACGCAGGAGCTTATCCTAAGACACTTTTGGTGGCCATCACTCAAAAAAGATGTAGCTAACTGGGTGGCGGAATGCGAGGAATGTGCTAGGGCAAAGGGCGAAACGGGTGGTAAAAAAGGGAAACTCATCCCCATGCCTACGCCAAACAGCCCTTGGTCCCACATCAGTTTGGATTTCATCACTGGATTGCCTCCTGAAAAAGGGTTTTCGGCTGTGTTGGTGGTGATAGACAGCCTTACGAAGTTAGGTCATTTTATTCCTTGCTGTAACCTTCCCACGGCCAGTCAAACTGCTCAACTCCTCCTGTCGAATGTGATCAAGCTGCATGGAGTACCAAAGACTATAGTGTCAGACAGGGGACCGCAGTTTATCGCCAGGTTTTGGAAGATGTGGTGTAAGGCTTTACACATAAATTCTTCCCTTTCGACCTCTTTCCATCCGCAAACCGACGGGCAGACCGAGAGGCTAAACTAAACCTTGAAAAAATACTTAAGATGCTATGCCAAGGAGGCACAGGAATCATGGGTGGATATGTTGTGGATGGCTGAATTGTCGTACAACAATTCGTGGCACAGCTCGATTGGTCTGTCTCCCTTTCATGCTACCTACGGGTTTGATGCTGAGATTCTGCCTGTCAACTTTCCTGGGGAGGTTAGCAATCAGCCTGAGGTATTGAAGACAGTCAGGAAACTACACACTTTACAGAAAAAGGTGAGACGACACTTGATCCAGGCTAAGGAAGTGTACAAGAGGTGGGAGGACAGACACAGACGTGATGGACCTCAATACCAGGTGGGAGACAAGGTGTGGTTATCAACCAAGAACATTAAGTTCAAGTTACGTAGCATTTTTCATCCTAGATTTATTGGGCCATACACTGTACTGAAGCGTATCAATCCTGTCGCCTACAAGTTGCGCTTGCCTGGGTCATTAAGGATACACCCCGTGTTCCATTGTAGTCTTCTGAAGCCGGCTGTGGGAGCCAGACGGCGGGCTCCCCCTCCGGTGTTATGCTATGGGGGACTGGAATATGAGGTGAGGAGCATTAAGGATTCCAAGTATCGTAGGGGACAGCTGTGGTATTTGGTGTCCTGGAAGGGGTATACGACTGAAGATGATTCCTGGGAATCCAGCAGAGATGTGCATGCTCCGGCGGCAGTGCATTCCTTTCATCATAGGTTCCCTACCAAGCCTGGGCCGGGGAGCCGCTAGGAAGGGGGATGTACTGTCAGGATTCGCCCCTCGTAGGTCCGCCATCATGGGAACTACATTTCCCATGAGCAGTAGGGGCATCAGGAAGTGACTTAACGAGGAACGGAAGCCATGTTCCTTGCGCGTAATTTTGTATTGTTGGGACCTTCGGCGGCGCTCGGAGGTGTTCTCCTGGAGGTGAACGTCTGGTTTACAGGACGAGGTGCTTCCTTCGGATGTTTGCCGTTTTCGTGAGTAATGAACAGCTGCGCTGTTCGGCACCGGCTGGTGTCCTGTTTCTTTAGGCTGCTTTAAGTGGCAGCGGCTGTTTTCCCGTGAACTCCTCCGTAGCCTTCAGGCATACCGGGTCAGAGTGCAGCTGCCTCTGTCTCCGGTTACTTTCTAGTAGTGTCTTGCCCACCGAACATTACAGCGGGTTACTGTGAGTAGGTGCCACGTAACGCCAGCTGTGTGGGGAAAGCGCTACTCATCTGCAAAGACTTTACAGCGGGTTACAGCGTGCTTGGAGGCAGCGTAACACCGTCTGTGTTTGGATTGGGCTATTGGCAAAGACTGTACAGCGGGTTACTGCGAGCCAGGAGGCAGCGTAACGCCGGCTGTTATTGGGATCCATTGTTTCTGTTCGTTAAGAAGGAGCGGAGCTTGGCGGTGGACGCAACCGCAGGTTACCGTGTCTGGGAGTCCGCATTTGCAGTGTGGATGGTGCTGTGATGATAACAGCATTTGTTTTGCTTGGATGCTATGTTTATAAAACTTTTCCTTGCTAGGTAGGGGGTAACTCACCTTACAGGTTCTCTATTCAGGCCCTGGGTTCATGTCGACATCCTTGCATGAGATGAGAATAATCTGCTACATGTCTGATATGTACAAGCATTGAAAGAAGGGTGATCAGTCCTGTGAAGTGACTAAATTGCATAACAGGGTATGGTGTGTGTAAATGCTTATTCATATATAGTACGCGAGCCTAACTTACAGACTCTGATATATATATTTTGCTTTCTTCTTCAGATGGTGTCATATGGGGGTCTTTGTTGATGTTAGTTTAATACGGGTACCAAGGACACACAGGTATTCTTGACCTTCATGACTTAGCGAGAATTGAAGAGAGTAGAATTGCTTGCCAGTGTCTTATCTTTGTGTTTATGTTTTTCAGAGCCTTTGTCCCTGCTGACCCCTCCCCTACCTGGTGTCCCTCGCTTGATAACTCGAAGACCCTGGGGGGTAACCCCATGTCAGGGTACTTGGGGATGTCAGGAGATGGTCCTTTGTTCTTCTGCTGCTGAACCCTGCGGAGCCAGTCCTGACATTCTCTGCCTTCCCATGTTTCCTGCAGGGCGATAACATGGTGGGCTGAGAGAAAAGTCTCCCTGTTTCTATCTCCTCTTTTGGATCGTAGCCCGGCAATGTTCCATGATAGGATCACAATCTTATTCTCCCCTGCAGTGGGTTTTAATTCCTTATTTACCTTTTTCCCTATACATACTAGCTGTGTTGTAGGTGCGTTAGTAGCCCCACCTTCCACTGTGGTACTCATAGCTGGAGATTCCAAAGCTAAGGAGCCCCCCTCAACTACTGGTTTTAAAGTGGGACTACAACTCCTCTGTACCCCTTGACTAGGAAAAGAAATTGGAGATATATCACCTAAAGGTATGGTGCTAGTTACCACTAGGGGACAAGCAGGACCCTGTAAACGAAGTTCAATGGGCGGGCACACACTATTCGTGTCCAGTGAGCTAGCTAGTCCAGGTTCTGAGATCTCCCCGTTCCCCCGTATCTTATTGCTACCATGTGGGAGTCAGTCGACCCCCTCCATCCCCATAAGTGAGGAAAAGCGATTTGAGGTGGGAATGTTGAACATGGGATACATGTCAGAACAAAAATTCTGTTTTCCCTTTCTCGGGGGGTTACTCACCAACGCTTTAGGATAAAAATAACTTAAATCTTTGGCGACTATGCCTCCCACGTGATCCCCGGTGAACCAGTCTCGAATGTAATTGGTGGCCCTATGATCCCTGAAATTTATAGTAATTATGTCCCCAAGAATATCCTTTGGTCTTCTACCGACCCAGCCCAACCTTCTAACGAATAAAATTTCGCCATCTAGATTAGGCGGTAGTGGCCTGTGGACTCTTAGCCAATAAATGACTTTATTCTTAAGAGTCTGGTAGCTTTCGAATGTTCCAGCTGCTAACTCAGGTACCCCTGTTAGGACAATGACAAGAGGTTTAGCCTCGGGTGGGAGGTCTATATGTCGAGCAGGCCCTAACGTCTGCTTATCTTTATCGGTAGTCCTCTGAGTGTTAGCCAAAGTTTCATTACCTTTCCTATTTACTTGTCTATTGTCAGGTGTTTTCATGTGGTTAGTAGGGTCAGAGGTGTTTTGTATTATGGGGTTGCACGTTTTAATGTTGTCAGGGATCTTAGGCTGTGGCTTACTATTGATCACCTTTTCAGGGGCTTTGGGCACTATATGGGCTAACCTCGACTCTGATGTGTTTGGGGTATAACTTTTAATTGCCATATCTTTTAATAAATTAGAGCTGGCAATCCCTATGTCTGAAATGGCTCCTAATTGCTCCATCATGCGTTTCACCCTCTCAATTAAAGGCAAGAGCAAAGATTTAACTAATAACTCAATGTTATTCGTTATCGCTTGCACAAAGCCTGTATTTAACTGGCTTTGAGTAGCTTCACTTAATTCTAGACTTTTGGATGTAGTAGGAGTCCCTTCTGCACTGTAAACTTTTGCTCGACTTCCTTTGTGCTTTACCCCACCCCTCTTTCTTTTCGTGGGAATGGGCTGCCCTGGTTCCCTGATAGTACTTGAATTTTCTGGGACTTGATTACCAGAAATTAATAGTAATGAATCATCCGACAAAGAAGGAGATTTCTGGCCCAGACTAATATCGGTGCTAAAGGAATCACTATGGGTCGGTGGAGTTACTGGCAGATCTTGTAATTGTAGGGGTATTCCTAGACTACCAATTGGTTCAGATCGAGTATTAACCTGCGTTGGGGTCTTTGCTGATTGAAAAATCCCTAAAGAGGATCTTTTCTTCTGACATTCATAAGAGATGCTCCGTTCAGTTAACATAATTTATTTTTCTAACACTGACGTGGCTCTAGTGAGAAACGCATCCAGAGTCCCTTGAACAGAGCCACCTGTTAAAGATCGTCGGCCTGGGTTCAGTGTATTAGACATAGTGAACACAAAAAGATAGCCAATTACAAGTCTGTGTGTCACTAAATTACCTTGTTACCAGTGCCAAAGTCTTAGATCGTAAATCTTGATTGCAAACAGTCCCGCAGAGGTTAAGGGGGTGGCCCAGCCCAGCCGCGGCCAGCCCCGGACGGCCACAGATGGCCCGCCCTTTGCCCGGGCTTAGCCCGGCGTCGCCCGCGCGAGTCCCGCGACGCGGAAGGAGCTCTGTTCTTTTCAGCGCCTTCCGGGCGCGTCAGTAGGCGGAAGAGGGCGGAGTCAGGTCGCAAAGGATTGTGGGGGATGTAGTCCCCCCGCTCGGCGGCCGCGTGGTGTTCCTGTCGTGGCGGTGGGGGGGGAACCAACAGCCGGTGGTGAAGCAAGCGCTGGTAGTGCTGTGGCCGGTGATGCCTACAAACACTGGGATTCTGCTGCCCACTGTAGGTATTTGCACAAGAGAGAAGTTGCCCCATCCACTCCCACAGGCCAGACGTGTCTGCCCGCCGCTGCGCAAACAAGCCTCTCTGCTCACCTTCTGCCACGAGGGCTCACCACATGCCGAAGCAACCTCCTCAGCCATCGTTGGATTCCATGGCACAGGCGTCCAGCGCATTCTGCTGCACCACGCTTAGGAGTCATGTCTGTACAGCCAGCTGCCTTTGGTGCACATGCGTTCCAGCTGAGCTCACAATTCAAATCGGGTCTTGATTGTCAGGATGGTGTATCGAGGACACGCATCATTGCAGGCTGCACACCCGCTCAGCTTTGGTGGCACTAACTAATTGGAACTCAAGTTATCGCCACGTGGCGGGAGCCCCGTGTCGAGCAAAGTGCCTCGGCTTCCACCAACTCTGTGTACTTTAAGTCATGGGAGAGAATGGAAATGGCCTCCAGCACGTGCGCCCGGCCCTTTATATTGGCAGGGTCACATGTTCTGTGATGACTGTGCTGCTTGAGTGTGGTGTGGGTGTAAACCAGCTGTGAGGGAGTGGCTGTGGCATGCTGACATCTAGACCCGTGATCAGCAGATCACTACAGGGAAGACCTGGGAAATGTAGCGTTGCCGTTCCTCCCTGTTAGCGTAAGTGAATGGGCTGACCTGGCGTATGCCAGTCCTGCGTGAGGCTGTGAACAATGATTTCGTAACTCTGGGCGTGGTTCAGTCCTGGGCTGTATGAGGAATCAACTGATGCGGGTGTCTCTGTTATAGTGTTGCCGCCACCCGGGGCGCAAGCGCCAATGTGTCACCCTGTGACTTAAGTCCCACAACATGGCCAACATGGAAGGTGGGGGGAATCACGGACCCTACATTCATCCATACTTTCACACATGAAAGATCATGGACATGACATATCTGTGTGGATATGAATGTTTATTGCACATTCAGTGGAGTGTTGCAGCATTAGCAATACAGGGCCATGCAAAGCCCAAATTTCAGTTTTTGGCACATGGAGGGCAGCCAATTAGAGCCAAGCTCGTGCTCGGGGTTAGGCTCCGCCAACATATGTACTTACCAAACACTCTGCCACTTATAAATTCACTATAAACTCTCCTTGCAGGACTCTAATGATCCAGTCTCTACCTATGTACTTATACAATGACCCAGACAAAGTTAAATAACCAAAGTCTTCCCCTCTGCAAGAGGTAACATGGTTGTGTGCGCTGTCCACAGCACATTGTAATGTAGGGAGGCCCAGAGGCATCATGCATACATAATGAACTCACGGACACAGTTAGATAGATAGTGGAACTGGATACTGGCACGTGCGCTTGGCCCCTTTTTATTACCAGGGTCACATGTCCAGTGACGTTTGTGCTGGATGGGTGTGGGGTGAGTGTATGAAAGCCCTCAGGGAATGGTTAGTGCTAGCAACAAGTAGAACAGTAATTATCAGATCATACACAGAGATTCAATCATAAAGGGTCTATGACTTGTGCTGCACTAAGGTTGGGGCACAAGATATCAAATAATACACAAAATAATCTATTGTAAAGTGTCCATGAGTTGTGGTGCACTGAGGTAGGGGCATCAGAAGCATTCAGCAATAGCGACTCGATCTGAATTGTGAGCCCTGCTGTCCGCAGTGTAGGACGGAGGCAGCGGTCAGCAAGGGCCCACAGCCACGTGGTGTTGAGTTGAGCTGTACAGTTAGTGGCACCAGAAGCATTCAGCGTGTGCGCAGCCTGCGATGATGCGTGGTCCGGGCGTCCGCGCTGGTAACAATGTCTATTGCCTACTGGACTGAGTCATCTGCAACTGCGACTCGATCTGGACTGTGAACCCTGCTGTCCACAGTGTACTTCGAAGGCAGTAGTCTGTAGAGACATAACTCTGTAGTGCTGTGCCGCTGGGTTCGCAGGGGGCCTGTGTCGAGGAGGCTGGAGATCATAGCAGCGGCCTCGTGACAGGGTGAGAGCCTTCGCTTTGGCAGACGCGTTGGCCTTCACAGAAGTGGACCACACCCAAAGCCCTGGCCTATTTATTCCCACTCCTACGCTGGAGTGGCGTATGTTGGACCAGCCCACTCTGCTTCCACTTACTAGGGAGGCCGACACAGCTACATGACCGAGATCTTCCTCACTGCCTGAGGTAACATGGTTGAGCCCACTGTCCACAACACTAAAAGCTCCAGCAGTATATGTACACATGAAGAGGTTTTTGCTCTGCATAGTGAGGTCTGTCCAGCACATCACCACTACACTTGGCATTGTGTGCATTGTTATTAATGCGTGACTTGTATCCTTCACACATACTTGGTTGCCACATCTCCCAACATTCAGCTATTGTGTGGCTGAGGGGCCAGCCATTTTGTGAAGGTCTACTGTCCTGTTCTGCGCTGCCTCGGTAGTAGTAGGGGGGAGGGCGGTCCGGGGGTGGGGAGTACCTTGGGGTGGTGGCGATGGGTGTTGTGGCCTTCTTGGGTGTCGGAGCTGCATGATCAATAGCTCTATGACATGTGTTGGTCTTCAGATGTTGTTCTGGGCTGGGCTCTCTTTCATACTGTAGGTAGTCGTCCTGCTTTACACCAGTAAAAAGCAGATGTTAAATTCTTACTGCTAACGCGGCATATTGCCTTTTTTTGGATTGCATCGCAGATTTGGCTGGTCGTTGAAGATATCGGGAAGTGGTGTTTTCGTGTTATTTTTGGACGGGAACGCCTACTCTGCATAGCATTAGCGTTAATTGTCGCTCTCATTTGTGGCGATGTTTTTTGTGGAAACTATCGCTGGAAAACTGGCGATATCAGCAGTTTTCACCAGGTTGAGAATGGGATGATAATTTTAAATTACTGAAAAAACCAGAGGTTTAATGAACATTATAATTAGAAATTATCATTTAAAAAACCCTTGAAATTCACAAAAAAACATAGGTTTCAGGGACATTATAGTTAGTTGGACATTTCACTCGAACAAAACCAGAGAAATTTGGCTGTTATAGTTAGTAGAGCTAACTATAACTCGCGCCCCGCAATGCACTGCTGATGACGTCACATATTACATCACTCATGACAGGGTCAGTGACATCACGGATGACATCTTAAATGACATCATGGATGACATCATCCAAGTGATAATTTTATGCACCTCCTCGCACCCTAATATAAGCTTTGATACACCCACTCTAAAATACAGACTACTATTTTTGAAACCATAGACAAACCAATAGTAGTTACTACATACCCACTGACTGATTCCTAGGTATACACACACATCCATTCATTCACCCATACAGTCACTCATATATGCAGTCACTCATAAATACAGCACTATCATATGCACTCATACACCTATACAATCACACACTGCCACTCATCCATAGAGTTATTCACACACCTAGCCAGTCATGTAAAGAATCAATAGGACGCCATTTACTCACCTATACAGTTATACATTCACTACCTAACCTATTCATACAGATACTAACATATACTTACACTTTTATACAATCACTGACACAAGCACACACTCATTTACACAGCCACTCTCACAACCGCTCAATCTCACATATAGTCATTTATATACTCCAGCACTCACATATACTGCCTTTCACATATGTAGTTACTCACACATATACCACTGAGACATCCATTCACTCACCAACACACCCATACACACACTAACCCACCCATACAGCTATTTCCACATGCACTATTGAACCCATACACCCAGTGAATCATCCACTCACACATGTATGCAGAAAATCACACATCCCCACCCACCCACACAAACACTGAGGCACCCATACAGATACTCATGCAACCAATAAATAACCTATCTAGACACTCATGTAGCTACTCACCAACCCATGCAGCAGCTTACACAACAACAGACAGACAGATACAGACATTCACACAGTTTAGTCACTACCCCTTGCATTCAGTAAGACACAATTAATCACTCACTGATACAGTCAGTCAAACACCTATTAAATCCTCCACCCAGACACTTATACACCCACTCATTCTTCAATACTCCTTGGCATATATATAAAACATTTAAACTTTATAGAAACACACATTCACTGGATGATGTCATCAGTGATGTCATCTGTGATTTCATTTGAGATGTCACCAGTGATGTCATCACTGATGTCACTGACCATGTCATGAGTGATGTAATATGTGACGTCATCAGCAGTACATTGCGGGGGCGCGAGTTATAGTTAGCTCTACTAACTATAAAGGCCGAATTTCTCTGGATTTGTAAGAGTGAAATGCCCAACTCACTATAACGTCCCTGAAACCTATGGTTTTTTCAGTGAATTTCTAAGGTTTTTTAAATGCTAATTTCAACCTATAACGTTCCTGAAACCTATGTTTTTTTTCTGTGAATATATATATATATATCAGAGTCAGGCACGCAATGCCCATTGGACTCAAAAGGCTTCAGCCCCCCCCCGTCATGTGTGTCAGCCCGGGCTGAGACAGCTTTCCGGGCACACAGACGGTTTTTGAGCTGCTGTAGGCTGGCTGGTCTGGCATCCGTCTTATTTTAGCAGCACCCGAGTACTTCACAGGTCTTTAAAAGACCATTTACTTGTTAACAGGGCTTTGTTGTTCTATCACCCCTTCTTAGAGCCCCTGCTTCTTCACTCTGCCAATGGTGCACAGACAGAATAGTGAGTTTAAAATGTCGACATACACAAATATCGAGTTGGAAATATCATGACGCAGAAATATCAACAGCAAGAATATCATGGTCAAGAATATCGACTTGGAGGTAAGAAATATCGTTTTTAAAAATATCAAAGTCATTAAAATTGTTTGCAAAAATATAGTTGTTTAAAATATCGATGTTTTAATTAGTGTTATGTATTTTAGTATGTATTTTAAAAGTCGTTGAACTATTTTTTTTGTAAAAGTATTGCTTTTGTTTTTAATATGTGTTACATTTTTAGTAGTTATTAATTTTATTTTAATTAAACTTGTGTTTTTTCGTTCCGTAGCTGGTTGTTGGTTTATATTGGAATAGGGTGGGAAGTAATTTAATTATAATAAATTAATTATAATGTTTTATTTATTAATATTTATTTAATTTACATTTTATAGTGTTAATTATGAGAATTAATTTATTATTACTTAATTATTAATTGGTTGGTAATTATTATTAATTAGTTAATTGGTAATTAATTGTGTTATTTTTTTAGGAGCGTGTGGTGGTGTTTATAGGGGAATAGGGTGGGAAGTAATTTATTATAATGAATTAATAATTATTTGTTAATTAATGCTAATAATTAATTAAAATGTAAATATGGTAATTGTGTAATTAATTTAAGATGTGAGTTGTGGGGTTTATAGTGTAAAGGGTGGGAAGTAAATTATTTAAAATTAAAATACGTTGTTTTTAATTTATATTAATTTATTAATGTAAAATTAGTTATGGAAATTGTGTAATGATTTTTAGTTGTGGGTTGTGTTTATCGGGGTACAGGGTGAAAGGTAATTTATGTTTAATTAATATTCAGTTGATCGTTAATATTAATTCAACAATTTATAAATATTTATGGTAATTCTTTATTTTTATTTTAAGTTTGTGTTTTGGTTTTATTGGGGTAACTTTTGGGGTAGATTAATTTGTATCTGTTTAAATTTGTTTTTTAATTAATAATAGCTCTTGAATTGAAAATGAATTATGTCAATAATGGAGGTACATTTTTTTTAATTTAGATGTTTGTAGTGAATTGTGTGGTGCTATAGGGCAGAATATAAAAAAAATACATTTATGTAATAATTAATGTTTTTTATTCTAAATAATTTCTATTAAAATAGTCACTTGTTTGCAAATTATTTTTTTATTTAATAAAATTCTTTCTAGGTATTTGTTAGATTTGTTAACATTAAATTATGTTTCTATCTTTTGTAAATTTGTTATATAAGTTTTCTTTTTTTGTTTTTTTAAATCTTACATGTTGTATTTGATATTTTGTTTGTTTTTAAATTTGAACTGACTCCAATGGGAATATAAATGTTTACCCCTCTGCTATCCAACACTTCCCCAACTGTTGCACTCACTGGAGTGGGAATAGTAATTTTTACCCCTCCGCCATCCAACACTTTCCCTATTGTTGCACTCCTTAGCGTGGGAATTGTCATTTTTTCTCCTCCGCTATCCAACACTTTCCCTTCTGTTGCACTCACTAGAGTGGGAATAGTAATTTTTACCCCTCCGCTATCCAACACTTTCCCTACTGTTGCTCTCACTGGAGTGGGAATAGTAAGTTTTCCCTCTCCGCTATCCAACACTTACCCTACTGTTGCATCACTGGAGTGGGTATAGTCGTTTTTACCCCTCCACTATCCAACATTTTCCCTACTGTTGCACTCACTGAAGTGGGAATATTAAGTTTACCACTCCACTATCCAACCCTTTCCCTACTGTTGCACTCACTGGAGTGGGAATAGTCATTTTTACCCCTCGGCTATCCAACCTTTTCCCTACTGTTGCACTCACTGGAATGGGAAAAGTAAGTTTTACCCCTCTGCTATCCAACACTTTCCCTACTGTTGCACTCGCTGGAGTGGGAATAGTAATTTTGACTCCTCTGCTATCCAACACTTTCCCTAATGTTTCACTCACTGAAGTGGGAATAGTAATTTTTACCCCTCCGCTATCCAACACTTTCCTTACCCCTAGGCTATCCAACACTTTCCCTCCTGTTGCACTCACTGGAATGGGAATAGTAATTTTTACTCCTCCGCTATCCAAAACTTTCCCTAATGTTTCACTCACTGGAGTCGGAATAGTAATTTTTACCCCTCGCTATCCAACACTTTCCCTACTGTTGCACTCACTGGAGTGGGAATAGTAATTTTTACCCCTCGGCTATCCAACCTTTTCCCTACTGTTGCACTCACTGGAATGGGAAAAGTAAGTTTTACCCCTCTGCTATCCAACACTTTCCCTACTGTTGCACTCGCTGGAGTGGGAATAGTAATTTTGACTCCTCTGCTATCCAACACTTTCCCTAATGTTTCACTCACTGAAGTGGGAATAGTAATTTTTACCCCTCCGCTATCCAACACTTTCCTTACCCCTAGGCTATCCAACACTTTCCCTCCTGTTGCACTCACTGGAATGGGAATAGTAATTTTTACTCCTACGCTATCCAAAACTTTCCCTAATGTTTCACTCACTGGAGTCGCAATAGTCATTTTTACCCCTCCGCTATCCAACACTTTCCCTACTGTTGCACTCACTGGAGTGGGAATAGTAATTTTTACCCCTCGGCTATCCAACCTTTTCCCTACTTTTTGCACTCACTGGAATAGGAAAAGTAAGTTTTACCCCTCTGCTATCCAACACTTTCCCTACTGTTGCACTCACTGGAGTAGGAATAGTATTTTTTCCCCATTCACTAACCAACATTTTCTCTACTGTTGCACTCACTGGAGTGGGAATAGTTATTTTTACCCCTTTGCTATCCAACACTTTCCCTAATGTTGCACTCAATGGAGTGCGAAATGTAAGTTTAAAGACTATTAAATATTTTAATTTATAATATAATGCTATTTTTTATTAGATTTTGTTTTATAGCTGTTTGTATATATATATATATATGTACATATATATGTACGTTATACATTTATAAAAAATGTAAAATACATTTTAATGAATAGTTGATTTATTTTTTTAAAGTTAATACATATGTATATATATATATATATATTACATTTTATATATGTATGTTCAATTTTTTTTATTAAATCTATTTCTTATATTTGTAAAAATGTATATTACATCCAAAAATGTTTTTTTAAGTTAATGTTTTTAATATATTTAACATTATTTGGTTTTATAGAAAAAAAATGATATTTTGAAAATCTATATTCTTTACATCGATATTTGTTTTCCCTATATTTTTATACTGACCATTATAAATATTGAATGTTGATATTTTTTACATCGATATTTATGCCTCGATATTTGTGTATGGGGATATTTTGGGAGTTGATATTCTATCAGTGATACGAGTTTAAAAGTTTGGTTGTCTCTATATATTAGTGCGTGTGTACGTTTGTCTTGTGTAAGTGTGGCTATTTTCTTTAGGCTATTCTCATTATAGAACATATCATTTTGGTTGCCTCTTGTTCGCATACACGTGTTTTAAGGTGGGCATATGCTATTTCTTCAATCAGGCAACGCAGAAGACACATGTCGTAAAACCACGGAGCTCCTACAGTACGTGAAGAGAGTCGCAGCCATGTTGAGATCAGGCACAACTTCATCCAAATCTGCTAATATTCTCCTTACCCATTTTATGCACAACATAACAATGCAGAATTATTACAGATAACTACTTTATAAGGCATTCGTGACGTACACTTAACTAATAGTCGATTACGCATACGTTTAGCCCTCTAGGTGGTAAAGGTAAATCCCCCGGCTACAGACATAGCGTAAACCGAGCTCGTTGAATGGCGCAGACGCGTAAGGGATCCGGATGCTGGCTGCATGCGCAGGCGGCCTGCGCGCGGTGGAATCGCCTCAGTGCGCAGGGGCGACGGGTCCCGGATCGTAGCCTCAGACGCGCACGCGCAGTCCCCCGGATGGTGGTCGGCTCACGCAGCCCCCTCAGGCAGACACAGAGCAGAGCCGGCGCGAGAGAAGATGGCGGCGACCGAGGCCAGGCTCCCGTAAAGGTGGCGAGGAGAGGGGAGGAATCCCGGATAGGCTCCGAGAGTGAGTTCGGTGTTAAAAAGATGTGGGCAGTGTTGGGATGGGAACAATGATGGATGTTGCAGAAAGACAAGTGAAAGGCTTCGGCCAATGTGTAGTGGGGTGGGGGCAGGGATGAGATTTTTCAATTATGGGTCAATAAGGGGGTGGGGGGCTTTATCAAGCGATGGAAATGGAAGCAAGATTGGGCTTGGGAGGAGGAATTGGTTTAAAGATTGTAGAAGGGAGAAAACAGAGGAAGAGATGGATGTTAGGATAATGTTCCGCCTGCATCATATGGATGCAGGGGCGGCTTAGGGATCAGAGAGGAGTGAGTCTGAGGTCGAGCTTTCTGGCAGAATGGAGGATTCAGGGATGAAGATTGTGTCATCAAAGAGGACTTGGGTGGCGGTGGAATTTGTCCTGAGGCGGAGGGTCAAGCTTAAAAGGAGACTGATGGCGTGGGTTACTGCAGGGTGGAATAGGAAGGAAGACATAGGACTTAGTTAGACATCGTTGTGGAATGGGCACATAATGGTGGATGGGTTGAGGTGCAGTGGTGCGAGATGAATTAGGATCAGGCAGTTACATTCATAACTATATAAAGTGGGATAGTGTTGTGGGGCAACTGGTTAAACCCGTGGGGACACGCACGGTGTGTCGGTGAAGTATGGGCTTGGGGCAGAACTTGGAAGTGATGCATGTAGGTATGAGATTTCAAGATGGGCCAGGGAGGGTGGCGCTGTAAATATTGAAATAGGGTTAAGGATAGAAAACAGTTTTGGGGAGGTGAAGCCAGGATAAATTGAGGTAAGGTTGTGGCATAAGAATGAAGTGGTGGCAATGTTGAAAGGTCAAACATGAGGTGGTCGGGTGTATTTAGAATTCCGTGGATGGAGGAATAGCTGGGATATATATGGTCGTGGACGAGTGTGAGCAGAGAGGCTTGATGCTGAACACGAGTGACGCGGGTAATTGTGTGTTTTTTGGCCAGAATAAGCTAGAAGGATCGAGACAGATCGGTGAAAGGGAGTCCGCTTTAACGTATTTAAGCATTTTGGATGGAGGTGGGAGAACAGTGTTGTTCTTGGATCTAGGTTGTGAGAGAAAGTTGAGATGGGATTGGGAAGGAATTGTAAATAATGGGACAATAGTGGTTACAGAATCAAGAAGGTACAAGCAGATAAAGTGGGCAGCCAATGGTAAGTAGAAATAAAGAAGAGAATACAATGTTCACCCAGTTGTAGACACTATGTTTGAGTAAATGGTGCTGTAAGAAGTATTTCACATCATGGACTGCTTTTCACTCTCACAATGATGTATTCCTCTGTGCTGTTCTGAGTCGAATACCTTTCAGATTCTGGCCACGGCATATAACTTAAGCACTTAGATTGTCTTCTATTGATCTCCATGTTTGGCTTATTGTTCTAGCCTATTTTGTGGAGTCCCGGCGTTTTATGTTTACGGTGGCGCATTTGTTATGTTATGTTATAAAAATATTTCTAGAGCGCACTAACACCGGTTGGTTGCTTGGCGCTGTGATCAGCAATAACATGAACATAGAGGGAAGAGGGTTATGAAAATGCTTGTCTGAACAGCCAGGTCTTCAAGGCTTTCCGGAAGGAGAGGAGATCTTGCTATCCTGTCTGGTCACTTACTGCCAATGGGAGCCGGTATATTTGTTTTCTTTTACGGTTATGCTCCACACAAAACACTTGGACTTTATAGAGATTTGTATTACTAGGAAACTAAAAGAAAATATCATTTTGAACACCAGAGTAGGGTTGGAGTGTTCTTTATGGATATGGAGATAGTGTTCCTGTTCTTGGGTGCAAAACATGGCGAATGGCTGTTATTTTCAATTTTTACCTATTTGCACTATGCAGAATACCAAAAGACATGATGGCTTTGTAAATAATACAACTGGTTTTAAAGATGGTATGGACCGGCAAGAGAAGTAAGTGGCGTTCTATCAGAATGTTCGTGATGTGGTCATATTTTTTCAAACCACGAAAGAGATGTGCTGCTGTGTCTAGAATTCCCTTGACCAGCTCTAGTGCGAAGTGTTAAGAGGTTGCAGGGCATTGCCATCATTCAGCAGCGATAGTATGATAGCATGAACATCAGTTCCCAAGTCACTTTGTGGGTGATGCAGTTTCACTTTGTTTAGCAGGAGCTGGTACACAGCCATCTCTTTTTTTTTTTTTACTATACAGTGTATTCCATGAGAACAATGCTTGTGTTCAGGTGACTTGGCTTTGGGTGAATGTTTGGGTTTGAAGCAGTCGTGTGATTAAAATAAATACCATTATTCTCAATGTTAAGGTTCACTCTTTTTGTTTACCGAAGGTTTTATATGCAAACGATTTTCCTGCATCCATCAAGTTATTTCAGCTTTCACTGGTGGTTGCATGGATCTGCATGTAGGGGTTGGACTGCAGGTGCCACTGTAGCTTCACTAGACCACCTCATCCCCCTATCTTTTGGTGTCCAAAATTGTTAAGACCGATAGTAAGTTTCGACTTAGTGCCACCTTTGTGAGAGTGGGATATTTGTTAGACATGCTGCCACCGTCATTGACATAGAGTGGGTGCTATTTGTAAGGCATGGCAAAACAAGGGCTAGCTTGTAGATGGAACTGTATGGACTTTTTGGTGTGTGGATGACCAACAAGAGTGCAGAGATGCTAATATTTAATGCAGTAAAGAACCTGACCAGCACTCTTTTGGACCTTAATGTTCGGGGGCAGTTACAAACTGGATGAAGCATGATGGTATTCAATAAAAAAACACCAGCGTATTTCTACCAAAACGTTTTGGAATCTGTTAATTTTGCACCAAGCAGTTAAATTCGAACATTGTTAAATGTGCTAGTTCCAAACGCAAGTACGTGTTTGAATCATTTGAGTCCAAATTTGTCTACAGCCACTTAACTTCAGACTAATTGAGGTGATGTGCTTTTATCACTTGCTTTGAAAAACTTGCAAAAGGGCTTTGAGAAATATTGTCTTCCAGCTTAAAAGTCAGCTTTGTGCTTGCTTGGTTGGACATTTCACATGCAAATAAGTCTCAATTCTCAGTGACCAAGATCCAGTTAGCTCCAGCATCACACAGCTCTGCAGACGAATACCATGAGTTTTTATCAGATAAGTCATTTTGTAATGCAGTGTTAGAAGCTGGTGCTCTGCACTACAGATGTGACTTGAGAGGCTATGTTTGATTGTTGCGTTTACCTCAGTTTCTCTGGTTCAGTCAACTTACCTGTAGATATGGTGGTGATAATGGAAGCATAAAGATACTGAGTAGCAAATCCCTAAGGCACACTTTGTAATAATTTGTTTTGTAATAATCTTGTAATTTGTTTTGTAATCTTGTAATTGATCCCGTTGAGAAGTCCCTCCGTGATGCCAAGCTCGACAAGAGCCAGATTCATGACATTGTCCTGGTTGGAGGGTCCACTCGAATTCCGAAGATCCAGAAGTTGCTTTAGGATTTCTTCAATGGCTAAGAGTTGTACAAGAGCATTACTCCTGACGAGGCTCTGGCTTATGGTGCAGGCGGACATCCTTTCTGGACACAAGTCTGAAAATGTTCAAGATCTGTTGTTGGTCGATGTCACCCCATTGTCCTTGGGTGTTGAGACTGCTGGAGGTATCATGACCGTGCTGATCAAAAGAAACACCACCATCCACACCAAGCAGATGCAGACCTTCACCACCTACACTGAAAATCCAACCTGGTGTACTGATTCAGGTGTACGAAGGCGAGAGGGCCATGACCAAAGATAACAACTTGTTGGGAAAGTTTGAGTTGACTGGTATTCTGCCAGCTCCTCGAGGCGTTCCTCCGATCGAGGTCACATTCGACATTGATGCCAACGGTATCCTGAATGTATCTGCTGTGGATAAGAGCACTGGAAAAGAGAACAAGATTACCATCACAAGCGACAAAGGTCGCCTCAGTAAGGAAGACATTGAGCGAATGGTCCAAGAGGCTGAGAAATACAAAGCGGAGGACGAAAAACAGCGCAACAAGGTGTCGTCCGAAAACTCTCTGGAATCCTATGCATTCAAGACAAAGGCAACGGTGGAAGACGAGAAGCTGCAAGGGAAAATCAGTGACAAGGACAAACAGAAGATTATGGAGAAATGCAACAAAATAATTGCCTGGCTGGATAAGAATCGGACTGCTGAGAAAGAGGAGTTCGAGCATCAGCAGAAAGAGTTGGAGAAGGTGTGTAACCCGATCATCACCAAGCTGTACCAGGGTGCTGGTGGGATGCCCGGCGGCATGCCAGGAGGGTTCCCAGGCGGCGTTCCAGCTGGCAACGGTGGCTCATCTGGACCCACTATCGAAGAAGTCGATTAAAAGAGGAATTTGTTCCACAGGGTTTTGTCGTCAAAGGTGATCTAAGGACACACATTTTTAACAGTAGCTGTTTGAAAAGCAAACCCGATTTTACATTGAAGCTGCTGTGCACCTACTGGGCATTCAGAGTACTTTTAAACTATCCTTGTGGTGTGAGGTATGGATTCTGTTTGATATGCTTTGAATTATGTGGTCATTGACTATAAAGAGCAGCCCGGGTGAATTGAATCATGTTGTGTGGGTTGTCATTGGAGGTGAGCTCAGTGTGATTTACAAAACGTCATTGTCTTGGGTCAAAAAGTTGTTGGAAACCTTCATGTAGAAGAGAACACTTTTCTAACCTCTTTAAGATTCATCATTCGTTGTTAAGCTCATCCACAGGTCGTGTTAATCCCTATAGTTATTGCTAACCTATTTCAACAGATATATTTGTGTTTGAGCAGTATCTTTCCACTCACAGGATGTTCTCATTCATGTCACAGAAATCCAATACATTGTAAATGTCCAGATAGGACTTTTGAATCTCTAATTTTCACTATAGAACTACTTGCTTGAGTGATCAGCACTGTTACATGTGTCTTTTTATGAAAGTTATTCACAGTCTTCTGCAGGAACGTACGCCTCAGTGTTTGTGGCTTGTTTGTGTGCACAGAAGACCTGGAGTATGTTTCCCACATGCAATGAAATTTGTTTAAGACCATTTGAGCATAAAAGTAAATGATTAAACTGTTTTTAGTACACAGTAAATCCAATCCACGAAATATATAGCCAAGATAAACAAGCATTGGCATAGCCAATCGGTCTCGCCTTTGGGACCTTATAAGTGTTTAGCCATGCAACACTTGATGTTCTTGCACCAAGGATATTGTGCTGGATAACTAAACACTTATAAGGTCCCAAAGGCGAGACCTATTGGCTATGCAAATGCTTGGTTTATTTTGGACTGGGAGGAGACGCCAAGCTATGTATGGGTCCCTCAATAAATCTCGGCCTCATGCGTAGTACTTGAAAGTAAGGGAACATGATTTGGGAGCCACACATAACATAATATTTTTATGAGTAAAAAGTGAATTACAGGTCTGTTTTTCACTCTGGGTTTCTGAGTGACGTCATAGAGAACTCAAGCTTCCCTCTCGTGGTCTATGTGATGTCACTCAGAACACCAATGTTTAAAATATACCTGTAATTCACAGTTGCCTATCTATAATTCTAAATGTTTTAATAAAGCTAGTACACTCCTCTCAGTTCGGCACCTAGAGACAATTTATTTTGCAGAGTATGCCATGCAAATAAATAAACACCGCATGCACTGTGTGCTATTCTGTAAGTTCTATTCGCAGAGGTTGGACAGCATGTGCCCCCACATAGATCAGACAGCAAAGAGTGGGGCTCCCTCAGCCCAGGTCCCATTTGGAGCACATAAGAAATCTAGATCAGTGCAGACTGGAAAGGAGCAATGGGCGTAGATGGCAGCAAAATTTGACGTTCCAGATGGAGCTCAGCAGCACAAGAGACGGCATGATTCTGTAGAAGCGCCTTCCCTGGACTGGAGAGCATAATAGGAGCCAGGGGAGGGGAAAGCCGACTCAGGGGAGAACATACGGAAATGCTGTTTTCCTCTGGTAATGGCCTTTGGTAGAAAGTAAATCAATCCCAGAATGCCTTGGTCAGCGCCATTGAGATTTAGCGGTGGAAAAGGAAGAAGGATGATGCTGGAGAGCAGGCAGGGTCTATGGGGTGAACAGCAGGCAGGGTAAATGCACTGACATAACTGCATTTTTTTCAGACGTTTACGTGCATGTGTATCTAAGATTTACATGCAATGCTATCAGCCCATTCTGGCATTTTTCTGATGAGCCATGGGGCCGCTTTCCAGCAAATTAAGACAAGGAAGTCGGGTGGCAAATACAGACAAGCGCAGCACTTGTGCTGTGGGTTGAGATGTTTACAGCCAAAGCACGAGTGCTGCGATGCGATTGAAAGCATGGGGGGACTCGGCCAGCGCCCTGCTTAATGACTGTTTTGAAGCATGCTAGTGGCGGAATCCGCCTTGCAGGAGCGAGCAACATCCAATTAGCACGCACGCCGCTGCTCGCTCCTGCAAGGTGGATGCCGTCACAAGCACAAGTGTGTGCTTGAAAATGAGCAGAACAACAGTTAAAGGCCCTCCTAAGCAGCGGATGCACGCTGCGTAGGCGAGACTTAAAAACTAAAAATCTTGAATTTCATTAGTATAATACACAGAGGTAAATATTCTTTTGATTTTCAGGCACATGTCTTTCTAATAAGTACTTTAACTGCTTAACCAGGGTGACAAGCGGAGTGGGCGGGGCCGCAGCGGACGTTCGCAGCACTACGGAGGTAGTGCTCGCGACGGCCGTTGACTGACGAACGCACGCAAGGGTTTAACTTAACACAAGGCCTTTTCTCCAATCAGGTAAAGATCCATATATTCGTTTTTAATATAGTTTGTTTTGGTCAACTTAACAAGGTATTTTCACCTGTTTCAATTACTACAGCACAGTGCCTTCAAAATCTTTCTTTAGGGATACCCTTCTGTTGACCCTGGGAGTTGTCCAATTTTCATGTACAGCAAGACCAGCCACAAATTATCTGCAAGTTGGATGAAATATGATGAAACATTAACGGAAGGCACCAAAAGCTAGTTGTAAAAACTGATCTGCAAAGTATGACTTTAATTATGGAATTATTTATTGCCAATACACAACATATTCATTTAACTTTGTGTAAAACTTTCTATAATATTTCGTCTGATCCCATATTTGCCACAAAAAACGCAAATGCCACGATCAGGGCAGCATCCATGTGGTTATGTCAGTAACAGAAAACAGTTTCCTCTGATGGGCACACCCAGGTCTCAAAAGTTCCCTATCGTTTGTGGAGTAACTGGGGCTCCATACTGCCTCCTGGGGCTGCTCGGTGTTTTAGTCACAGATCGCAGCATCAAGATCCCCCAATATGCCGATGATGCATAAGTCTGCTTGAAAGTCTCCTCTGCTTCAGGCATCTCACGCCTCAATCACTGCTTGCACATCATCCAGAACTAGATGTCCATAGTCTACTAAAAGGTCAATCCAACCAAGACAGAAATCTTATTTGTCAGCAATTTTAAACAAGATACAATGCAAACCTAGCTCATGACATGAATCATGATGGCTTCTAACACCAGCTTTAACTGAATGCTAAGTTACTTGGAATATCCCTGGACATCAACCTCCCAACTCAAGGAGCGCATTGTGGGAGAAAAAAAGGTGGCCTGGAACCAGTTGTCTCTTCTAAAGAAAATCAGTCCATTGCTTCCGGAAAGACACTCTACGACTGCTGTTCAAGCCCTGGTACTGTTGCACCTGGATATACCCTGCTTCATTGCCTCCCAGACTCCGCACTAGCATCCCATATGGGCATTCAGCATACCTGAGCACATCCCAACCAGGGCATGAAAAAATGTGTTCAAGGCACACACTTTCTAATGGAACTCAATTGGCTCCCCTTTCCGGGCCGCATCATTTTCTAAACAACTGCATTGTTTACAAAGCTATCATAACCAACACCCGACTTATATTTATAGAAATACTGTATACCTACATACACAAACGGCTGGTTAGAAGTAAATTTTGAGATGAGTCCTCTCTAACTAAATAGATTTGCTAAGGCCCTGATAACCTTTGAAAAGGAAACATTCAACAGTAAGTAATTCCACAATAAGTGCCTGCAGTAGGGCTGTAAGTACATTTATGCTATAAATTCAGTTATGGGGCTTTGGAGCTTATCCAAGACTGGCAAAATTTGCCTGGGCCCAACATAGTAGTCTCAGCATGGTTCATGATTTTTTTAAATATGGTCTCTAAGAAAGACAACCACCTAAAGTAGTTATGTTATCTCTCTCCCACACAATTAATTCTATACATGGAGACTCCTGTTCTCGTTGTGTCATTCTTACCATCTCATATCACTTTTATGCTAACAAGGCCCAACTGTGTTGAACGCGCGACCCCATTTCTATTTGACATTTAATCTTTGATTTTGCACCTCCACCTTTAAGCTTAACCCACTCGAGAGTTTCTACCACTCTCTCCCCCTATTTCTCTATCTCAATCCAAACAAGGCAAAACATATTCATGTTATTAAACTGTAACACACTCTTTTTGGAGTACATCGAATCTTTCTGCTTCTTCCTGGAAATAAACCATAACTTTCAAGCACATGCTCACCCAGTGGCTAATGAGGTATGATACACTTGACTAGACAGCAGTTTGTTTGTATCACAGAACCAGATTTCAATCGAATAATTCAATCCCTTGTGCTATAGAGACTGAAGTCTGGTAACTCCCTTCTAGGAATTCCTAAACTGCATCCAGCTTCTCTCGAAACAGCTGTCCAGTCCACTGGAAGCAGCCCATAACAATTTGACTGCATGCCATCTAATCGTTCTGGAATCTGTGTTGTGGAACTTCATAGCTAAATCTTCTAAAGCACTCTGCAACCACTGGGTGTTTTCCATGATAGAAAACTGCCAATAAACTAATAAAATGCCTGAATGCACACTCTGACATTTTCAATAATATGTCTTAAATTTCCTTTAAATGGCAGCAGCCATTTCTTAACTTCGTTGTATGTTTTCGTTTCTAAGGTTGTCCAGCTTTGGTCCTCACCAATGGGGGTATGATCGATACTTGGGAAATTGGCATAACAGATGGCGGTGTAGAACATACTACCCCGATCTGACAGGAATGGACATAGTGCAACAGAACATTCAAGGGATCAACGTATAAAGTTGCCACTGTATTTGCCTGCAGTGGTAATTCATCACAGGATGGCGCGCCTATCATCAAACAATGAATGGGGCACCAGTTTGTCACTGCAGAAGGTAGTGCTAGGGATCTGAGTTATATTCTTGAGTCTGCATTTCTCTTCAGGTAACCAGCCTTTCATTTTCTTGTATCTCCTAAAAGTCGCTCCATTCTAGGAGAGAAGAGCAGCAGTGAGTTTGCTTCAAGGCATTGTGAGGGACCAGTTTGTGACTATGGGTTCACACCTCCTTCTAGTCTTCTGCCTTCTGAGATGTTCCATACCCCCACTATTGCTGAGTGCACCATCTTCCTCTCTGGATCATTGAAGAAGAACCCTTTTAAAAAATGCCAAGCCTGCTGCTCTCCCATCAAACTTCAGAGGAAAAACCATCAAGTTCGACTGCTCTGATGCATGTTATCAGCAACCCTCCAACTGGTTGACAGCAGAGAGCATTGCCCTTGACCCCCTTCATGCACCACAGTCAAAACGGAGCAAGACATTCAGATGCATTGTGAATCCCACCAGAGGTCCACTCCCATCCATATCAAAGAAAATCCCCAGCAGTCAATTGATTATTCATGAACTTGCTGATGTAGATCAGGTGGCAGATCAAAAATGTGTCTAGTGAAGGCCTCATTAACAAATTAAGACCTATTTACCCACCTCAAAGGAGTCAGGGTTTTATCTTACTCATTTACAAGAAGCCCAACTCATCGCTTTCTCCTCGCATCAACCTATTTGATAAAAGGACTATGGAAGTTTAGAAGGCTCACAAGCATGTACTGAGAACTCCTGCCTGGCCAGCATCCCATTCAGGACTTGATGCGTATGTTGTAATCTTTTTTAAAAATCATGCATAAATTAAATGCATAAAAGTTAGTTCTGGTGGAATGTATATTGATTCTTTTATCTATACAATAATAAATTTAGGAAATCTGTAGTTCAACTTTGTTAGAGCCACCCCTGCGTGCAGTCCTAGATTGGCTGCAAGATCTAATTTTCATCGATATAAAGTACTTTAAGAAAAATAATTGTCTTTATCCTAAATTCGGGGCATGTGCATGAAAGATGTGATGCTGAGTCTACATGTTGACTGCAGGATCCGCAGCGGGAATCCAGAATTCATTCTGGTAGAATATCTGTTGTGGATATTTTCTTTTTCAGTGTTGTAAGAAATTAAGTAAACCTGCAATATTGGTGTCATCTAGACATGCAGTCACAACTTGGTGGCAAGTTCTGAAGTACTTCCAGTCAAAGAATGGTTTAAATATGCAAATTCTTTAATCTCTGAAGTTGGCGCATGTGTATAAAAATTGTAACACTGATTATAGTTTGTAACAGCAGAATCTGCAACTGGAGCCATGGTCTTTAGGCTTCTATGGTAAAGATTTGTCCTTTGTTGGAAGTAAACTGAATCAATGTAGCATACATTTCAGTTTTACTCTGACTGCAATGGTCTTTCACAGATAACCCTGCGGTATAAGCAGCTTTTGTGTATTCTGTCTTCAATGAAAGGGACTCTTTTTTGGCATTGTGTTTGCCATTTTTTAATAGGTTGTAATTTATTGTTCCAAATCACAGATCTTCTAAGCCCAGAAGGTTTCATGAGGTGTATGGTAACAACCCATGGATTTTGTTTTGGAGCCTAGTAGGGTTGGATATTTCCAGCCAGGTGTAGTAACCTAGTGACTTGGTGTTGGAATTTCTTTCATTTTCTGCAGTCATTTGACAAATGCCAGTTGTTTTGATTGACTGATTTTGTAGCCTACATTCCAGCCTGGCGTGACATTGGGAAGAGTTTAGTGGTAATCAAAAAACATTTCTGTAGGTTTTTGCGATTGTCAGGTTGCCACTGGTTATTGCGCCAGTCTATACTTTTAAAGTTTTTAGGTATCGCCTGCCAATGCCCCTGCGCATTGCTGGCGAGAGATATAGAGGGCAAACCAAAGTCTGAGCCCATCGCGGATTTCCTACAGTTAGTGTGGTGCACTCGGGCAGAACGCACGTTTACATCAAAGCCATCAGCCTCCCTCCCACAGTCATCTGAAGCTTCCCCCATCATGCGCTCGGCCTCAGGCATTTCTCCTCCCCCCCCCCCCCCCCCACCCCAATTATTCACCCCTGCTGTTGATGCCCACGGCCGGCTGTATTTTCACTTTCACGGCTACCAGGCCGTGTATCGCATTTCTCGCCCCCCCCCCCATATAATTATTTTCCCTTGTTTGCTTAGAATGTTTTCGCTCAAAACTTTAGCAGATTTGCTTCCGCAATTTTCATTTCTCGGCATTCACAACGGTTTAAGTGCTTAAAAAGTTTTGACACACTCTGCGTTAGTGGAACATAAACTTTACAGTTTCACAAAGCAAAGGAATGTTCTCGTGGCTGTTGAGGTGTCGCCAGGCAGTTTCTCTCTCTCAAAGAACCCACATTTCTCATTCTAGGATAATGCAAACATGCATCCACCCCCCACAGCCCCGCCCCTTACACACACGCTCAGTGCTAGTACAAAATGTTCCTGTGAAGCCATTTGCACATGAATGCGGCTTGTGCATACCAGTGGCTTGTGTCTGGGGGAAGCTCGTCTGTAGTTTACAAACCACAAACTAGCTTTGCGCCATCAAGATTGCTGTTTAATTCTGAAAAGACAGCATTCCGGAGCCTTTGGTATGGCAGGTCATGAATCAAGAGATGGTAGAGGTATTTACAACGTCTATTTAAAGGGGTATAGTCGTCAAAAACATAAGAACTAAAAAAGGCTTCCCTTTCTTGGCTCCGATTTGCACGCGCCTTGTGTGATCCGTGTCACCCGCTTTCCGATCCTGCTGAACTGATTTGTGATTTACAAGTCCATATTTGATTTACTGTACAATAAAAGGTGTGCGACTTTAATTCATCAAGTAACTCTCTTATTGTATAATTTGGCTCAATTTGGGTGAATGCTATATTTACACCTGAGATACAATGGGCCGGTGTGAAAGTGTTTTTTTTTCCATTAGGCAGGGGCTCGTTAAGTTGCCCAGTGAGTGTGATATTAGGCCAATGTTCAAGCCCTTTGAATCTTTATTTCTCTACAAAAACACAATAGATCTTGTCCCAGGGCCAACGAATTGTGCTTTAGGCGAATGCTCGTCATTATCACTAATTAAGAAAGTAAAATCAGCGTATGTACAAAGAGTTTTTGTGCTGTCTTTTTGAGACATACTTCTGGTAAGGCTATTGCTTTCATCCCTACCTGGTTGTGTTTTTTCTTATCACTCGTTTAACATTGTTCTAAATATGCTGCACAGTAGTTCATTTTAAGAATGAATGTGCTTTTATTGCATTTATTAAGTGTGCTCTTCTGGTTTGCAACTTTAGTTACAATAAAAACATCCCTTTGCCTCTGTACTACTTCTCTTACAAGGCTCTCATTTTGAGTTGTCTGGACTTCTTTTCCATTTTCGGAATAAACTGCCTTTTGAGAAGGTAAGGAAACGAACAAACTCTTTCCCATTTAATTTGCAGCCAAGTACAGTGTAGCACAAAGGGATATAAAAAGTGGCACTGGATATTGCACCACCCCACCACCACCACAGCACCGCTCAGCGCTACCCCAGTACCACTCAGCACCACCACAGCACCACTCAGCATCACTCAGCATCACTCAGCATCACTCAGCACCAACACAGCTCCACCACAGTATCACTCAGCACCACCACAGCATCACTCACCACCACTCACCACCACATCATCACTCAGCATCACCCCAGCATCACTCCGCGCCACCACATTATCACTCACCACCACCCCAGCATCACTCAGCGCCACCCCAGCATCACTCAGCGCCACCACATTATCACTCGGCACCACCACAGCACCACTCGGCAGCACCACTCTGCAACACCACAGCACCACTCAGCACCACCACAGCACCACTCGGCACCACCACAGCACCACCACAGCACTGCTCAGCACCACCACAGCATCACTCTGCACCACCACAGCATCATTCAGCACCACCACATTATCACTCAGCACCACCACAGCACCACACAACACCACCACACAACACCACCATAGCATCACTCGGCACCACGACAGCATCATTCAGCACCACCACATTATCACTCAGCACCACCAGAGCACCACACAACACCACCACAGCATCACTCAGCACCACCACAGCATCACTCAGCACCACCACAGCATCACTCAGCACCACCACATTATCACTCAGCACCACCACATTATCACTCAGCACCACCACATTATCACTCAGCACCACCACATTATCACTCAGCACAACCATAGCACCACTCTGGAAGACCACAGCACCACTCTGGAAGACCACAGCACCACGCTGGAAGACCACAGCACCACGCTGGAAGACCACAGCACCACGCTGGAAGACCACAGCACCACGCTGGAAGACCACAGCACCACGCTGGAAAACCACAGCACCACTACCACAGCATTATTATGCGCCTCCGCTGCATCACTCGGGGCCTCCGCTGCATCACTCGGGGCCTCCGCTGCATCACTCGGGGCCTCCCCTGCTTCACCCACAACATCACTATGCGCTACCCCAACATCACTATGCGCTACCCCAACATCACTATGCGCTACCCCAACATCACTTGTCGCCATCACAGCATCAATCTGTGCAACCATTCAAAAACACCTGGTTCAAATATGTTCTCTCAATGTTTCAAGCTTTATTACAAATGTCACAAAAAGATGTTAATATTTCACTTCTGTTCTTGGATTTTCGTCACAATAAAATTCACTGAACATAATCTTCACAAAAGTTATTTACAAAAGTTTAAGCTATTGCCATTATAAATTACAATCACTTTTATTTAAGTATTATTTCAAAAAATTAAAAGCCATCGTTATTTGTAATATCAATTCATCTAAGTCACGTAAATACAAAACATGTTGCATTACAAATGCTATAGGTGTCACATTTGCGAAAGTTATAACTATTGGCATTGTAAATGATAACGCCATTAATTTAGCTATTTTCAAAACCAACACATAAATAAAAAAAAATTGTCATTTACAAGACCAATAGCTCACACTTTCCTAATGTGAGACCTATTGCATTGCAAATGCTTGTTCTAACTTGCTTATACAGATTTTCATAAGTGGTTCAAAGGGAGGAGTACCATGTGATTTGGAGTAAAGCAGTTTAAATGGGTACATTATAGGGCCTTTGCTTTCAAGAAGTCTTTTAGCTCCTAAAAGGAGCCGCGGTGGTCAAACATGATGCCTAAGTATTTGTAACATCTTACATTTTTAACATTTTCATTGTTGATGAACCAGGCTCTTCCTTGCTTTTCTACAGTTTGGGATTATTCTAGATTCGTTTCCAGGTTTTTGTTGATGAAGTGGGCTCCAGGTTAATCTACTAATCTTTGTACGCTAATCAGGGTTTTTATTACCATAAAGGGGTTATTCACTTATTTTACTATAGGTAGGTGAATTTGAGCTAACTTTAGTGGATCTGATTTTATTTGTTAAGGGAATCTGTGAGGTCTATCACGAACAGGGTAAATAGGGCTGGAGGCAGCACAAATCCCCTGTTTTATGAGGCAGTTTGAAGTGTGCACTTCGGTGCCAACTCTGTTGTACGGGGTTCTTGCAGTAATGAAAGAACTGTAACGACTTGGCAAGGCCTGGCCAGTGTTTTTCGCCAATTTCTTTCTTTCTTTTTTTTTTTTTTTACATTGCCATATTATAGACATTCCAATTCGGAAAATCAGTTTATTGCTCGTTCTCTTTGGTTGTTTTGGCCTCCTAAGACCTACCTCAAATACTTCTGTATGCTGGACACTAGCCTGCAAAAACCATCTAATTATTGAGAATTGTTGGCCGTTTAACAATAAATCTAAGTAAGCCCTTTATTAGGTCGAAGCCTGCGATGCAGCGCATGCGCTGCTCATGCGCTGCTGCAGGCAAGAGTTCTTGTAAACAAGAAGGGGCATGAAACCATGCCCCTTCTGCCATTGGCCGGCCTCACGAAACGGAGGCTTGCCATTGGACAATGCCCCTGTCCGGATGATTTGTCCGGCTGTGATCCCTCCTTTTCAGGACTCCGTGACCTGACTTCTGGTGTCGCAAACCGATTTCCAGAAACGTTACTATGGCACCCACGAGGCAGGTCACGGAGTCCTGGAGGGGAGGGATTCGGTAGCTGTTCCCGCCCCTTTTTTTTTTTTTTTTTTTTTTTGTCCGTGCGGTTTTCTCCCCTTGTTGCCTCGTTCTCCTTGCTGGAAGGAGGCATTTGATGGACCCTCCTTGTTACTTTAACATACCGCAAACGCAGACCACGCGACACACGGCTGAGTGTGCACACCACACATCAAGTGCACTTTGGAATCCGACAGATACCACAGGACACTCTCCTTTAAACTCTGCAGCATGTTAAGCCACATATCACGCTGTACACAAGGAGTAATCTTTCCAGTCGATAATGACCATGGCACACGCAGCGCCACCCAAACTCTGCAGTCAGCGCCCCAGGTCCTCAGCCGAGTGTGCTCGGTCAGCCCAGACCCTGTGCACTGCGCAGTCCGAGAGAGTCCAGGGCATGCACCATGCCCCCTAACTCTGCAGCCAGCGACCTGAGTCCATAGCTGAGTGCACACGGAGTACTACTTCCGGTCAGACAGACAACACACTAGATCCAGCGTGCAGTGCAGACAGCTGATCCAGCGTCCAGAGTCCAAGCTGAGTATGAGGGCGCACAGCACGACCGTCCAGTCCGAGACAGACCGGCCGCTCTCTCCGTACACCGTGCAGCCAGTTGGGCCATGTAAACAGCACAGCCAGACAGTGCACACAGGAGATTGTATGTGATCAATGGACTTCGAGACGTCACAGCGCATCCAAGGCTGTGCACAGAGGAAGCGCAGGACTCCGATTTGTATCCTGTACGATGCACAGTGACTTGGCACCACCAGCTGTGTGCAGCGAACAGAGCAGGCTCTTCTATACCATGCCAGAGACCATCACCATGCACATGCGGTGTACCGTGCATTGAGTCACAACACACCCTATGGATGACCACGCAGTGCAGACTCCACCAGGGGCGAGTGCAGTGATCACACGGTGAGCACTCAGTGAAATGCGTATAGACCACTCTGTGCAACTTAGGAAGAGGCGAGAGCAGTGTTCACAGAGCACACAGTGCTGCTCTGGAAAGGACCAGTACAGTGTACTCAGACCACACCTTAGCTCAGGAAAAGGCAAGTGCAATGTGCATAGACCACATGGCGCGCCTCAGTGTGGAGCGTGGTGATCACACTACGGAGTACGTCAAGAAGTCCTGCACCCCATCTCTCGTGTCAAGCTCAGACAAATGACCCCCTTTGCAATGTCCAGTGCGCCGCACCACTTTTATGTCCTCTTTATTTTCATTCTTTATTTTCTTTATTTTCTGTTTTACCCCCTCACCCGTTACCCGGATGGCCAGCTGCACTAAGCTGTCAGAGCGCTCCCCATCTCTCTGCGGGTCATCCAGGCTCATCTGAGGCTTTTTAGCAGGCACTGAAGCGCGCGTTGCCTCTCGGGTCACACAGAGCGCAGCTCCCCAAGTCTGAGGCAGCCCAAACCTTTTCAATAACCATGATGGGAAGACACAAAGATACCATGCAGTTGGGCTTGGGCATAAAGCGTGCTTAGGCAAGGGATGCTAGTGATTGTAGTATACATGCATAAGGACATCTCAGAAGGCTCCGAGCATGCGGCCTGGAAACTATCTTGTGTTGCAGATGAGCGAGAAAGCATGCAGACAGATACATACTTACTTGGCTGCTGAGTGGTTCAATACTGGTATGAAAGGAAGGAGAATGGATTGATGCATAAAACATATTTTATGTTGCTCGGTGGTACATGGAAGGGTGGTTGGGTATACAGCTGAATAGATGTATGGGTGGAAGGCTACAGGATCAAGCGTTTGGATAAGTGGATGAGTAGCTATGCCAATGATGAGTGACTGAACTGATGGATGAGGCGGACACTGGACAGTCTGCATTGTTCTACTGTTTTGTAGTTTGTGTTCTGTGCATTGCCTAGAGTTGTGTTTGCTCCATTGTATGACCTGACTGTGTTCTAGTCATTCCCCGGTGTTGTCCTTGGTACATTGTATTGATGTGGTTGAAACAAAAATCAAAAGTAAAAAACATTATAATTTACACCTCCAGTAGCTCTAATATTAACAAATGCGAGACCGTTGCATTGCAAATGCTTGTTCTGAATAGACTGTGTGATGCGCTGGAATAAAATGTCTGTTTTATTATGAAAGCAAATGGCAGTAATAAACTACATTTTCCAATAAATTACTTAAGCTATATTCTGTAGCTATGTCTTACCTGTTTGGCGGGTTGCCTTGGGTTTTGTCAGGTATCTGAAGGCTTGGTGTTTCTCTGTAGCTGACTGTTCATGGGGGCGCTTGCTTTCATTGTTTCGAGGTCTCTTGCCAGATAGATGCGTGTTAATTCTAACAATTTCCTTTACCCGTCCTTATGCCTGTGTCTTATTTCTGGGTGAAGTCCCTCGCAAATGCCTGAGAGTGTTGGAAGGGCATTTTTAGCAATACAGAGAATGTCATAACTAGTACCTTAGATGAACTTGAGATTCAGCGCCGTCCTCGTAATTGTTTTTTTAAATATAGTGATATTTCTAACTACCAGTGACGGAGCTCTAGAGGTGTACACATATGAAACTAAATAACATTTTCACAGGGGAAATACCATGTGCATGCCTTCTAATCTCATGTCGTCGTCTTTATAGTTTGCAGAGTTTTGGCTCCCCACTGAAAAGCTAGGTCTTCTTGGCAGGTAGTTACTTTGTCTTGAGCAGCCTCGGCTCACAGCTTATCTGTGTATTGCCTTAATAGTTAAAAGCGCATTTACCTTCACTGTCTTGCATCTGTTCCCAACACATTCCTTCCTATTGTTATCTGTTTCCATGACTTGCTTTTCTCGTCGTCTTTGTGTTCTCTTCGATAACGCGTTTTATTTTTTTGCGCATTGTTTGAAATTCCATCTTCTTCTAAAATGGAATATAGACTCGGCCTCAGAGGGATTTGGTATTAATGAGAAATTTATATAATACTAATTTCATTGGAACACCTAATCCTGATTGTATTGGTTTTCCTCTTACTTTGGCACAGCCTCGTAGGTTCGATTGGTAGTGTAATGTACTCGGTTTTTTTTGTAGAACCGCTCTTTGAGATAGGTCAACTTTTATTTACATCCAAGACATTGCATGCCACATCTCTTGTAATTGCCTCCATTTTGCCTTTAACCGACCTGCATAGATCATCTCACCAATCATTGTTTGAACTGTAGTGTATTTAAAAGAGTACACCTCTTACTGAGACCTGAAGTCATTGCGCTTTCAACAGATGACATTTTAATTTTTTACGCCTTTAGAATAGACTTGTATCCAAGTGTCCTTTGCACTAAAATGGCTGCGCTGTTGGTAGAGAGTTCATTTTAAAATGCACTGGCTTATTGTGCACTTAAATTAGTCGAGGTCATCTCTGTAAAATGTTGCACCTCTTTCATATAGCTGGTAATTTACTGTATACATTTTTTTGTCTTGTTTGCTTCTTAAGCATATTTCTGGTGTGAAGAGCGGTAGGATGTAATTTGGGTCGTTATATAATAATTTCCTTCAAATATTTACTTTTTAATTTCGGGTTCACGTCGCCATTGCAGTGAAGGAAAGTTTCCCCGTGTTCAGTGCTGTGTGTGTGATTGTCTTTCTGAAAGTACAGAAATACGTCGCGATATGTGGCATATTCTGTTCAGGCTCTTAAATGACAGATGCGCGTTCTGCTATTTTGTGTTCCTCCCCGGCATTCTTAAAACAAATAGAAGCAATGTTTGTTTCGGCCCATTGGTCCTTGGGTTGTGTCCCCCAGCTGAGTCTCCCTGCGATGTGGAGATGGGAGATGTGTGTGTACGACGGATTGAAAAAGGTTCATTAAAGGCTCTTTAGTGCGGCCTGTCCTTGGCGTGGGGGCCAGCTTCGAAGGCGCAGGCACGAGATCGCAATACCCGAGGCTGCCGGTTTCATTATTGCAGCACCAAGTGCATCTTTTTCTCATGTGCAATGAGGGATGTGTTCAGTAGTTGAAAGCTAAGAAACATACACTCGAAGGATCCATTTCAACCATTTTCCAGAAATGAGTCTGCCCTCGGTTAACCGAACGGTGGTTCAAAGCTATTCGTGTCATTTTGTTGTTGTTGTATGCCTGCATTTCAGTATGTTTTGTTGTTCGTGTAAATTGGGCGCGCAGCTATGTTTTTCCAGGGACGGATTGTGTTGCACTCAGCTAATAATGCCTTTTCCAAGATAGCTACCATAGTCCCGCAACAGCGTATCTTTGCTCTCAGCGGTCAGTTCTCATTATATAAAGCACTTGAGTAGTCTTCCTTTTTGTCTGTGCATGCCACATAATTATACTATATTATTTGGATTTCCTTCACCTTATTGACATGAGAACCAAATCCATATATGACGCACCTACAGCATATAAAATCATCATGGTTGCATGACTGGCCTAAAAATTCTTAGTACAAGTTAGCAATCGCATGACCTAACTTTTATTACTGATATCGCTGCCTACAATAGGCCGCAACAAACGACATTCACTGTGGAGCGCTGCAGGAATGCAAACACAATTTCTGTCATATTTAATGTATATATTCCCTTCAACAAGGTAAATATGAAATCAAATCGTGATGGTACCTATTCTTGACCATCAATTCAATAATGACACTAACTATTTACCATAAACAAAATTTTGCTTTGCATGTGGTTGCACTTTCTTATTTCTTAAAAACGGGATTTTTCAGCTTCCTGCTGGCCTACTCTTTAGCAAGTTAACTATATATATTAATCCGTTTATGTATTTAAAACATTAAAATCTGTGTTTGTTATGTATGTAGTGCACAGAAATTCTACGTAGGTAGAACCTACCCTTTTACGTAAAGTTGGTTAAATGTAACAACCTTTGAAGTTGCGTTGATGTAATAATGTCAACATTTATTTTGTACTTCAAATCGTTGCACTCAGAATCCATAAATATAGAAGCAACTTAAGCAAATTGATTAAACACATTAGTACATTTCTGACCCTCCACTGTTATGTATTCATAACAGTACACAACATAAACCATATTTGTATTATGTTTGTATTTGTATCCTACCATGTCAGACAAACATTTTCAGATAATTCACTTCTGTCCTCAATTCCTCCTCCACATAACAGGTAAAATATCCATCCAAAATTTCATATCTCCTATAGAACGGACCTGAGTTAAACAAACTCGATGGCTGAAGAATGTAATGAGGTATGTTCTATCCCGAAGTTTGAAATAAAGAGGTAAAACTGGATTTGCTGTGCAGATGCACTAGCATTCCCCAGTGTAACATATTCTGAATGTCTCTTTTTAGGTCTCGCCTGTCGATGCGCATGCGCATCGAGCAAGGCGAGAGTATTGCGAGTTATCCACTCTTTGGCAACACTGCAAGGAATCGTGGCGATTCCTTGCAGTGCCCGTGACTTTTAAGGTCAATGCGCATGCGCATTAAGCTTATGCGCATGCGCATTGACCTTAAAAGTCACGGGCGCGTGCACGTCCGTGTTTGTTTCCCCTTGCCTACTCTCTCTCTCCCCTCTCCGCCCCCGTTCCGCCCCCTCCCCTTCCCGCCGTGTCGCATTTCTCCTCCCCCCTCCCCTCTCTTCCCCTGCCTGCCTGCCGCTAGCCTTGTTGATGCTTGTTTTCCTCCCCGCCTCTCTCCTCGCCCCGTTTACTGTGCAGCTCGCCTAACTCGATCTTGACTGCACAGAACATATTTATTTAAAAGCAGGGCGACTAGTTTTGTGACAGGAACGTGCAAGGATGCGCACGCTGCATGTTCTCTTTTGTTAAATAAATGTTAGGCTTGTCTCCCTGTCCCGTGTTTGACCGCCCCCACAACCCCACCGTAATTGCTGTTTTTTTTTTCCTTACAGCGCACAAACTACTCTTTTTTTTTTGTTTTAACAACCAGTCATGGCCGTGTTTGTTTACCCTTGCCTACTCTCTCTCTCCCCTCTCCGCCCCCGTTCCGCCCCCTCCCCTTCCCGCCGTGTCGCATTTCTCCTCCCCCTCCCCTCTCTTCCCCTGCCTGCCTGCCGCTAGCCTTGTTGATGCTTGTTTTCCTCCCCGCCTCTCTCCTCGCCCCGTTTACTGTGCAGCTCGCCTAACTCGATCTTGACTGCACAGAACATATTTATTTAAAAGCAGGGCGACTAGTTTTGTGACAGGAACGTGCAAGGATGCGCACGCTGCATGTTCTCTTTTGTTAAATAAATGTTAGGCTTGTCTCCCTGTCCCGTGTTTGACCGCCCCCACAACCCCACCGTAATTGCTGTTTTTTTTTCCTTACAGCGCACAAACTACTCTTTTTTTTGTTTTAACAACCAGTCATGGCGGCCGCTCGTCTTGCTGTACGCCAGTTGTCCAAAAATATGCCTTGATGTTAATAAACCATTTCATTCCACTGATATTTTGAAAACCAAGTTTACATTACGATGTGGGGAAACAAATATGGGGAACACGCTTTTCCGTAGCTTTCAGTAATTGCTTGTTCCTTTCATGTTTTATGCACGACTTTTTAAAACTTTTTTTTTTTTTTACTTTTGTACCGGCACTCCAAAGGTATCACAGCGCTCGCTCGCAACCGGTTCCCTCGCTTCAAAGACGCTCGCTCCAGCCATTACATCGGGATCCTCGTCATTGCCCTGTTCTGCCTGACCCCTCCACCCGTGCTAATTAATTACAGGCATAACGGGGTCAGCATTTTGGTGAAGGCAAAGGTATCCATTGTATATGGAGGGCGCTCTTTTTTGATGAGTATTGAGTGGCAAATTGTCCCCAATAACTTAGATGTTTCTGCTGATGAGACAAAACAGATTTCATTTCGAGCGACATTGACACCAAGTGAGGAGCCGTCTGGTTTGCATTTTTTTACAGCGCAAACACGGCCCGAAGGTATTTCAGCAGAAACATACGGTACAATAAATTGCTCACTCACTCACCCTCAACCCCTCCCCCACGACCCCTCCCCCTCAACCCCTCACTCACCCTCCCTCACCCTCACTCACCCTCACTCACCCTCCCTCACCCTCACCCTCACCCTCACCCTCACCCTCACCCTCACCCTCACTCACCCTCACCCTCACCCTCACTCACCCTCACCCTCACCCTCACCCTCACCCTCACCCTCACCCTCACCCTCACTCTCACTCTCACTCACCCTCACTCTCACTCACCCTCACTCACTCACCCACACCCTCACTCACCTTCACCCTCACTCACCCTCAACCCCTCACCCTCACTCACCCCCACTCACCCTCAACCCCTCACCCTCAACCCCTCACCTTCCCTCACCCTCACTCACCCTCAACCCCTCACCCTCACTCACCCTCACCCTCAACCCCTCACCCTCAATCCCTCACCTTCCCTCACCCTCACCTTCCCTCACCCTCACTCACCCTCACTCACCCTCAACCCCTCACCCTCAATCCCTCACCCTCAATCCCTCACCTTCCCTCACCCTCACTCACCCTCAACCCCTCACCCTCAACCCCTCACCCTCACTCACCCTCACCCTCAATCCCTCACCCTCAATCCCTCACCCTCAATCCCTCACCTTCCCTCACCCTCACTCACCCTCAACCCCTCACCCTCAACCCCTCACCTTCCCTCACCCTCACTCACCCTCAACCCCTCACCCTCACTCACCCTCACCCTCAACCCCTCACCCTCAACCCCTCACCCTCAATCCCTCACCCTCAATCCCTCACCCACACTCACCCTCACCCTCAACCCCTCACCCTCAATCCCTCACCCTCAATCCCTCACCCACACTCACCCTCACTCACCCACACTCACCCCCACTCCCCCTCACTCACCCTCACTCACTCACCCTCACCCTCACTCACCCTCACCCTCACTCACTCACCCTCACCCTCACTCACCCTCAACCCCTCACCCACCCTCAACCCCGCACCCTCACTCACCCTCAACCCCTCACCCTCAACCCCTCACTCACCCTCACCCTCAACCCCTCAGCCTCACCCTCACTCACCCTCAACCCCTCACCCTCACTCACCCTCAACCTCATGCTAAAGATTTACAAAAAAACCCATAAACAATTCTAAAAGCACTAACTCTAATGCTGCGAGACCTATTGCATTTCTAATGCTTGTTAATCTTACTTCCAAACGTTAGAAAATCGAACCCAATCATACACCTAATGTGGCATGCTGGTTAAATATTTTAAAAAGAATCCATTTCCATCATAATCTCCTGTCCACATGATAGTGATTTGATGATCTCAGCCTTCATCACCTTGACCAGTGGAGTTCGGCTTGGCCCAAGTAACTGCTTAGTGAGTTTTGCGGAGGCGACCTCTAGCGACAGTGCTTTGGCCTTGACAGCGTCTTTTTGCTTGGTGAAGGAGCCTCTGGAGTCAAGGAAAATTCCCAGGTATTCATAGTGTAGCACGGTATCGATGCTTTTGCTGTTGAAGAACCACCCTCCTTTCTGTTGTTTGCCAAAATGTATTAGTTTTGTTTTTGACAAGTTCAGTTTGAGGGGGTTGTTTATTGTATAGGGGAGTAGTTTGTTGAGTAGACTCTGCAGGCCTACCTTTGTATGGCTCAACAACACATGGTCATCAGAGTATAAAAGGTTGCTGATGCATGTTCCATATAGTTGAGGCGGGTGGGAATTAACCTGGTCAGGTGTAAAGGAATGGCCCCAGATGAACAGGATAAAAAGAAGGGGAGCCAACACGCATCCTTGTTTGACACCGCTTGCTGTTTGTATCTTTTTTGAGACCCGAGAGCCTTCTCCCAAATTTATTCTAATCCAAGTTCGTGAGTGGAGTTGGATTATGGCTGTTAGGAGAGCTGGGGGTATACCCCAGCTCTCTAATTTTTGCCATAGGGGGCCGCATGGCACCCGGTCAAAAGCAGATTTGTAGTCAACATAGCAGCAGTAAAGTGGGATACGGCGGACTGCTGCCTTCTCTGTCAAAACGGTTCGTGTCAGTGGGTTGCTGGTTGTGCCTGAGTTGGCCACGAAGCCTGTCTGACTAAAGGGGAGGCGCTGTGTTGATTCAGCCCAGGCTGACTGCTCTTCCAGTAGAATGCTGGCATAGTATTTGTATTCGATGTCGAGGAGGGCTATCATTCTATAGTTTTTCGGGTTGTCTCTTTTGCCGCTTTTATAGATGGGGTAAATGATAGCACCTTTCTAGGAATCCGGGATGTTAGGGTTAAGCCTGCAATGTAAAAACAGGGCTGCGAGGTGGCCTGACCACAACGTTGCATCTGAATTTAACATGGCCTGGGGTAGTCAGTTGGGGCCAGGAGCTCTGTCTGGCCTGCCTTTCCTGATTATCCGGGTGATGGTGTTTCTTAACACTCCTGTTGTCGTCAGCGTCTCTAGTGTTGGATCTTTTAGTGCCTCAATTTTCTCGATTGTGGATTCATCTGGAGCGTCTTCGGCTGGGATAATGGACCCGGTGTTGCCTGAGCATCAGGCATCAGTGGGTGCTGACACAAATTTAGATGTTGCATGGGGGCTGGGATGGTCAATTCAGCATGGATGTTCACTGAAGTGATTGGATAGATACTGGGTCCAATCGTCGGCACTTATATTTGCGCTGCCGTGTCCTTTGCCTCCTAGTGGGCCTCTATTCACGAGAGACCAGAATAACTTTTTGTTGGACTTCTTGCTAGCATGGACTAACTTCAACCAGAACTGGTCTGACTCTGATTGTTTGTCTCTGTGTGCAGATGACTTGAAAGCTTTTTGTGCTTGCTTATAGAGATTAAATACAGATGCATTTCCTGGGCTTTTTTTGGTTTGGCGTAGGGCCGAATTTCTTTGGGATTTTAGCTGTCTTGTTGCCAGTGAGATGCGAGGTTGTGGTGTATCTTGCCAGGTGTGAGATTTGGACGGGAATTCATTAATTAATCTGTTTACAAGAGCCTCCCAGCCGTCGATGATGGGTACTTCTTTTTCACTTAGTAGGTGTAGAAAAGCGTTACAATTCTCCTTAATAGTGGAGACATTCTCTTTAGGTACTCTGAATAACAGTCTGATAGCGTGTGAGCGATTGCATGGTGGTGGGAAAAGTTGGGTGATAAGGTTATTATTTGGGACGATGGTTGCCCCATCCCCCCCGTGTACTGCGATGCATTTCACTGTTTCCTAATGTGAAGTCCAGAAATGAATAGGTTCGGCTGTTAGTTCTGGTCCAGGCTAGAGGAGTGCCTGTGGGTGAGCGACCGTTTATTGCTATAACCTAATTTGCTGAATTGGAGGACAGCGTATTCGCCCAATTTAGAGGGTCTAAGTCCTGATAGTAATGTTTGTGTGGCAAAGTATGGGGGAGCCGCTGGAGGGATGATACCTAGGTCCTCAAACTGGTTGTGGAAGAGGGTTGTATTAAAATCTCCTGAAATTAAACAAGGTGTACTGCTGTATGTGCTCAAGATGTTGCATAAGATTCCGGTCAGGCGATCCAGTTTGGATTTTTTCTCAGTGGTGCATGGGGAGATGTCGGCGTTTAATAGTAGTAGCTGGCTATTTGAGGTAGAGTTTTCGACCAATGCCGGTGACCCAGTCAACTTCAAGTTTGTTTAATATCTTGAAATTAAATGAAAAACATTTATATAGCGTAATGGCTACCCTGAGGCATCGCAGTGCTGTGGACGAACGCAGACAAGAGAATAGCTCAGTGGTTTAGAAGCAGTTGTTAAAAAGAAGAGTCTTTAATACTTTGCGGAAGGGTAGGAGATTAGGCTCCGACCGCATGCGTGGGGGTAGGGTGTTCCATAGTTTGCCGGCGTTCTAGGAGACGGAGCATCCGCCGCATCTTGCTTATTTTATTCTGGGGGGCAGGGCGAGTCAGGAGGATGTTGATCGGAGGTGTCTACTAGGTTGGTAGGGAGTTACCATGGATCTGCTGACCACTGGGCCATTCCTCCAGAAGTCCTTGTGAGCAATGCTCATGGCTTTAAATTGAATTCTCTCCCTAACCGGCAGCCAAAGAAGGCTTCTGAATGCAGGGGTTGCTGATTGTTGGTGAGGGGTCTGGTGGAGCGTGCGGGCTGCACAGTTTTGAATTATCTGGAGCTTGCGAGTGGTGGATTGAGGGGCTCCTAGATAAAGGGCATTTCCGTAATCCAGGCAGGATAGGATAAGGCCTTGGACCATGATTTTTCTTGCCTGAAATGGGAGATGGGGAAGAATTATACGTAGCATCCTCAGTAGGCCGTAGCAGGTGGCCGAAAGTTTTGCCCCTTGGAAGTTAAAACTAAGGGCGTGGTCCAACCAGATGGCAAGGATTTTGATCTGGTCTTTGGGAACTGGGGCAGGGCCAAGGTATTTTGGCCAAAGTAGCTCAGTATTAAATGAGGGGGAGTTCCCGAGAAGCATGAGCACGGTTTTATCCCCATTGAGTTTTAGGCAAGAGAGTTTCATCCATTTTGCTACCTCCTCTAAGCAACTTCCCAGGTTGCTTGGTGACCTTTCCTGGGGGTTTAGAGCCACTAAGAGCTGAGTGTTGTCAGCGGAGGTAATTATTTTTATGCCAAATGGACGGACAGTCTCTTCCAGGGGACTCATGTAGATATTGAACAAAGTGGGGCTCAGGGAGGAGCCCTGAGGCACACAAAAGCTGAGGGGCATAGGTCTGGAGACCTCTCCTTCAAAGACCTGGAAAGATCGTTCACCTAGGAAGGATTGTATCCAGGCGATGACTCTACCTGTCACTACTAGGCTCGTTCCAAAGTCTATGGATCAGCGTGTCATGGTTTACAGTGTCAAATGCGGCACTTAGGTCAACATGGATAATTGCTGCAGAACCGCCTTGATCCAAGATCCTCCTAGCCTCCTCTGTTACTGCGAGGAGGGCGGTTTCGGTCCCATGTTGGGGGCGGAAACCGGTTTGGGAGAAATTGAGTAGATTGTTAGTTTCTAGAAACTCTACCAGCACTGAGTTGACGTGTTTTTCAAAAATTTTACTCAGCCAGGGAAGGAGGGAGATAGGGCGGTAGTTGCTGAGGTTGTCTTTAACATGGCACATTTCCACGTAAGGGGTGCCACTCCATATGAGGTGGGGGCATTAAGCAGACCCTCCAGGATATCGCGATTTCGCGCGAAATCGGCACTTTTTAAAAAATGCCGAGATTTTTACCAAAGTGCCCGCGAAAACGGCACTTTAGTAGAAACCGCGGCATTTTTTACAAAAGCCGCTATATCCTGGGGTTCTAATGGATGTAATCCTGTTCATGGGATTAACTCCAAGGTTCCACTAGGGGGAGCTGCAGTCTCGCGGCATTTCTGGACAGTCTAGTTACCTTACTTCTGCGCCTTGCATGGAGCTGAAATGCAAAGCGCCAACAATCTGTTACTCTCGTTGCGTGAATCGTCTGAAAGGAGATGGCTGGGCTAGTAGATTTCCAGAATGAGGAGGAGGTGCAGGAATATTTGACCAATGTGGGCACGGAGTATAGTTACCAGTGCTAGAAGGAGAAAGATCCAAATGGTGAGGCACTGGCTTGCCTTTAATGGGAGGTGCAGGGGGGTTGGGGAGCCGAACTATCTTGGGGACTTAAATCGGATCCGTCTGGGCTACGGATTGATTTGTCTGATGGAGAATAAGTGGTACACGTGTGTACTAGGGAGAAACTTTTTGAGTGACACTTTTTTTTGTTTATGACCTTTCATTATTTTGTTGAAAAACTGGGCTTTTTATGGGCACGTATCCTCCTGATTTGCAAGGAGGAGCGTTAGATGGGTCAAAGACCTGAAACGTGTGCTGAGGAGACAATGTAGACGTTTGTTTTTGTACGGAAAGGGAACGTTTTGTATTCTCAGAGCGATTGCGTTTCCTATGTACACTACATCAGCGGTAGCAAGCGCTATGTAAATGCAAACCTTTTTCCTCTTCCATCCCTCTACTATCCTTCTCGATCTAAATAACTGACTAACATATCCATATGTTATACATTGAACCTAGAACTATTGGCTTTCCAATGCTTGTTAATTTTTTCTCCCTTCACGTCCATTTTATGCAGCTGATATATAATGTACTCAGATTATAATAACATTTGAATTTACATTAGTGAAGCAATGATGGCTGAAACACTTTACGAACAATGAATATGAGTAATATGAGTCCTCTGTATATTATCCACGCACATAGTTCGGAATGCTGTACAATTGCAAACTTTTTTAAATTGTACCATTTTTCTGGTACATAATGAATTAAACATGTGCTTCACCACACTTTCCCAACTGCCAAAACAACATGCCCAAACTACATTCATTAGGGTGTACGTTAAGCATTGAAAATATTGTGGCAAACACTTTCTGAAATGTTTGTTGATGCCCAAAGAATCATGTCTTGGCATGTGCAAATCAAATGAATACTGCATGTCCATAACTGCTCCCCAGAAACTGTCCTTGGTACTCCACACACCACTTGTTCAGTCTCCGTCTGAGTTTGTGTGTGTGAGATACTCATGTAGTGTAGACATCACTCACATGTACTGTGCATATACAATTTGTCGGTTTACTTCAGTGATGAGTGTGTGAATAGCTACATTCTTGCAGTTATTTTTTTCTCTACACCGTTTAGTGTGAGGTAGTGACCTGGTAGACTGCTTTAGCTATCTGCTGCAGTCAGCTTAACACACAGTACTCCACAGAGCACGTTTTCGGTCAGATATCTGTGGTTGTTGTAGGAAAAACGTCCAAATATAATGCCGCTAAATTGCCGCTAAATTTCCATTTTTGTGCCGCTAAATTTGCTAATCCATGCCGCTATATCCTGGGGGGTCTGATTAAGCAGATCAAGGACTGTTGGTAGGATGTTTACTATGACTGGTGACAGGCCTGGGGGGTGGAAGGGGGTTGCGATAGGATCTGAGCGGGAGGTGATTTCACCCAGTGTATGATGGGGTCCAAGGATACGAGGTCCAGAGGGGGTATGACCTCCAAAGTAGCTTGCTCTCTGTGTTCTGAGTTAGTGGTGGGGGCCGGAGTTAGTCCAAACTGGATAGGGGAAAAGGTAAAGTATATTTTTTGTATTTTCTGGTGGAAATACTCAGCCAGGTTGTTGCTGCGAGACTGGGCTGCACCAATGACTGTTTTCCTTCATCATACATAATACAATTTTTGTGTGGGGCAAAGCTCTGTACTTAGCGAATAATTAGCTACATTTTGGGAACATTTTGAGTAGCAGGATTCCTAAAGTTATGAGCTTCATGGAGCTAGTTAAAAAAGTAATCATTGCCCCTTTATGTAAGTGATGAAACAATACGGTTGACTGGTTGTTTTTTTTATATATATATATATATATATATATATATATATATATTTATATATCAATCAACACCAAAGTTCTGGTTGGCACTCAGTCACGTTCACGGGTGGGTCGGCGTAGGGCTACCGGTCACCCAATACATCCATAAGGTACCTTTATCCGTTAGAATAAAACGTCGCCGACACTCAGAAAGTTGCTGTGCACGATAGATTTAATAAGGCAGGAAAACAACGCATTTCGCTTTACAGCTTGATCGCGTTTACAAAGTGAATCACCAAACAATTGTCCTTTTACGGTTTCTCTAAATCTAGAAAGAGGACAAACCACCAAGTGTCTAAAACATAGGTAACTTCATGGCAGACATGTTTGAGAGAGCAAAAAGAGTTGTGCACGTATTGTATTCACAATATAACTTAAATAAATTGCAGTTGTCGTCAAAAACATAATATAAGTGATTGACAGAAAAGCCAAGCAAAACACAAATAATATAGTTGTAAATTTCATGTAAAATAATTGCGTTCTAGCGTTCGGCCCCATGATTGTGTGATACAAAGTTTTAAAGCTTTATCAAATGCACAGAAACATTTTGCTTGAGTGATAGTAATCTCAGCGAGTAAATCACATGAGGCCGTGCCCGAGTGGGCAGACGTCCCCGTCAGAACACAATATTCATTCTGGTGTGAAAAAGTCCAAGCCCCAGTGGGCAACTAAACACAAATTATTTACAATTACTGCAATTAAGTTTCTATGCAAAGTCTAGCACACGATGTTCATTTTAGTGTGAAAAGTCCAAGCCCCAGTGGGCAAATGAACAAAAGTTATTTACAATAAATGCAATTAAGGTTCTGTGCAAAGTCCACGCCCCAGTGGGCAAATCATATATATATATATAACCAGTCGTGAGATGTATATCCATCAGAGGAGTGTTTCATGACCAACGCTTCCACTAGTTTTCAACGCAGTTTGCTTAGCTAGGTTTACTTGCTCAGACTTTTTCACACTAAAATGAACATAGTGTGCTGGACTTTGCATAGAAACTTAATTGCAGTCATTGTAAATAATTTGTGTTTAGTTGCCCACTGGGGCTTGGACTTTTTCACACCAGAATGAATATTGTGTTCTGACGGGGACGTCTGCCCACTCGGGCACGGCCTCATGTGATTTACTCGCTGAGATTACTATCACTCAAGCAAAATGTTTCTGTGCATTTGATAAAGCTTTAAAACTTTGTATCACACAATCATGGGGCCGAACGCTAGAACGCAATTATTTTACATGAAATTTACAACTATATTATTTGTGTTTTGCTTGGCTTTTCTGTCAATCACTTATATTATGTTTTTGACGACAACTGCAATTTATTTAAGTTATATTGTGAATACAATACGTGCACAACTCTTTTTGCTCTCTCAAACATGTCTGCCATGAAGTTACCTATGTTTTAGACACTTGGTGGTTTGTCCTCTTTCTAGATTTAGAGAAACCGTAAAAGGACAATTGTTTGGTGATTCACTTTGTAAACGTGATCAAGCTGTAAAGCGAAACGCGTTGTTTTCCTGCCTTATTAAATCTATCGTGCACAGCAACTTTCTGAGTGTCGGCGACGTTTTATTCTAACGGATAAAGGTACCTTATGGATATATATATATATATATATATATATATATATATATATATATATATATATATATATATATATTACTTTTTGTATTTAACTTTTATATTGATTTTCTGAACTTTAACATAGCATTGTACAGCATAAAAATCGTAGTTATCATATACAAAAATATTTTACATTTCCTTTTGTAGTCTGCTAGGTAGCAGAATATCATTGAGTACATTATGCATTAAGTTAATCAAAATAAAATTGTGTGCCTAAATCAGTTGCTTACATGCTTAGGCAAACATTAAACAGTGTGATTTGATAGGCAATTGCTATTCTCGCGCGGAATTAAGAAAGGCAGGTCATAAACTATAAAGCAGGCAACATGACATTGCAGGTAATTAAATATAGAATGAGGGTTGTTTTCAGGGCCGGACTGGGAACAAAACAGGCCCTGACAAAGTGCTCGGTCGGCCCCCTCTGGGGGTTGGGGGTGCGGCCGAGCTCTTTGCCAGAGTCGTTTTTCGGCCGATATTGTTACAGGGCAGATTTTGCTGCTATGCAGCGAAAACGGCCCTGTAACAAAAACGGCCCCAAGGGGCCCAAAACCGCCCACCACCCGTGCGGCGCACCGGGGGATTGCCCGGTGCCTGCTACAGCCAGTCCAGCCCTGGTTATTTTACTTCATCTTCACCAATGGAAAAGGGGAAAGGAGAACATTTACCGTCAGTGAGAGTATTAGGAGTACGAGGCCAGTAAAAGGGAGCTCTTTAATAGAACATAGAACATTTAGACTATTGGTGGTAGTGTGTCTAAGGCATAAGGAAATGATCTTTAGCAGCAGCGTAAAATTCAATCATCTGTGCTTCCCACACCTGATAAAGATTGTTTACACAGGCTTTGAACTTCCCTCTTTTGAGTGCTTTTTAGGTCGAGGACCTAAAGGCTGCGCTTGCGCAGTCTGGGGTCGGAGATTTAATGTTTCTTAGTAGTGCGGTTTAACCCGCCTCCCTGCCCCGTCTCTCCTCCATTGGCTGGCTTCCTAAACGGAGGCCAGCCATTGGAGGAGAGATCCGTCACTCTAATTTAGCCCCGTCTCTTTCGGATTCGGGGGCGTAAGTTTTGGTGTTCTTTAGACAGTGACGTAGTCTGTCACTCAGAACCACAAAACCACGCCCCCGATTCTGAAAAATTCGGAAGCTTGCGGCCGCCATTTTTTGTCACCCGCAGTGAAGGTGAGCCGTTCCTCGTTGTGCTTGTGTCCGTCCCCCCCCCCCTTGCCCCCTCCTCCGTCTCCTCTCGTGTTGCTGTTTTCTGTGCATCCCGGCTATCCCCAATTAAGATATACATGTAAGGAATTGAGTACATTAACCAGACCTATGGTTTAGGTATACATCTCCCAGACCGTAAAGTAAAATGGCACAACCATTTCTTTGCACCAACCTTTATATTCACAAGTTTGCCATATTCTGAACAGCCGGCCTGTAAATTGCATCCACGAACGGCAGGAGAAACATCCCCTTTTTTTATACAAGCTCCCTCGCGTCTTAGCTACATGACACGTTTCTGGTCCGCTAGAGTGGCGATTGAAGTAGAGATAGGACGTGGGATCCCATAGTTGTTGTTCTATGCCAGATTGGCAACTGCCATGATGAAATAGAAATAGGATATGGAATTCTATAATTAGCGTTCTATGCACGATTATCAGCTGTCCTATTGAAATAAAAACAGGATCCTAAAGTCTGTATTTTGTACCCGATTAGCAACCGCCATAGTGAAATATTGTTGTATCTTATCCCAGCAGGCAGCAGCTACCGGTGCAGGGCAGGGAGGCCGGAGAAACCACCACTACGGCAAACTTAATCAAAACGTGATTGGGATGCGCCACATCCTCCTCTCTTCTGCCTTTTGCACATGCCCTTACTTCCTTCATCATTTCTCTCCTCTTTTCCCCCTCGCGTATCTTTCTCTCCACGCGCTCTCCTTTCTCCGTTGCACGGACATCCCTCCCCCTGTTTATTCTCCCTGCTCCTAGGCCCACTCCCCCTGGTTCCACCCTGCCCGGCCGCATCTGCCTCTTCTCAGCGCTGTAGATAGTTGGAGATTAAGTGATTTGTCCAGAATCACATATGTTGTGCAGACGCCGAGCTGGTTCCCCAGCTCCAAAGTTGCGAGCTCTGGCCGTTGCGCCACACCCTCCTCTCTTCTGCCTTTCGCCTCGCCCTTGCCCTTACTTCCCTCATCATTTCTCTCCTCTTTTCCCCCTCGTGCTTCTCTCCCTCTCCACGCGCTCTCCTTTCTCCGTGCCCGGCCCTCCCTCCCCCTGTTTATTCTTCTTGCCCTTAGGCCCGCTCCCCCTGGTTCCACCCTGCTCGGCCGCATCTGCCTCCAGGGTTGTGCGAGTGGGTCATCAATCTTAGGGCAGACATTTGAGGGGGGCGCTGTCTGGATCTTGAGCCTGAAATACTCGCTATAAGGTACGGATCATCCAGGATGGAACAGTAATGTGAATCTTAAAATGTGACCGACATTTGATGAGCCCCACAAAGTGGAACTCTCTCACTACCTCACTCTCTATCTCACTACCTCACAACTTCACACTCTCTCTCTAACTCACTACCTCACTCTCGCTCTATCTCACTACCTCACTCTCGCTCTATCTCACTACCTCACTCTCTCTCTTTCTATCTCACTACCTCACTCTCTCTCTTTCTATCTCACTAACTCACTTTCACTCTCTTTCACTACCTCACTCTCTCTATCTCACTACATCACAACCTCACTCTGTTTCTATCTCACTACCTCAGAACATCCCTCTCCCTCTCCCTCACTACCTCACTCTTTCACTACCTCTCTCTCGGTCTCTCACTACCTCACTCTCTATCTACCTCACTCTCTCTCTCTCACTACCTTACTCTCACTCTGTTTTACTACCTCACTCTCTCTCTCTATCTCGCTACCTCACTCTCTCTACAAATGCAAAAGGTCTCGCATATGCAAGCAATTAAGCTATTGCCAATATAAATGACAATGCCATTTATTTAGGGATACAAAAAAAATGAGCAATGCCAATAGCTCTACCTATAATATTGCCGAGACCATTGCATTGTAAATGCTTGTTTCTTAGTTTCCCCCTACAACATTAAAGACTGAGTTCCCTCATGCTTTGTGTGTGGGGACGAGGTAGCTGCCCAGTGTCTTAAGATGGCTTGTTTTATGAGGAGTAAAGTTAAGGATATGAAATCTGGCAGTACGATTTTTTTATTTGTGTTTTCTGAAATGTCCCCAATCCACAGTTATCCAGTTTAATTAAGATTGAACACCCTGTGACTTAAGCTGCAAAGTGACTATTGACCAATCTATGATAGAGATGGGCATGACCATAGCTTGTTTAGCATGTCTGCTTCTGCTGAGTAACAGCGAGGACAGCAGGCTTTGGATCCTGGAAAGAATTTGTTGGTCTTGGCAGGGTAAGCTATGCCCTATGGAGAAAGTTGAACTGTTTGAAATTCAATCTAGCATTCCTAGAAACTGGGGAAGTGTAAGCTAGTCTACAATCCCATTCTTTAGCGTGAAGTACTCTATCCTCCTCTGTTCCCGCCTATCTTGAAGCATTGATAAAGACATTTGTGTAAGGTCACCCATTAAGTGAATACAGTATTCCAGTGCACGGGGAGAGTGTTCATGAGTGGTTTAAACACAGTGAAGTAGTGTGGCTCACTGGTTAGAGGCGGCAGACCCGAGAGCAGAGGACGGCCCGGGACCAGGGTTCGATTCCCGGCGCGGCAGGTTTCTGGACCAGGGTCAGCGGACTCGATAATTCTCTCGCCTCGGTGCCCACTCTGATCAGCGATCACACTCGGCAACTCTGGGCATTAGCTTGCCTCATCTTCACTAACGGCCCCACCAGACCGCCGGGGATGCCTGGTCTCACCCTGGAGATACCCATTAAGGGACCATCTCTCAGGGAAGCCGGGAAGGGTTTCGCAGCGGTCGAAGCGCCTTGGGACCCTACGGGTAAGTAGTGCGCTATATAAATGCCTATACATTTACATTTACACTGGGAATCACTCCCTGTGAATGTTGGACAGTGCGTTTAGGTCATCAAGTGAAAAGAACAGGCATATGCTTTTGGCTGTAAGTTGACCCTTTCTTATTGTGGTAAGTTGCTGCATTTCCCAAACCTCCTCTAAATGAGCCTTAATTGCTACACCTACTACTGTTGAGTTGAGGAAACAAAGGAAATGCTGTGTAACTCTAACTTCAAGGTACGACCTGATATAAATCTTGACTCAGTAATACGATAATTGTTAGAAAATGTCTTCATTGATCTTGGAATAGTGAGACTACCCCATTGTTTAAAGAGATGTCCCCTAAACTTTGAAGCGTCGGTGTTGGTATCCCACTATTAGTAGCAGATGATTTGCTTGGTTGTCTAATTCACTAAAATGTAGAAGTCTGGACCCTGAAGTCATGGTTTGAATCCGGTCGAGACTGTACCTCCTGCACTTTTGAAAGTCAATAAAATGAGCGATGAATATAAAAATACGAAAGCATGGTTTAAATCGTTTTGAGAGTACACATCCTGCACTTTCTAAGGTCGATAAAATTAGCTAATTGATACCACTATGTGAAGCAGTTGTGTGGATCGTTGCTGTAGCCTAGGTTTGCTGCTTCCTCCTATATTGTCAGATGTTGGCCATAGTGGTTAGCGATTGTGTTGTGTACTTGTGATCACACTTTTAATCTCAACATAAAATGTCTGTAATTGTACAATTTATGGATAAACTTGAATATTTAGAACATTATTTTCACTAGAGCACTGCTACTTACTGGTCACCAGAATACTGTACTTCAAAAGTGTTGATGTGGGACCTGGGATCACATATTTTGCAATCTTCATTTTCAACCCTGTCTATTGTGAAATGGTGTCTTGCTTTTTATAAGAATACAAAGGGGAACCCCGAGTAGGGTGCTGAGATGTCTTGTATGCCTTATTCACAACTGAATTTGGGAGACACCAAAGCTTCTACTTTCTTGGAAAAGTTCTTAGCTTCTGAACGTAATTTGACCCTATTAATTTTTAATGACTTGGTAATATTAAACTCCTAATTTTTTTTTTAACAAGAATCCCCTGTGATAAATTAGGTATTTTTACCACCTTTAATGCACAGTCCTTGGACTTGGCAACTAAGCTGATATTGGTTGTAACGCACGCCAAGAGCCTACTTTTTAAGGTTTTTAACCCCAATGGAGGGCAACGTTTAGCTTGATGTTTGAGAAAACGAGTTCCGTTAGTGTTGAATGTCCATCCAAAATGAATTTGGTATGTGGTGAAAATTTTAATTGTAAAATGGCCACATTTGAAGTAGCAAAGTGTATATCCTGGCAGCACTAATAGGGTTTAGCTAATTGAGCTGATATGCTACCTTGCTGCCTCTCTCCAATAACTAACCACAAAACACGTTCCTCTTGCATCGCTTCTAATTGATGGCCTGAATATTTTCTAGCTCTAAACGCCGAAGGAGCTGATCCTACATTTTTTTAGATCCTTCAGTAAATAATACATTGATTTGGAGTTTATTCTTGTAAAGCAAGCCGAGTTTGCAGAGGTCATTGTAAGAAGAAGCAGCTAATTATGTTCAGGAAAATCAATATACCAGGCCTGTATTCTAGTTCTTTTCTGAGTAGTGACTCCCTCCTCCCCCTTTTCTGCCTATTCATGCAGGCAGTATTTCATGTAGAGATAGAGGCAGGAATAATTTAAACTGCGCCCATTTAGTTATTACAAATTTGTGATACACAAATGTTCGCCTACAATCCTTTTTGTGAGCTTTTTTCAGGGCTGTCTCACAGCAGAGATATTGTTCACATTTTACTTTCGCAGGATACTGTATCTTCGCTGTTGCAAATCACCCATATTAATGTTAAAGTGTGAACATTTTAAATTGGTAAAATGCGGTTTGTGAGTTTGTATCTGTACAAATGGCAGCCATTTGATAGTAGCTTCTGTAGTTTTTCATGAGTTACTGGGATCCATGTGCCGGACCATAGGTTTCTGTTTGTTTTTTTTTGTTTCGTTTATATATCTCGATTTGCTAAGAGTTGGCTAGCAGAAAAAAAAAAAAGCTACTTTGTTCTCCCATATCCATTTCTTATTGCATTGAAGGTCTTGGATTCCTGCTGGTATAAAATTACAAACCTTTCAATCTGGTTCAGTTTCTGACATTTTGAGTATATTTTGGGTTGTATCTCGATAGACTGTATCACCCATTGCATTTGATGACAGCGTCCTTAAAGTTATATGCACACGCTTTTTGTCTCAAATGTTAGCAAGGAATTCAATCAATCTTGGAGGATTTCAATACAAGCGTCTTACTTAGATGTATGCTGTCACTTTACAGTGAATCTCAATGTTGGTTGTGTGTTCACACATCTACATGCATTTGTAGGCGATTTACCTTTTTGAGAAATGTCTGAACTGCCGTCTAATTATTTTGGGATGAAATCTTTCAAACTGCTGTGGGATCAATAAAGGCATGGGTAAATGTGTGTAGGGCTCAGGCCGTTGTAAGTGTGTTTTTTTGGTTAATTTCCATATCGCTGTTCTTTTATTTATGCTGGCAAGACATTCATCAAATATTCTCAGCTGAGAAATTGAAATCCTAATGAAAAATGTGTTTTGAAAAGAAATTTAAAATACGACCCAAAGTGTCTTAATGTTAGTCCTTGGGACAATCATGTTTCGCTCCACCCAGTTTACAGATTGATATTTTACCATAGATGTGGCCATACCTTTTGTATCTTTATTTAGGTTATTTAGTTTATCAAAATACTACATCCCCAACAACTTTTTCTCTGCACCAGTACTAGGTTGGATAGGGCTTTTACATGGTGCGATCTGCATAAGTTAATTTAGAATAGCTAAGATTAAGGAACTAAACAGACATTAATAGATCCATTATGTCCCTTCAATATTAATATGAATATCCAGTGGAACCTTGTAGCCCTTATCAGCGGAAATCGTGTTAAAGACCTCTTCCAAAAATGATTGTATCAAGAAGCGTGTTAGAAACTTATGTATTTTAAATGCACCTGGGACACTGGCAATGATGATGGATACAACCCACATTTGTGACTGGGGGTGAGGGCCTCAAAGGTTTCAGCGCTCTGTCCATCATCTCCTTGTGTTTGATTTGTTCGCCCTAAGTTGGAAGGGTATGCCCAGACGTGGGTTCCTTGCTCACTTTGCCACTGAATTCAAGCTAGGCTGGCTGATGAGGGGTGTTACCCCGAAACCGGTCCCAGGATGCTTGTTTCCGGGTCAGTTAAGACTGGCTTGGCTGTTCGGGCTGGACTGTTCCCATGAGTCACAGGGGCAAGACAGATTTGAATATAGCTGGGTCTGAACTGAGGTGGCGAAGTGGGCTAAAGAATGTTGATGGATTCAACCCAGATCTGTGACTGAGGGTGAGTGTCTAAAAAGTTTCAGCGCTCTGTCCATCTCCTTGTGTTTACACTTGCAAGGTTTGCCTATAATCCATTTCAACAGTTTGGCTTGAGAAATACGAAGACCAAATAGATTTTTTCTTTTGTGCTGAATTCTATACTAGAACTACTCAAAGCAGTGTAAATGGGGTGATCTCACCCAACCAACCAGATTTTTTTTCCTCCCACTCTGGTATCTGACCATCTACTGCTTTTAATAACAATTTGGTAATACCCAGAGATTCTTTGTGCATCTTCCTCGGGTAAACTTACATATATCTGAAGTCAGCAGCCTGGCCCCATCTTGTTGATCTTGGCATTCAGTTAGGCCCGTATTTGCAAACAATTATTAAAAAGTATCACCGCTTAGCCCCACGCTCTTCAACATCCACATGGCCCCACTCGCCGCCATCTTCAGACAGCAGGGGTTCAGCACAGTGTCATACGCCAACACCCAGCTCATTCTCTCACTCACGAAAATCCCGTAGACACCAGACTCTGCTTCCATGAAGGAATGAAGGACGTCGCAGCTTGGATAAAAAACAGCTGCTTGAATCTCAACTCAGAGAAAACAGAGGTCCTCATCCTCGGACCCTGCACCTCTGCCTGGGACAGCACCTGGTGGCCCTCCGCCCTCGGTAATCCACCCACCCATACAGACCACACGCAAAACATCAGCATCATCCTCCCTCCCCATGAACCGCCAGTTCAACGCTGTAGCTTCCACCAGTTTCAACTTGCTACGCAAGACCTTCAAATGGATTCTCCCTGATTGCAGAAGGACTGTCACCCATGCTCTCATAACCAGCAGACTCGACTACGGCAACACCCTCTACTCCAGAATCACCAGAACTCTTCTACACAAAGTCCAAACCATCCAGAACGCCGCAGCCAGACTCGTCCTCGGGGCACCACGTCACAAACGCATGACCCAACACCTCCACTGGCTCCCCGTCCAGAGGAGGGTCACCTTCAAGCTCCTCACCCATACCTACATATCCGTCAACAACATCGGACCCAAATACCTCAACGAGGGAGTCTCCTTCCACATACACAAGAGGAACCTCCGCTCCGCCACCCTCGCCTTGGCAGAGGTCCCCCACATCTGCAGAACCAGAACAGGCGGGAATGCCTTCTCCTACATTTCAGATAAGACCTGGAACGAGCTGTCTGTGAACATCTGATGCTCCCCGACCCTCCACACGTTCAGGAGGGACCTCAAGACCTGGCTCTACGGAGCGTGCCACCCCCCCTCTCCTAGCGCCTCGAGGTATATTGACATTGCTCTAAAAAAGTGTAATAATTTGGGGAGGATTGTCTGCTTAACAATGTAAGCGGTACTTGCTTTGTTGTAAGCTCAACCTCTCAGTGGGTGTTATGATGCATTGCATTAAATATTGCATATTGATTTTGGCTGTGTCGGATTGAAACACATGGATCAATGCCTTTAAACACACACATTAAAAGATTAATATGCATACTTTGGAGGCTTTGTCAGTTTGAATTAATACAACTAAACTAAGAGACAGGCTAAAGTATGGTTGACCTAGCTACGTCTCTTGCCACTCAAGGGCATCTGCTTTCACTGAATTCTGTGGTAATGATTCAGAATCAATCCTACGTAGCAAAGTACTTTTGAGAAGACTTGTCCAATTTTGGCATAATTCACCACTAGCTGGTTATGTTTAGCCTGTTTCAAAACGGTCTTGATAGGTCAGGCAGCTGTGGCTTAAGGTGATAATGATTTATTTCTCATCACACAGTTTAAATGAAGTGGAGAAGCCAGGATCAGTGCTCATGCCTTCTGGTGTAGAACTGTTGTACTAACTTACAGTGACTAGTATAAATGGACAATTTTGTGTTACCTTTATATCACACTTATAATATCATGTACACCAAATTGTTCTGCGTTGGTTATCCTTATAGCCACCATATGGATAGATGCAGGGAATGCTGCGATAGTAAAACATGTCCTTGTGCCTCACCATGTATTGTCTTTGGTTGCGAAGAGTAACTTCAGTTTGGTGTGACAGCGCATGTAGAACTCGCCACATGGAATGTTTGAAGCCTCATTATGTCTCTTAACAGGCTTTGATTTTCCCTTTCTGTTGGTGGTGGGAAAGATGTTGCTCTCTTATGTACTGTGTGTATGGAGAGCATGGTAGGTACACAGGGTGTTTTTGCACAAGAATCTCCCCCAGAAACTTGAAATTTTAAGAGGCCCTTTACCGTCTCTCCAGCAAGAGAGCAAAGAACACGGCGGGCCAGTTATCTGTTAACTACTCGCATCAGAAGGTAGAATGGATTGCTGGCCTATTTCTGAACTGTGTAATGAATGGTTGCTAAGCCAACTGCATCCCGATTAGTTTAATCCTCAAGATGTCCTTTGCAGGGCTGCTGTTAGCGAGAGTGGCATTTGTGCAGTGCAAGTTAGTCCTCGATGTATTTGTGCAGAAGAGGTGTCACACAAGAAAGCTTGTGTTCACGAAATGTGGTTCTGCGCTTGCAACAAACAGCAGGTCTGCACTTCAGGAGAACATCACCAAATGAGGAAGATCAGTTGTAATTGGCCATAAAGCTTGCCTGTTTGATCAGTGCCAGTTGACAAGTGATTTACTTTGCACGTATACTGTGCCACCTTTTATGTATGGTTATACCAGGGTACCATTATATTCCATATTTGTTGATCTTTTAAAAATGTTAAGGCTACTTGGAGTGCAGTTTAAAACTCATAACTATAACCTATATAGTATGTAAAATATGCAAAGGCATTCTAGTGCTCTGTGTTCTTTGGTAATGTTCTGTTGGTGTGTAAAGTTCCTTATGCCTCCTTCGGGTTGCCATGAAGTGTCATTTCCCCCCTTTAAAAAAAAAAGGTGGGGTGGAAGTGAACATCTTACTGGATATTATCAGTGTTGTGAGCAGTTTTCTTCTACATCTGAACGTCAAAAGGTGTGAGAGCAGGAGAGGGGAAATTATCTGTCTATCTTATAGTCCCAATGATTATTATGTAATTTCATTAATTTATCCTTCTGGATGATAAAAAGTTGACAACGGTTTGATAGCTATATCAGCGTTTTAGTTGTTATAAATGAACATGGTACAAGAGTGTGAGGTAATTTATCTGCATAGAGTAGAAACAATGATAAACTATACATTGGTGTAATGGGAATCAATTGTCTGTTCCGCATAGATTGTTACAAAACTTAATGGAAATCAGAAAATGGAGCTCACCGTCCTGTGAATGCACCCTCATATAATTGTTTTCTATTGCCAAGTATAAAGCCACCTTTAAAACTCTTCTTTAGAAGGGTGCAAGCGGAAGGGAACTGAAGTGGGTTGAAAATGTAGAAGTTAGACGTGAGTGCACAGGGGTAGTGAAATTAAAACCTGGCGAGAGCTGCAAATTGTGTCCTGGTCCAGAGGTACCAAAATGACAAAGAGGGAACACCTAGGAGTCCGGAGATTGTGTGCTGCTCCAGACCCCTCTGTCAAATAGGAGTTGGATTGTGCCGAAGGCTGTCACATATTTTGTCATAACAATGTCCCAGTTAGAAGGACTTCTTATTCCTAATAGATTTATAAACTGATAGGCCCATGCCTAAATAGAAGGTTATCTTGTTGTAGGGGGTTTTCCCCTTAAGAGTTAGCCTTCTGCGAGGAAAGATGCTGCATAATTTGCCCGACTCTTGTATAGCCACGTGTGGGTAGGGGTGGGAGTGGTCAGTGTTTTAACCCCTTAAATACGATACCAGACTGGCTGCTGTGGTGAAGGAATTGTTGGCTTAGCTCAGTGACGGCTTGGCCTTGGTGAGAGATGTGGTCTGCATTTGATTCGCTGCAGGAATCTGGGACAACTGCAAGAAGGCTGGTGTGTGTTGTGCCTGTACCTATTAGCAGGTAGGCTGCTAACATATAGAGTAAGAGTCTGCTGTTTAAAAACAGCTAAAAGCTATGCAAAATACTTAATTGGCTATTATTTCAGACAAGCCTTTCCAACGTAATTGAATGGCTAACCATAATCCTACTTAAAAGACGGTTTTGCATATTGCCTGTTCAGGCTGTATTTTGTGAAACTGTTGCTCTGTGATGTGCATCTACAGTTGAGGTGCAGAAACATAATAAAATACCCCCTCTTAGTAGATGTATGTCCCCCCCTCCCCCCACATGCAAAATAGGATAATCCCCTCTTTAGTATAGCTCAGGAAGCATATCATGCCTTTCTTTTCCACAGAGTTTGCAAAGAACTAAAGTTTTTCACATTCATGAAAATTAATAATCGGTGTGAAATAATTGCTGCCCATTTTTGTTCATTGATTTGTTTGCTAAATCGCTGGATTTCGACGTAGGGCTTATGACCATGTTGAAGGCAGATCTTTGATCCACCAATGCTCCTCCTTCCCAGATGATAATGGATCCTCATCTAAAATAAAGATCCCGTGAATTTTTTCTCCTCCCTATAAGTGGGCTTTGTTGGCAATTAAACTGCATGAACAAAGCGGTGATGGGAGGGTCCAAGGGGATGTTTACCGACCTTACACAGCTACAACTCCCAAAAACAAGACAGTATGCAAAAACGCAGAATAGCTGTGGGTCACAACAAATGGGAAATGAAGGCTAACTAAGTACCTGACCAACAACCTGAATGAAAAAGTCAGACACATATATATAGAAAGTATATGTGGAATACAGTGTGACTACTGTATGGGGAGGTATCTTCTGGTAGTGGAAAAATACCCATCAGTTGTCGACCGGAACCGCCCTTGTCATCATTTGGGATCCTTCACAACGGAAAGAAGAAATGTTACAACCATGCCCAAAGTGATTTTACTTCAGTTTGTACAATATATGTATTCCGGTGTATCCTAGAAGGATATTGACGTATGGTGACAACTGTAAAGCAGTGCGTGAAAATAGTGAAGTGAAAAAGTGATGAGACATAAGATAAAATTTGAGAGCAAAGAGGAAAAATAGTTTTAATCGTTACCTCTCTACTTCCAAATCAATAAAAAACCAGCGCGAATAGTAGTTCAACCAAATAGCTACTAAAAGTGTTAATAGGTCAACATGTTTCTGCAGTCTGATTGACCCCAGTAGGTATCTGCTGCATTCTTCAGGACCGATTGTCGCTAATGCTTAAAAAGTGGTGAAAAATATTAACTAGCAGCCCGCCCCGGCGTTGCCCGGGGCAAAAGGGGTCTGGGGGCATCATTGCAGCAGGAGATGCGCAGCAGAGCGGCCGGGAGCAGCAGAGCGTACTTGGTGTTTCCTTGCTCCGGTTTTGTTGGTCCTGGCCGCTTCTGCCCACGCTCATGTCCGCTGTTTCCCCCGACGTCCCGATTTTGAGGAAAAGGATTCCGAGCACTCATGGCCCCCACCCGTCCCTCGGTGCGCACCTGCGGCTCTTGTCCGCTGTTTTCCCCGACGCCCCGGCTTTGAGTAAAAGGCTTGCGAGCACTCATGGCCCCCGCCCGTTCCTCCGCCCATCCCTCGGTGCGCACCTGCGGCTGCTTCACTTACCTCAGCCGCCGCTCCTCTCCGCGCTGCGGAGTTTACTGCTCCACTGCTCCTCCGCTTCTCGCCGCTCCTCACCGCTTGTCCGCCGCTCGCCGCTCCTCCCCGCCGGTCCACAGCTCCTCCCCGCGCTCATGTCTGCCGCTCTTCCTCTTGCTCCTGAACGCCGCTCCTCCCTGCGCTCCCGATGTCATCGTGCACGTCGCGGCCGGCGCTACTTGCAAGGGACTACTTTATTTTTATTCCTAAATTTTTTAAAGAACGTATATTTTTTGGTTTTATATAGCCTATGTCCTTCTGCTTGCCCTGAGGTTTTCAAAGATGTCTTGGGTGTTTGGATTGGTGGTGTACTTTTCGAGTTTACCTGGCTCAAAGGACACAGTTCTCTCTTTATAATAGTAGTATAGATAAAAAGGGAATTTCATCTGGGTTTATGAATTTTTAATGCACAACACGAACAAAATAAGACTGGAATGAATAAAAAGAAGAAAACAAGTTGTTAAGATCGTTTGTGGACCAAAATGTCACTCAGGAAAAAAAGATGCATTATCATAGAAAATGTAAATGTCAATTGATACATTACCTCGGAAAAAATAAGATGTTGAAATTTTTACATAAAAGGGAATCTGCAAAAGTAGTAGGCACAAAGAGGCAATGGAGAGGTCAATTATGTACTACAAAGCATCTGTTTCACTCATAAATATGTGAATAAGAATCTGCTGTACCAAGTGTTAAGGTATAGACCAAGGATCATAAGCTTATGCGAGTTTAGTGGTAGCGAAATAGTTATCTCAGGTTTTCCATATACATCCATATGTATTGTGGTTGCCAGGAGAAATGTTGTAGAGGAACGTTATCGGCACCCCTGATGTGTGATACCCAGTATAACCAGGCTGGAAAAGAAGCCTTGTGTGTGGTCTTCCAGAACTTTTTGGGACAGCCTCATGCTATATAAGTGGATTTCTCCCCAAGCATATACATATCCATACTCTTTCTCTCTCGGCCAGTGATGAACTCAGTACTGCCCCCATTCCTTAGCCAGGTCGCGCTTTGCCACCACCAATCCTAGCTGAAGTAGGGTTAACTTTGTTTTGGGGAGTTCAATCTCCATGGATCTTCCCAACAGAAAAAACCGGGGACTCAAGGAAATAGTCTCCTCCAAGATAGCTCCCAACTCTTCCAGCAGGGTCGCCCAGTACCCTTAAATCTGAGAGCACTCTCAAACCGCGTGGAAGAATGTAACCTCTGTCGCGCGACATCGCAGACAGTTGGGCGCTTCCACCCTCCCTACGCGGTGCAGTCGGCCTCTGTCGTAATATGCTCTTTGTAAGTATTTGAATTGAATCTATCTAATTTGTGACTTGATGGTGACCTCCCGGGGATGCATCAGTGCCATCTCCCAATCCAGATCCTCTATCTCTCCCAGATCTAATTCCCATTTCGCCCCCAACTTCTGCAAGGAATCAGGCTAGCGAGGGGCACTGTTGGAAAGGGGAGATTCTTCCTTTCCAATGATACATCTCCTGTCTCGCTACATGCTTGGGGTGCTGAGATAGCCCCATGAGCACATAAAAAGTGAAACTGAAATGACATCAGCGCTACGTATCTGCTGATCGTCATTTCAGTGAAACAAACTAAACTGCGCCGGGAGCTGAGGAAGCTCTCCCCCCCCCCCCCCCCCCCCCCCAAGCTCCTGAGGCTGTTTAGGGTAAAAGGGATTTCCTGTGCAATGTCGTCTGATGCACGGAAGTCGTCTGACGCACATGAGCACTTTTTGTCGGATGGCTCCTGAGCGTCCGCATGCATGGGTTTAAAGCCAATAGGTCTAAAGATGTATTATTTTTTCACTGTATTAAAGCCTACAGTCGGATATTTTGTTATATGAAATCTCCCAGATTACTTTTTATAATGAAGGTTTTTGTTGTTGGTTATCCCCTTAGCCATTTTTCACTGCACTGATTCCTGCTATAATCTCTTCGGAAGGCCTTACGGGCTTAGTCATCTGCCAGGATCTTGCATTAAAAAAAAAAATCTTTAAATAATACATTCATCTACATATATACGTATCCCTATAAATTCAGAAGGCTTTTGGGTCAGCCCTCTACTGCCATTTGTCTATGTCATTTACACTGTGCTTCTATCCATGACCGTGTACTGCATCAGGTAATAGTTCAGTACACATCAGTCATTGACTTTCTTGCCCTGTGAAAGACATGTGCACGTCCACCTGAAGATGATTGTGATTTTTGTAGTTTTCTTTCATTTTCTTGTGTCTTTCGACTTAAATTGCACAAAGTCAACACCTTGCCAACCAAGCCACCACCAGCACTCCAACTCCCACCATGTGTAGCAGGGATAACTATGGCCCTCCTGACCTTTTCATTCGACCCCCAGGTGAACAGCAGCACTGGTGAGAGCTTTAACATTAAGATAGATGTTAAACCACAATTCTGTGTTTTCACCTAGACTAAAATAGAGGAAAAAAAACGAAGAAGGTGTCCTTCACTACTTCTCTTTAGAAACCCTTTAATTTTTAAAAACATCTTGCAATAAACATGTCAAGGGATAACGTCTCTTCAGAATTTTAAAATGTGTATTTCATTATTATCCACAAGTGTTTCACCTTAGTATATCGGATTGTATCACTCCTTTTGAGGGGCATTTATGAAATGTGATTTATGCCTCCCCCACCCTTACAACGCAGTCATTAGTGAATAAGAGGCACGACACTTGTCCTGACCCTTTGGGTGGCTTATTTTGTTGTTATATATGGAGTAACATTCTAGTTTATTAAATCAAACCAACGAGCATGTTTTGTACAAAGCACATCCTGAACGCATATATTTCAAGATGACCTCAAATGTGATAATGAAGGAAAAGAAGGTAGAGCGAAATAAAACAATTGCCTAGGAACACATCGTTTTGTCAAGTGGGGACGCCGGGATTTATTCTAGGTTTTATGGGTTTCACTTTGTGCTGTTATGCAATTAGATGTGTCACTCTTCCCTTTCTATGTTTACACAGTTGCGTAGCTAGACCTACTGCCACTCTCGGCCCCTAAGGGTAAGTTAAGAGGGGCGGCGAATGAATTGTTCTTGGGGGGCGATGGCAGTGAAGGGCTCGCAGGTTAAAAAAAAATGGTCAGCACAAATAAACCACCCAGTACAAACTTTGAGCCGTATGCTAAGCACAGTCACCATTAATTTTCGGTTTCTGATGGAAAACACATTTCGGTTCAGTGGCGGAAAATGCAATCGTTTTTATCATTTGCGAATAAAATGTTGCCCTGTGCATACCTAAGTACAGTGCAGGTTCGTTCTTTTTTTTAACCCGTGACTCGTGGTAGCCTTTCCTCTAAGATTATGCGAGTTCTTGCCTTCTATAAGGCATATCCGAGTCTGAAGCCTGGCTAGGACTATGCATGCGCCCATTCTGGTCGTTGCAGGCGGTCCGCCTCATTCCTGTCTGTTTCTGTTAAACCTGCGTGTGTCTGCAGCAAGGACGCTGATCTGGCGCTTGACGTCCAGCTGATATATTGCATTTCATTAAAATAAGGTGTAGGTGTGAATGCCAAAGGATAAGCGCTGTCGGCGACGGGGAGGGAAACCGGTCTCCTGACAAAGAAGGGGGAAATGATAGCTGCTTTCATCAGTCAGTGCTGCGGGGAGGGGGGCGGGGGGTGGCTAAGAATTCATCTCGGAGTGGTGCAGGAATGCGCCCTTTGCTTCTTGCACCGTATGCGCCTGGGTTTCTTCATGTGTTAAATCTTTTTAAGGGTGGCACAAGTTATTTTTCAGGGTTCGTAGTCTGCCGTCCTTAGCTTCTCTTTTGCAGCCTTCTCATGATTTCCATTTAGAATTGCTTCCTGCAGAAGCCAATACATACATTTAAGCATATTCTTAGCCAATTGACTTACCTTCAATCAGTCAATCAGGGGTTTATAAAGCGCACTACTCCCCTGTGAGGGTCAAGTAGGGGTGGGCGGAATTTGCGTAATCGCGTCACGCAAATCTCCGTGAAACGGTTAAAAAATCTCCGCAAACATGCAGAAATTCCGCGAACACGCGGAATTGCTTGTTTGCGATTCTTTTTTTCTGTTCGCAATTGCTGTTTGCGTGCTCGGGGGAAATATCTCACAAACACGCATTTTCAGAACGCGAACAAGCAAAAAATTTCTCAGACGCAGAATTTTGGCCAATTTTGCATTCTCCACGGAACATTAAATTACCCAAATTCCTCGAGCGGAACGGAATTTGCCGCCCTGGCCTAGTCTCAAGGCACTGAACTGTAGGAACTGTATTTCATTAGGTTTGAATTTAGCACATTGTTTTGGTCCTGTACATATGGAGCAAATGTGAATTTGTGGCCATGGGCAAGCCAACTACATAAGTGTGCATGAAAACATTTTCTTTCGAACTGTTAAAAAAATCACAATATAAACACACAAACATTCCAGGGGGTTTCGGTCAGCGCTTTTCATCCATTAGTCTGTTCAAGTGCCGTTCACATTTTGCTTTAGCCTACCACAGTTTGAGGGCAACGTGTCAGCCGAATACAGCCATTATCTCTTTTCACTGTGATGGCTTTTTATTTGAACACTTGCACTTCTGCCTAAAAAGCAATCTATTGCAGTGCCAGGATGGTGGATCAATCTCTGCTTTCATTTGTGCTTATATTTCTTTTTTAAAAGTATTTTTGCAAACGTCATTTTTTGATTATGCTTTTTCTCCACACTTACATGCTAGTCTTTAATGGCCGTATCTTTAATTATTACTTTTTCACGTCTGTTATATATACTTGCCCAAAAAAAAATTGCACGCTTGCAAAGGCAATAACTGTTGGTTTTGCCAATGTTTGTTTCGACTTAATTGTCCCAGGTTTTTGTTTCTTCTTTACTTCTTTCTGATCATTTGTAATAACGAACAATATAATTTGTGATGATTTGTGATCCATTAGAACATGCAGTGTCTGCAAACTGATTACATCTAATACATGTGTGTGCGTACTCTTACCTAGACAAGAGCAAATAGTTGGAAGCGATTTGTTAAAAAGAAAGACCTCTGGTGTACAAGTAATTGCTGAAGTATTTGTCGTCCAATGTGCCATGGATCTAAAGTTCAGTTTTGGTATAGTGCACCAAGGTACTTGGTTGGAATGTTGGCAGTGGAATAACTATTCAAGTTTTAGAGAATGGAAGGTGCACCAAGGATGAAGTCAAAGCCATAGAAGTAAGTCCATTAAATTCCTTTAATGTTCATGGTAATAAAAAATGGGCATCAGCCAACATGCTTTGTTCCAATATATGTAGGCAGCACGATACTCTACCTTAAGTTTTGCATACAAAAGCACAGCAGGTCATTAAGAAATAAGTACGACCGATACACCCTGAGGATGTCACCTTCTGGTTTCATGGTATTGACCATGTCCCTATGAGTAGGAGTGGTGGTAATAGGGAGCTATTAGCCAGGCAAACCGAATCACAATGGATTTGCCGTTTGAAGGCTATTATCCTTGGCCACAATACCAATGGGGAGATGCATTACTTTTTACAGTAAATTGGTTTGATGTGCTTTATTATGACAACTGTGAGAGTTCTTCCTTTAAACGTAATGCTTTTTCTGACAACTACCATGACTCATTATGTTCTGTGGCTCCAGACCAACAATGATTAAGCTCTCTATCTGTATCTGTTTACTATTCATCTCTCCTCTGCGACTGGATTCATATTGTCCTATCCTTTCCTTCCTTCCACTATGAACTCTCTGTGTATACCTTTGTAGTTATTTGCATTACCCTGGGATGAACGTGTTCTTGGTCATGTACAGCAATTTATCTTGTTCTAATATTAATTGGACTACTCGAATAGTGCCCATTTGTAAGATATTTACACAATACATTGACTTTTGTGTATTAATGGAGGGGTGTGTACTCGCAAAATGGATATTTCTTTTGATAGTCTGATTGACCGTGGTTTTAAATATATAATCTGGATTTGGTGCGGCAGCAGTTAGCTGCCATCTAAGCAATGGCAGGTGTCATTTTGTAAATCTCTGGGTGTCCACAAAGTGAGTTACATGGGAAGAAAAAGATGGCGAAAGGAGAAACCAATATATACAAATTTTCACAATAGGTGACAATAAATTCTCCTATTGGTCTTGTGGCAGAAGTCCACTGTACAATTATTCAAATATTTACAATGTCATCACACCCACAGGAGGATAAGATTACACATTTCTATTTATTGTAATCCAGCCAAAATATATTTATCTAATTTTTTTTTTATATATATATCACAAAACAAAAACGGAAATCCTCTCAAAGCAAATGTATGCACTATACACAGCGAATTAACATACCCATGTACATACCTATATACAACAAATATACACAATGAGACAACATACACACTTTGTACAGCAAAACATATAACAAAAAAGGGGGGTTTATTTTATATATATATATATATATATATATATATATATATCTTTATGTACTTATCTTTTGTTCACCCTAAGAAACAGTACTACAAGAGTGTACTCCTATTAAATCTAGGTGGTACATTAGTAGGTAGTCGGACACAACGGTTCCAAGTCAAAACCTCATGGAACCTAAATCTTCACATGTGTCCAGTGGTGTATCATTCCCAAATTAATTGAAAACAAAAAGACCCCTCCAATTGGAAAGTGTTGACGCGGTCGCGTTTCGGCCTTCCAACTAATCAGGCCTCTTCAGGACAGGGCGACAAAAAAAGAACCTAAAATACATATAATACAATACATTAACTCTGAGACAGATGATCAAACACAGTGGGCCACCAGGTCCCGCTCCGTGGCCGTCACCATCCTACTTGAACAACTTATAACATGCTTCACCAGGCAAGGAATTACCCCAAGTACACATTCAAAAAGAACAAGAGAAGGAAAACACTATTGCCAACCTATAGTACCGCCAAGTCTCAAGGAGTGGTGTGGGGCGGATACGACAGGGCTACGTGCTCTACGTCCACATTGTGAGCAACCAACAGGAGGGTTACGTGAAGGGTTCAGTGCTCCAAAGAAATGATGGTGTGAATAGCCGGTGAACGCAACATGCACTCAGCTTCAGGCATTAACTAAAGACACAGCAATCCTAAACCAGGCTACTTCTACAATTCCAAGGCGGCAAGCCGCCGGAAGAGCCCAAAATCGCCAACTGTTTCTAAAAGATAATAATAATGATGGCGCACATTAGTGAGGCACATCCAAGTAACCTTACAATAACTACTATAACAAAACACCTACTGCGCAAAAGTACACCCCACATCCAGGTGTCCTACATTATATATGTCCGCTCAGCTACTCTTAAAAGATAATCTTGGGGTAGTTAATATCCCTGGGGCCACTGTAATACAAAAAGAAAAGTTGCGTTAGTGCGGTGACCAGCCGGGGTAGTTCCACACCAGCACTAGGTCTGTACCCTGTTTCTCTTGTATCGACGCGCTGCAGCACTCACCAAAAACTCGGGTGTAGGTAGTTCTTAATTCTACTACAGCAACTCGCCAGAAAGGTCAAATCCTCACTCACAAACTGCCGCAGCATATATCCGCTCTACGCCGTCCTCAACGTTACCTCCCACGTGACCGGGACGCACCGTGTCCACGCTGTGGGCATAGAAACAGGACTGCATTCTGTCTCTACTCTTCTCCCTGCCTAAATCTATTCACCTCCAAGGGGACCCTCTCTACTCGGGGGACTCAACTCACCGGGTCACAGTCCTAAGGTACATATTCACATATCCAATACAACAACCTCCCGGGCCGGAACCATTATAAAATAACGGAATAAAACACCGATCGGCAGTCAGTACAAAAATTATTCAATGTATACTGATCTACCTCCTGGTGATCCGTTCAGGTGCCATCTCCACCTATAAGTGGCTGACCCTCGTAACTCTACCAACTCCACCAAAGCACCTAACTAGACTAAATGGATAACAGAGATTAGTTCCAAAAGAGCAGGGGATACCTCCTGATACTCAGTACATGGGACATCTTCACCAAACAACGGACAACCCTCATACCTCTACCACAATACTTAGCAGCACATAATGGTGACAAGCGATGGATCTGGGGAAGCAGGTCGCCCGGTGGGCACAGTGTGAGTGACCATCTCCAAGCAATTACATCAAAGTACATACATGGTAATAGTATCACACAGCATTTTATGCGTTCAGAAAATACACAATGACATAATCACTAACAAATCTAATATAAACATTAAGAACATTTTATATACAATATATACACAATAGTATACAGTATATATGCGGAATAGTTACGTGATCAGTAGTATCCAAAGACACCTCAACTGGAGCCTAAGGTCTTATCAGTGCCCAAATTTCATCACGGTCATTAAGTCCTCCCCTAGCGGTCTCATATTTTTCAATCATCCTCGCCTCTAGTTTATTGAGGGTCATTTGTACCATCATTTTACTCTTCGCTTTCACTCCCATCAGGACAGACCAACTGATATCGTTCTCATCATGTCCTGTCTCAACATAATGTTGTACTAGCGGTGCTCCCATAATTCGGCATCTAATTCTTGACTGGTGCTGAACCACTCATCTTTACACTCTGAGTTGTTTGCCCTATGTATGTTTTACCACACGAGCACGTGATGCAATACACCACGTTTTTGGTGTTACAGTTTGAGAAACCTAATTGTACATGCTTCTTGTTGTTAATTGTCACTTGCTTGGTATTGGCAGTGAATGTGCAAACTACACATCCATTACACTTGTAGTGTCCTACCACGGGGGGAAGGCTCAGCATGCTCCTAAGGTTACCTTTCTCTGGTGGAATTCTCGTTGCCTTAACTAGATGTTGCCGGATGTTCTTAGCCTTTCGGAAAGCAAAGAGTGGCTTAGGGATTTCAAACTGTTGTATTAATCGCCAGTTCCTCAAAATAATTTGCTTGATTTTATTAGCCTTCGGATTGTAAGTGAGAACACAGGTCATCTTATCAGTGTTTTGTTTTTCCTTGGGTGTGAGAAGAGTCTCACGTGGCGTGAACCACGCCCTCTTCAGGGCTGTCCTAACCAGTTTTTTAGGATATCCTCTGTTAACAAGCTTTTATTTGGAGCTTTTCAGCATTTACAAAGTAATCACTTTTGTTACTACAATTACGCCGGATCCTTAGGAATTGCCCGTAGGGCAAATTTTCTTTCAGGGTCCTAGGGTGTCCAGTATTAAAGTGGAGTAGTGCATTTCGATCTGTAGGTTTACAGTAGAGACTCACTTCTAGTCTCCCTTCTTTATGTATTACATTCAAATCCAAGAAATTAATCTTGGAGTTGCTGTACGTGATTGTAAATTTCAGATCCACGGATAGATTATTCAGCCATACATGAAAAGCAGTTAGTTGTTCTCTGCTTCCTCCCCAAATCATAAAAATTTTGTTGATAAATCGACTCCACTTTATGATATGGGCTCTAAAGGGTGTTGTCTCTTTAAAAATGTAATTTTTTTCAAACCTATCAATCACCAGGTTCGCAATCTCTGGCGCAAAACAGCCCTGGCTACTCCCTTTATTTGCAAAAACAAATCATTTTTAAATGAAAAAAAGCTATTTTTTAAACAGATTTTCGCCAAAGCTGAAATAAAACGGGTTGGGGCAACATGTGGTCTTGTCCTCTTTTCTAACACTTAATCCAGTACAAGTAGAGCCTCTTCTTGAGGGATATTGGTGTAAAGACTTTCAATATCGTAAGTGACCAACAACTGCTGATCACTTTCGAATATTGAATCCTCCACTTTGGAAATAAAGTCCATGGAGTCCCTAATATAAGCTTCAGTTAATGGGACTAACGGTTTTAAAAAAAACGTCAATGTACTTTGCCAGTGGTTCCAACAAGGAGCCACATGCTGCAATAATGGGACGACCAGGAGGGTGATCAATGTCCTTGTGGACTTTTGGTAGGACGTAGATATTTGGGATCTTTTGTGTTGTCGAATTGAGGAAGTCATACTCCTTTTTGCATAGGTATCCTTCATCTAATGCTTGTGCAGTAATCAGTTGAATTTGTGCCTTCAGTCTATCTGTAGGGTTTTCCCTAATAGGGCGATAGTGATCAATGTAATGTAGTTGTCTCAAAATTTCATTATCGTACTCATCAATGTCCCAGAGGACGATCCCTCCCCCTTTATCTGCAGGCTTTATAACAGTAAGTGGGTTATTGGATAGATCTTTCAATGCTACCATTTCCTGTTTGGAGAAATTGGGTTTGAAGAATATTTTCTTACGATTGAGTACATCAATTTCTTTCAAAACCTGTTCTTCAAACAAGAGAATTTCGTCCGGCATATCCGAACTGTCAGGGCAAAAAATAGATTATATAGCCCACTATTGTTTATTTCCAATGTCTCGCCCTTATCTGAAAAGAATACCTTGTCTGATTTTACGGAGAAATTGTAACACTTCAGTCTTAATATTCACAGGGTCTTGTAAGGTCAATGGCACAAACGATAAACCCTTATGTAACACTATTTCCTCTATCTTTGTTAAATTGTGTTTAGAGAGGTTATAAATAGGAATCAATTCGTTTCCACTGGTCTGTCTCATTTAGTGTAACATTTATCTGTTGTAAGTCCTGCTTCTTGTTCTGAAGACTCCCTGATCATGGGGTGGAGGCGGTGGTGGCGGTGGTGGCCTCCATGGTCCTTTGAATCCCCTTCCCCCCGTCCTCTGTCTAAAAAAGGAAGGGATCTAGGATATTGGAAGTATGTGGGGTAAGGTTGGTATTGCCGGTATTGTTGGTAATGACCAGAAGATCCTTGGTCAGAATCAGAGGATGACTCTGAAAATGTTATGAAATTTCTTCTTGATGTGCCTCTGTATTGCAAATTGTGTGCTCGGATTGTTATTCTTAAAGAAATCATCCTTCAAATATGGATAAACAATTTCCAAACTAAAGTTATTAATGTCCCTTGCCACTTTCGTTGTTTTCAAGTTCACTCAGTGTGTTTTGAAATCACAAATAGTTTTCTCAATCGATTCTAGTAATGCTTTAGCATCAGTAATACCAGTATCAGTCCCAATCTCTTCCTCAAGTTTTTTAGTCTCCTTTAGTTCATCCTCATAATTCTTAGGGCTGTTTGAATGGATAATACTATCCATTCACGGGAATATTTCGTACCCACCCCACTGAAGTCCAACAGATATGGCTTATCATTAACGAAAATCACAGGAATGTTTTTAACCTGTAATCCTACAGGGATCGTGTTGCTTTTCAAATGATCTAATAATACCTGAGCATGAAGTTGCGTCCTGGTGTTCTTTTTACGTAACTGTTTGAGGCGTTCTCCTTTATCAGAGCTGTATGCTCCCACAGCTCCCTGTTCTCCTCCTAACAGAGACGGGATCTGTAATAGCCTATTAACATCTTCCTCTGAGTATTGTACCATATGGGGTTCATTCATATCGGAGCCGTCAATGGGTAAACCTGAACACACTATTCACACATCTAAACTGACAAAAACAATTCTACACTCCACCAATTTTCACACCTCCAGTGTCAGTGATGAACGAATTCACAGACTTCTGTACCATGTAGACAAACTAAATACTCAAATCATACTGAACAGCCCTCACACTTAATAAAGTGTAAAACAATTATGTAAGCCAAAAAACAAAAGGGGTTTACCCAAATTACCCTCCTTTGCCTGGGTAATTACAAATACATGGGAAGAAAAAGATGGCGAAAGGAGGAACAAATATATACAAATTTTCACAATAGGTGACAATAAATTCTCCTATTGGTCTTGCGGCAGAAGTCCACTGTACAATTATTCAAATATTTACAATGTCATCACACCCACAGGAGGATAAGATTACACATTTCTATTTATTGTAATCCAGCCAAAATATACTTATCTCATTTCTTTTTTAAAATATTTTTTATCAAAGTGAGTTACGACGCCTGGCGTATTATTCCCATGACAGGTGCACCATGGATTACACTTGATTAACATTGTGTCACGGAAGTGAACTATTTTCTTTGATCATATTTGAGGTCATCCTACTTATAGTTGATGTGCACGTCGTACAGCGCGTCAGGCTGATTTTGTTTGACGCAGTTATTTCATTGACAATATTGGGAGTGGCATTTTTCGGTGTACTTTACCTTCAATATGTTTTTTTTATTCTGAGGGGGACTCGTGTTATACCTATAACGAGGAACTTCCCCCCCCTCAGGTCAGGCAGACTGATATCATTTTATTATACACCTCTAATTGCAATGTTTCGTGTTTTTAAAAATAAATAATAGTTGTTCCTATTTTTTAGGTCTCGCCTGGCTGTAGCAGCGCACATGCCTTGCTCTTGCCTTGCGAGTGCCTTTTGCAATCGATTCAGCCGTAGCTCGTACAGATAGACAAAGATGGCTGCTCTCCCCATTCAGCCAAAGGTAAACATGCACGCGTACGTACGGACAGTGGAAAGTCCGATGGCATCTTGTTTTGCTTGTGCCAATAGCTTTGTATTGCCATGGCAACCAAGCTGCAAAGCTAAAGGCGCCCGCGGTGCAGCTTAACTCTCTTGTGGGCAGGCTCCGAGCCCTCATCATTATATTAAAATGCGGCCAGTCGTGGGTCTCCACTCCGTTTGTCCTTGGTGCTGCGTGTTCCTCTGGTCAGGTCTCTGCCCTTTCTACTCCTCCGAAGGCTCTGTCCCAGGTAGGGCTCTCTGCCCAGTACTCTCTCTCTCTACGGGCTTTGGCTGCTCTGAGCTAGAGCGCCACGAAGCTCTCTGCTCTGATCTCCTGTGTTTCTCTCTGTCCTCGGTCCCTGAATGCTTGCGGACACTCTCCGCCCTCCCGTGCTGGCTGTTTTATAGTGCAAACTTTAGTCAAAAGTATCTAGTATCAGAGCGCTTCTATTTCTCCTTGTGTCCTTGGACTTTACTCACTAGGCACCGAACGACTAAATCGTTGTATGCTCTGAGGGTATACCATGAGTTGCGGTTTGTGTACTCTGCGTGTGTCTGCGACATGTGCGTAACGACCGAGGCATACTCGGGAGTCAAATCAGTGATTCATACTTGACCTGCCAAGAATCAAGCACTGTTAGATCAGCCGTACCTGCAGAAGGCCAGAGCAGCATCTCTTCCGGGCAGCCACTACTTCCTTTTCAGGGGTCACCACCTCCGTGCCGGACGAGCTGAGCCACTGCCCTCACTCACTTCCTAGAGGCACTCACGCTGTCAGTGTACCACCCGCCTCTCTACAGCGCTTCTCTTCCCTATAGTCCCCTCCCATGTGCAGCTCACTGTGCCCTTACCCGGACTCACTCTCCTGCTACCCTTACCCCCTACAGTCCTGAATACTCCCACCTCCAGTACAGTCCTTATTTTCATTTTCACCTGCTTTCCACCCCCTCCCTTACTTCCCCCTGCTGTAGTAATCCCCGATACCCCTCTCTCCTCCACCCCACCACAGCTCTAGGCTGCAGCACACACACAGGGAGGACCCGATTGGCTGCTGATGAGCTCATCTCTTTGTACTTACAATAAAGCATCAATGTCCAACCAGCACTGGCTCCATTAATGGGAGCTGATCTTTAACAATGTAGGGGCGTGGGCGTGGGCTGAGTGTAGCATCATCATCATCATCAATGAGACTCATCCTCTGGGAGGATGAAGGTCAGTGGTAGCTGAACCTTCTATAGGAGGTGGAAGGGAAAGGAGGGTCATCTGAGTTTCATCACTGGGGTTCAGCACCATCAATGGGAACTGAAGGTCAATAAAGGATAAGCATACCATTATTAATATGAATTGAGACTTGTGGCGTAATCAATAGGTGCTGAGCTTAATGAAGGTGAACTTCACACACAGGTCTTGATGAAATTTAATAGTGTCAGCGAAATATGCATATTTTGTTGTAATTTTGCATTACACAATTTCATAGGTCTCGCTTTTGATAAAGTTAAAGCCATTTGCTTTGCTATACAATACCATTAGCAAAGCAAATGGCTTTAACTTAATCAAAGGCAAGACCTATTGCATTTTCAATGCTTGTCCTTCTTTGGGATTATTAATGATCCGGACCATATTGTCAATTGTATGAGTGTGTTTTTACGCTATATTTCCATCTCGGTTGTGGAGATAATTAACCTTTGCATTCTGGTGGTTATATTTTTGAATAGAGTGAATGGGTGTTTTTGAAAGCTTAAGATGGCGGCCATTCTCGTGGTCTCACCTGTTGAGGCTCTGCGAGCTTGAAAGAGAGTATTGTTTAAATTGAATTCAGCATGGCGCGTGTTTTATCATTTACATCGGACATACTTGGCGGTCACTGGGAAGGAGAATATCCAGGTAAGCCGATTGACGCCACTGTGGCACGCTATTGTTAGATTGGAAATTCAATGCTGGCATGGGTGCTCGCTGTTACAATGTTAAAGTTTGTTAATACTGCATGTCGGTGAGCTCAATCGCTTAATGAGAGTATTGGTGATTTGGGGGCATTTAATGTTTTTGAACGTGGTCAATTTTCTCTTTGTTGGCCCCTTGGATTTTTAGACAATAAAATTGCTCTTCCATGGGTTATACGGATGAGCATTTGAATGTGGACATTGTGTTTACATACTTTCACATATACGCATAATGTTTCTTATGTTGCGCCGTGCCCATTATGATACAGACGGAATTGTTTTACATCTCCAAGTACTGCCACAAATTACTCTTATATTGCTCTGCCATTGGTTAAACAGATGAGCATCTGTATGTGGACTTTATGTTTACGTACCTTTACATACATGCACAATATGTTTTTCACGATGCGCTGTGCCTATTATGGTAAGGACGGAATTGTTTTACAACATTAAGCATTGCGGCAAATGACTTTTGTGCTTTCAGGTTACATAGCATAGTTTATAAAATATGGCAGTATTCGGCATGCCTTTATATATTGGCTAATGCAGTGCCCCTATTGTGGGGCTCATTTCCCGAATTACTACCTGTTAATTTCTGATATAAACTTAAAAATGTGTTGGATATTCCACTCTGCATATAAAGGTGAGACATGAGGCATAATTTTTACAATTGGCATTCTTAATCTCCCTGTGCTCTATTCTCCTGTTCTTCTGTGTTCCTCCTTTTCCTGAGAATTGGCTTTTTGAATGATTTAGAACATGCATTTCCATTTATTGATTTAATTGATTTTTTTTTATGTATGTATGGTGACCGCACCACATGTTTAGTAATTGTGGTTCTAATGTAATCTTATATCTCGATTTTTCCATTATGATTTTGAGTATATGTATATGTATTATATTTATGTGTAATCTATATATATTTGTGGGCCTCCTTAGGATGTTATTGTGTGTTATTTTAACTTGGGCGATGTCTGTCACTGCATGTGTGCTCTTTTACAGGTTTATAAATACATATGTATGTTATGTTTTGTTAGTTACTATGCGTCATGACTTATGTTATATGTGCAAATTGTTTCAGCCCTTATGAAGTTCCTTCATTAGAACGAAACGCGTTGGCTAATGCCCATTTTTTACTACCATGAATAATAAAGGAATTTGATGGACTTACTTCTATGGCTTTGACTTTATTCCTGGTGCACCTTCCATTCTCTAAGAATTGACTGTTTCTAGTGGAGCTTAACGGCGGCAGGCTCCGAAGTTGATGCACAGGATTCCTAATTTTTAACAGACAGGGATTGATGTGCTGAACCTTGGGCCGGTCTTTGTGAAGAGTGTTTTTTGTGTAACCATTAAAGTTGCTCGAAGTGATAACCTAATCAGCATAAGCTCTACGCTCAAACTGACATGGGAACGGATAAACGGAAAGCCATTTCTGGTTTCTATTCCAGTAAATCTCCTATTCAAGTGTTAAGAGATTTAAACTGTGAATATATTCATTAATGATAAATCATGTACCGTCCATCTTCCGATACTGTCTAGTTCATGCATGTGGGTCAGAACTACTTTTATTAATACGCGCCACATGCATTACATGCTATTTATGCATCTTGAAGCTCTCTGTATACTCGGACTCGTAGAATAAGCAGCGTGAGTATTTGGTGCTGAGGCCAGAGACCGAGGTTGCAAAAATGTATTTAGACTGTGGCATGCCAAAGCAACCAGCAATTACTAAATAAGTGTTTAGCTATTCTAAGCCATCTTCAATACGGAAGTCCTATACCATGCCCTTGTTGGAGGGAAATGTGTGAAGTTACACAGCGAAGTATGAAATGTAGTTTAGAAAGGCTTCACACTTGGTGGCTGCCATGTTCATTCTGCCACCAAGATTGCTGCAGCCTCATTCCACACCTGAGGTGTATTTGAGAGACATGTTTGTCATCTTCAACAAGGTATTTCTATTTTTTTAATTAAATTGAATGTGGTCCTGTCGGCTAAAAGTTAAGCAGAAGTGGGAGGCAAGAGGCTTAATATTTGGCAGAGCTTGCACGGTACCTTGTTGTATGTGTTAATAAAATATCTAACTTAAAGACTCATTCAAGTACTTTTGACTCCTATTTAGGTACTGCAGGCCATGTTAAAAGCATAACTTTGGGAGGTAGTAGGGCGAGCCAAAAGCCAATCTACAATTTCTGTATAGTTAATCCATCAGTAGTTTCAGACCACAGTAGGCTAATAAAAGCAATACGATTTTACAAACTAAATACTTCAAAAGGATTGGGAGAAAACTGGAGCAATTTGGATAAAAATTGGCAGAGTTCTTTCAGTTAGTCAATTGGGTTTCCTTTATAACAGGAATAGAGCCCTATTTGTCTTGGATTATACAAATAGTCTAAGATATAGTTGACTATGTATTGTATTGCCTGCTTACTATCCATTGAGGTGCTTTGTGAATGGGTAGCATGGTACTCCATGTGGACTTGGCTTAGTTTCTAGTGCTAGTTGGAAGTGTTGCAGTTGATCATGTATTATGCAACATTATGAGTTGATATACCAATTAGTTGCATGTAGTTCCAAGTCTAGAGGCTAGGGAGTTCTTAATTGTTATTAATACATATGCTCCTGTTATGTATGTATTGATAGATATGTGGGAATGGAGGGCACGCAGTATAGAATATGTATTGTACCATGGTTTGGTTGATCTAGTGCGCTGTTAACCCGATGGCAGTAGTGTTATTAGAGAATACAGTCCTACATATTTAGGATCATGGCTCATTTAACCGTTTTAGCTCAAAATGCATGAATTGGCAGTCTGGCCCATGAGACTGACTGAGAGATGTTACCATGAGGCCTAAAAGAACAAATGGATTATATATAAAGTGGCTGTTGGTAGGTCCTACAGCTTTGAATGGGGATTGTGTGGAGAGTATAACATGTGAAGGAAACTGGATAGTTATTAGCTGATATCGTTTTATGTCTCTTGGCACCTTGGCTAAAAAATATACTCAAAAGTTTTCCCACCCTGTGGAAAATAAACAAGACCTAAAGGCCTGTTTCCCTTTTGAAGTACCTAGGTGAACTTGTTTTCCCAGTTTTGGAAATAATCTTTGCACCTGTAGGAACACTGACTCCAACAGCTCTTCTTTCTGTTTGGCAGGGAAATCGTTTATTTCAGAGATGTGACTTTCACCTGGCTGTACGCCATGATTCCACCTCCAATATCAATTCAGAAGGTAGACAATGTGTGTTTTATCTTGGATTAAAAAAAGCTTCCAAATATCCTTTCTACCGCATGCACTTTCGTTCAGTCCCCCAAAAAGTGTTGTCGTCTTAACTATTGTGTCACCTCTCCAGCATTATTGCCAGAGCATTGTCACTGGTCTCCCCAATACACTACAAAGAGTATTAAATCGTGAAGCAATATTTTCAGATCACTGCATTCTTTCCTGATCAAAGAAAAATCACACTTTGTGCTTTGTGCACTTGATGGCAGTGCCTCGGACTTTATAGCTAGATTTTTGTATGAATTGCCATCCGTGCAGGTTATGGAAGTTGGCTCTTGCGAACTTCAATGCCAACCAGACTCAAGAACACAAAATGAGTTGAGGAAGATCCATCCGTGTGCAGGTTTCTTTTCTCTGAAGCAACTTTCTTGGCCATTGAGAATCAGTTCAACTGGGCCCTGAAGACACATCTCTTGTGCTCCGCTTATGACCCTCTCTTGTGCTCCGCTTATGACCCTAACTATTGTATTAGCCGTACAGTCCTTGTGAATGTCAAATATTTTAAATTGGCCATTCCGTCAATTATGTCAAAAGGTCTAAAAAGCCAAGCAAACCTCATCCAAGAAAGAAACATTCTCAGGGTGCCTATTCTGTTGGTTGTTGGTGATGCTGGCTGTATAAAAAAAAGTTTTTACTACAGCGGATAGCCCCTTTAATTACTCCCATGGAGTGCGGAAACCATAAAAAAAAATGCAGGTCCTTGTTTGTAAGCAGTGGTAGGGTACAACTCATTTTATAAGAAACACTGTAAAGCTGCTATGCGCTAATGCAGATACAAACACAAGAAAATATCTGAATTCCATTGACCAAAAAGCAAGCAATTGTGATTTAAAAGGAACCATTGTAATTATTTATTAGCTTAATGTTTATTGACTGCTATGGAGCAAAATAAGGAGTGGGCTATGTGCCATATTGACCATTTACACAATTGTTTACAAGCTGCTATTATTGTAATACAATTGTTCCTTTCTTTCGTTGTGACCTCGCCTTCAATGCTCTGTTTTCACTTTGTGGAACGCCTAAATGTGATGCATTGTTTACCCTACATTTCCTAGTACAGTTTGTTTGGCTTATGTTGTGTGTTGTGGCAAGCCAATACATAACTTGTAAATAGTATTACATGAAACGTATACTGAGCTAGCGAACCTTGTTGTTTTAAAATTTGCCTCCTGACAGAATCGCATTATAATTTTAAATGTAAAGGCCCCAGATTCTGAAGGCTATCGGGCTTACGACGTGCATATTTAACTAGTCTCTGCAGTATTAACACACACATTTTCCAAGAGGGTTACTCCTCTGTTTCAAGTAATTATTAGATCCTTTGCCATATGGAATAGGCAGCAAGCATGTTCAATTTTTCAAATGTTGGAATACTATACACATTTTTAGAAATACGGTCCTACGGACTTATTTCTAACTAACTTAAATGAGCCGTACATAAGTGTTAAACCTTAAGAACCTCATTCTACATCCTTTTTAAACACTATTTTCTCAAAGACTACTGAACGAATTTACACCAAACCAATAAAAAAATGCTTTTTGAATAAAGTTCCACATTTATGCCATGCTTAGCTTTGTTTAAATCAGTTCAGCGATTTTAGCTGTATGTGCGAGCAAATTTTCCCACAAGGGCTAAAGTGGGAAGTCATGTTGTTTTTACCTCACTTTTAACTTTTTTACCCTGATTGAAATTTGGCTTGCTGGACCGAAGCAGCCTACTCCGAGAGAGTGATTTGATGCAGATCCGTCTATGGGAGCTAAAAGGCAAATAAAAAAATAGCTTTTCAGTGAAAAGTGCTGCTGAACAGTCATGACACAGGGATGACTCCCATTTTGTTATGATGTCTCTCACTTTCCTCCCCCCTTCTATAATAACTTATTTGGAATTAAAAGTACAATGCTGTGGCATCACATGCACGTGGAGATGCTGCCATTTAAAAATCATTCTAGATTTTGCGTGTAAGAGCAGCTCAAATGAGCCCTGGATTTTGTGCTGCAGTAGCGTTTTTGGCTTAAGTATTTAAGCATGTTTCTCTGCATCCAGCGGATTTTCTATTTACATGCTTTGTTCAGTGGTTGGCACAAATTTCGAATCTGTTTTGGCAACAGGCATTTGTCAAATGACAGTTTCTGGGAAGTAGCCAAATTATGAGACAAGTTTTTACTACACAGAATGAGCCATCAGCCAGTTTACTCTGCCAATTTACTTATTTTGTATTAACACCAGACTTTCCGTGCTTCGACTTCGTCCCCTTTCTTTCTCACAAGCCTGCGCCCACATATTGGCCAAACCAGTTTTGGGGGAATTTAGTTATTGTAGGCAGTGGCATGCTTTCTTTCACAGCTGATGTTTCCTTCAAAGTATGTAGTTGAGCTTATATAGCGCACAGCTACCCGCAGTGGGTGTCCCGGCGCTTGCTTAGGGAACCCGTCCTGATACTCCCCTGTGTGATAGCCCCAGCGGGTATCCACAAGGTGAAAGTCAGGCATCCCGCCGCGAGGGGCCGTTGTGGAGATTAAGCAAGCTATTGCCCAGAGTCGCAGAGTGTGAACCCGTGAGTCGAGAAGGCACCAGAGCGAAGAATTATCGAGTCCATGGAATTTTTAGCCCAAGACCCGCCGAGGCGAGGAACTGAACCCTGGTCCAGGACCGATCTCAGCTTCCGGGTCTGCCGCCTCTAACCGAATGCCTATTATCCATCTACCACGCCATCCATCCCGTTGTCCCACAAATTTTTTTTATTTTATATTAACACTCAAAACTGGCTAACAGGAGAGTCTCCTCCTGCTCAACACCTCCAAAACTGAATTCCTTCTCATATCTCCGCCTAATCACACCCCCAAGATAGACCACTGAATGAACCTCATCACAGCCTTCAACTGCTCTCCTCACATTATTGACTCAGCCAAATCTCCCTGAATCACCCTGGACGGACAGTTCCCTGAACATGCTGAATCCTATTAGTAATTCTAGCAAAGGTTGATAACCACCAGATGAGGATACTTGGGAATCTCAAAATATTGGTCCCACAAGATGACTTCAAGCAGGTGGGTGAAGCGCTTGTTTTGCTGAGGCTAGACTATGGCAGTGCTATGCTCTGTGGCCTCCCCAAATATACCTTGTCCCCACTAAGGGCTTCCCTGAATAGATTGATTACGGGTACAAAGAGAAACGTTCACATTTCCTCATCCCTTAAATCCTTAAATTCGTTGCCACTTGAAGCAAGAATACAACTAAAGATCGCCTGCAAGACTTGCAAAGCCCTCCATTTCAACACCCCCGTTACTTGACGCAAATGCTAGAGCGATCAGGAGGGGGTAGATCATCTAGAAGTGCAAACTCTCTCCTCATGAAACAAGCATTTAAATGCAATAGGTCTCGCAGCATTAAAGTTTGAGCTATTGGCATTGTAATGCCTTTTATTCATTAGTTTTTAAAACCTGCAATCGGTGCATAAACACGCACTTTGAACGTATAGTCCTTGCTTACGATGAGCAAGGCTGGCAGTAAAAGAGACTGCCAGCCTTGCTTCTCATAAGCATGGACTATAAGTACAAAGTGCTTGTTTACGCACCGATGCAAATGAATAAAAGGCATTGTCATTTACAATGCCAATAGCTCAAACTTTAATAATGTGAGACCTATTGCATTGTAAATGCTTGTTTTAACTTTGCTCAAACTCCCACCTCCCCCATGTAATAGATGTGCTTACACTGTAAGAATGCAAGATTTGAAAGAAATATTGGTATAATTGTTTTTAATTTACTTCTTTTCTAGCCCTATCTTTCCCAGTATAATGTGAAAGAGCACTTTACATCACACACGGGGCACAATAAATCGTACAAGTGTGTAATTCCATGGATAGGAAATATTACAAAACACAAAGAGAGCACTACGGTGTAGCAATCACATATCATCAATACTTGATTATATGTTAAGAGTGGATGGTCGGGAGAAACACAAAGTAAGGATATAAAATGTAATACAGTGGTTTTGGTTGTCTGTGCTACCAAGACAGCTTTACTTCCCAATGGAACCCTTTTTTTGCATTCTTATAGCAACAGTGGGAAAACATGTGTTGCATGGTTAAACACTTATAAGGTCCCAAAGGCGAAACCTATTGGCGATGCCAATGCTTGTTACTCAGAAGTCACTTGCCGTGACGTTCTTCCATTTTTTCTTATTCCACGCTGCTTTGCGACTCTACTGAGTTTCTCAAACCTCTCTTTATGGGACGTTCTGCTTTGAACTATTTTTTAACTATTGAACTGACTTTAATGCCGAAGCTTTATGCTCCGACTCTTTATGGGTTCTGACTGACGCTTTTCTCCCCGATTCTTAGAATTGGGATTATTTCCTTTATGGAAAATGCTTAAAGTATTTATTCAGTTTATTGCTTACGGGCTGATTTTTTTACTTCTAATAAGATTCTAATGACTAAATAATTTGTTTATCTTTTGACCTAATAAAGATGATCTGCTAAAACGTATTGTAACCTGAGGAAAGTGAATACAATTTGTTAAATAAATTAAGATGATCTGCTAAAAGAGTTTAATAATAAACCCTTTTAACATACCAAACTCTCTTTATAGACTCAAAATAGACTAATGATTGTGATTATAATAATTTGTGAAGATCAACTCTCCTCTTCTCTAAAACAACGACAAAGATCCATTCAGCCACAGAAAGGTAAATAGAGCTGGAATTAGTCTTGAAGATGGTTAACGTATAACTCTTAAATAAAAACTGATTCTCGCTCCAGCACACCTATATATTTCGTTCGCTAGCTGTAGGTGGTACGGGGCAGAATTATGCAACGTATTAGCCCACAAAATAAACATCTTCTGACGGCTCTGCTCACAGCGTCTCCCGTCCAATACTATAAAGTGTTTAATGGAAAGTTGGCCAGTCCACTACTCCTGCACTTATGCATGCCAAAATGTATGATTAGGCAGGATCCTACTGATTTTTCTAAAGCGAAAATTGCTGCATTTTAACTTTAAACCACTTAAAGCTTCCGCCACTTTAATCGAGAAAAATGAGGAAATAAAATCCCCTTTGTCCAACTCTCCCTATAATGTCATTTATGCGATACTAAATATTGGCATGCAGGGTTTATAGATTTGTTGGAGTGCTTTAGATTTCTCTGCTCGAGGCAGACGAGAACAGATGAACGGCACGGCTACTGTGATGCTAACAGCATCCCTACTTTCAAAACGCATTCCCTCTCACTCTCTCGCTCCACGCACTACCCACTACTATTTAACTCTGCAACTCTAGAGACAGACACGGTTCGTACCTGCTTCTGTAGTTGTCCATTGATAACGTTTCGGCAGATCACTTTACCAGCCCTGCGTGAAAGAGAATAGCCCGAAAACGGAAGGAATCCCTTTTTAAGCTGCCGGTGAATTAACAGCTACCAAGAAGCACACCACCCATAGTGCCCCTATATCACCCACAACACATGTGCAGTAGAAATAATAGTAAGACAAGACGTGCGCAAAAACGAAACCTGCCGTGGGGCGGGACTTCCGTCTTCGGAAGCCCGCGCCCACGGAGTGCCTGGACAGAAAAGCAGTGCTGGGGACGCGGGGCTTCCATGCCCCAGGGAGAGCCCGCGGAGGCTGCAGAGTCCGGCGATGCAGTGAGTGGGGTTAGTTTGGGGGGGGGCGTCTCTGTATGTGCTCGTGTGTGGTGGTGGGGTGGGGTGGACGTCTCTGTATGTGCGCGTGTGTGTGGGCGGGGGGGTTGTCTGTGTGTGCGCTCGTGTGGGCGGGTGGGGCTGGAGAGGTGTGGTTTGGTTTGGTGTGGTGTGTGTGTGTATGTGTGCACTCGTGTGTGTGTGTGTGTGTCTCTGTGTGCGTGCGTGATCCATGGTGACCGAAGAGCCTGCCGGAATCGAAGCGAGCAACCTGATCCGATTCCGGCAGGTTGCGTGCGTGCGCGTGCCAGTCTGTTGTCCCAAACCTAGTTAGTCCTTTAAAGCCAGAATGATTACAATAGGACTCCACTGCGACAATCGCTTTCGCGATTGCGTCGCAGTGCGAGCCCTAAACAGATTTTCTGCAAAAAGAGAATGAGGCTCCGAGATTACTCAGGCGCAGCCCCGAAGATCTGGAGCTCTCTTCCACCGGATGTCTGCAGAATCTCGACAAAGGCTTCTTTTGAAAAGGAAGTGAAATAATCCTTAGGAACCAGTTCTTGCCTTAATTGAACATGGCTTATTTGTCTCACTCACCGCCCTCGGACTATCTACTATATTAGACTATCACTTTTGAAGTCCAGAGTTGATTGGTTATACTCTCATAAGTTATGTGTTCTTCTCCCGTTACGGTTTGTATTCTGTAAATGTAGTATGATTCAGGGCAAATCACTTAATCGCCCCAGAAAAAAAAAATAATGTGTCCTCATGTAACGCAACTGGTGCTATGTAAAGCTCTCTGATACCCGATTCGGGTCAAGTTTGTGCTATATACAATTTTGTAAAAAAAAAAAAAAGTCCTTCGATGCCCCCTTGTCACTGTTTACTTGCATGCATTCTAAAATGACAATGGTTTGAATACCTTTCTTATTTATGACACTCCCAAATTGTGAAGAGGTCTGATACCCATTGGGGTCTCGTTCTTGGTACACAAAACATTATAAATAAATAAACACAAATACCTTGGATCCACGCGTTGTGCGAGAAGATACATGATGTTACCAAATTACATGGGCCACAGAATGTGATGGCAATGCTACTAACAGAGATCACAATTGAGTCAATCATCATAAAATTACAATCAGTGAGAATTACCTTTATACAGTGCTGACCCATCGGTGAGAACAGGGGTTAAATTCTAGATCTTTTTGAATCTGCGCGGGCATCCCCTGGCTCTATACGTTACGCTCTCCACTACCATGTACTAATCCATGCAGGCCTTCGATTCAGTCAGTGTATGGGGAGATAACGAGCTAGGTCTCTTTTGGCCACCACTAACGGACGGTTGCATAGTAGAAGTTTCTCATGCGGTAAGTCGATTTTCATTGGGATACCCAACAGGACATACTTAGCCTTTAGTTCGAGTTGTGCTCCAAGTATTTTGTTCAGTTCCCTCAATATCTGCACCCAGTATGCCTTTATATTATCACACTCCAATAGTGTATGGATGTATTTGCTCCACACAGCCTTACAACGTAGGCAGTCTGGTGCGTCTGCTCTCTCCATATAGTATGCAGTCTTGCTCTGTCAAAGTAGACCCTGTGTAGAATCTTGAATTGTATGAGACGCAACCTCTGTTTTATGGCTACCTCTCGTGGGTGTAGCAGGGCCGCCTCCCTGTCAATGCCTTCCAGTGGACCTGTAGTGTTCTCCCATGTGGCTCTAAGTGGCCCCAGCTTGTCAGGGATGTTAAGTAGTGTTTTTATGTCCATGTGATGGCTTTATTAGGGATTTCTTCGGGTAATAGCCTACCCTCTAGGGCAAGAAATTCGGGGGATACCCTTTGTGTCCAACCCCTCCGCCCTCCATGCATGTTCCAGTCTGAGATCAGCATGGTTTTGAGTGTCCTTTCGTTGATACGTGGTCTGAAGTGGGTCAACGGGTGTAAGGGTACCTCCCTCCAGTATGTCTCCCAGCTTGGAGAATCCGATCATGTCCCATTTTCTAAATCCCTGGAATTTACCAATCTCTGGCAAGCCCTCATGGGGGATTCTCTCGTAAGTCTTGTCGTACAACATTTTTTTCTCTGCTCCCTTCCATACTTCTATCACCCTCTGGTTAGCTGGCAGCAGTCTGCTGGTGCCCTTGCCTCCGTATAGTTAGTGTAGATGTGTAAGAGCTCTGCGACAACTTCTCAAACTTCTTTGAGGAAAAGATCAACAAGATTGAGCTCTCACTGGACATAAACATCACTCCCCTCAGCAAGATCATCTCGCCTGGGACCAAGAACATCAGATCCAAGCCCCCTTCAAAAGCCTGGAAATCTTTCATCCCTATACAGGAAGCTGAGATAGTCAACCTGATCTCCACATCCAAGCCCTCCTCCCACACTCTAGATCCTCTTCCTCCACAACTAACCAAAAAGCTTAAACTCACCCTTGCCCCCACTATGGTGCAAGATCATAAACAGCTCCCCAAGATCCGGAGTCGTCCCATCTCCGAGTCGGGCAAGTCACGTCACTGCTAAAAAATTAACAGGCTTAGATACAAAAGATCTGAATAATTTCAGACCAGTTTCCAACTTACCTCTCCTATCCAAAAACTTGGAAAGATGCGTCCTCCTGCAACTAACTCAACACCTGTATAGCATCAACGTCCTCAACGCCCACCAATCTGGTTTCAGAAAGGGCTGCAGCACGGAAACCACGATCCTCCACGTCATTGACCTCCTTCAATGCTGCCTGCTCATTCTCTTAGACCTATCTGCAGCTTTTGATCCGGTCGACCACAAACTCCTCATTAAGGTGCTTCAAAAAAGGGCAGGTTTAGATGAGGTGGTCCTACAATGGTTGTCCTCCTTCTTCCACAAATGCACCCAAAGAATAAAAAATAAAACATTTGCGTCCAACCTACACCCTGTTAGCAGGGGAGTCCCCCAAGGTTCTGTGCTCTCCCCGCAACTTTTAAACATTTACATGGAACCACTCACAACCCTACTCAGAAAAGCCAATATCCCCTCAAACCTGTATGCGGACGACACACAGATCTACCTGGAAACTTCCTCCTTTGATAACATTCAGAGACTTAACGACACATTTAGATAAGTCAAGTAACCACTTACAACTTAATCAAGACATGACTGAAATACTCCTCATCTCAAACAAAGAAGAGAATCCCACTCAAGGACCTTAAATAAGCCACCCACAGCAGCTAGAATGGTCACAGGAGTGAAGAAATTCGTCCATATCTCACCTGCACTCAGAACTAAAATGGTTGGAGAAACCACACTAGAACAGAGGGGTGAGAGGATCTAAACTCCCTTCGGCCTCCCGCTCAGACTTTAATCATAAGAAGAGGGATCAAAATGATTCATAAAAAGAAAAGTTTCTAAGAGTGTGTAAAGGAAAATGCACTTTACTTTTAAAACTGCCCTCAAACACAGCAAGCTCATGCTTCATCATAGGGCTGCTAACACACCTCCGTGTTTACCCAACACTGGAGGTGGAGCAATAGGGAGGGGAAGAAAATACAACATACAGTGAAAAGTTAGTGAAAACTCAAGGGTGAGAAATAGTTTAGAATCAGTGGTAGTAAAAGCTGGACCCGGGGATCCTTATTACAATTTTAATATTAGGTCCCCTGTCCAGGATTTAAAAAGAAATAGTGGATGCAAGGTAGAGGAGCGTATTAGGAGACTCCACCTGCTCCACACTGCATAGGTGTCAACATGTTTCAGCCTGCAATTGACAGTGCCCTGACGTTCCTCGGGACTCTCACCTCTGTGATCCTGGGTGACCCCCTTGGCCTTGTACCAATTCAGAAGTGAAAAAAGGGGAATATCACCTTTCAAAAGAGCCCATCGCTTGTGAAGGGGAACCTGTACAAATAAAAACAGAAGACACATGACCATGTCAGTGCCCCTTGCTTATGTCCGTATACCATGTAACCACAAACATACATAAACCTGGTAAAAAAAAATATTGGTGCTGAACATCCCTTTATTCTAACCACACTCTTAAAAACCTGGGAGTGCTTTCCCCATCCACACTGGATCTCGTGAAAGTGGGTGCTCTATTAACCCCTTCGATGCTGGTGACAAAGCCAGCTCGTCATGGCCGTTACCTGCGCTGTGCGCATGACGAGCTGGCTGTCACGTAACGCGGGTTTTTTGAATTTTCAGCGCGCAGCGGGAAAACCCGCTAGCGCGCATGCAGTTAAGGTAATGCCCCGAACCTAGTTAAGTGACAATTATCAACAACACCACACATGATACAGGACTATTGCCATGTTAGCTTTCAAGTGTTTCATAATCCGTATTCATCCCTGGACTCCGAATAATCTAAGAAGAAACTTTGGAGACGCCACTATCATCCAAGCTATTACACCCCAACACTTACCGAGCTTATATTGTATTGTATTGCGATTTATATAGCGCACGTATCACCCGAAGACATCAAGGCGCTTGCCTTGGGAACCCGTCCTGGTATTCCCCTGTGAGATAACCCCAGCAGGGTATTCACAAGGTGAAAGCCAGGCATCCCGCCGCGAGGGGCCGTAGTGGAGATTAAGCAAGCTATTGCCCAGAGTCGCAGAGTGTGAACCCATGAGTCGAGTAGGCACCGGAACGAGAATTATTGAGTCCGTGGAATTTTTGAGCCCAAGACCCGCCGAGGCGGGGAATTGAACCCTGGTCCAGGACCGATCTCAGCTTCCAGGTCTGACGCCTCTAACCCCTTAGCCACACTTCTCCACAATATTAATCAAAAGCTCGAAATGGTGGGGGAGGGGAAAGATCTTCCTTTTAGCACTCTCTGAAAAGGAAGCAAAAGGACTCATTAAAAACAACCCCAATCTTGTTGATGTTAACCCCTTCGACGCTGATGACGAGCTGGGCTCGTCATGGCGTAGCCTCCTCGCATGCTGATGACGAGCCCAGCTCGTCACGTTACACACGATTTACGAAAACTCAGCGCAGGAGCGGAATTCCGCTAGCGCGCATGGAGTTAATGTGGGGCTTGTATGATGTATTTATGGGGGAGCCTGTAGATGTACATTTAATGACATGGATTCTCCTCATAACTAAAATGGCTCCCAGTTTAATTGCGGGCCAGTTTAAGAACAGCTTGCCTCACCCACAAAGCCCTTCATACAGGCAAACCTGAATACCTGGCCTCCAAACTCAAAAAAGCCGGCCAGACCAGGAGCCTCCGGAACTTGAACACGCAGTATAGTGCTGAAAACATGCAAACAAAAAACGGCGGCCCGATACTTTGTGGGCAATGTGCCCAAAATCTGGAACGCTATTCCCCCGCATCAGAACTATCTGTTATAATCACCTTTCCCCTTTTCCTCTACATCATCCTTCTTTCCACTTCATGTGGTACATTCCCCTCCTTGCTTCATTTCAACACTATCCCCTCCTTCTCAAAATTCGAAGGACAGCTCAAAATTTTTTTCCTAGAGCTTTCCCTAGAGAAGGAGCTGCAGAAACGTTGATGATTACTCCCTGGATGGGAGCGCGGCCCTAGACTATGTCACCCGTCTAAGGCTTTTCAAATCTTCATTGTCCCTTGGTTATTTAACCCGCTGAAACTCATGGTCCATGCTTGATACGCTCACTGTATTTTTGTTACTTGTACTTTTGGTCTTTTGCAATGCAACTGTTGTAAAGCGCTCCAATACCCTCGGGTCTGGCCAGCGCTATATGGAACTTCAAATAAATAAGTATGTAGTTGAAATTGTAGTCTCTCCAGTGTGTATGTAAGGTGGTCTCTTGTGGCATTCCCCCATTCATTAATGACCACTGAGTGGGCCACCCTATAATAAGCTCTTATATCAGGTATTGCAAGGCTCCGTTATACTGGATGCGTTAAAGTGTTAGTAGCGCCACTCTTGTATGGGCCCCTTCCCACAGGAGAGTACGCAGTTAGTTGTTAATTGCTGTAAATATGGCCTTTGGGATCTTACAGTAGGTATTTTGTAATATGAATAACAGTTTGGGGAGTGTAATCCTCTTTGTTCATGGCGGCCCTTCCCATTATTGTTTGTGGGAATTCCCTACATCTCTCTACATCTTCCTGAAATTCTTTCAAGACCCGTTTAATGTTCTGCGCCAGGCTCGCAACCTCATTGTTGGTAATGTAAAGGCCAAGGTAGAGAAATTCTTCTTGAGCCCCCTGCGGACAATCCAGGATTTCCGGACTATTGATGGGTCTCCCAACTGAGTATAAACTAGACTTTTCCAAATTAATTCTATACCCTGCATGGTGGCCATATTCCACAAAAATTTGTAGGACCGTCTGAAGCATCTTGGCTGAGTCAGTAACGTATAGTAGGATGTCATCCGCGTAAAACGAAATTCGCTCTTCGCCCAATAGCTGCCCAGCATCCGTAAAGCCACTTATTTCCGGGTGAGATCTAATTACACACGTCAGAGGTTCCAGGACTTCCCCGGTTTCTGTCTTTCAATGGCATCCATCACTTCCTCAAGAGTCAGCTCCTCTTCTAGCATGTCTCGGGCCTCCAGTGAGTGTGGGGACATCTATTGCCTCCAGATAACCACTAATTTGTGCGTCATTCAAATACGAAGGTATTTTATTGTTTTGATTAATTAAATCATTACAATCCACATATAAAAAGTCGATATGTAGAAAAACATTAAAATCATTTTTTCACTAGGCTCCACCCGTCATTCTCAATCGAAATAAAGAAATGAAATTGTTGATGTAAAGTTTTTCTAATACAAGGTAACCATTGCTTATGTAAAAGCACGTGGCAGCATAGTATTGTTAAAAACAATTAATAATAATAAAGTAAAATAGAGATTACTTCTAAAAACTACAGATAAAGCACCAAGTTGTAGAAAAGTGTCCCAAAGTTAATGTACAGTTCAGAGTAACAACAGTCAGTAATCAATAGTCGTCACTCTCTAGTGCCTAGTCTCTGTATAGTACTGTGTAATAGCGAGCAAAGGTGCTGTAATGTCTTGGGGTGTTGTGAGTCTTCCTCTGCTCCCGTATGACCGCCACCCATCTCGCCTCTTTCTCTTTTCTACTCTGCCAGGCCAGGAGTCTCCCTTCTCTATCACTTGCCTCGTATAAACGATGTTGAGTGGCCTGAAGTTGGATTTTCACTTCTTGGTTCTGTATTCCCCCGTGTTATCTCCATCTGTCAGAGAGTATGGTGGTCGGCCACGGGGTCCATATTGCTCGCTAGTTCCTGTGCTCCAGAGTCTCAATCTTTCGAGTCTCCTTTCTTTTTTAGTGGGCTATAATATTTTGCGCCCAATCCCGTACCATCATCTTTAACTCCTCCCATAGAGTGGCCACATATGCCACCGAGCCCTCATTCTCGCTAAAATATAGTTCTGAGTCTATTCAGATTTCACTGGCCACGTCTCTGTCCTGCAGGGCCCAGGCACTCCGTCTCCATTCCTTTCTGTGTCCACTCATTTTCCCTCTCACTGTCAGCCAAAGTGGGGACTGATTGGATATACCCCTTGCCAGGTATTCTGCTCTCTCCACCTCCCCCGCCTGGGCAAAAAGGTAGTCCAACCTGGAGAATACCCTGTGGACACACGAGAAGTAAGAGTAACCACGCACCGCTGGATGGTGCCGACGCCAGTGGTCAGTCAGACCAAGCATGTTTTGGAATTGGGCCAAGTGAGAAGGGCTGCATGTCCCAGGACTTAAATGTGTGCGATCTTGGTGTAGGTTGGAGACCTCATTAAAGTCGCCCCCTATAATGTCTTTAGCAGGCCCTGACTCCAAAAGTATCTATGCCACTTAGTCTAGTGTTTGATGTGGCAGCCGCAGGGGTCATACACACTAACCAGAATGAGCTCTCTCCGATTCCCAATCCCCTGTACCGCCACAAATGTTCCATTTTGAACTACCCATGTCTTGGTGACATGGAAGGGGGGTGATTTTTTAAATTAATATGGCCACTCCTCTTGACGTCGTGGAGAATCCCGCGTGTGCCAGTGTAGTGTACTGTCCTCTTCTAGAAAGGAGCAGTGCGTCCCCATCAAATGTGTCTCCTGCAGGAAGACTATATCAGGTTTAAGTTTTTTGAGATATCTAGTTACCAGCCCTCTTTTAATTTTATTCCCTAACCCATTGACGTTCCACGTCATTATTGTATAGTTTCCCCTCACCCAGTATTGATTCTTTTGCTTTCCATGCCTATTATGGTGTGTTCTGTCAGAGATACAGCCGCTCTCTTTTCTGCTCTTGTTCTTGGTATTCCTTTGACTATTTTCCAGATAGATCTCCTTTCCCCAACATTACTTGTCTCCCAACATAAAACCCTCCCACCCTACACTCTTCGATTACCCATGGCGCCCCCCAATTCGTCAACATGACAACTGCACCACAGGTAAATTTTAAGAGGTCTGACTCCTGCCCCCTCCCCAAAACAATCGACTATTAATCACGTACTTTGTAACTATTATCAGTCCCACAAACTCTGGGCTGGAACAATATAGTATCTAGTGGACCCTTAGGTGTGTCTTACTGTCTCTTGGTGGGCGTCTGGCCCCTTCATCTCAACCTTCTTCGCCACTCCTAGATTTTTGCTGCTGCTGAACGTTCAGGACTGCAGAGTTTGGGCCCGAGTCTTCGATCGGCTGAATGTCTTTAAGGAGTGGGTGGTCACTATCCGCATTGGCAGACTATTCTCTTTCCAATGGTTCGGAGGCTGCTTGATCCCGGATTCTCTGTTGTTTTTGTCCAAAATTTCTTCCTCTGATTCCGAATTTAGTGTTCTCTCGTCTACCGACCGTTTGAGGTGCAAAGGTGTTCCCACGTTGGCCCTTAGTGCTGTTGCCGAGCGGCGCAGCCTCTTCCCTCTAAGCTGGAGCAATCGGGTTCCGAGAGACCGATCCATCTGGGGCGGGTCCGTTAGAGCTGGTCGACGTCTCAGATGGGGCCGGGGGGGGGGGGGGGGGGGGGGGTTTAACGGTGTTCCTCTGTCCAGGCCCATGCCTCCTCCGCAGTCAGGAAAAATTGCGAGGACCCCAGTATGTATTGGATCTCAAGAGTTCTCAACTTTGCCTTGACTGCATCAAAGCTTCGCCGCTGCTTTTGTACTTCGACAGGAGTAGTCTGGGAATACCATTATTCGCGTGTTAGCCTGCTTGATTTCTCCTCTTATCCTCAGTACCTGGAGTATCACATCACCATCTTGCAAATTTAAGAAGCAAGCAATTAAAGGTTGCGGGGGATCCTGGCGGCGGACGAAAACTTGTTTGAAAGGACAAATATTTAGGAACACAAATTTTGAATGGACATAAACTGACAACAGAAAATAAACTGACTATGGTTAGAGAATACACTAGAGCATATCATAAAAAGGGTATTTTATTCAACAATGTAGATATTGGGGATCTAGTTTATTAACATTGATTGTCGATCCAACATTGATTCTCATGATGTGCACTTTATATTTGTTGTGCATCACAGTACATTTTAGTTTAAATATACATTTTATAAATAAGTGCAAGTAATACAAAAAATATAATATATAAATATATGCAGGGATAGTTGTTATTGATCAGAGAGACATGGCTAGAGATAATTTGACATTGCTACGCGCGTTTCAGCTATGAGCCTTCACCAGGAAGCCATGGTATATGTTCCAAGTGTACCACTATAATATTGCAGCCGCAATATAGGGTGATGGACTCTAGATATACTTATGGAGTCACTCTAAGTTCCGATTATGACACAGTAAGGGGTGCAGAGGATAATTCTTCACTGCTAATAAGGTTTAAGGGTAGTGTCTATACGTTGCTGTCCTGTGGTCTCGGATGTTCAAAAAACTGAATATAATGACGACAGGGTGTCATGTGAGAAGATCCGGAAAGTGTAGCCTGAAGCGGAACATCTGGGTTCGACTTACAATGGGAGAGGGTGAAACTTATTTCGTTTGATTCTCATATCGGTGGTTCTTCGCTCTGGGTGGGAAAGGGGGGAAAAAAACGTTGCTTCAAATGAAGTCAATGTTGTCTTCACAGATTTGAGGTTCCTGGCTCTGGGCGGGAAAGGAGGATGTAAAATGTTGCTTCAAATTGAGTCAATGTTGTCCTCCAATGATGGGGTCTGGTTTTCCGCCAGCAGCCGCCGACTGCTGTCGAGACGCCGGAAAGCCAGATTAGCCATGTACCCTTCTTCGTCCAGCACTGTAATTCTTCATAGGATCACTACACGAGGAGATGGTTCAAGAACCTAAATATAAGTACTTTTATAATTTTTGTACCGATATCGCAGGTGGTCATGTAACACCTTACCTCTGCATATCACGACATCCAAGAAGATCCCTGTTTTTTGTAGTAATCTGAAAACCTGGCTTTTCTCATCCTTGCCCCAGGTGCAGTGCAACCCCTAGTTTAGTGCTTCTGTTTTAAGTGGCTTAAGCGCCTTGACATCTATGGGTATAGTTGTGCTTCAGAAATGTTCTGTTGAATTCATTTGAATAACAACCAGCTGTTAGGGTGACCAACTTGCTAAAAACACATCCAGGTGGCTGGCGAGAAGTCTGAGGCCTCCCAACGACTGCCCGAGTTACTTGTACCTAATACCAGTAATAGCAATACTTCCCTGTGAGTCACCAGCAGTTCATAGTTAGGTCTCTATTACCCTGGACAGCTCTCTGAGACTCTCCTATCAACCAGTGTAAGCTGGCTGGATTGAAAAATACCTATTGTGGGATTTACCAAGAACTTGGTGGGGTTTGCCTATTTCTTTTCATTGGTTGGCTTTGTCACTATAATGCACTTGCGACATAATTGATGCCTTTCCTTGTCCATCTTCGAGCTTGTCCCTCCCCTGGAGTAGTACCTCTTTAACATCTTTGATTTCACTGACCTGTGTCCTTTCACTGCACACTTTTAGGGAACAACTTTTTCCCTTTTTTGCCGACACTCAAGAGTACATGCGTTTCCAAGCGGTCAGTGATTACATGAGTTCCCTTTTTTTAGTACACTCGAGAGTACATGCGTTTCCAAGCTTTCAATGATTACACAAGTTTTCAAGCTCTCAATGAGTACATGGATTTTCAAGCTCTTTTCCGCGTGTGCCTCTCTCCCCCTGCGAAATATTCACCCCCTGCGCTCCATGTTGCGGTCTCCCTCGAGGTGGTGTCTCTCATGCTTCTCCTTCCAACCTCCCATCGCTCTGTTTCTTTGTTGCTCATATGCTTCTCTCCCACTCCATGTTGCTCTCTCTATTATATTGCTTTTCACCTGCCCTCGTTCACTCCTTAGTTACTCCCCATCCTTACCCTATGGTCTTTTTATGGTCTGGCTTGACAGCACACCTGTTGCCCGACAATTATGTGAGGAGCACCAGGAGAGGGGGCTCCTTTCTAGCTGGCAGCAGCACAGATGGGGGGAGGGGGGGTGTGACAGTCATTAACGTACATGACTATTTAGGTTTGTCTTGACAGGGCATCCATAAGCCGGTCCTATTTCTATTGCCAATGTTTCTTTGGAATATTTTATTTTTGCCTTTTTTTTAAGTAGGGCCAGGCAGTATATTGCTGCTGGCCCCTACTCCTTTAGAAAACGTGCTTTCATGATCCTTTTATTTCATTATTTTACCTACTGATCCATTTTATATGGGTAAATTAAAAAAAATGGCACCCCGCTATTTTGTAGAGAAGTGCATATTGTTGCATGTGCATGTCTACAAAGTGCTCGCTGCGGCTACATCATTTTTTGCCCATGCCGCACAGCATCTTGATGTCAAAATGAATTGGCAAACCAACTATATTTATCAATGGCGAGACTTGTTGGCTTTGCCAATTTTTGTTAATTTTGCTGAATCATGAATTTGAGATGCATGTGGGTTTGAAGCAATCCACAGTACACTGCACTGGAACTACGGTGTGCTGAAGGCAATCTTAAGTGTAGACATTACATCATGTGTTTGGTTCTTCATACGTGTAAAGTGGCCTTCGAGAGTCTTGGTCAGTACTATATAGTTATTACATTTGTACCGGTTTTGAAAATTGGAGGTACAAGGCCTGGGAGTCTTGAACTGCTGTGTTTGCCGCTCTTTAAAAAGTAATCTAAATTTTGTGCACCATTCATTGCACTAAGAATTATTTCTAATCCCAATTTGCACTGGGAAACTAGGCTTTAACTTGTGGGCACATAATGAATTGAAAACCCTTAAGAAGATTAAAGTTTCTATAAGACATTCACTATTTGCAACACTCATGCCAAAACATTTAGTTTTGCCTTAAGTCCCCTTTTGTATGTAAAATAATCCACTGCTTGTACTCCAGTCCTTCAACATCTTATCTGTTACTAAATTCAGATGAATATATTGCTTAGAACACCTGGGGTGGTGTTTGGACATAAGTAGGCAGATGACCGTTCGCAGTGTCCAACTTGGAATTTTTATGCTAACCCCATTTTGGTATACGGAAGATCCCATAAAAACTACAAATTAACAACCCTCTCATTAGTAGGTTATCTGCTGCTGTGCCTGCAAAAATAGGCTTATACTTTCAAATTGAACTTCAGCCTTGCTGTTTGGTCTACTATATATCTTTTTTAGTATGGTGTTATCTCCAGCATGTACTCAATGTCTTTGCATTTCAAACCTAAAACTAAATACCTTAGATAGTACTACATTGATCTAACTGGCTGTACACATGCAACTCCCCTGCCTGACGCATCCTTTTTTAGTCTTTTCTTTCGGTACTTGACCCAATATCCTGCTTTTATCCAATTTAGTTTTTTTCTGAAGGGCATCACCACTAGCAGTGAAGATTTACAAGATAACATCTATTGGTTTGTTTTGTTTGCACCTAGTGTGGGAATTAAAACATCTGTAGTTTCAATCAAGTTTCTTTTGCTTCCTTCATTGTTAATTTGAGGCTGATGCTAAAGTTGAGCCACTGCAAGTTGAGGTTGTTGCAATGGTGTGAGTAATTTTGGGCAGCTTCTTGCTTGAGCAGATATTGATTGTGTTTAAGTGATTCAATACACGGGACAACTGAGGACCCATGAAACTGCATCAAACTGTTCTCTTGCTCGCATTATGGACTGACGGCATGTTCCTACGCTGAGTGTGCTTTGGTTCCTTGCATCTCAGTTTGCCAGGTTTAGCAAATATACTACTTGGGAAAACGAGGAATCCAGTCAAAGTTCAATATATTTTTTTTTATAGATATTGTAGATACAGATGTTGAGATATATAATCGCACGATCTAATTTTATGACTGTTTGTCCAAAATTAATTACTGAAGGCAAGTTCTATTTGTTGAAGTCATTTTACCAATATGCTATACCCAATGTAAAGAAAATAATAATAAATAAAGTGCAATACTATTAAATACATGATAAGCTAGCATTTTCTATGTGAATTTGTATATACAAAAATAAGTTGAGGCTCTAGCCGACCACTATTCAAATTGTTATTATACCTATTCATTAAAGTGCCAGATGCATGAAAGTGCCCGGTGCATAAAAATGCAGAGTACAAACAATCATCACAGTTCAAGTTGATTCAAAATCTGAAGTTCTGGTTTAACAATCTTGTGCAAACAGCAATAAATGCAGGCTCCCCACCCACAGACACCAGATAAAAACTAGTAAAACCAGGGACCCAGTAAAACCAGTTTAAAATCCAGTATAAATGAAGTAAAAAAGCTCACATAAAACCATCTACGCAGATTAAAAACCATCAATTACAAAAATTAAATACAGTTTTAGCAGCAAAATAGAGTATAAAGTATAAATTTAGCAGCAATGGGGTTTCAGAACACTAAATTCATAAGAAATTATAAAGATCTCCTGTGTTCAAACCATTGGGCGTTTTGGTGTCGAATTGTACAATATGTTGACTTTTCAGCTGGTGTAATTTCCTTTCTCTATTTCCCCCTCTTATGGATTTTGGCACGGCATTCATCACAAAATAATTAAGATCATTAAGATGTTTTTGATGTACTAATTTAAAATGTCGTGCCACTGGGTAGCTGGAATCAGAATTGACAATCGCACGCAAATGCTGTAACATTCGATTAAAAACTGGTGATTTAGTACTGCCTATGTATCTTAACTGGCATGTACACTCCAAAAGGTAAACAGCAAAATCTGTTTTGCATGTATAAAAACTTCTCAATTTGTATGGTTCTAGGGAGAATGCATCCAATACCTCCCTTTTATTGACACCAAATTTACATGATCTACAGGAGCTACATTAAAAAAAAACAGACCTCTTAGACAACCAGTCAGTTTTCTTTTGTACTTCAGGACTAGCTCTATCTAAGGCTTCCCTCATAGAGGGAGCTCGTCTGAAAGTAATACTGGGAGAGTCCTCTATTTCAGGCGCTATTGTCATATCAGACTTTAAAAAAAGGCCAGTTTTTGGTGATAATCTGTCTGACCTTTTTATGATGACAATTATATGTTGTTACAAGTCTGATTGGTACTTTTTAGGTTTTGGCCTCATCCCCATGTAATATTGGATTAACTTCCTGATTATCTCTTGAAGTTTCTACACTTTGCGGGATGTCTAGTTTGGATAAAGCATTATTTAAATCCACCATTTTATACCCCCTTAGCAAAAATCTCCGCACCGCCTCATTTAGACAAGTTGTTAAATCCTCTTTATTGCTGCAAATTCTTTTAATATGCAAGAATTCGCCATAGGGTGTCTGGGGTGGGTACTGCTAGCATGGAGGATTGAGTTTCCAGCAGTTTCCTTTCTATGTAGTTTGGTATTTATAGTGTTATTGCAGATATAAACCTCTACGTCAAGAAACTCAACCCTCTCTTTGCTGATATTGGCTGTAAATTTCAGGTTTAAGTTATCATTGATGATGTCAGTGAATCTGTGAGCTGATTCTACAGATCCCTGCCAAATCACACAGACATCAATAAAACGTGACCATGCGACGATGTTATCAGGAAACAATTCCTCCAGGACGCGTCCGAGGATATGGTCCTCCCACCAGCCTACATATAGGCATGCAAAACTGGGGGACAAACATGCCCCCTTTGCCACGCCCCGGAGTTGTTGGTATACTGCTGAATTGAATAGAAAATAGTTATTTTTTAGACATATGTTTATCATTTTTAACAGCATCTTGTTCTGTTCATTAAACCAGATATCTCTCTGTGAGAGGTATTGCTTGGTTGCTTCAAGATCCTGTTTGTGATTAATACTAGTGTATAATGAACATATGTCCATTACAATGAAACAATATTCGTCACTCCATGTAATTCCTCTGAGTTTTTCTAGAAAATGGCCAGTGTCTTTTATGTATGAAGGGAGGGTTTTCACAAATCCCCTGATAAAAAAAATCTACATATTTTGACATAGGTTCTAAAAGTCCTCCCTGTGCAGATATAATTGGCGGCCAGGCACAGTGTTGATCTGTTTATGAACTTTGGGTATAAAATTCAAAGTGGGGGTAATAGGATGATCAGTTTTTAAAAAATGGTACTCTTCCTTATTGATTAATATATATATATTCATCAATATTATTCACTTCCTGATACCGCCTCTCCTCTAAGTTGCCATCCGATATGTGCGACACAAAGGCGGCGGTCGTGAGAATCTTCAACATCGCAAGTTTTTATAAAAAAATCTTTTTGGCAGAGTGCATGCGCACCAGCCTACAGACCTACAACTGGGTCTAGAGTAGGTGCATAGAGTCACATTTAAAGGGACAACAACCCTTCTTCCCATCACCTAATTAAAATCACATTTGTCTCTTAACGGGGAATTAAACCATTCATGCTTTATATGTATAATATTTACAACAGTCTTTTTATCAATTCATGGCATATTAACTTTTGTCGATTCTTTGGTTGTAAAGTACATTATTTAGAGCAGAGCTGACAATATTTTACTGTAGAGATATTTGTAAAGTACATGCATTTGTCTTTTGATTTCCGCTTTTGTATCATCACTTCTTCTAAGACAAACTACCCAACAGCACCAAGTTTATCTTGACCACATATTTTCCCTACCAGAGTTCATATGTAATCAAAGTACTAATACCTTCAATTAATCGGGGTTTTGTAGAGCACAGTACTCACTCGTTAGGGTCTCAAGGAGCTGGATACCCTGACCACTATTCTTCTATGTTGCCCACTCCTGTTGGGGCAATTTTTATCAGTACCGTAACTTAATCTGATCCATTAGGTCAGAGTTATATTTTCTAATTCTCATTTCCAATATTTATCAAAAGTGCTGAGCACCATCAAAAGGGAGCGAAGACCTGCATTGCTTTGTTTGGGACATTTGCAGCTGTTCAATGTAAAAATTTATGTAAAACAATAGTGGAAATCCAGAACTAATTCATATGCCTCTAATTATTGCAATCCGTAAATATTCAGTGCTGGAGATTTTTAAGTCTAAAGTGCATCATTATTGTTTCAATCATCTTCATGTCTGTCTGTCTATATTGCATGAAGGTGGAACTATTGCAAGTCCCTTAAAGTGAATTAGTTTTGTTTCAAACATATATATGTATATCTATATAAATATAGGTCTATGAAGATGAAAGTATTGCACTTTACCCTTACCCTTTGCAAATGCAAAATTACAAAGCAACTAATCCTTACCACAGATACACATCCAGCAATCAAAGCAAACCCTTCTACAAAGGACCATACTTATACCAATAATAAAGTGCTTTTTTAAAATTGCACAACGCTCCATAAAAGCCATGTTTATCTTTACGTGGCAACGATAAAGTAAATGTATTGATAATAAAATGCCTATGATTATAAAATACATATGGGGTACTGGATCTAAGAAGTCGTGCATGTGGTATCCAAATAACAACAAATCTAAAACCTATTTTGATGTGTGTCAACATTTATGTACATATGTACCAATTACTAAGTTCTCTTTACTGCATGCAACTCCTAGCCAAGATCTATGGATTCCGGAATCTTTTTCCAATAGTTGTTCAGAGTTTTGAGGGCCTCATCTACACTTCCAACCTGTCAGTGCACCCTACAGATATGTGTATAACTCTGAATATGTGTTAAGGCCCCATGGGATCTCGGTTCCTATTGTGATTATCCATATTGATTCTGCCTTTCTTAATATCGCTTCCAGGGCTTCTCCTCTGATCTTGCTTGGGATATGTTCAATGCCAGAAAATGTAAAATTGTCCAAATTACCCTCATGGGTCTCTCCAGATATATTTTGACATTACATATGTGAAATCTTCATTCATAATCGCTCGCAGATGTTCCAATATATGTAGTTTTAGCTTGTTAACTGTGCTTCCACTATATTGTTTTCCACACCCACATTGCAAAATACACACTACGTGTGTAGTTTCACAGAATATCCTTTCTTTGATCTTCTATTGTTTGTACCATTGAGAGTCCTGATGTCTACGCAGCCCTTACATTTCTGACATTTGAAGAAACCATTATTCTTTAGCCAATTTCCTTTCTGTGTCCCTCTCGTAAAATAACTTAGTTAGTAGATCTCCAATTGATGGTACCTTTCTATATGTGATATCCAAATGTTCAGATGTTAATCGTTTGAATTCCTCGTCTCTCGTCTTCTAAGAACCTTCCAATGATTTCCTAATGCATTTTTTGATGGCTTGATTTGCCACATGAAAATCCATAATGTATATGTCACCTCACCTCTGGGTTCTGAATTTTTCACCAAGGTTTGGGGTCAAGCAATTTTTCTCTCTTCTACCTTATTGCTCCTAATTTTGCATCTTCTAAAACAGTTGATCGATAGCCAAGTCTCCTAAATCTTTTGTACATATTATTCAGTTATATTCCGAATCTTCTGAACAATTCCTTCGAGCCCTCAAAAACTCTCATTATGGCACATCTTACATATTGTAACTGTTTGGTTTTGTATACTTTCTATGTTTGTTTCTACCCATTTAGGCCTTTTCCTTTTTTGGTTTGAGCAGGAAATGTCTCACTTGTGTTGTAAAAATGTGTGGCATAGCAATTTTATGCTCTGACCAGTCTTTCATTGGTATCTCGCATGATTGCAATGCGTTGCCTTGTATACAATTTTCACACATAACACTGGAGAAATGCATTTGACAAAATGTTTAGTATCCTAAAAAGTTGGTTATGCAAGTGAAACGTTTTACAATTTTTCTCACTTCCAGCAGGCAGTTCTCCTCAAGTATTTAGACTTCGAGCTGGAAGCCGGTGGAAAGTCATCTTCCTTTTTGGTGGGAAAACTTGTTCAATCCTTCAACTGATTAGGGTGTGCAACAATACAAAGTAGAGATGCTTTAGAAGGAAGAACATGCCTGTACCATGGCCTCAACCGAGGCCAAGAAGAGGCATTTACTTTCAGCGGTACTGTCACTCTACTAGCTATCTTTTCACAAGACCCACCACTATCCTTTGAGGGAGTTAAGTTGTGTGATTACTGAAAGGATGAGCGAAGTCAATGTGGAAATTACAAATGTGTGCTTGTTCTTAAAAAATCTCATATACAATAGTTTCTGGCGTTAGTGTAATATGTTAACTCGATATTTTCCAAATCATTCCCATGCATTTTCTTCCACTCCAATATCTGTGCAATAAGATTGAGATGAACGTCACAATAGGGCATTAGCCCTAGTCTGAAGTGTTTGATGGCAAACACTAGCTTGCTGTTGTAGAGGATTGAGTTTTCAAATCACACACATTTGCCCTACCCATGCAAGTCTAGAAGTGTCAATAATTATTAACACAATAGTACGGTAATAACAATATTGAGCTATTTTTGGAGCACGAACCAGGTTTATTCCATAGAGTAACTTATTGTGCATGTTCCCTTGCAATACAACACTGAATGTAGCAAAGATTTTTCTGTAGAGAAACTGGCAGTGCAGTGTCCACTGGCCGCAGCTAAACCTAAAGGGCTGAACACTGGTGTTGTTTTCCTATCCGCTTTCTTGTTTGACTGGCAGTATGGCACATTAATTGAAATGCTTGCCACTAACATATGCAATCATTTGTATGTTGCAGTGCTCAATCATTCTCAGGCAAACTCAGTCTGCCTTTCGTTTGAGGTTGGGATATTGAGGGTTATTAAAGTGGATCCTTAGTAAGTTATTTTCTGTATTTTGAAATGACAAAAGTGGTCTATGGAGTGCTATATAAAAATGAGCTGCTAAATATTGCTTTTGGTAACACCACAATGACTTTGATCTCCAGTGCCCATATCAGTCTTTTCTGATCGGAGTTTAGTTCCCCCTTATCCCACAATACTGATCTTTTCAACACAGCATGGAACCGAGTAAAGAAAGTAAAATTCTGAAAATTCAAAAACAAATTAAAATTGTCACATCAAAAAGAAAACAAATATTGGCAAAGCCAGTGTATACTGTTGGCTTTGCCAGATCAGCCCTGCTGACTCCCAGTTCTTTTTCACAATCAAAAGGACGCAAATGGTGATTGCCAGTGTTGAAAAGCATCCGGTTAAAAAAAAAAGCACAATGATTTGTTTCTTGATGCTATAGTGGACGTAACTTGGCGGCATATATGCCTTCTTTGCAAATCAGCAAAATTCGATAATGCCCATCTTGGAACAATACATAAAAATAAAAAAATAGCAAACTTAAATGGTCTGGCTGCAAATTGTATCAGTTGGTTCTTCCTAAAAAGTTGAACAAAAAAGGGGTGGAAAAGTTTTGGGAAGGGGAGTGGTATAATGCTGCCAAGTGACGGTGAGCAAGTGAGTAGATGTGACAGGTATGGGTAGTTGTGGGGCCACAATGGTATGGGGAAGCTTCACAGGGGAGAGCAAGAGAGAACAAGAAAACATGCACTTCCTTTCATGGGGTGAAACACATCACAACACAACCGAACCAAAGACCCTGCAATGAATCCTCCTCAACCTCCGATCCCTCCACAAACACGCCACCGAAATCTGGGACCTCCTTGACAGCACTACTCTGGACGTAGCATTCTTTACCGAACCCTAGACCAACACCACCTCTGGACCGGACATCGCCATCGTCATTCCCCAAGGATACAAGATACAAGATCTCCAGGAAGGACCGCCCCACCCGCCCTGGAGGAGGAATCGCCATCGTCCACAAATCCACCCTCCGCCTGAGCACACTCCCCGATGAGCCCACAGACCTGATGGAACACCTTCACTTCAAGATACTGGCCAGCCCTACCTCCACCCTCCGTGGACCCTCATCTACCGAACCCCTGGACCCCGCGGACTTTTTGTCAACTCCATCCCGGACATAATCTCCCCGCATGCCATCGCGTCCACCAATTGCACCCTACTGGGAGACCTCAACTTCCACCTCCACAACCAACTGGACCCCAGCACTACATCTCTCCTAGACAACCTCCACAACATTGGACTCCGCCAGATCGTGCCCGAACCCACGCACTCAGCAGGACACATCCTTGACCCCCTCTTCACAACAGGGTACTCCATCACCTTCAGCCACACCATCGAACTCCCATGGACTGACCATAGGTGCGTCCACTTCACCTTCAGAATACCCACCATCCACAGACACCAGCACCTGCTCCCACGAAGAAGCTGGACCAGAATCACAGACGACTAGCTAACCTCATCACTCAGCAAGTCCACCCCAACCTGGCGTTCTCCGACAGCATCAACACCATAGCCCCCCCTCAAGGAAAACAACACCCTCGCCAAGAAAGCTAGATGGTTGACCACCGAACTTCAAGAGTCCAGACGCACTTGCCGCCGCCTCGAAAAGGCCTGTAGGAACACCAAATCCACAGAAGCCCACAACCACTTCAGAGCCGCCTCCAACGCCCACCACCAATTCATCAGAAAAACGAGGAAAAAAGTGATTGAAGACAGAATCTCTATTCATGCACACAACAGCAAAGAACTCTTCAACATCATCAAGGAGTTCATCATTAGCGCTGCCCCCACCACATTTTCAACAGAGCCGCCGACACCATGGCACCCATGCTCTGCCACACCATCAACCGCTCCCTGGCAACCGCCTTGTTCCCTGACAACTGGAAACCCGCCAAGATCAACCCCCTCCTGAAGAAACCCTCGGCGGACCCCACCAACCAAAAAAAATACAGACCCATCTCCTGTTCCCAGCGAAAGTCAGCGAGAAAGCCATCAAGAGCCAACTCGCCACATTCATCGAAGAACACAACATCCTCGACTCCTCCCAATTCAGCTTCAGATAACAGTATGGAAACTCCCCTCCTTGCCGCAACAGACAACATCTGTACCTTACTGGACAAAGGAGAAACAGCAGCCCTCATCCATCCTATTTGACCTCTCAGCGGCTTCGACACAGTCTCTCACTGCACCCTAATACGCAGACTCCACGACGCAGGGATCCAAGACCAGACCCTACACTGGATCCGCTCCTTCCTCTCCGGCAGAATGCAGTGGGTCAGAAAATCCCCCCCCCCCCCCCTTTCCTCTCAGACCCTACACCTACGGAGACCCCCAGGGGTCCTCGCTCAGCCCTACACTCTTAAACGTGTACATGGCTCCGTTCGCCCCCCATCGTCAGAACCTACGGACACAACATTGTGTCATACGCAGACGACACCCAACTCATCCTCTCCCTATCCAACGAACCCAACACCGCCAGACAACTTTCAAGAAGGCATGGAAGGCGTCGCCAAATGGATAAAAAACAGCTGCCTACAACTAAACACAAACAAAATGGAAGTACTTATCAGGGCCCAAACCCAGATGCCTGGAACGACACCTGGTGGCCCCCCACCCTTGGAAGCCCGCCCACCTTAATGGACCACGCACGCAACTTGGGAATCAAAGCTCAAAATGGACCGCCACTTCAACTCCGAGTCATCCTCCTGCTTCCACACCTTCTGCCTCCTTCGTAAGCCCTTCAAATGGATCCCCCTCGAACACAGAAAGCGCGCCACTCACGCCCTGGTCACCAGCAGGCTCGAATACGGCAACGCACTCTGCCGGAATAAACAAAAACCTCACCCGCAGGCTACGTAACATCCAAAACGCCGCCGCAAGATTGGTCCTTAACCTGCCAATCCACTGCCACCTCTCCTAGCACCTGCACACACTCCACTGGCTCCCCATCGAAGCTAGAGTCACCTTCAAGATGCTAACTCACGCTCACAAGGCCCTCCACGACATCGGACCAGCATACCTGAACAGCCGACTCAAATTCCACGCACCCCAAAGGACCCTACGATCAGCCCAGCTCTCCTATGCTGTGGTCCCCCGCACCAGAAAGACCAGATCGGGAGGCCGCTCCTTCTCCTTCCGCGTGACCAGTGCCTGGAACAACCTTCCGCTCTACGTCAGACAGATAACATCGCTCCCCATCTTCGCAAGAAACCTCAAAAATCTAGCACTTCGACAGACCCCCTTCTTGATGGACTGGAACCTGCAAATCCCCCCACACCCCCAGAGTATTGAGACCCTTACGGGTGAGTAGTCGCCCTTAACAAACACCTGATTTGATTTGATTGAGTGCTAGAATTGAAGAAAAAGTAGTTTTGTAAATGTAAGCATTGAAAGGGTGGAAGAACGGCAATGTCCCCTGCATGATATATGTGCATGTGCCCTGAGTGACTCAGATGCATTTGAATCTTTTTTTTGCGTTTTTATGAACGGAATTACTAGGCTAATCCAGCATGGGCGCTAGGCCTGTCCCTGGTAATTCCAAGGTCCAGAAATGGTTCTGTGAACTGAAGGAATGCACCCAGTGTGCCTTTTTAGGTCTCACGCCGAGCGTTGCAGGCGCAGCACTGTTCGCACAGCGTGAGGCCTCTTGTTTTAATTACATGGGACTACTGCCCACATCCTGGTTTGCTGACATAAAGCACTTGTTATGGCATAACAATTTGTGTGCATCGTCTTTACTAAATGTGGTTTCTGGGTCATAAAGATGTGTGGCTTGCTGGCCCAACTAAAATATTATGCTAAGTTTTAACACCCAGATCATTGCTCTAATATCCAATGTGCAGGTCAGTTGCATGTGTATAAATATGTATTTGTGGCATAGTCATGATGCTGAGACTCTGCTATGTGGATATGTTTGCTGGGACCATTAGGATTCATCTTGGATCCTTGTTCGGCATGGCACAAGATGGGGGGCAGATGCATTTTCCTGAAGAAAGTGGAAGTGTTTTGCCTCTAATCCTGAACCCATAGGATGGACTCCTAGACATCGAAGTGATGGGGGATGGTGCCAGGCTACCCTTAGGACCCTATGAGGACCTTTTAGCAGGGGATTGCTGTTTAGCTTTTTCTGAGCCCTGCCGTAGAGTGGGGGGGGGGTGGTGGGGGGGGGGGGGAGGTAGAGAGAAAGATCAGCAGCTTCTGCTGTTTAGTTGGGGCAGTTTCTAGGTTAGGCCTGGCCTTTTAACTGTCTCAGATTGCTACTTAAACAAGCATTGGAAATGCAATAGGTCTCGTATTAGGAAAGTTTGCGCTATTGGTCTTTTAAATGACTTTTTTTTTATTATTGTGTTTTTTGAAATAGCTAAATTATTAGCTTTGTCATTTACAATGCCAATAGTTATAACATTCGCAAATGTGACGCCTATAGCATTTGTAATGCAACATGTTACGTATTTACGTGACTTAGATGTGTTGATATTACAAATAACAATGGCTTTTAATTTTTTTAAATAATTAATAATTAAATAATTTATTTAATTTGTAATGGCAATAGCTTAAACTTTTGTAAATAACTTTTGTGAAGATTATGTTCAGTGTTTTTTATTGTGACAAAAATCCAAGAACTTAAGTGAAATATTAACATCTTTTTGTGATTTGTAATAAAGCTTGAAAGCTTGAAAACAGCTTGAAACATTGAAAGAACATATTTGAACCAGTGATGCTGTGGTTGCGCCGAGTGATGCTGTGGTTGCGCCGAGTGATGCTGTGGTTGCGCCGAGTGATGCTGTGGTTGCGCCGAGTGATGCTGTGGTTGCGCCGAGTGATGCTGTGGTTGCGCCGAGTGATGCTGTGGTTGCGCCGAGTGATGCTGTGGTTGCGCCGAGTGATGCTGTGGTTGCGCCGAGTGATGCTGTGGTTGCGCCGAGTGATGCTGGGGTTGCGCCGAGTGATGCTGGGGTTGCGCTGAGTGATGCTGGGGTTGCGCTGAGTGATGCTGGGGTGGCGCTGAGACATTAAATAGAATATCCGTAGCATTAACAGTTATTAAAAAAGTACAACAGAACAGAGCACAACTGTCAGACGTTAGAGTGCTTCGGCCAGAGTTAAAACATTGCGTAACAGGCGTGCACGGGCACGAACAGAGTGTTGTGTCACAGAGACTCGCTGCATGATTACACTACGCAAACTGTGTACAGGACGGGTTTGGCAGGCACAGTGATCAAAAACCTTCAAACAACCAGCCCGATGACTCGGCGGGTCAATGCCCCAGCTGCGGAGATGTGTGCTGCCTGCAGCTTACAGGCTGTTTCCAAGAATGGACCGCTCCGCCTTTCATCTTTCATGAGATGACGCCATGACTACTGGGGATTGAGGAAACCGCAGCGACAAGGGGTGTGTAAAAAAACACGCTGCATTCACTGCTCCTGCACTTAACACAGAGATGCAGGCAGGCTAGGTTCATTTGATTAAGAACACTGACAAATATGCGACATGTAAAGCGCATCGACGCCCTCTTGAGCTTGTCTGCGCTATATAACACTACTACATGTAAGTAAATAAAAGGTGAGCATGTCTCGCAGGCGGAATGTTTCTTTCTGCACAAAGGTAGAGTGAGGGCGGTGTAAAAAACAAAAAGAGCGATTCCAAGAAATAAACAGAAACACCAAGATGAACATAAAAATACAGAAATATATAGAACTGGCAGTATAAAACCACAAAGACAACACAAGACAAATGCCACAAGAGGATGTCTCAGCCTTTCAATCACCTTTTCAAAAACACTTTAAGATGTATTCCACCTGGTAAGCTTCTTGGCGCTTAGATTGAAGGAAACCTCGAAATAGCAGAATGTCAGCCTCGGGCAGCAGTAAATTTAATACCAACATGCCACAAATAAATGACAATACAGTTAACATAGACATTAAATAGAATTTCCGTAGCATTAACAGTTATTAAAAAGTACATCAGAGCAGAGCACAACTGTCAGACGTTAGAGTGCTTCGACCAGAGTTAAAACATTGCGTAACACGCGTGCATGGGCACGAACAGAGTGTTGTCACAGAGACCCGCTGCATGATTACACTACGCAAACTGTGGGCCTTATGGCCCGATGAGGGAGATACACGGCCTAACGGCCGTGAATAGTGTGAAGCAGGAGTCTTTGAAGTGAAGCTAAGCTTCACTTCAAAGGTGTGGGAGGAGTGAAGCATTCATGCGAGTACGGTTTTTCTCAAGCATACCGAATTCCCTTCCCGTTACATGAATTTATGACGTTTCGTCGTTTTTCACTTAGTTCAAGTACATCAACAGTGGATCGATCGTCTGGGATTCCTGTTCAGGAAAGGGGTTTGTTGTGTTTAAAGAGCGCTTTGAGGATTAGAGAATATTTGAGCAGCCCCCACCTAGATGAATGCGTTTAGTTAGTCATTGCCATCGCGTGGGTCTGATATGCTCTTCAGTTTCATATTTGTTTCCTCCACAGTTACCGCGGTTGAAAGAACTTAGCTAGCTGGTGGATGTTTGTGTTAAATGCTTTTTAAAGAGAGAACTTTAGTAATTGTCGATTGTGTTGAATCTAACCACTGATTGAGTTGACATGTTATTGCTTGAATGACTTGAAATAAGTTGTGGAAAACTGTATTTCCTGTTACCTGCAGTAGTATCTTAGAACAAGCCATGAATAAACAAGTTGGGCGAAATGAAAGTAAATAAATAAACGCGGCCGCAAAGTGATGTAAATAATCGCGGCCGCTAAATGAAACCTTTTCATGCAGCAGGGAGCGGAGCGGATCCCTCTGAAGTGAAGCTGCTGGCAACAGATGGCTGGCTTTCATGTGCACGCCCTTTTCAGGTCAATGCGCTTGCGCATTGAGCTTGCTTTTCACGGGCACTGAATGAAATCGCCCGATGTGGTTAAGCTCTCGTTAAGCCCCTATATTCTCGCAAGCTCAATGCGCAAGCGCATTGACAGGCGAGACCTAAAAAGGCAAATAACAGCCAAGGTAAAGTCTAAACGCTTTATTGTGCTCGTGTTTTGGGTACTCCTACTTGGAGCCATCATCAATACTACCTGCTGTGAGAGCCATTATCTTGCACAAATGTTGCCTTCTCTGTAGGCAGAACATAACATTAGAAAACGAACCAACTCTAACTGGCTCTAGGACCTTAGGTCTGAAAAATCTCGTCAACGGCTTCTTTTAACAAGCATTTGCAATGCAATAGGTCTCGCATTTGTAAAGTTAGAGCTATTGGCGTTATAAATGACTCCGTTTTTGTATTTATGTAGTTTTATTTGCAGTGGAGTACTTTTTTAAAGAAAAAAAGTGCACTCTCTCACGTATGGAAGCGGATGTGTAAGCAGGATGCGCTGAGGGAGTGAAATCGTATGTAGTACAATTGTGTGAAAGAAGGGAAGTGGCATGGCGACTTAGTGGGGGAAGGGAACAACGTACAAATAGAAAAATGACAACAGGATGGAATAAATGAAAAAAATAAACATGAAGGTAATGCGCCAACATAAAACGTGCATCTGTCGAAATATCGGTGGTGTGTTAATCTTACCCCTGAAGTTAACCATAAGGGAAGCCAGTGCAGGCAGTGAACCCAGCGTCCTTTCTGCAAGAGAAGCCAGGGCGCCGTAGAAACACGAAACCAAGGCCTAGTGCCATGCTGCCAGTAGAGTGGGCTGGGAATTCTAATTCCCTAGTTGCAAGTAGGTTTCTAGTGGGCAGAAGCGCAGCTATCGATAGTGCAGCAGGTACAGTGCCACCGGGGCCCACTGCACCCCAAACACAACCGTTTCATCACTACCAAACCAAGTGACGTGGGACACTCCCACTGCGTGCATTAGGGCTCGTGGCAATCCCGGTCCAGCACTGCTGAAAGCATGGGTAAAGGTTACTTACACACGCTGAACCCACCGCACCAACTACCGGCTCTGGGGTGCCATATTAACAGTCTGCATAGCGGTTCTCTCACGTTCACTTTTTTGGAGATGAGGGAACGGGGTCTCACTCTCTTGCCCCTCCCTCTCGAGGTGGCTCTTTCTCACCTCCAAGCATTGCAGAGGGCCTGCAGCAGCAAAGAGAGCCCGATGGGAGAGCTAGAGACCAAATAGGTGCCATGAGGACCGGGAACAGGCCGGGCTGCATCGTCTGTTCAATTACACGTCATTAACGACACCCGGCTGTGAGTCTGGAGCCAAACCCAGGGCCAGCACCCCCCTCGGCCTCTCTCTCAAAGTGCAATGTCTCAATGTGAGTGATATATAAAAGTCATAGCAGTAATGCCACTAGCACCAAGGTATTAATAGGTCTTCCCAACGCTGCAACGCTAGGCGCAAGACCTAAAAAGGAAGTAAAAATAATCCTTATGAACCAGTTCTTGCCTTAATTCAACATGGCTTATTTGTCTCACTCACCGCCCTTGGACTAACTACTATATTAGACTATCACTTGTGAAGTCCAGAGTTGATTGGTTATACTCTCTTAAGTTATGTGTGTTCTTCTCCCAGTACGGTTTGTGTTATGTAATTGTGATGGGATTCTGGGCAAATCACTTAATCTCCCCGTGCCTAACAAAAAAAAAAAAAATGGGTCCTCATGTAACCCAACTGGTGCTATATAAAGCGCCCTGAATCCCGATTCGCGTCAAGTTTGTGCTATAAAAATCTCTGTAAAGTAAATAAAAAATAAATATAAATTGTGGATAAAGGTGTGACCCAAACCACCCCAACTCTGAGTTCTTCTTGACCAAAAAGGGTAGAGCTTTCCAGAGTACTCTGTGTGAGACGAGGCGTGGCCTCTACATAGTAGTCAGCCATGTAGAGGTCAGGGAACATCACCTGACTTACGTAACTTTATGGAGAAACGGTGGGCCTGTCAGCTCCTGGGAGCCTGGGATGGAGGAGGAGGTGGAGTAGATATGGCCTATTGGCCAGAGCTGCTGCTGCCAGCTAACGGTGCAACCAGAAGGGAGCAGTCTCAGTCACAGTGGGGCAACTGTGCAGTCAAAGTGGGAAATCAGCGATTGCCTGGAGACTGCATCTCGCAAAGACCAGCACTCACCAGTCCCTCCTCCGAAGTCTATGCCTGAATGGCCCACGAGAGAGATGAGTGGGACCACCTTCTTGGATGAATAGACCCCACCGAAGGCACTGACCAGTTTCTTCAATGCAGCCACTGACCTGTATTTGCCAAACTGAGCCTTTCGCCAAGCAGGGAACAGTGAAATGCGACTTCCAGAAAAAGACTTGACTGTATCCGGGAGAGAACAAACCCTTATAAGTGTTTATCCTTCTCGTTAAGACTCTTCTGGGCTAAAGAACTATATAAAAATAAAATGTACTAAGGAGATGCTATGCAGCAGATTGCATCTCCAGAGCCCTCCAAAAATAAGGAATACATTTAAAAAGAAAGAAACGAGTGGAGAGAGGCTGTTGATGGGGTTGTGATGAAAAGTAAATACAGACAAGCTGTGGGAGTGGGAAGAAGTGAACAGAGTAGCATGGTTGTGTGTGTTTAAATGAAATATAAAGGACAAATCCGAGTAGGACTTGGTTAGGGAAGCAAAGGATGAGCTTGGGAGGGCGCATCACGAAGAGTGTGGGGATTGAATGGGGTAGCAGCTCCTGTGGAAGAGCTGGAAAACTCGTCCCAGGGAGAGTTAGAAGCACAAGAAAGCCGGCGCCTTTGGGACCTTGTTGCTTTGCCAGTGTCTTTCCCGCAATGCTGTACAGCAGCGGGAAAATGCTGTGCAGAAAGGGCAAAAAAAGTAAAGTGTCATTTTAGAGGTTCAGCATGTGTGATACCCATGCGCATTGATAAGATGATGCTGATGCTATTTTTTTATTTACTGATCTGAGATTATCCAGTAAATTAAAAAATATATAAAAGTAAGTGGTGCTTGTGGGGGGCAATGGTGGAGTGGGTGGAGGAAGCAACAGGAAGAAGGAAAGCTGCACTCGGAGAGTAACATGCGGGCGAGATCAAAAGGATGCCACAGAATATATGTTCCATCAGAGACCAACTGAAGCAAAAAGGAAAGCCAGTGAATAAACTGCAAGCAAATGAGATTGACAAAAAGCCAAACAATTATAAGTAGTGGGCTGGCCTACAGCCCACTTTAATGTCCACAGTATGTCTTTACATAGGAAGATAGAAAATATGTCTGCATGCAAGACTAAGATACCAGCTGTCCAGTCCATGAATTTCCGTCACATAGTGCACTTGAGTTAAGCATTTAGATGTTGCTTCCACTATGTCCTTAGCTGCTGATCCTGGGTTTCTGTACTGATGGTTTTTAGGGAAGCTGGAAAGGAGACAAGTGTTGAAGGGCACTATTGAGCTCCTGTGCCAAGTGAATAATCTGCACCAGTAGTACAGGAGTTCTGAACCCAGACAGACTGTTGGCGTTGTTGCAGTCTAATGGCATTTAAGGTCGCATGTTATGGATGCTTCAAGAGAAGGGTGGCGATCTGAGTGGCAGTCTTTGTATTCTCTGAAAGAAAAGCCTGAACTCTTTGGAGATTTGCAAGTGAATGCCAGGCGTTTCTGGGGCCTTCCCACATGGAGCTCAGGAGCCTGTGTCCTTTGTGCATGGTGTAGTATAATGTGTGCCATTTAAATAGGGGGGAACTAGGCATCTGGGTTGGGGGAGGGTGGACGTTCAACATATCTTGTTACGCATTTGAATTTAGAGTGCTGCTCATTAGAGCATTGTCCCTTTTTTCAATCACTCTTGTTTATGTGGAGTCTGTATTGCAAAGTTCTGTATTACAGGTGCCTCCCGAGCACATCCAATTATCTATATCGTCTGTTATCGTCAGAACCATGCTGTCACTGTTTCCACATTTTCCTTACTACGGTATACAATTAACTTTCCTCAGAACAGACTTAACTTTTCACTTTTTAAAAGTCTATCTATTGCATTTCTAGTTTAATTTGTAATTATTTTTTCCCCTCGCATAGTTTTGCCGAGAGTATTAATGCCTTCACCATCTTGCCTGTGAGGATATTCCCTGGAACGTTGGATGCCTTGTAAATTTCCTTTATTCTAGCCCTGGAAGACTGTATTTTCCCAAGTCTACTCTAGAACAAGACTTCAGTTTAATACTCGTTTTGTATTCCCATGTGATATTTAAATCGTATTCTCCATATCCATCACCGCATTGCAGCTTCCTCTTAGAGGAGACGCTTCTTGCAGTCATTCCTTCTCCGTTGGAATAGAAGTTGACTTTACCGCACTAGAGTGTTTTAAATTGATTGTTCTTCTTGTATGCGTTCCACATATTGAAACTTACAAGGAACCTGCAGTGCTCCGATGTGTTCCAGGGTGCCCTAACTGTCGAATTGTTTGCGCCTACCGGAGCTTTGCCTAGAAATGAATGTAGGAGACAGCTCGAGCATAAACGAAGGTTGTGGCTCCCCAAAGTCAGTGGAACTTCTGACTTTTCTTCTTCGAGTCAGAGTTCTTTGTAGCAAGCAGACTTTGACGTATATCTTGGGTATTTTAGTACTGCTAGCTCGCCTAGGCTTCGAAGTGCTTGGAAAGGCAGGAAAAGGTACTCAACCAGGTCCCTCTTAACGGACAACAGATTCACGAAAGGTATACATCGGGGAAGTGCAAAACGTGCATAATTTGCTTTAGTGTGGTTACACAGAATAAATGCAAAATTATGCGGAATTTGTCTTGCCCACAAAAAGTTACTGAAACGCTCAGTTAGGGTAAACATTTAAGTCGAAAATATAATTTGGAGTCGATTTCTGGTCCCTCCTGTTCAAAACCATGCCTCTTTTGTTCAGATTTGTAGTTTTGCGCTCAGAAATTACCCGAATGCTTTGCTTGGGTAAAGTATCTAGCTGAAATATTTGTTGACTGCTCGTGTTAGAGGGACTCCTCTCACATTCAAAACACCATTTGCATTTGGATTTATATTTCTGTGCTCAAAAAGTACCCGAATTGTCCTCTCAGGTAAAATTTCTACCTGAATTGCTGCTAGTGTTCAAAAATTACGTGTACAGTGCAATCCGTGCGAAGGTTTCCCACCGAAATTACGCTTTGTGGAGTAAGGTGTAATCAATCTCTTGTAATTTCGCGAAACTGGGTTTACACGTAATTACCAAAATGACGCCAACTACGCTAGTGTAATGAAAATGTTGCCCTTGCCTTTTATACATGTCCTTTACTGTATTCCTCCTGTGCGTAACTAGGATATTGTGGTGTGTCTGATTCCATGTGCAGGCCATGCTCATTGTCCGTCCGAATTATATAGTCAGTGTACTTGTTATGTTCTGGCAGTGTCTTGTTGCATGTCACTACGTAGACTGAACCTGATCACTCACGGAAATATGCTACCTATAGATGGATACCAGTGGCTCATGGTAGTCCTGCAGGTGTCTACACTTCATAAAAAACCCGTTTACATTTACTTTTAATTGTTGAACCTTTTTTTCTATTTTTATATTCTGCAACTTTATTTATTTACGGATGTTCATGTAGCGCAAGTGTGACCCGTTAGGGTATCAGAACGCTGTACATATAGAGTTCAGATTATACATCCACGAGAAAAAGCAGGAAGGCAATACAGATACAATATACCAATTGTCCTGGAAGATCGGGACCACGATATACAATTACACTATAAGTTACCTTGTATTATGTATGTTGCTGAAATGGACGAAAACAGAAAATTAAACTTGAAAGACAAGTCAATTTCACCGTTGTCTGCCTTAGTCTTAGAATTTTTTATTTGATCATCGATTTTTATTTTGCAGTTTTAACTTGCACACATTTCTAATTACATTTTTGTCGCTCAGGTTTCATTTCCATTTTATTTGCAATTGTCTTTTCACATCTTTCAGTTGCTCGCTGCTTTACCTCATTCTCTGTAATCTTCATTTTCAGATTTTAATTTATTGACTTTGGGAGTATGGGTTTGAAACTCTTTGGCGGCCAAAGAGCAGGTTCTTTTCCATAGCGTAATATTTGAATGCTATACATTAGCTTATATAAAACAACAAGGGCACCCATACGAGTCAGCACAGGACCTCGGGGAACATATTTTATAGAACAGTGGTTCCATGCATAGGAAATATATGGACAAAAATAAATATAGACACAATGGAAACTATATTCAGTTCTGACTTGTCCTGCCGCACAGAGGTCAAATTTTTAACTATAAAATGGAGTCACACAAAAATACCTTCAAAAATTCTTTGAAGTAGGGCACTAGACTTGTAGGCTGGCCTCCTCTGCGGCGTAACACACTATACTAAAGTTACAATACAGTACGCTGAGCCAACACTTGGAAATAACAAAAAAAAATGTGTCCAGCCTACCGAAGACTTCTGGTAAAAAAAAAAAAAAAAAAAAAAATAACAAAAAGAAAACCTCTTCTTGCCAAAAGAATTAGACGGAGGTTTTTGGTGACCTTCGAGAGCAGGCTCTTCCCAGAAATGAATGTCTAATAAATGTCATCATTGGCAAACAAGCATGACAAAACCCCAAAAGTCCCTTTTCCTTTAACAGGTTTACCTAGCCAATTAGTACTGGATCGTATTAGCCACCAAAGATGCTTCGTTGCACTAACTTCATTTTATAAATGCTTCTATTAGTAATTGAAACGCTGGATAGTTGTAGGAAGAACCACTACACTGTGACTGTAAAGCAGCATGTTTCCCTGCACAGGCACCAAAAGAAGCCAAGTGTATGTAAAAATGAGACTAGGCAAGTTTGTTGGAAAAGATCCTTAGATGTATCCCTGTTTCTGCGGAGAGAAGGACCTCTGTGAGGAGGTGTTCACCGTCTGGGCCCATAAGGGTTAACTCCAGTGAGAGTGCAAGCCGGTTATGACTTCCACGAGTGTGAATAATAGGAACATGCTAAATGCCCGACAAGGCTCCAGTATTGTGTAGCTCCGGAACCCCCAAGCAGATGCCAAATTGGTGCTTTTGAGGCTTCCCAGTGGGCAGAACGGTGTCAAGAGTCTGTTCGGGCAGGTAGTAATTTTCCAATTTTTTCTCTCTCGGTTTCTGCACAGCTGTGACATTTAAATGTCAGTTTAGCCCGAACAACACTGCCTTTAGCTGCTGTGACTGCTGCAGAGAATATCCACAGACCTTCGGAACTCGATGAAACAATAAACACGTTGAGCAGAATCATGCCTACATGTGGGTTCTTTGTGGTGGGTCTGATGACCAATCACAGGATGCTAATGTCTGGAACAAAAGATCAGACCCCTTCAGTTCACTTCAAAAGGTTTGATTGCATGAACTGGCTGTTTATATAAACACAATTCGATTCTTCTTTAATTCCCTGTGCATCTTATCATTTAGTTGCTAGGTGTGCTTCTGAGTGAACCACTTGCCATTCAGGAATATAGCACAATATATATTAGATTGTCATGGTCATGCTACGAAAGCAACCCCCACCACAATGCCATCTTTCTACAAATGTGCATCACAAGCGGGACTGGCACAATGCAGTTGAATAAGGACTATTAGTACCCATCTATTCCGTTTACCTTTTCTCTTTCTGAAGAATGTTATGTGCATTTTTATAGTGCAATCCCGCAATTTGTATCGTCCTGAAGTGCTCTCGGGACCTAGGTGCCCTTTACAGTTTGGGATTCTTGTTGGCTGGTTTCGGAGGTCTGTCAAATGCTGTGATTCAGAGACCTCTCGGGTGCAGGTCTTTCGATGAGAATAATCGTTTCTGCTAGGTCTCTGATAAAGTTTGACCTCTTGAAGGCATTTAATCGCCATGTTTTCTCACGTTCGTTATGCTCAAAATAAATTCGCCACATTTCAGAAATACTTTGAAAAGAGAACTGTTTTAATCATTCTTAGCTCTGTTCCACTAGTTCCGAGTCTTTGGCTGGCAGTTGTTTTAAATTAGACTGGCAATAGATTAACATTGAGTTTTCAAGGCTAAATTTGCTGTTTCACTGAAAATGTGATCATCCATCATTTCAGTGATGATCATGAAGTTCCTCTGCAGTACATTATAGAGTATACATATTAGTAGTTTACAGCATAGAGGTAACCTGTTTAAGGATTGAATTGCTGTTATCCTGTTTTGGTACAGTCTGTGATTGTGACATGCAAATTTTAGAAAATGCTTTTACAGAGCGTGAGAGTTTGGAGTGAATTTGATAGACTTTTTACTCTGGATCTCATGTTCCATCTTACCTATGCTATGCCTCTAGCTCACATGCCTGAGAAGAGCCCAGAACAGACTTGCTCTTCTGCTTGGCCTACGGTCTGCAGCCCGCCAAGCTACTCTATCCCACACCCTACCCATGCTGCTGCACTCTGTGTTCTCAAGCAACTGTCCTGTGGCGAGTGAGGGGTGATGCACTGATTTGAATTTAGGATGAAAGAGGCTCAGATGTTTGCCTTTATAAGAACGTTACAATCAAGGCCCTAACAGAGTTGCATTGTGGAGAAAAGAATTATGGAAGTGTCAGTAGACCCCACAAATAGGAACTTGCGTTTAACATTCAAGCGGATCACGTGGGAGGTGTTGGAATGGGCTTGTTAGAGCTGCCGCCATGAAGATGAATTTGGGTGTTGAGTGTAAATATGAAAGCTAACACTAGTGACTCTTAGGAAGTTCTCCCACCCCGTTGAGCAGATGAATATTTTAACACGAACAGTAAAAGTGTGAAGTTATAGCAAGACTCCCGGTCTTATGGTATTCATTTTTAACATTTCCGTCTATATTTATCCATATTTATTTTTGGCTATTTTATCTTTATTTGTCCATATTTATTTTGTGTTTCGTGAATAAATGAAACAGTAACACATATATTTTCACCTTTGTTAAAACATGTGCACTCCTACTTTGATGCCTCTCCGATTTTAGAACATTTAGCAGCCACATATATAAAAAAAACTATAAAGCCACATGAAAATATCTGCATATTAACACAAACATATGTTAAGATATTTAGTTATGTAAGTAAATGTAATGCGTCTCTTCATTTGCACTACTGGCTGAGAATTCATGGATAACAAAGGGAGTCGCTGAGATGGTCAACTTTCTGTATTTTCCCACTTTAAAAATTAAGTAGAGACAGGAAACTCAATGTTTTAGGTCTGTAATTACCTGTACAAATCAGTAAAAATTAAAAACTGGGAGTCTTAGTTATTATCTACAACAGTCATTGCAGCCTCAGTTTTTCGTGATTGCCAAAATCTAGATGGGACTGTTTCAGGATGTGACCAGTATTAAGGAACGTTTAAAGTTAAGATACAAATACTAACTTTAGGTATTAAAAATAGTACCATAGTTGTAAGGACCATTGGAATATGGATAGTGGATAGCATTTATCTTGATTTGTTGCATGCCAACTTTAGAGAAATTATATCATTCCTTTTCATGATGCTCCAGTTGCATACAATATAATCCAGTGTCCTTGAGGGATCTCTGAGCTGAGATTTTTTTCTTTAAAGAAATAGGGAAAGTAACCCGCTGGATTCGAGCCTGAAAGGTTTGCACGTTGCTACACAAGATGTGGCTTTAATGGTAAAGACCAAAGAGAGAGGAACAGTCTCCTGTGAATGTGGCTACGATCCGGGGGGGCAGATTGCAGCAGGAGAGTTTGGCTTTTCTATTTTTATTTTGCAAACAAGTAAACCCAGGGCTGCCTAAAAGTGCATTATATTAGATGCAAGTCAAATGAGCTTTAGCATTGGGCCACCCTGAATATTTTTTCTGTGCGCTTTACAAATCCTTTGATTTATTGCATTGATTTTAGGTGTAATTAACAGGGTTTTGGTTGATTATTTTTTTTTGCCTTGATTTTAGCTATCATTAACAGGGGTTTGAGCTCCAGTATTAAGCTGTGTTTAGCTTTGTGCCTAGTACAATTCCATTGCAAGTCCATTGCTGTTACAGTTTGTGCATTGACCTGGAGATGCACCTATTAATTTGGCCATTGTTTTTTATTGCCACTATTTTCCACACACCTTGCTGACTCTATCTAGGGCAACTGTTTTATATGACTGATATGTTGTTTTGTTAGGCTTTTGTGGCCAGCGGGTGGCTTAAGTGGCCTTTGAACAAGATGGGGTTCTAGCATTCTGAGCCGTCTAGAACCAGTTTGAGGTGTAGTTTGAGGTGTAGTGGGAAATTTCCTGAGATATAGTGACTAAAACCATAGGAAGCAACCTGACAGTTGAAACGTGACAGTTGAAATGCTGAAAAGAGAAAAATATCAAGGCTTTGGCATTATTTTTCTTAAACTGTCTAAAAGGGCAACTCTGTGCACTGCTACCAAGAATGAAACTCCAAACACTTACTTGAACCCCCATTAAGGATTCCTGTGGTTGGCAGCGTACCGGATTAATTTCGTATTTTGTCTAATTTAGTTTGTCACCGGATTGATTATACTTGTTACCTGCAGGCAGCTTATGTAGTATTTATGATTGCAAAGTAGAGTTCCTTTTCTTTGTACGCTGTGATGGTCGGAATTCGAATGTTAAGATTCCAATTTCCTACCAGAAACTAACTTTAGAACTACTTTCCATACGAAAGTTGTCCACTGCTTAATCTAAGCCGGTGGTAGCCACCTACACTTATTTTTGGGAACTGGCACTTATTTTCTCATCAAATGTTTATTGAGTGCAAGAGAGGGGAAATACACAGTTCGAAAGACTGCAAAACCCCCAAAAAGGGAGAAAGAAAGCAGGATCCTGCAAGAGCGAGGAAAAAGGGAGAAGGAAGTGCCTGGAAGTGAATTAAAGACTACCAGCCTTGGTCAGGCGCTCCGATGTTGGATTGCTCCGGCCGCTGGCTTCATCACCACCCCCTTTTCTGAATCATTTTGTCCACCATAAGCGTGGAAGGGTATACTCAGATGTGAGTCCCTTGCTCATTGCACCATCAGGATTCAAGCAAGCCGGGCCGAAGACGGCTGAAATGCCAGAAACTGGTCCCCCGAAGCTTGTTTCCTTCCCAGTATAAGAATTGGCTTGGTAGTTTGGTTTGCCCTGTTCCCATCATGCACTGGGACAGGAACAGACTAATTGGCATGTAGCCAGGTTCTGAGCTGGGATGGTGCAGTGAGCTAAAAAACGGTGATGGATCAAGCCCTGATCTTTGGACTGGGTAAGAGTGGTCTGCTTAATTCAGACACTCTGTTCATCACCACCCCCTTTTCTGAATCATCTGCTTCAGAGCAGAGCTCGCCAGAAATCTTTCTCTCACAAATTAACTACTGGTGCTGTCTCATCTCAGTGGAGAAGTAACGCTTTAACAGTGTAAACCCACCTGGCCCTCCCAAAGAGCGTACTATAAATGCAAAAGCCTTTCTATTCCATTTTTTTATGAAATTATACGTTTGCGCTGTTTTCCCTGTTTGTTCATTTGAAGGCACGCTGCACCATCTTATAGTCGGTAAAATCCAGCACTCCAACTTAATACAGATCAAGCTGAAGACTTTTGGGGAGTCTATACAAGATGAGTCACTGCAGCATTTCAAGGCTGAAATCCTAGAACTGTAGGAAAACTGGACGCTAGGCTGCCTCCCATGAATCTGGAATTCCTCCCTTTCCCCTCATGCCCTACCTACTTCTGCTTCCGAAAGTACCAAATCCAGAACTCTTCAAACAGTACTTTTTAGGTCTCGCTGAAGCAATGCGTAAGCATTGTTCGGCGAGATTCTAGTAAGTCTTCCGAAAAGTCTCCCCAAACTGCGGATTAGGCACAGTTCATGTGAGCCAGGCGCGTGCACATCACCAGCCACATCGCACTCCATACACCATTTGTCTGCGACTTCAAAGCAAGCCGCTCCCCCGCCCCCTCCCATCAGACTTCAAAGGAATGCACTCCCCCGTCCCCCTCCATGCAATGCCAGATTGTTTTGCTGAGCAGCGCTGCCTCACTAAAGTGTCTAAGCCACTCCACCGCCACGCAATGCAGAGAGCATGTTCACATTTTCTGTTTCCCAACATGCCTCTTTCCCCGAAATCTTCCAACACCGTCCCCTTCCCGCTATCTGCTCTCAGCTTCTATCTTATTTCTTTTCTTCCCTTTCACCTGCCCCTACCCCCCCCACCCTCCTCACTCCTCTCCGACCTCTCTCAATCGTCCATCTCTTGTTTCCTCTCTAGCTGTCTCTTGCTTCACGCCTTGTTCTCCCACCCTCTTACTCCTCCCATCGTCCCACATTATCACCTTCTACTCTTTTTTTTTTTTTAATCTCCATATATATTCTTGTTGCCAGTAGCCTCGAGCCCCGTTTGCATTTCAGAACATTAAAGCAGCAGTTTTCCTTCAGTTACTTAGTCGTTTACCTCCTGTTTCAGTTTCCTCGGCTTCCTTTGTGGCGGATGTTATGGTGGCAGCTTCTTGTATTGCAGGTTTATACAAATCGCTTTTCACATAGCCTATTTTCAGCCCGGGATGCAGGGCTTTAAGTGTGCCGGGTCCTGCCGGTGCTGAGCACGGTTCCCTACCGGACTCTCCCTTTTTTGTCCTCACAATCAGGGTGAAAAAAACACCTTAACTCTGCAGCAGCGCCCCCTTCACTGCCTTTGATGCAACTTCACAGTCTCATCATGTCAGAACAAAGCCACAGTTTCTGCTTATTTACCTTTATGCAATGAATAAGCATTGACAAAGCCAATAGTTCCCCCGCTATCTGCTCTCAGCTTCTAACTTATTTCTTTTCTTCCCTTTCACCTGCCCCTACCCCTCACCCCTCTCCGACCTCTCACAATCGTCCATCTCTCGAATTACAGACATCGCAACTAAATACACCGATGTCGCAACAATGCAAATCAGGATTGGTCTAGCTTGGCGATGTATCACCTCTTGCCAAACTCGTGCCTATCCGCAATAGTCTATAAGCGGTCACGCCTCATATATATATATTTTGTTGTTGTCTTCCTACTCTGTGCCCACAAGCACACTTACGCTTGCAGCGCTCAATTTGCTAAACCCCCTCCTTCCTCCCCCCGCCTTCTTGTTCTATCATTCTTTTTTTTTTTTTTTTTTTTTTAATTGTTTTTTTTTATTTATTGCAAGAGAGAAAAAAGAAAAAACGTGAATACAACAACAAAAGTCATCTCGGTCATATACATATACATAGTTCTCGATAGATATTATTGTCTTTGGGAAGAGAGTTAGAGGAAAAAAAAAAAAAGGTTAATAATCATGTAAAAGAAAAAAGTGTGGCATGTTGGTCTCACAATATATTTGTCCATTTAGCTAGTAAATGTACCCCACATTTTCTCCCTTCTTTTAAGCGCTTTAGGGCCTCTTAATTTAGCCAAAGAGAGTTCCATAGTGCATATTTCATTAATGAGATACCACCATTCGTTAATACTAGGTGGTTCGTTCGAGATCCATGTGCGCGCGATAGCCAGTCTGGCGCATGCAAAGACGATTGTTAACAAATCTTTATGGATACTATTCGTATCTTGTATGTCCAGCAGAACCAAATGGGAAGAGAGTACAGGCATAGTTATACGTTTCCTGTTGAGGACCTCTACAATTCCTGACCAAAAAGTTGTGAGTTTAGGACACTCATAGAGCATATGCTCTATGCCAGCTGCTTCTAAATTGCATTTTGGGCATTTGGTGCGTTCAGTAGAGATATTGCCTGATGACCAGCCGGAGATTTTTTTAGGCGTGTAATAAATTTGGGTTACTGTCCTATAATGTTGTAGCCTCAGGTTTGAAGATTGGACAACTCGGTTTATTTGTTTTAGTGAGCTTTCAATCTGGTTAGGGTAGATGTTAATTCCTAGCCTAGTAGTCCATTTGTCTGCCATTTTCTCACAATCTCCAGCTTGGCCTTTATTAAGGATAGTGTAGCCCTTACTAATAATCGCTTTGGTCTGGTTAGAAAAGATAAGTTGTAAAATATCTGAATGCATAACATTCTTGATTTTCTTGTGATTAATTAAGAAGTTTTGTATCTGGATATATTTAAAATATGTTGTCTCATTGAGGTTATATAGTGTTTTCAGAGCATTAAAACTTAAAAGGCCATCAGGACCATAAAGGTCCCCTAGCTTGTTAATGTTCTGGTCTATCCATAAGGTGCAAGCACTATCTGCGAAGATGGTTGGCAGCCCCGGGTTTCCCCAAATTGGGAGTTCTGCGTTGTAGAAGGACGTTTTTCCGATGTCCATAATTTGGTCCCAAACTCTTTTGATGGCTCTCGCGGTCTTAAATTTGACTCTCTTGTAGTAGTTTGGGTCGTGTACCCTGAATAAGAACTTGTTGCTATGTGAGCCTAGCATAAATTGATGATAGAATGTGGAGGCCTCGTTAGCTAAAAGGCTACGTATGCGTTGTATAAAAGTGGCAAGAAAGTACATTTTTAAATCCGGGAAATTTAATCCCCCTTGGTCGACAGGTAATTTCAGTATCGTCATTGACCGACGGGCTTTTTTGTATCCCCAAATGTATCTACCACAGATACTTTCTATTTTCTTAATGTATGATTTATTAAGTTGCAGTGGGATAGATCTAAATAAGTATAGTATTTTCGGGACTATCTTCATCTTTATTATATTGATACGTCCGATAAGGCTAAGTGGTATTTTGTTCCATTTTTTAAGCATGGAGTCAATATCTTTGAATAGGGGGTCATAATTTAAAGAGACAATCTTATCGATATTTGCAGTGAGTTTGACTCCTAAATAAGTAGCATTATGACAAAGTCCTATTATCGGGTGTGCAGGTTGATAGTTAGCTATCACTTGTGTTTTGTTTACGTTAAGTCTATATCCCGATATGTCGCCAAATTCTTTAGCTTCCTGGATGATTTTAGGTATAGCCCGCACCAAGTCTGTAGTGTATATAGCGATGTCGTCAGCGAAGGCTGTGATTTTAAGGCACATATCCTCATGTTCTATTGGAGTTATATGTACCTGAGCATTTAGTGCGTTGAGGAATGGCTCTAAAGCTATAGCGAATAATAATGGTGATAGAGGGCACCCCTGCCTGGTGCCTCTTTTTATTAGAAAATTATCGGAATTCTTCCCTAAATAGCTAACTATTGCTGTAGGCGTCTCATACAAGGATTGAATCCATCCCAAATACTGTCCCTGTATGCCATACGCCTTTAGTGTTGCCCAGAGGTACTCCCACCCCACACGATCGAATGCCTTCTCTGCGTCTAGCATGACCATACCGAGTGGGGTGAGAGTGGTTGCTGCTACATCGAAAGCTGTTATTGCAGTATTGACGTGGGCAGTAGTATCTCTGCCCACCACGAAGCCGTGTTGTTGACCATTGACAAGAGAAGGCATTGTTCTATCATTCTAAGGGTTCGCACTTCCATTATGTACAGCGGCTATGTTTCTTCGTACTCACTTTTGACGGCATTTATGGCCATTACTATTCCGTCATTATTCTCAGTGCAAGGTACAAGGACTTGTTTAGAAAGGGGACTCCATTCTCCTTGTTGACAGTGAAACCACCTGATTAACGCCTCCTCTAAAAAGACGTCCCTCTTTCCTCTCAAAGCCCCTCGCCCCCAAGACCTCATACGACTTCTTGCAATATCGTAACCACCTCCTTCACCTGAAGAAAGTCTTCTTTTAAAGCTTTTCCCACTACCAGCATGATTTTATTCTTGCACCTCGCATTCTCACTTGCATGACAACCCTTTAGTCTCCATTCCCATTGTAGCCCTGCAGGTTTGATTTGAAAAGATTGCAGTAAAAATGACAGCTGATGATTTTACCTCTGCGAGATAACCTTTGCATATGTGTTACATGTAAACCAACAAAAAAGCATTTGAATAGCCTCACGAAGAACGGAACAAATGCATTTTGCAAATGTAATTCAGGTTTATTTTGAAATAGCTTTAATTTTGAACGTGGAAAGTCTAAAAAGAAACAGTAGTGTGTGTCGCCAAAGAGAAGATTGTAATAGTATGAATATAGCGCTTACTTCCCCAGAGCAGGTGCTGAAGTACTTTTTGGCCAGTAGTACTCAATAACCTGTTTAAATACTAATTGAGATTTTCAATTTTTTGGTATATAATGAATTCCAAGTTTCAAGTCCCTGCTAAGATTTCTGTCAAAGTAAAAATATATGCATACAGCACACACAAAAAACACATTTACAAACCAAAGGGCAATTCCAAATAAGTGTGTACTCTAGATATATGTATGAATATCTATAGTGTGTGTCTATGTATATATTCACAGAAAAACAGTGTTGGAATTTAACATGCCATGAGTGATGTTGTGTGAGGCTGTTAGCAGTGTATGATGAAGCACAGTTTATATTTAGTTCACAAAACGTTAACTGGCGCATTTCAATAATTTTGTGGTCTTCTTTTTAATGTTGGCTCATCTCATTTCAACCCTTTACTATAATGTCACTTTAATCTTTGTTTTTTCAGTAAATTTCTGGTGTTTATTTTTTTTACATAAGTTAAGTTCTTAGCCCCTAATCGTACTATAACATTACTTTAACCTTGTGGAGCTGTTCAGCAACTGAGAAAATGGATACTCTCTGTAAACCGACATGGAAAGGGGATGCTGCACTTACGCAGTCTTCTCTCCCTCTACTTTGAACCCCTTTAAAAATACATTGTGCCTCAAAATGCTAAAAACCCATACCTCCCCTCACATTTTTAACCTACTGGTTTCATAAATGCATTATCTCGGCGCACATTTACTTCAAGCTGTTCCTCGGAAAAGGCTTTGAATTCAACAGCTCCTATTCTAATAAAATGGTATTCAGGACTGCCTCACTTTTGCCTTAAATATACAAGATGTTAGTGCTCTAGTTGTTCCTTACCCCTTCGATGCTGATGACGAGCTCAGCTCGTCATCACCCACGGGGGTCGTGTGCTGATGACGAGCTGAGCTCGTCATGGTGCCACTAAAATGGCATTTTCCAGCACACAGCGGGAAAACGCCTAGCATCCAAGTGGTTAAACCTCTGTGGTGACTTACAGTTGATTACTAGGGACTTAACTGACCGACTGATGCTGGTTTTGGAAGTACATGTTTCACTCTGCAAGTCAGAACGTTTTACTGAAATGGATGAGGAAAATATGGGTAAGCTCACAGCAAATTTCCTCATTTTAGCTTACAACAGCACCAACCATAATTTCTAAAGGAACCCCTTACGATGTTCACTTACTGCAATATTCTCTGTGAGAAATGACTTTCAATTTTACAGCTTTGATTCGATCAAGATGATATTCAGGTGTGCCAACGTTTGTCATAAATACAGAATGTTAGCGATCTACGTGTTCATTAGAAAAGTCTGAAGAACCTACAGTAGTACACTGGGAAATCAATTGACTGATTGTTTTGCTGCTCTGCTGCGGTGTCCCTTTAAATTTTAAAATATGATTACTACAAATGGTCTTCTCTCCTGTCAGTGTTTTCTGCATGAGATTGTTTCTCAGTTTGGTATTTTTTTCCACAACCTGTTGTCCCCCTTACTTATTTTATTCTCTTCTTCAACCCAGTCTGCCAAAAAAGCTTTCCTCTTTCATCTCGCTTCCTCCTGCTTTCCAGATCACCTCTATCCTGAAACTGACACCAACTCCCCTTCCTCAGTCTCATCTCCTGCCCACTCACTTGTCTCATTGTCAGGCGGGAGAGAACACACATAACAGGATCTAACCACTTGACTTGCAAAGTGCACAGTACGCCTGAGGTAGAGAAACAGAGATCAGGGCAAGGTGACACTCCTTACTGGCTTTCCCTGGCAGGCCAGCCATAAAGTTTCTTGAACTTTGTATCATGATTTCCAGCAGCCCTACCCTGCTCTGACTTTACCCCCCACCAACGATTACATTTCCTGCTACCTTTCATTGGCTGCTAGCCAGGTGTATAAGTCCAAACTACTTAAAAACATACTGTTACTCAGTCTGGTGAAATGTTAGCGTTTTGGAAAGACTACCTCTTCCCGACCACCCTTTTCCTTCCCTGTTTATTTGCAGTAGTTGTAAAGCACCAGAGGGATATCATGGCGCTGAAACTGCTACACTGTCTATTTACTAATTTACTGGGTAAGAGGGAATTTAGTAGATCGATTCAGTTACTCTAGAAAGAACCTTGTATTAAGCTTTTTTTCTGAATCTGACGAAGGAGGCAGTGAGTCGGTTATCCAGGGGTTGTAGATTCCACTGGGCCGTTGCAAGTTGGGTAAAGGAGTGCCTCTGGCTTTTTTTGACACTTCTGGTTTTGGCTAAGACTAGATTTACTGATCTCAGATTTCTAGTAGATTTTTAAAAATCCACCTTGGATCGAAGGATCACAGGGCTGAAATCGTGAAGAGCCTTGTGCGCATGGCAGAGAAGCTTACATTTTGCTCTTTTTCGGATGGGCAGTCAATGAAGAGTTTTTAGTCAGGCAGAGCTGTATCTTTCTTTATTTTGATGAGTTTCGCGGAGGCGTTTTGTATCATCTGCAGGCGGGTGAAAAGATAGTCGAACGTCCCCATGTATTTCCGTAGTCCAAACTACTGCCAATTCGGGCTTGAACTGCAGCTGTGCGGTACTCGATTGGCTTCCAGTGAAAGAGTTCCTAATGAGTTCGAGCAAGCCAAAACATTTGCCACAAGTGACATTGGTTTGATCCTGCATGGATAAAGACTCCTCAATGAAGACTCCTAGATTTTTTGCTGATTTTTTTTGGGCAACAAATTTAGATCAGATTATGACTCAGGTTGTTAGCAAAACTCCCCAAGGGAGCTTTTGCATCTCGGTGTGACCCTGACTGGGTCCAAGGAAACTCTGTTAAGGAGGGTTGAGTGTCAAAAAAGGAATATATATTTTATCGATCTTATCTACGAAGTAATTAGCTATTGCTTCACAGTGGGGGACTGAAAGGGGGATGACTTGTGATGAGTTGGTGGGCTGGGAAAGTTCTTTTACAATTAAAAAAAAAAGTTCTCTAGAGGAACTGCACTTTTCTTCTAATAAAGTGATTTTTCTCAGCTCTCTTAAGCAAGCTATGATAATGATTCAATTGATGTTTGTAGGCTTGACGATCAGATGGACTTTTTGAGAGTCTCCAAGTTCGCTCAGAAGATTTGCATTTCTTCTTTTCGAATCTTAGTTCAGGAGAGTACCATCTTTCATATGGAGTGCACCTAAGCGATACATTCGTTTTTTAGGGGGTGTCATTGTCTAGAGATTTGGATATATGTACATTAAAATTGGCCAAGTAGCTATCATGGGGAGTATCTTTGTTTAGCTCTGGGGGAGTGAAGTGATCTGAAATGGATTTGATACTGATGTTGTGCTTAGACCATTTTGGAGGTTGGTTTTTAAATTGAGGGGAGTGAGAGCTAGAATCTAAGGATGGAATGATCAGACCAGACTAACGGAGAAATTTCAATATTTTCAATCAACATAACATAACATGTGTATTTGTAAAGCGCACGTTCACCACTACGGGTATCTTGGCGCTGAATAACAGAAGTCAAGTCAGAGAATTTATATAGCGCACTACATACCCAGAGGGTCTCAAGGCGCTAAGGAAGGGGAGGAGGATTACTTGTCAAATATCCACGTTTTAAGTTGCTTTCTGAATGCTAGGTGGTTCTGGGTAAGGCGAAGGTAGGTGGGGAGAGAGTTCCATGTTTTAGCAGCCAGGTATGAGAAGGATCTGCCTCCCATGGTGGTCTTGTTGATGCGAGGTACAGTGGCGAGGGCTTGGCTGGAAGAACGTAGTTGGCGGGAGGGGGTGTAGAAGGACAGTCGTGAGTTGAGGCATTCTGGTCCAATGTCGTAGAGTGATTTGTGTGCGTGGGTTAGCAGTCGGAAAGTGATTCTCTTGTTGACGGGTAGCCAGTGGAGGTCTTTCAGGTGACCAGAGATGTGTTCGTTGCGTGGGATGTCTAACATGATTCTGGCTGAGGCGTTTTGGATTCGTTGGAGTTTCTTCTGGAGTTTAGCGGTAGTACCTGCGTAGAGGGTGTTTCCGTAGTCCAGTCGGCTCGTGACCAGAGCATGGGTGACTGTTTTCCTGGTTTCGGTGGGGATCCAGCTAAATGTTTTTTTGAGCATGCGAAGAATGTTGTATATATTAAAGAACAGGTAGTCTAATGTATGGCCGGCTACATGTGTGGGGCCAGTAATTCTTTGATTAAGCTGTAGGATTTGTGTGTCGCTCTCTAGCTGGTGATAGAGAGGAGCTTCCAGATTCTCGAAATGTAGATTAACATTTCCCATCATTATTTAATGTTTGTGCTTTAAAATAAGTGGGGAGTGCCATGAAAGCAGATGGGTGGCCCATTGAGAGTTGTAGCCTGGGGTTCTATAAAGGATAGTACCCCCCAGCAGTCTATGCTCGTTGGAAGGCTAACAATTTGCATTTGGCTGAAGATGAACTAAGTTTCACAGATCATATATATGTCCTTAAAAATAATGGTCGTGCCTTCTCTCTACCGCCCTATTCTATCACATTTTAGTATCTTATAACCTAAGGACAATTAAGTTGCAATATCTGGTCTGGAATGCTCGGTGGGCCATGTTTCCATAATAAAGAGAATATCTGGGGTGGAAAATCTGTGATAGTGTCCCAGACCTCTATACAATGTATATTAAAGTATGTTGTGCTGGATAGCTGGTTAAACTAAATGAACTAATGGGAGGATCCCTTTTTGGCCAGCCTTCCCATTTGCAGTTGTGACATGAAAATGAGCCTTCAGTTTGCCAGGTGTGCCCACCATGCTGGATCTGCATTCATGTGCTGAGGACTTATTTTGTAATGAAAGTGTGTCCCACAAGTAACAGAACTTTACCTTATCTATGCTAAATCTGATAGAAGTTCTGGCATCTCTCATCCCCGAGGCGTGGACAGGCACAAATGGGCTTGCTTTTGACATGCAGGCGCCGCGGCCATAAATCACCCTCGTTTGTAAGCCTCCCAGTCATAAATAAATGCTAGACTTCTAACTCCAAGATGGTGGCCCCTAATTCTTCCTGGTCGGTCTGGTATGGCCCAACATTGCCGACTGAATACTAGCTTCTCACCAATTGCTTACAGAGGTGATGTTTCCCATAACGATTCACTTCTCTTTATTGTTTCTCAAAAAAGCGCCGTTAAAAATTGTAATAAAAATGCAAGGTTCGTTTCCCTTTTCTATTTGGCAAGATATAGGTTTTCAGCAGTAAAACGTAATGCTAAATATTTCAAAGGTTTCTTTTTTTTTTACCAGCAAAGCCATGTACAGTATTCACAAACGTTTCTATAAAAGCGCCTTGTGCCTAGCATCAAATAATCGATACTGTGCTCAGTGACTTGAATATTAGACGTGTGGCCTGTTTGTACTCTTTCTCGTGATCCCATTTCCATCTCATCTGTTCCCTTCCCTTTCCTTATCACTTTGGTATGACTTGCTTTACACAAAGTATAAAACAAATTATTTAACATTTGATAAAACAATTTCCTCTATGGACAGAACGAAAGCTGGGGTTCACTTAATAGTGCTCAAAATAATTACTCGAAGTGACTTACTTGCTATAATAGGAGCTACGATTTTTTTAATTGGCTCCTTCTGGAATTGTGAATGAAGCCAAACCATAAAAACAGGGCTCCATACATTCTAGAGAGTATATAAATGTCTGAGTAGTACTGACTGGAAGATTAAAGAGTATTTATACCACTGTTAGTTAGAGTATGATACAAATTTAGGTAAAGAATTGTAGTAGCATAGGTATAGGTGGGTGGCATTGTGTAAAAAAAATCACAAATAAAACAACAAATGGAAACCGCGCACATGCTCACATTTAACACCGTCACACATCCCCAAAATAATTGAGTGGTGCAAGTGGTGGATTTGATTTTGCCAATTGAAATCCCACCTACTCCATACCAGTACACCGTGATGTTATGATATTCGATGGAAAAAATACTAATCTAAATGGACCCCGGATTAGTTTATCATTGATGTTTTAAGATGAGTTTGTGCTGAGTGATATATTTGAACCTCCTCTGAAAGCAGTGTCAATATCTCCGCAACCATTCTATTTTAAACCATCGTTTAATTCCTGGTCATTGTCCTTGCAGGAGCATTTCCAGATTATCAGAACATTTAACGTGCTCCATACATCTACTGTAGCATTCTTTAGGATTTTGTCTGCTGGTTAAAACAGGACTGTCTTTCATGTTTTGTATTGAATCATTGCTTATCCATTCCTACGCATCTAACGACATTTTGAGTTAGTACTTGAAAATTATTGTCCATTCAAATTGGTCGGTTTGTTGATGAAATCTTGTACATGTTTGTAGTCTCAATGAATTCATGTGTCAGCTAACTGCTTGTGACTAACCACGCAATCTCTTCTATAGTGCTAGAAGTGCCTGCCCAATGGTGTGTTAGTGCCCGCCTGCCATGCTGGCCTGTCTATCAGGACCAGGTGACCTCTCCTTACAGCTGCTCTCTCACACGCAGATGAACACTGGACTTCAGAAATGTAAGTGAATTCTCTGCCTTTACCATCTCTTGCACCTTTAAAAAAATGTGTTCCCTCTGTAGAATGCATTGAAAGTTAAATCTCTTGTACCTTTTTATTTTGGCTGAGCAAATGTACCACAACAGCACACTTCCTGACTTGTTTTTAGAGGTTCGTCATTTACTACTAGAGACGAAAATGTAGGGATTGTGTGTGTCAATCCGTTCTGTTTGCAACTCCTAATAAAGTTGCACAGTCTTGAAACAGGATTGGAAATGGTTCCTTAACCATTTATATAATGTTGTCGTGAGATTCACCCAGCACTTCTGTGACACTTCACCTGTCCTGGGATGCGACTTTCCTCATCTTGCCACTTCTTTTTCCTTCTACTCAGCTTACCCTTTGTGTTTTTTTTCTCAGCATCAGCCGTGGTCTGTATGTATTCTTTGTGCACGTTTTTAGGTCTCTCCTGGCGTCGGAACGCGCATGCGCTCTCGCCTGCGAGAGTTATAGTAAACAAGTTACTTTGAGAAGGGGACTCAAGCCTCGCCCCTCATTTCCATTGGGTAGCATCCACGTTTATGGTAAACTCTGGCTTCCTTTTGGAAAGGAGGGTTTTTAGTTGCCTGCCTTTGGCTTTTTGGTGGCTGCCTCGCCTGATTCATGGCTGTCGTGAAGAATTTTCTTATCTGCTTGTTTATTTAACAAACAGATAGAGAAGTCTTCACGACAGCCATGAACCAGGCATGGAGCTCAGAGGCGCACAGGGTCACAGGGAGGACAAGGCAATGGCGAGCGCTTGTGTTTGCTGCCTCGAGGCATAATACTGCTCCATGTCTGCAGCCCCCTCATATTCCTTCCATTCCGGGTTTAAAATAAGGACAATTTTTCCTTCTCATAGTTAATGATGGTTTGGTCTAAGTAAATGACTATTTTTCTTGGGGTTAAGTTGTACTGCCTGAATCTGCATCAAGCAAGAAATCGTACAACCTTTTAAAAAGAAACCTGCTTGATAGATGTAGAAAACGAAAGTAAAAAGGGCGTATATTAGGACTTATGGATGTACCCATTCTGTACGAATCATTTATGCATAGTAACTAAGTTTCGAATTCTAGCTTCTGTGATATCGCCTTTGTGGGCATGTTACTTGTGATTAACCTCATGCAGACAAAGCCTTCCTAAGATGGCCGCTAGGTTGCACTCTCTCCCTAACCGACCCTGGCATCGAGCCCGATGGCGGCGTCGGAAAGATAGTCTAAGCACCGCGGTTCATGGTGCAAGATGGCGGCCTCCGGCCAGAGGAGAGTTTCATACAACGTGAACGAGTTATTCGGCAATTAGCATTGTTGTGCTGACCAGCAGGGATCGGTAGAGCCGATCCCGGGCCTTGCTTGTTAATGTCTTCTGTGACCTAGAAATTGGTAACTACACTGCTCCTAGGAGTCTCTTTTAGGTGCCCAGCATTTTGACGCTGTGACCCAACGCAACTTCTATTTCCACGAAAGTCATTTTGTATGGACTGTATACACGTTACCCAGAAAGGGTGTGTGTGCTCTGAAGATGGAGTGGCCAAAGAAACATACCTTAAGAGTCCTCTCCAGGTGGCACGGCAAATATAAGTTAGGGTGTGACTTAACCCCTTGCAAGCTGATTACGGCCCCCATCCGTCATGCACTACGGCGCTCTTGTGCCGATGACGGCTGGGGGCCATCATAAACCCGCCCACTCGCGATTTTGGCGCACAGGCGCAGAATCGCGGCAGCATGCAAGGGGTTAATAACATGAATTGAAGACTTTTGCTAAACCTATTGATTTTGCCAGTGCCTGTTGGCAGTATCAGATAAATCAGTAACAGCAATGTTTTTACAGGGCGACTACTACCTACTCTCACAAGTCCTGAACATTCAGTAAAAGTGCCCAGAGAGTGCAGTCTTTCCAATTTCTGCCGTAAGTGAATATTTCCATGTTTGATGTTTTCAGGCCCTGTCACAAAGACGTGTAACAAAGAGTACGTAAAGGGGTGCTGCGATGGGACGACTTTTACTTGGCTTTGTAAATTGTGCCCTTGCGGGTTGGACCTCGAGTCTTCATTTGACAATCTGATGCTTTCTGGGTGTTGTAGTCTTACTTCACTTCAGATAACATTCATTCCCAGGCAGAGCCAGGAGTCTGGACTCTGCTAAATGGTTAAAACTCGAACAAAGCTATCAAAAGAAGGTGAACAATATACATGGGCAGTGTCATTACTACATACAGACCATCATGACTGACTCCTAAACAACAAGCTTGTTAAGATTTTGTTATTTCACACTGAAGTGACTGACTTCTAGACATTCCCAAACCCCACACCCAAAGAAACTTTGTCTCAGAACCCACTCGCCCTGCTTGTTTCCACAAATAGCTTAGTTTTGTGTCTTGATGCCAGGGCACAAGTCCTAAAACAAGCATTTGCAGTGCAATAGGTCTCCCATTTACGCAAGTTTAAGCTATTGGCATTGGAAATGACACAGCCTTTTATTTATGTTTTAAAAGCGAAAACAAAAATAAAAGGCATTTTTGCAATGTCAATAGCTCAAACTTACGTAAAGGCGAGATCTATTGCATTGCAAATGCTTGTTATTTGATTGTAGTTTAACCTTTTGCAACACGTCTTAAAGTACTGGTGAATTTGTGAAGTTGTGGCTTCGTAGGCATGGATGTTGCCACCTGGTTAGTGACTGCAATTAATTTTGCAGGTAAGCAGATACTCCCCAAATAATCCCCTCCAAAAGCTAACCATCTTCATTCAGATAGATTTTTTTCTCAAGTAGATGGGAACTAAATGGGCACCTTACAGACTGTGTGCATCATTTACAGGGGAAACTCATGAAATCCTTCAAGTAAGCCGGGTATGATTTGTTCAGTGCATCACAGGTTTGAAGTTTTGATTAAAAAAAAAAGTGGGAAGCACTTTATTAGCCTCATGTTATTCGATCTTTAGCTAGCTTCTTCTCTGGAGTTTGCTGGGTCCTAGTGCTTTCACACCTTTTAACTCTCATCTACATTTACTCAGCAAGCCATGCTGCAGTGTTTGACATCAGCTGATCTACTTCTTGACTTGTACATTATTATACGTTCACACTTATGTGCATTATCCCAGAACACGTTCAATAAAGCAACATTTTCTCCAATTACAAAAATAACAATTCTTATGCAAAGCACATTTCTTTCCATTTCTATGTTCGCCATAAAATAATAAAAATATATTTCTATAAAACAAATCCCACCAGGATTCCGTAAAATTCTGACATAAAGAAAAACGTTTCTGTTTGCTTCAGGACAGTTGAGTAGCTCTATTGCCCCAGAATGCTGCACGTTGACAGTAAATATTTCAGTTCATTTTTCTGTACTCTGTGAGTAGGATTTCACATAAATTATTTTAAGATCAATTTGTTGTCGTCACTTTGCAGAGCTTTTTAATGTAGTAGCAAGACCATTTTCTTCTGACTGGTCGGTGTTCAATATAACTGTCTTTCCTTTTCTTTGCCCTGCTAAAGGAGACACGACACTGATTTCTTACACGAATAAAGTGTGGGAGCGTGGAAATTTTATCTGCATTTCCCATTTTACTTTATTTTTTTTCTATATGCAAAAGTATTTTGTTAATAAGAATTTGGAAGATGAGAGTGAAACATGGCTGAGGTCCCAAAACCCTTTGAAATATGTCCATGGGCTACGATACTGCAGCTATATGAGCAGCAGCATAACACCAGGGGCAATATTACACTAGTAGTTCAATAGATGTATGTGCCACTGCTGCGCTCTCTATGGCATTTTATTTTACAGAAGTGGCCACAGATGCTTACATGGCCCACTCAGTTATTTTTTTTTTAAACCTTTATTATGCATACAAGTCAAAATAATACACAATTGTACATGCTGTGTAGCCTGTTGTCCTCAGGTGCTGGTATAAGTAATAAACATTGGGGTGTAGCATTAGCGGTGTAACACAGCCATTTAGCCGGCAACCCGGGGGTCCGGCGGCGTAATTCAGGATAAGCTCGATGGCATTATGCAATGTACAGTGTTACAACTATGAGGTCTACAATTTTGTGTGTTTTTTATTGTTGGGTTGATCACATCACTGTCCATCCAGTTTCTGCATTATAGAAGGTACTATTCAGAATATATTTTAACAGCAAATAGCAGGTGACTTGTGAACTGAAAGGAAAGGTAATAAAGTGTTTGTGCTTGTGAGGTCAGAGTGTCGCGGATTACCGACTAATGGTATAGCTCACTTAACGTAAGATAACAGTCATGTATAGTCGACGGCGCCGGGCAACGTTCTCCATGGCGGATTCCCCATTGGCTGTTATCTCAGTGTGAGTTGGATTTTCCTGTGTCTATGGTGTGTGCTTGTTCGTCATGGGTGGAGGTCAGATTACGGGTTCGCACTGTCTGCGTCACAGTGCGATTATTTTAGGTGCTAGTGTCGTCCCATGTAAGTGTTGCGTTGTGGCTTGTCGCGGCATCAGAGATATAGCGCAACTACTGGCGCTCATTGTTTCGCGACTTGGACACAGTGAGTTGGATCTACGGCTGCTTCAATAAAGGGTCCGGTCAGGGAACGTGACCATTGAACAAACCAATATCAGATCTAACTTTCTGATAAAAGAACTAGGTGTGGGAGGGTGGGGGATCAAACGTATCCATGGGTGCAATGCGGGGGGAGGGGGGATAGGTGCAGCCCCGATGAGGGGCTGCTGTGGATCTGGGGCCAGGCGAGTGGGGGGCAGCACGGAGGGGGCCCTGAGGGGAGGCGTGTGGCAGGTGTTCTAGTTAGCTGTCGGTCGGGAGAACTTACATCGATGGACACCGTCCGGGCCTGTCGGGTAAGAAACATCAATAGACGCGTCAGGTGTGCCTGATCGTCACTTACATGGCCCACTCTGTGATTAAAAATTGCGGCAACGCACATCAGGTCTTATCTCAAGGGGGCATTCCCTTATTTGCATGGGGGTGTCGGTTCCATGAAAATGAGTGAACTTAATCAGCTCCCTTGACATATTACTCAAGCGGGTGCAGAGGCATAGAAGCTATTGGGAGGGGTACTAACTGCACCACATAGAGGTGGTGCACAGTGCTCCCTCTTTGGTTCACCCTTGAAAGAGGAAAGGTGTTGACAGGGCCTTCTCCCAGTCATCCTCTTGCAGGAGGATGCAGTGACTTAACCCCTTTTAAATGCAGGCCCAGTGGCTGCTTTTACAGTGTAAGGCAGACCAGCAGCTTCAAAATGCCAGGCTACTTTTCATTAAATCACTATCCCTATGGCAGGCACAAGTTTGCATCTGTGCTAGAGGCAGCATATTGAATGTACTAGTGCCAATTAAGCCAATCTGCTTCCGTTGCAGCCATTTAAAGGTGCACCACGGCAAACATAGGGGCCATACGCCCTTTATGCAACTGGGACCCAGAAAACCAAAATATCACGAGAAAAGGACATGAACACAGTACCAGTGAGTTTAGTATCCCCTGAAAACCTATAGACCTATATATTCAGTATTGATTGAGCAGGGGTTACAGTGCCCAACTGCGGAGAGGCGGGGGGGGGGGAGGGGGTAAGGTGGTTGTGAGTTTTTTGTTTTTTTTACTCCTATTGCCCAACCTGCTATGGCTCCTGAGCAACTGGGCCAAGTACCCTTTCAGCACTTGACTCTTAGAGATGGCATGGGTCGAGCAGTTCAAGGCTCCCTGGGGAGTTCGCGAGGGCGAAAGGTAGATACAGCTGGTGAACACAGGCTCGCACTCTTACCTGTGCGTTCCTGACAGAACCCCTTCCGCAGGTGCTGGAGCAGCAGCTAGTTAAGGTGACGTCACTGCATGCTGCCCTGGCGGGCTGCAGTTGGTGGGCTTCAAGTTCCTCACATATAGTCATGCATCCACAGAAACCGGAGGGTCTTCGTGGCTTCTCAAAGCTGGTTAAGTTTGTTGATCTGTCCCACAGTGTGTGGGACGGGGGTATGGACGTATGAAGTAGTGGGATGGTCCTTACATGGATAACTCCTCACTCCTCATTAAGGGAGTCAACTCGACCGAATTCTCCACTGAACCTTGCTCCCTCCAATGCTCTCCTCTTCCTCACAGGACACACTGAGTTACTCCATAGCTTTTTCAAATAGTTGTCTCTGCTAGATCCTGCTCACTTGACTCTGCAACCTCCATGTTAAATGTAATTGATGTTCTGACAGAGGATGCGTCTATTGCTCCAATCACTTATCTTGAGCCAATTCGATCTACTTTTAGTCTTATCGATGGAGCAAATTGTGAGGCTCTTGTGAGTTCTTCAAAGTCTAGTTCCTCTACTGACCTCGTGCCTCTATGAATTCGTAAAATGGGCAGTCCCATTCTTTCTCCGGTTTTGATCCATCCTTTGAATGTGTCCATTGTGAATGCCTGTGTCCCCTCAATGTTGTAACATGTTCCGATTGTGCCTCAGCTTAAAAACCCTTCTTTACATGGATCTAAGCGCGAAAACTATCGGCCGACCTCGCTTTTGCCTATATTGGCTGAGATTCTTGAAAATCACATAAACATTCAACTATCTGAACTTCACAGTACAGAATACGTTCTCCTTGGGGTTACAGAGAAAATCTTGGACACAGGAGGGAAAGCAGTCTCCCATTCTGCGCTTCTAGAGAGACTTGCAGAAAGCTGGATCCTTGGTGGTTCTGCTCCTTTTTGCACGATCGTTGTATAGTTATTTAAAAAAAACATAATTTTACTGTAGGGCAGATGAATTTCAGGATCCCTCAAAGATCCTCTGTCAGTCCCATGTACATATATGTATGCCTGTTGGAGGACATTGTAGAGACTTTTGGTCTTACTTTATTTTCTTATGCTGATGACCTGCAGATTGACATCTCCTTATCAGTTGTTTAGGACAACAGATTGCCCAATAATAGACCCTACCTTTTGGCAGTGGCTCAATGGATAGGGAAAAAACAGCCTAAAACTTATGGTAGTAAAACAGAAGTCCTGGTTTTGGTAAACCAGCCTCATTTTTAGGACCTGTGATGGTGGCCGGAGATCTGGGACCACTACTTTTTGCTGTGCATTATTCCGCAGTCTAGTGGTTGGGTCCGGAATCGTAGTCTTTTCTTGCTTTCTTTTTTTTTTCCGTAGCCAGGTTGGCGTCGACGTCCCACTACCTGGTGTACTTCCTGTCACGTCGGCACGCTTCCTACGGAAGCTCCCACCTTTGGGCGCCATCTTCAGATTCTTTTTTCTGCTGTTGGGTCTGGATAGTCACTGAGAGGCTCCAGAGTTTTTGGAGGAAAGAAGAGGAAAAAGATGAATTCTACACGAAAAAGATTAGAGAAGACACCGAGGAACAAGATCACCGAGCCGGGACGACGACGAAGGAGAACTTCGACGTCCAACGGAGAATGCGCACACAGGGGGCCCCCTGAGCGTAGGAATGGACAAAACTCCTTTTACATTCTGCCGTAACTGCCACCATAACTACGCGCAGAAGGACCAGCACCCGGTCTGCAATCTCTGCCTACCGGTCGACCACGAGAGCAAGGAGTGCAACCCCTGCTTCTTCACCCCAAAGACACTCTTCTGCTTCTTCATCCCAATGACACTCCGGGTTAAAGAAAGACCGAGAAGAGCCAACTACACCATGCAAGGCAAAGGCCAAACTCCGTCGCTTCGGGACCTGTGCCTCTCCAGCGACTAAGAGGGACCAGATGACTACATGGTCGTAGAGACAGATAAGAAAACATCTAAAGAGGTAGGAGAGACGTCGACCCCTAAACCCCCAACGGACTCTCGAAAGTCTTAGTCAGACTCTCGAAAAACAGAGTCTAAGTCCACGAAGGGAGCACTGGCTCCGAAAATCTCGACGGCCGCAGCTGCATCCAAAGACAAACAGCCCAGCGGATCCTTCGAAAAGGACTCCCAGATGGCGAAAACTGGCGAAAAGCCAAGGTCGTCGAAGCACGTCCCCGAAAAGGACCGCTCAACTTCGTAGGAGAAGGACCCGAAGGCTGATTCAATGTCGACAACTACGGCTAAGAGAGCGGCCGAAACACTAGACGCCGAACAGGTCGCCGAAAAGGAGAGAAAGAAGAGAAGGCTCGAGGCTGAAATGGATAACATCCTGCAAAGGAAAAGAGAGTCTGATGAAAAAATGGAAAGGTTCACGATTCCGTCTAAGCCGCCGCCGATGATCGTCGAAATAGAAGAGGAAGAGGAGTTCGACGCCGAAGAACCGCCAAACTCCTGAGCCCCAGGAACACCTAGAGGAAGAGGGCCTACCTATACTACGACTAGGAAGGCGACGACCAGCGGACGAGTTTTGGCTCGGCATCCACCGTGGCACAGGACCTAGAGTGGCAGGACCTCGACGCTGAAAGCCCAGAAGAGCCCGTGGAGACGTACCTTTCGAGGCCTTCGCCGCCAGATGACATTGGGGTCTACAACAGCGGCAACGGTTTATGAAGTCAAACTGGGGGAAGAAAAACCAAAAGCATGCTTCCTCTTAGAGACCCTGCTCCCCCCTCAAACAAGGAGTCCATTTCTCCCCATGCTTCCAAGTGTCCTGGACCAAGGGAGGGAGGCATTCAAAGACCCAGCGACCTGCGGGTCTGTCACGTCTAGGACGGAGAAGAAATAAAAGCACTCCTCTAAGGACCCCCCCTACATCCAGGGATCCATCACGGTGGACTCCATTATTGTGGCAACAGCCAGGAAAAGGGCAAACGTTCCAACAACCTCAGGCCCACCACCGGACAAAGAAAGTAGGAGGATGGACCTAACTGGGAGGAAATGATGCTTAGGATGATCGGGTCACAGAAAGAAGGCATGCCTGGCTGAGGATCTCAAGCTTCAAGCCGGAAGTACAAAACCACATTCTGAGCACCCCCTTCAATGGAGAAACACTGTTCGGGCACCAGTGGATGAAAAACTCACCCAGCTCAAAAAAGAAAATGAGACTGCAAGGTCCATGGGGGCCGTACAATTCAAAGGAATGAGAAGGGGTACCCCGACACGGTGACTAAACTGAATTGGGGGGGGGGGGGGGACCAGCCGAGAACGTCTCACCAAACATTCCAGCAGATCTACCAGGGCGACAATCAAACGCAGCAGTGCCAGCAAAAAGCAAACCTGGCAGTAGCAGCCTCGGGCCAGTCCTTTCGCGGGAGGGCGCATGGACGAGGGCAAACAAGAGGGGCCAGCAACCCATCTCAAAGTGACTCCGTCCCGCCAAGCGTGCCCACCCACACGACCCCTCCGAGGGTGGGGCACAAGAAGGTCAACAAAAGAGGGTTACACGGACCAAACATCAACGAACATGTAACACCAGTAGGAGGCAGGCTAAAACATTTCTTCCAGGAATGGAAGAAGATAACTACAGACAAATGGATACTCAACATCATACAATTTGGATACTGCATAGAACTGGAAAATAAACCACCAAACAGAAAACCAAAAAGGAAGGTGCACTCAGCAAAAGAAATAGCGCTACTCCTGGAGGAAGCACAAGAACTTCTCCAAAAGGAGGCCATCGAACCAGTTCCATTCAGAGAAAGAAACAAGGGAGTGTACTCAAACTATTTCCTGGTACCAAAAGTGGACGAAACGCTAAGACCCATCCCTGATCTAAGGTTCCTAAACCAATACATAAAGACACAAAAATTCAAAATGACATCCCTACAAGAGGTCATTCCTCAGATGAGGGACGGAGACTTCATGTCCACCATAGACCTCAAAGATGCCTACCTACACATTCCCATGAACAGGCAGCACATCTACTAAGATTTCACATCAACAAAGAACACTACCAGTTCACAGCCCTAGCCTTTGGACTAAAATCCGCACCAAGGGTCTTCACCAAATGTCTCACTGCCGTGGCAGCGCACCTGCGGAAGGAAGAGGGATTCATGTATACCCTTACCTTGAAGACTGGCTAATAAAAGCAAGTTCCCACAGGACCTGCAAGGAACACGCACAGCGGGTCACAGAAACGCTGACAGACCTGGGATTCTCCATACACTGGGGGAAATCCTCACTGGAACCAGAGCAAGTGAAGATCTTCCTGGGTGCACAGATCAACACCATACAGAGCAAGGTGTTCCCCAGCGACAAGAGAACACTTGCCGTGCTGAAGGAGACACAGCACTACCAGAAGAGGCGAGCTCTGACAGTGAGGACAGCGAGCAAGATCATGGGGATGATGTCCTGTATACACCTGGTCGCCAATATACGGCTCCAAATGAGACCATTCCAGGAATGGCTGCAACAACAATGGTCACAAGCTACAGGAAGTTGGGAAGATCTAGTGGTTGTAACGCACGCAGTGCAGGAGGAGATAACGTGGTGGAACAAGGAGAACATAACAAAAGAGAAGTCTTTAACACCACCAACCCCAACAGTGACCATCACCACAGACGCATCCCAGATGGGATGGGGAGCTCACATGAACAAGCTCAAGGTGAGGGGTCTGTTGACTTAAGCAGATGCGATCAGACACATCAACTACCTGTAACTAAAGACCGTGCTCCTCGCCCTGAAGGCCTTTCAGAAACAACTGTACAACCAGAGAGTGTTGATACAAACGGACAACACAACAACGATGTTCTACATCAACAAACAGGGAGGAACACAAGCAGTCGCACTATCCAACCTAGAGCAGGAAATATGAAGATGGGCCATCCTACTCAAAATAGACCTACTAGCCATACACCACCTACCAGGAAGGGACAATGTGGAAGCAGACAGGCTCAGCAGAGAGACATCAGCATTCCACGAGTGGGAGCTCAATGCACAGGAAACGCAAAGGCTATTCAGGAGGTGGGGAACACCAACGATAGACCTATTTGCAACACACCAGTATTCAAAATGCCGATACTTCGCATCCAGGCAACCAGGGTAACCATCCCAGGGGAATGCCCTATAGATAAGCTGGTCAAAAACATTTGGCTACGCTTTCCCCCCCGATACCACTGATACGCAGGGTACTCAGCAAGTGCAGAACCAGCAACATGACACTGATCCTGGTGGCACCACAGTGGGTAAGGCAGACCGAAATGGCACAGGGACAACCCCACAAGTTCGGGAAAAGAAAAGACTTGCTCTTCATGCAAAACAGAGAAGTACTACACCCAGAGCCAGAGAGCCTCAGCCTAGCTGCATGGCTCCTGAAGACATAGAGTTTGCACACCTAAGGCTACTGGAGAGCACTCTGCGTGTGCTACGAGAGGCAAGGAGACCTACCACACAAACGTGCTATGTGGCAAAATGGAAGAGGTTCACACAATGGTGCAGCAAGGAAAAGCTACACAAGAAAATGACAAGGGAATCAACGGTGCTAAAATATGTGACACACCTGCTTAAAGTAAAACTAAGTACATCCTCGCTAAGAGTACACGTAGCAGCGATAGCAGCCTACACAAGAGGAGAGACAGGTGGTGCAATCCTTTTTGCCCCTTCAAGATGTGATGTAAAGAAGCTCTTTCCTAAGAGGATGCTGCAACCGGCATGGAACCTTCATTTAGTCCTAACAGAGCTTATAGAAAGCGCCCTTTGAACCCATTCATAAGGCATCACTACAAATGCTCACAATGAAGACAGCCTTTCTGGTGAGAATCACCTCGCTGCGCAGGGTAAGCGAGCTGCAAGCACTGACGCTACAAGAACCCTACATCCAAATACGCAATGACAGGATGGTAATGAGAACGGACCCACACTTTATGCCAAAGGTGGTGTCAAGATTCCACGTGAACCGCACAATACAAATACCGTGCTTCTTTCAGAAACCATCCACAAGCGCAGAGAGGGCACTGCACACTCTGGACGCTAGAAGGGCAGTAATGCATTACATGGAAAGAACGAAGGAGCACATGAAAACAAACCTGTTCTTTTGTGTCCTTCGCAACCAGTTTCATGGGTAGACCAGTAACAAAAGGCACCATCGTACGATGGATCGTAGAATTGTATACAATTCTGCCACAAACAAGCAGGGCAAGAACTAACAGGGGGTAACAAGCCCACTCTACCAGGAAAAAGGGAGCAACAATAGCCTTCCTGGCTAACACACCCATTCAGGACATATGCCTGACGGCAACTTGGGCTTCAGTGCACACGTTCACTAAGCACTACTGCGTGGATATACAAATTAACAAGGAAGCACAAGTAGGACAGAAATTTCTTCAACGTATATTTAACAACCAACGCTCATCTACCACCCAGCCGCCACAAACATAACAAACCACTACAAAGTCTATGCACAGCATAGTGACTCCAGAAAGATTCACGCTGCAAAACGAATAGTTTCTTACCTGTCGGTGTAGTTTTGCAGCTTGAAGATCTTTCTGGATTCACTAGCGAACTCACCCACCTCTGCCAGAAAGATGAGGCAGGAGAAGAAGGTGGAAATACAAGGAATACAATACAAAAAGACACTTAAAGAGACCAAGTGGAAAATCATTTACTTTAAGGAAGAACTTGAAAACATTGCCAAGGATTCACGAACAGAACACAAAAACAAGAAAAAAAGAATCCGAAGATGGCGCCCAAAGGTGGGAGATTCCGCAGGAAGCGTGCCGACGTCACAGGAAATACACCAGAAGGTGGGACGTCGACGCCCACCTGGGCTACGAAAAAAAAAAGAAAGAAAAGACTACGATTCCGGGCCCAACCACTAGACCGCGGAATAATGCACAGCATAGTGAATCCAGAAAGATCTTCAAGCTGCAAAACTACACCGACAGGTAAGCAACTATTCGTTACTCTGAAATAGGCCTTGGACTATGGCTGGATTGCAAGCTTTTAACAAACTACCAAAATCATGGCTATTTCGGCCTTCTCGGATGTCTCAGCAAGGTTGTTTAGCGCTTCCCCATTTCCACCCAATGGTAGATTGTTCAAGTGCTCATCATTTCTTGCCTAGATTATGCAATGTACTTTGTGTGGGGCTTCTAAGTCATTTCTGGAGAGGCCTTTAGATTATTCAGAATGCAACAGTTCATCTCCTCTGTCATGTTCTGAAGCATGTATCCGTTTCTACCCTGCTTAGGAACCTTCATTGGCTCACTATCGATAAGCGTGTTCGGTTTAAAGCGCAATGCTTTATGCATAAAGCCATGAGTCAGAGAGGATACCAGCATTTAAGGAATTTAGTGCATCCTTACCTTCTCAATCGCCCTCTACGGGCAGGTATCCAGAACTTAGAGGTAATCCTACGAGTCTGTTTGGTAAGACAAGGAGGTCGCTCCTTTAAAAACGTTAGGCTTAAACTCAGGAACTCCTTGCCCTCTTATTTAGAGCTATTGAAAGTTTCTGCAAGCAGATGAAGACCTAGTTATTCTAACCGTGATGGGTCTACCTTGTTCTGTTATGCTAGCGCTGAGAACCCATTGGGACAACCGTATGCTTTATAAGTAACAGAACATAACATAACGCTTAATGATGATGAGGATGATTTACCCCCACCTTATGACATATTATACATGAATTTCCAAGAAGCCAGTGGACTGGATATTTTCCCTGATACAGGGTTGATTTTCCTACTTGGGCCACCAACGGAACAGAGTGCTTCCATTGCAGTAATTATCAGGCATGGTGCTAAGGTCCTGGATTTACAACTTCTTTGTATTGAGCTTAAAACAAATTTGCTTACTGAAATTCCTCAGCCTGGGCCATCTTCTTGTGAGACCTTACTCAATAATGAAGCCTTAACTTACACCATTTTGAGCCCTTAGTCTAAACTTGGCTCTTGCCCAGCAGTGAACAGAAAAGTGCCCAAACGCCACAGATCCATGCTTTGTGATACTGATATTCTTACACAACATCCCACACGCAAGAAGTTGGTGTTTCAATCTTCCATCAGCAAAGTAAATCTTAATCAGTCCTCCCGAACTGAGCCATTCAGGAAATAATGTTCTTTAGCTACCATATGCTTGAGGTCTGCCATTAAATGCATGCCTTCTGGGCATGGTCAGTGAGATTCTGCCAGTGGTTGTGGGAAGAGTTCAGAGCCTCCTTTGATAAAAGCACTCAGGAACTCAGGATGGTTAGGATACAGTCAAATAGAGCATTTGTGGTATAAGATAAATATTTAATGTGGGCTGGCCTGGACACTTAGGGTTATTTGGAATGAGCAGTCAGCACTAATGCGGTGCTTTGTTGTCACATGCGAAAGAGACCTACAGGCTTCTCTGGAGATGTGCATGCATTCATCCTGGATATCCATTTTGATGGATCCTGCCTTTGTTGGCAAAGAAGCCGATTCCATAATGGAGCTGGGCTGTGGTATGTTCTTTTGCCTTTCAACCCCTGCCAGAGAGTTCCCTCATAGGTTTCGGTCCTTCCGGATGTAGTAGAGGGGTTTGACACATAGACTGCGCCAGGCATCCACCTCTACTCCCTGGCCCCAATGCAGCCACTTCAGCACTGCTGTGGCTGGTGTTCAGTCAGACTGTGTTCAGTTCACCATGGACACTGATTTCCACCTGTCAATCATTGGCATCGTTTTCCAGGCCACTTTAGTTTGACCATAGAGGTACACACCACCCTGTTGGAGAAACTATTTACCATTTTCTTTCTAGTAAGTGGCAGCCCATCACACCAACAGTTGGATCTTCCTGATCATCTAGCAGGGCTGTGCCCTCTGTTTCTTTCTGACTCACCACTGCTACGCCCATATCTGAGTGGCTGTAAGAGGAGCATCTATCAATTTTACTGCTAGAGGTGCAAGCTCTACAGTCCAAAGACGGTATCAAGAGGCTGCTGCCTTTGGAGACAGGGATGGGTTGTTACTCCTGCTATTTCCTCATGCCGGCGAAGGATTGAGTCCTTGTCCTATTTTCGATCTTTGTTCTCTGAATTCCTTCTTGTGAAAGGTCTAATTCAGGATGCTCACTCTGGTTCAAGTTCTGTCTGGCCTGAATGCAGGAGTCTTGATGCCCTTCTTGGACTTGCAGGAAGCATACAGTAACAACGTGCTCCAGCCACCCCCGTCGGCCCTTGACGGTTTACTATGGATGAGTTTCTGCCAGTTTTAGAGTATGTGTGTTTGTATTTTAAAAAACATCTCAGGCATGCATTTAATATAATGTAAAAAAAGTGGCACCCGTCCCCACGAAGCACCACGGTGGCCACAACCATGCGGCTCACCTCACGCCAAAGTCCTGCTTTGGTATTTAATTGACGGGCGTTGGCCAATACCATGCGGCTCTCCTCACGCCAAGGTCCCCCTGTGGTATTTAATTGACTCGCCTTGAGCACACTTAAACTCCTCTTTCACTCACATGGCCAAGTCCTACTCACTCACAGCACTATTACCTCGCCTCAGCCTAGCACTCCCACCTGCTGTTGTGACATTCAACAACCAAGCACTGAAGCGCACTGTAAATGCCTTTACCCTGCATGCCGCTCCCCCGCTAAGACCGCAGCTTAGTTCCACTTGTAGTGCCCTAGCAGCACCCTGGTGACTATGCCTCAGTACTTTTGGAGTGTAATGTTGTTAAGTGCTACTAGCACACTCCTTTCACTGCATGTTGCATCTATGACATACTGCAACACCGAGTAAACACCCTTCTTCTTCACAATGACCCAGTAGCGGTCTGATAACCACATGACCTCCACGCCTCAAAAACTGTTATTTTTCTGTTAGTGCTATCAGTAACTTTCAATGACGTGTTGACATAAGTGCCGCTACATGGATCAACACCCACTTACCTCATTCATCCTCCCCCGTTTTTGTTCCCTTTACACAGGCCTATCAATTCCCCAGTTAACGTCAACTAGGGTTTCTCTACCTCCCCTTACATCCACTAATTGAATACCAGGTGGTAGTGCACATATCCACTTTTCCTTACCACGGTCCGGAAGAAGTGCCAATACACCCATTAGGGGCAAGTATAGGCACGAAACATGTTGACCTCCCACACTTAGACTGAGCCCTAGGAACATTAACATCCTCACAGGGGCCCACTCTTGCTTTTATCTAGGCTAGAGCTACCTTTTCAGTAAAACTTGACTGTAGAGGGCTGCTTTATACCTATTTTATTTTATCTCACTGTGCACTACCCTGCCCCCACACCCGCACCCTCCTAATGGCTTCCTCTTCAAAAGATCCCCGACAAAGAGCCCCGGTTTCGGGAGCCCGTCAGGCGTTGCAGCGCCGGCCTGACGAGGGGCAACCCCCCTATGATGAAGCATGACACCTCTTGGGGTGTGTGAGGGCATCACGAAGAAAGACTTGTCTTTCCCCTTCACCCCCCTTTTTTCCTCTGCCCCGCCTTTCCCCCCTCCACATAGGAACTGCACACCTTTAAACACCTGCAGTCCGCTGTCATCCAGAAACATGTTAAGTTTGCTTTGCTTCACATTGGCTTTACCAACGCCCCTCGGGTGTTCACAAAAGTGGATGTATGGTCGCTGCCCACCTTAAGAGGTTGGTTGGATACCAGTTTTCCCCTACAGTGACGGACTGGCTGATTGAAGACATGGTCGCCATGTCACTCATAGACTACCTCAAAACGGAGGACCTCATGATATCATTGGGGTTCTCGATCATCGAGCAGATTTAACCCCAGACTGCTTTACAGAAGCTTTATTTTGTAGGAGCCGTTCTGCATACAGTGTAGTACAGGGCCTTTCCAGTGTTGCAGAGAATCCAGGACATTTGGGCTATAATCCGGATGATTCTGCCTCAGTCCTGAAGGTTCATGAGAGCATCTCTGAGAATTATTGGCCTTTTGGCTTCATGCATACTGCTCAGCCACTTCACTAAGTGGCATATACAGGTTTTGCTGTGGAATCTGAAATCTCAGTAGGCCCAGTACCAAAGGAACCTGGAGGTTTGACATCCAGGTTTTGGTGGGACGGGGTGGGGGGGGGGGGGGGCGGGGACTGCGCAATACCTGCAGTGGTGGCTACTTGACCAGTGGCATTAAATGGAATTACAAAAAACACAGTTGATGGACAGAATGCAGAACAATGTCTTACATTCACCCCAGTACAAGGATCTGGGCCTAAATCCATCGTTTTTTTTGCACTCCACACCACCCTAGGTCAGACACTGGCTATATGCAAATCAGCCTTGACCCTGTGCCTCTTGGGAACAGTCCAGCCCGCACTACCAAGCCATGTCTTTCCTAGACCGGAATCAAGCATCCAAGGACCGGTTTCTGGCTATCAGCCTTCTTCAGCCTGGAATTAACCTTTTCTATTCCTTAATAAGCAGAGCGTGGCAGAATTATTAAAGCAACACAGCCACAACCTACCAGCTGAAATAGATGTAAGTAGTATTAACCATACACCAGTTCTCTTTGCAGTTATTTACTCCTGCCTCAGCTGTTGCCGCAGGAACGTCTGTAGAAGGAGGTACTTTAGAGTGTGCTAAAACTAAGCAACTGCTTTTAATACAGCATATAAACTTATGATAACTGGTATCTCCCAGGACCTTATTGTCATGTGCCTGCAACTGCGGTAATTCACCTTGGATGCCATCATAGTCAGTTCAGCTGTTTGGCTTCAACCATGTCCTTAAAATTCTAGAAGACTCTCTACTGCTGCCTTAGGTATGTTTCTACCCACATTTTGGCAATGGAGTGATGAGGGATTCTTTTAGGGAGCTTGCTTTTCCATCTAGGACCTCTTGGATCTGAAGTTCAACATGGGTACTTTCTGGGCACATGGCAATTCTCTCTTGCCACCAGAAATAGTGAAACCGGTTGAAGAGACTTCCTGAAGCTGGCCTGACGGTTCCAGGGGCTTTTAGCGCTGCAGATATCTACATAGGAGGCTATGTAACAGCAACAGCTACAGCAACATTAATATTAGTTTGTTCCAAATGTAGGTTGGAGTTTCCCTTTCATGATAAAAATCAACTAAGAGCAAAAACAAGTTTTTTATTTTACATTTATATACAGCTGGAATAGCCATTCATACGAGTTAAATGGAGTCTAATAGAAGTTAGGACCTGGACACTACTTGGTAGTCCTTGCTCACTAACAAGTCAAACTGTATTACAGATCAGGCTGGAAGGAGTATGAAAATATCAAAATATTGATGGAGTTGGGACATTTGAAAGTGATCAAACTGACTTAAAACACCCTGTCCTTTTGAACAAGTGGCTAATATAGAGTTTCGAGGAAGATCATTTTAGGTTCCTCATTATTAACAATGTTCCTGTGTCTAATATTCACTTAACTAATAATTTACCCTGTAACCGAACCTTAAGAATGGATTACTTTATTATTCCCTTTAATAGCTTTACTGTTGTATAATGACTTTTCTGGGGGTTTGGGTAGACCCACCTTTCAACTTAACCCCCTTTTCGTCTTTTTTAAATGTTTTTTTATAAGCTTGATTATTTGTTATTGATGCTCTTTTTTAAATAAGTCACATGTTTTTACAAATGCATTTCTGTGAAGATGTAGAGGCAAAAGATATAGCAATCGTTGTGATGCAGTGACCGCAACACAATTGCCTAACAGTGTAGTCATCAACAGATTTGGTTTGAGGTCAGTGAATACACCTATGTGGAATCTTAATTTGGTACTAGCACAGTTAATGGAAGGTCTATTTGAACCAATGCATAGAGCAGGATTCAAGTTCTTGGCAATAGAGATGGCATTCCCAATTACGATCATATTTTTACCCAGAATATGGAAGGATAGAGTAGTCATGAGAACTAACCCTTAGTTAACTTCAAAAGTAGTATTACATTTCCATGTAAATCGGTCCATCAATTACCTGCTTTCTTGCAACAAACAAAAACGCAAGCTAGGCAGGTGATAATACCGGCAAGAACCAAACAACTTAGAAATTGGACTCAGTTTTTCTTTGTATATGCGCTGGCAAAAAGAAGTTCACCGGTCACAAAGTGTACTGTAGCAAGTTACAGTTTATGCCATCCAAACTTAAGCAGTGAAAATGCTGATTGCAAACTAAGTGCACATTCTATCAGGGGCCATGCTAGCCGTCATAGCAAAAGTCTCTATACAGATATATGCAGGGCTATTACATTCACCAAACACTACTGTGTGGACATCCATACCATGAAAAGCTTAAGTGGGACAGAGGGTACTGTGACCTCTTTTTGCTAGCCCAAAAGAAGGTAATAATATTACGTAATACGTGTGAAGCCAAAAAAACTCATTTTGCAAAAATATTTTTTTTTACCTGTACTAATAGTATTTCAGCTTGAGAGCCATATTACATACAACCCTACCATCTACCTAATGAAGAGGTATGTCTAATTAAAAGGATGCAAAATGATATATTAGACCGATAATGAGCCCTAAAACACCCAAAATCTTTTTTTTTTTTTTAAGAGGGGCTGAGGGGGGGGGGGGGGGGGTCTAAAGGTGGCGATCATGCATTGGAGAATTGTGGGCTTACATTCAACTCCATAGCGGGATGATACTACTCCCCCCTCTAGTTGCCTCCAAAAAGAAGGATGAAGAAAATAAATGGTAAAATAGATTTAATTTCAGATACTGCCAACAGATGGCATAATAATGCACAGTATACGAATCCAGGAGAGCCTTTAAATAGCAAAACTATTATTGAAGGTAAGTGGTGTGGGGGGGCGGGGGGGCAAGATTGAGCCTACCATGCTTCTGTGCCTTCCTCCTGTTATGGTGTGTTAATAAACAGTTACTCAAATAACATTAACCTGCAAAGTTCCAATCGTTGTACACAGGTGCGTAGGTATTATTTCCCTAAACTTTAGGGTGTAATAGTTACCAGGTCTACATTTTAGTTTTTTTAACCAAGTTTCTTTTAAGGTTTGCCTTTCGCGAACGTATGCTGTCCAAGGAATCACATCTTGGAGCCTTCATTTACATTACCCTGAATGTGTGGCTGTAGATACACATGCTTTGCATAGGTTTGCCATCTAGTGTTGGACTCGAATGATTACAAGTTGTTTTTCTCCAAAGAATTAATTTCGAGTCACAAGGCTGTGTGACTCCTTCCTTCAGTAATAATGCACATGGGCATCGACTCCATCCTTGGATTGTTTTCCCGCCGACGTGTTTGGATGTACTCCCTCTCGCTCTGATTTGAGATCATTTTTTCGGCCGCTTTTCCGTTAGTAATTTATTTACATTCAACTGTATTGTTTCTCTCGGGTAGTTTATACTACGTCTTGAATAGCTTCAGGTTGGGAACATCAAATAACCTCTCGGCCTATGGGCCAATCCCAACTCCCTTTCCCCTCGGTCAGCTCAGCAAAAAAATGAGCTGCTCATACCGCTCTTCGTTCCATTTCTGTTTGCAGAGGTACTCCAAATATCGCCACACATCTGCATTCTGTCTGTAACGCACAAGTTACTACTTGTGTAACAATATATCTGTAAGAGACATTAGTTAGTGATAGATTTCTTACCTTAGAATATCCCCAGGCATCAGACTGGATCCGGAAAGTTTTGCTAGCAGTACCTCTGCGCGGCAGTAGATGGCATTGTGCGGCTCCGCGTCTTTCGCTGGCGTCGCAAGCGCAGGGATGGAGACAACTTAGGCGCCACCCATGCGCCACCCATGCACACTGATGTCAGTTCTGTACATGACTTTCCGTGCCAGGAACGCAGAGCCATGCACGAATCTAAACACTGGTGCTTCAGAAACTAGGGCCCTTAAAAGGGATGTCCCTAACCCTAGAAATCAGTTCGCCGAACTGGGAGGATGGGTGAGGCGTAAAGAATCTATCACTAACTAATGTCTCTTACAGATATATCGTTACACAAGTAGTAACTTGTGCATCTGAAAGCGACACTTTAGTGATAGATTCCTTACCTTAGAATAGCTACACCAGCGATACCAACCCCGGTGGTGAGTCTGCAAACAAGATCACACCAGAAAGTCCCGGAGAACAAAACGGCCAAAGAAGCTGTCTCTCCAGACTCAGCTGTCAAGGCAATAATGCTTGGTAAAGGTATTCAGCGAGGACCATGTAGCTGCCTGACAGATATCCTGTAAAGGGAGCAGTAGTGGCTGCAGTTGCCCAAGTAGAATGGGCGCGCAGCCCCACAGGATGCTCCTTCTTAGCCAAGGAGTAACAGGCTTTGATGCAGAGAACGACCCACAGAGAGATGGTCCGTTTGTGCACGGCCTGACCTTTCTTGGCGCCCACGTAGCCAACAAAGAGTTGGTCATCCACCCGAATCAGTTGTAAGCGCTTCAGATAAAATGAGTGCACGTTCGGAGTCCAGACGGTGGAGCCTCTCTTCCTCCTTTGAAGGATGCGGAAAGGGCGTGACAACCTTTGGCAAGAAAGAAGGACGGGGTCCTTGAAACCACCTTGTCCGGATGAACAGATAGGAAAGGAGGTTTTAAAGAAAGAGCCTGCAGCGCACTCACACTTCTGGCATAGGTGATAGCAACCAGGAAAGCAGTCTTGAGAGTGAGAAGACATAAAGGACAGTTATGAAGTGGCTCAAAGAGAGACCACATCAAATAAGTCAACACAAGATTCAAGTCCCACTGAGGCGTTATAAAGGGGACCAGAGGGAACGTGTGAGTAATGCCTTCAAAAAACGATTAACAGCAGGAGACTTGAAAAGAGAAGGCTGATCTGGAAGCCGTAAAAAGGCGGAAATGGCCGAGAGATAGCCCTTGACAGTGTAGAGAGCAGAGCCCTGCTGGGCCAGAGAAAGGAGGAACAGAAAAACTTCAGAAAGAGAGGCAGAAAGGCTTCGCTGTGCACCATGCCACAAATTTGTTCCACCTGCAGGCGTATACCGTTTTAGTGGAGGAACACCTGGTTGCCAAAATGACATCACAGACTTCGGGAGGAAGATCCAAAGCAGTCCGCTGTCGCCGCTCAATCTCCACACATGGAGGTGGAGGCTGGAAAGGTTTGGGTGGAGGACCGTCCTCTGCTGCTGCGACAGAAGATCCTCCCGAAGAGGCAATCGGATCGGGGGATCGATCGCCATGCTGAGTAGCTTGGGATACTAGTATCTTCGTGCCCAATCCGTAGCCACAAGAATGGCTTGGACTCGGTCGCGCCTAATCTTCAGCACTCTGGGCAGAAGTGGTATAGGCGTACAATAGACAGCAACTCCACTCACGACGAAAAGCGTTGCCTAGCGAGTTCCGCCTTGAAAATTCCAACGCGCAGAACTGATGACATTGCACGTTGTCTTCGGTGGTGAATAATCTAACCAAGGCTCTCCCCACTGCTGAAAAAAACCTTGCACCATGACGTCATTAGTGACCCATCAAGCACTGGCAGCTGAGTTCGCCCGCCCTGGCGTTCGGAGAACCTGCCAGGTGTTGAACCACCAAGGTAATGCCTTGATGTGCCAGCCATGCCCAGAGGCGCAGAGCCTCCTGACATAGGGTCCAGGACCCCACCCCGCCCTGTTTGTTGCAATACCACATGGCGGTGGTGTTGTCCGTGAACACCTGTATTACACTTCCCCGGACAGAGGGAAGGAATGCCTTCAGTGCAAGTCGGATCGCCCGAAGCTCCATAAGATTGATATGGAGCCGGGACACCGCCGGAGACCAGAGTCCTCTGATCTCCTCCTCTCCCAAGTGGCCTACCCATCCCAGGAGGGACACATCTGTCACCACTGTGTGCTCCTGTTGGGGAATGAAGAGGGATCTGCCATTGACCAAATCGTGATTCGTGAGCCACCACTGCAATTGAGGTGCAGTGCCATCCGAGATCTGGACAGGTTGCCCAGATTCTGCGCCCACTGGAACTTCAGGTCCCACTTCAGAGCCTGCATATGCCATCTGGCATGCTGCACTAGCAGGATGCAGGAGGCCATCAGGCCCAAGAGCCGGAGGGTCATCCTGACTGAAACCCTGGATAGAGACTGAAAGATCGGAATCATAGCATGAATATCTCGGACTTGCTGCTCGGGAGGATAGACTCGAAAATGCATCGAATCCAGAACCGATCCGATGAAGGGGAGCTTCTGAGAGGGACTCTGGTGCGACTTCGGCACGTTGATGGAGAACCCCAGCAAATGCAGGAGGTCGGTCGTAGTCTGAAGGTGGGTGACAACTGCTTGGGGAGAACCCGCCTTCAACAACCAGTCGTCGAGGTAGGGGAAGACTGACACCCCTGACCTGTGACCCCCGCCATCCCTTTCATGAACACCCGAGGTGCGCTGGTAAGGCCTAAGGGGAGCACAACAAACTGAAAATGCTCCTGGCCTACTGTGAACCGCAGGTAATGCCGGTGGGCCTGCAGGACGGGGATGTGAAAATATGCGTCCTGCAAGTCCAACGCTACCATCCAGGCTCCAGGGCAGCCAAGACCTGAGCCAGAGTCAACATCTTGAACTTCTCCTTCCGGAGGAAGCGATTGACGTTCCTGAGGTCCAAGAGGGGATGCAAGCCCCTCTTGTCCTTCTTGGGGACCAGAAAGTAGTAGGAGTAAAACCACGTCCTACTTCTGGCCCAGGAATGCGCTCGATGGCTCGACAGCTTTCAGGTGGAGCCTCCACCCCCAAATATAACAAAGGAGTATTCGTACCGAAACAAAAACCTTCTGATTTGTAATAGAATGGTCATACATCGAAACCAAAAGCATTTTCGACACTGAAATGTTTCACTATTGGGCCCAGGACTTTTAAGGTTGGATTGAAATCACCTCCACAAACAATTCTTGGGGTGTTTGCTGAAAAACGCAATCTGAAAAAAGACCTTGCATAAACAGCCAGGCACAAAGAAAATCATTGTACAGCCAGCAAAGACTCAAGTTTCCAAAAAGCCTTTGTCCTTTCAAGAAGCCCCCTCTTAAACACAAAAGGACAAAAGACACTAGCCATACACTGCCAAATCTACATATTTCCCCACCACAACCTGTTGCTCCATCTCCTCATTTTTCACCTCAAGCACATGAGGAAGACCTCTCTCCACATCAATCCCCTTCACATATTGAAGACCCAGATGATGATTTATTAGTTAATCCACAAACACAAGACTGTTGGGGTGATTATGACGTTGAACCACAGGATAACGCTGATCTATGCCCATCAAAGCCTCTAACACCAGATCATGCCATCAGTACCCATAGCTTTTCAAAATGTATTTGCTAGGGCAGCAGCCTTCCATCTGGTCCCTTTGCACAAGGATCCCATTGATGATTTTCTCTGAGACTCTTACTAATGCTCAAAGAGGAACACAATACATGCTAATGTTGAAAGGGGTTTTACGTCAATGCTGACTAATTATATAGAGACCCAGTTAAAGCTTGCATTATCATACCGAGAATAGATCAAAAGTATAAATCAGCTCCTTCAGACCCTATATCTATTAAAGGTCCACTAACTCCAGACTGTTTAATGGTAGCAAATGCTAGGAAAAGATCTAATTCACAAACAGGAGATGCACCTCCACCAGGCAAAGAGTCAAAATTAATGTAATCTTCTGGCAAAATGTTTGCGGCACAATCTGCATACCAATGTAGAATAGCAAATAGCTACCAATCTCACTGGGAGGGAATGGAAGGACTCCTCCAACATTCCCCACAAGAATTTGGAAAAAGAGGACATGAATTAACTACAGAAAGCAAACTAATTTCAAATCCATTAAATGTGCTCTTGACACATCAGATACTGCAGCTAGAGGTATCAATACTAGTATTTTACTACGGAGACATGCTTGGCTTAGTGTGCCTGGTTTCAAACCAGAGGTTCAACTGGCTGTCCTAAATTTACTATTAGTCAAAGAACACCTTTTTGGGCCGAAAGTTGACACGGTCCTCGAAAAAATAAAAAGACTCAGATGTGGCAAAATCAATAGGGGCCACTTCAAACTACAACTTCTGGTGGTTCCTTTCGCCACCCATCAATAAGAAAGTGTTCTAGGTCTGCCACCACTGCCACTTCAGCAGCATCATACAAGGGCCAAAACCAATTCTCACCTTCAAGGGGGTTTTACAGAGGATCCTATAAAGGAAATAATTTCAAAGGCCGTTGAAATTTCACATTCACAGCCAATAACACCAATACCAAACAGTGACTTCAGTCACGTTCTCCCCAAACATTTAACACCTATAGGGGAGGTCTGCAATTTCTTCTGCCACATTGAAAGAACATCACCACAGATCAATTGGTGTTGGATATTCTCCAACATGGTTATTGTCTGGAACTCATCACCACTCCTCCAAACATTCCTCCTCCCAAACACAACTTCTTTTCAGCACCAACTCCTGCTAAAACAAGTGATAGCAGCTCTTTTATCAAAAGGAGCAATAGGGCCCCTTCCAATACAACAACACGGAACACGAGTATATTCCCTATCCTTCCTTATTCCCAAAAGGGACAGCTCACTCAGACGCATTTTAGACCTATGGGGTATTAAATCAATACATTCTGTCAGAACACTTACTCATAGACAGCCTTCAGGAGGTTATAACTACTTCAGCAGGGAGATTTCATAGCCACATTAGACCTCATGGATGCCTACTTACATATACCCATTCACCCAGTGCATCTCAAGTACCTACGTTTTCTTTTTCAAAGCAAACATTATCAGTTCAAAGTACTTCCTTTGGGAATCCACACCACTCCACGGGTCTTCACAAAATATCTATCCGTGGTAGCAGCGCATCTGCGAAGGGAATACATTCATGTGTTCCCTTATCAAGACTGCCTAAAACTATGCAGGCAATATTCTTTCCAGACCCTAACACTATTACACCAGCTATGTTTCACAGTCCATCTGCAAAAGTCCTGTTTGCAACCTACACAAATTCAGCCATAACTAGGGGCTGCTCACAACACTCAGCTATTGCTAGCAACTCTAAATTCAGTCAGAATTCAAAATATTTTGTCCTTAGCACAAGAGTTTCAAACAGGAATACACATTCAAGTCAAAACAGTGCTAAGACTTCTGGGCATAATGGCATAGTGTATAGCCATAGTGCAAAATGCCGTACTGCATATGAGACCACTGCAAGAATGCCTCTCACGTCATTGGAATCAGTCACCTTCACGATCTAGTGTTGATGGACAACTTCACACATCTCACTCTGCATTTTTGTAACCTTCAAAATCTATCTAAGGGACTGCTGTTTCTAGACCCTGGTCCCCAAGTCATTCTCACAGCGGATGCCTCTTACAGGTTGGGGAGCTCATGTGCAACATCTAACTGGGATATACAACACCAGAGTCTCCATATCAATTGCCTCGAGCTTCAAGCTGTTCAACTAGCATTGAAAGCATTCCTAACTCACCTACAGAACTAGGTTGTCCTGGTCAGGATTGACAATATTACAAGAATTATTTACAAAAACAGGGTGGGGGAGGACACTCTTCAGCTATCATGCCTAGCCAGACGATATGACGTTGAATTCTATAACACAACATCTATCTCTTAGCGGAACATGTCCCAGGGATGAGCGATCAAGTTGTAGACCTCCTCAGTAGGACGCAGCAATAAGTCCACATGTGGGAACTTCAACCCAGAGTCCTACTCGCATACTTTCGCAATGGGGGTTGCCTCCAATAGACCTATTCACAACCAAAGAAAACGCAAAATGCCAAAACAGCCAGATTCCCACACCCTTTCTCTAAAGGCAATGACCTATAGATCGATTGGTCAAGGATATTTGCATATGCTTCCCCCTCCCTCATATCTTCCATTTGCATCCGGAAATTATGCCAAACTTCACTAATACTAGTGGCACCCACATGGGCTTGCCAACCGTGGTCCACCACCCTTTGGAACTTTTCTCAGGTGCTTCCTCTCCACCCAGACCTGGCACAAAGAACCATGGTGAAAAGAGGCAAAGAGATGAACATGTGGTTCCTGGAGTCCTCAAACATGTATGGATGTTCTTAAGGAGGCGCGTAAACCAACAACCACAAAATGTTATGCGGTCAAATGGAAAAGGTTTGTTATTTACTGTCAAACCAAAAATTTCAATCCATTTGACGGACGAGTACAAACTAATATTGATCTTTTACATTTACAAACATCCGGTATTTTCTACACTTCTGTATGACTACATTTAGCTTCATTCGCTGCTTATCTACAAAACAGACAACATACATATTTATTTAAAGTTCCTGTCATTAAAGCTTTCATGTAAGGACTTAAAAGAATGATTCCCCCTAAACTACCACCAGCACCAGTTTGGAACCATAGTGTTGCCCTAACACAGCTCAGTAGTCCTCCTTTTGAACCTGTGCATTCCTGTTAAATTCAGTTTTTATCTTTGTAAGTTGCTTTTTTAATAGCAATCTTTTCAATTGCACAAGTTGCTGAACTCCAGACATTAACCTTAGGAGAGCCTTTCTTCCAATTGCACAAAAATAAGGTAGGCTGAAGGACCAATCCAAAATTCTTTCCTAAAGGTGTGTCTCCTTTTCATATGAACGAATCCTTTGAATTGCTTGTATTCTTTCAAAACCCAGACTCTGTGGCAGAAAGAGCTCCTCATAATTTGGATGTTAAAGAAGCTTTAATGTATTATATTGGCAGAACTTAGTTTCAGAAAAATAAAGCAACTATTTGTGGCCTTCTCACCTCCACACTCTGGGAGACCAATTTCATAAAATGGAATTGCTAGATGGATAGTTAAGTGCATCCAAACATGTCATGCTAAAGCTAAATGACAACTAACAGTTACCCCTAAATCCAGCTCCCCTAGGAAAGTTGGTGGTTCTATGGCATTTGTTTGGGAACATTCCAATTGCTGAAATATGTAAGGCAGCTACTTAATCTACACCACAGACTTTTACTAAACATTATTGTGTGGATGAAGTAGCATGACAGCAGTCTAATGTTTAACAGGCTGTACTATGTACTCTATTTCAACAAATGCTACACTATTTCCAACTCCATTCTCACCCGTTTGCTACAAAACAATCTAAAGATGGAGTCGATCCCCATGCGCATTGTTACCATAGGGAGGAGTCCCATAACCTTGTCACTCAAAGAATTCTTCAAAGAAAAACAACTTGTAATCATCCTAGCCCAACACTAAATGGCGGACTTATCAAAGCATGTGAATCTACAGCACTACATGCCAATAACAGATGCTTACTGGTTGAGCAACATATAATTTCATGAGAATCCCATTTGGACTGACAGCTTTTTTCAGTGCTTGATGCAGGATTGTTTAAGGGCAAAATGGTATTCTAGCTTTTAAGAAAAAATTTAGGAAGTACTAGGAAGAGGAAAGCGAAATATTGGATATCATATTTGAAGTACTGGCAGAGAAAGGTGTGAGGTAGTGCCAAGATAAATTTGAATACTTTACATTATATCAACATGGAAGTTGAGTGCTGTACATAAATAAAACCAATTCGCTGGAAAAATGAGTGACGTTGTATGAGTTACGTTTTAATTAGTGTTGCTCTTAAGACACTGTAGACCAAAATTAACTGAAAAACACAAATTATATGTGGTCTTATCATTATGGTTTTCTGTCAAAAAAAAGATTTGAATTGACCAGTTATGGTTAATCATCACTACATGCACAGCACGCTTTCTAATGACCTCAAAGAGGGGACTCTTCTTAAAAAAATTAAAAAAAATTATTGGAGTTGTTTTGCGGTCTTTTAAATCAGATACAAAAAGTATAACTCTTCCACACCTGAAACACCGGAACCTGTGATGTCCGCCAATTCTGTAATAGCAGAGATCTAGCAACAGCCATTGCAATATAAACCAATTTTGCCAAGAATTCTGAAAGTTTTCAATCTGGATCGAAGCCAAACAGTATTAATTTTACACTACAGGGAATCGGAATTGCGTAATAAGTTTTTTAGAAAATGGAAAATTTCTTCCCAAAAAGACCGAATTTTTGGACAGTAGGCCATAATATGAGACCAATTGGCTTGGCCGCATTGAAGGCATCTGAAGCAATTGGCAGACATGTTATCGTACATTTTGGCAATCATTGCAGGGGTGCTGTATAGAAGCCATTTGCTAAAAAAAAGCATTCTACGCCAGTTGGCTCCACGTAGTGAACCAAAATTGAACCTATTGATACTTTTCCATAGATCGATGGGTAACACTAAATTTTCCTGTGTGTGGCATTTTCGTATAGCTTTGGCACAAAGCTTCCATTCCCCAGGTTTCTTGATTGAGACATTTACAAAAAGATCTTCTGCCAACTGGGATGGGGTACTAATATGACTAAGATCGAGTTGCACCAGAGATTTATAGATCGCAATATAAGACCCAATTAATAAAAAGTTGCCGGGTATTAAGCGTGTCATTACATTAACAGATAACCAGGACCCATGCCCAATAAAATCGGCTAACGTTTTGAACCCAGCACGCCCCCAGTTTATAATACTTGAGGGTTCAATTTGAATCCTTAAGAAAGCAAAAGCTCCTATTAGGGGAGTTGTTAGATTGAAAAGGGAAAGGGAATATCTCTTAATCTTGGCATCCCGTCTTTTGAAAACCCAATTCAGGGTCTTGCATCTAACGAATTTGGGTGATTTTGGGACAAGGAGAGGGGATGGAATCTGAATTTCTAAACATATTAGCTCAAAGAAAAAATGTATAAATAAACCCGTGCCTGGAGTTGGATCTTTAAATCTGTCTAAATAGTGCGCAAAGTATGTGTTATAAGAATCTTTTAAATTTGGTAGTGAAAGGCCTCCATATTCAGTTTCTTCATATAAAGTGCGTATATCGATTCTAGGCGGTTTTTTTGCCCAGACAAATTTGGAGAACATAGATTCTATGCTAACAAAAAAAGATCCGGCCAAAAATACTGGAATAGTAGAAAATAAAAAGTTAAAAAGGGGAAGTATTGACATTTTAATCAGGGCAATGCGCCCGAGAATAGATAAGGGTAATGGATCCCAACAAGCAAACCTGGAACAGACCTTCTGAAGCAAAGGGACATAATTAAGTGTATATAAATCCTGGATTGTAGGAGAAAATAAGATACCCAAGTATTTTTTAGGTTTAGGATTAATACAGCTCTTCAAATCTGAGTGTAATACTGGGTCTACACCCCCACAAACCAGAATTTGTCTATTTTTTGTTGATGCGGTAGCCCCCTAAGACCTCAAATTCTTCATTGAAGTGTGATTGAAGGTCCAGTTTAATTAATAACATAATGTCATCTGCGTTAAGTTTTATCTTGGCCATAGAAATGACCGGTGGAATAATCTGTACACCATTCTGAATAGCTACAGCTAAAGGTTCGATGAAGTGGGCAAAAAGGATAGGAGACAGGGGGCATCCCTGCCTAGTTCCCAGCTGAACTAGAATTGACCCCGCTGAAAGCTTATTAATAATTATATTAGCTGTGGCACCCGTATACAGATTCTGTATTACATTGATAATTTGCTGTGGGATCCCGAAGTATTTCAAAATAATAAAAAGTGTATCCCAAACTACCAAATCAAAAGCTTTTTCTGCATCTAATAATAAAACCAAAGACGGAACACCCCGTGACTCAAAATAATGTAGTGCCTCAGTCAAAAAATGTGTCTTTGTTAGTAATTGGCGGCCTACGATAAACCCGTTTTGATCGGGGTGAATTAAATCCGACGTGATATTATTAAAACGAGATGACAATAATTTGGTGGTAATTTTATAATCCGAATTTAATAACTTGATCGGTCTATATGAATTAGGATCATTAGGATCTTTCCCCTTTTTAAAAAAACTGACAACCGTGCCTTCATGAAAGGATGCGGGAACTTGCCCGCCATCGAGCATAGAATTTAATAATAGCAAAAAAAATTGCAAAAAGAACTAAAAAATGCCTTAAAAAATTCAGCAGGAAAGCCATCTAAGCCACAGGCGTTACCCAGTGGAAGATCATTTATGACCACATTAACTTCCTCCAGAGTGAATGGGCTTCGCATGATAAGTTGATCATCCAATGATAGACTCGGAAGTACATGTCTCCCCAGAAACTCAGACAGTTTATGATGGTCAATGGAATACTGTGTATTATAGATTTTATGATAGTGGGAGAGCATTATGGAGCTTATTTTAACCTGGTCTGATGACACGATATTAGTAACTGGATTTCTTACAGAATGTATCCTATTAGTGGCAGCTTGTTCTTTTACCTGCCAGGCCAATAATTTCCCTGTAAAGTTACTTTCTTCATAGACTTTATGGGTTTGTCTACGAAAAAACCTCTTCGCTTTGGGAGAAATAATGGGCACAAAGTTCCCGCTTAGCTTCACTGAGTTGTTTCTGAACAATACTAGTTGGGTTGGAATATCGTTTTATTGTTAAGTCCTGAATTTTTTGTAACAACTAATTCCTAGTATTTTTAACGGCGAGCCATTCGGCCGCATCTTTCCTTATAACGATCCCCCGAATAAAAGCCTTCAGGGAATCCCAAATAATATGTACGGGAGCTGTGCCAGTGTTTCGAACAATAAAATCAGTAATCTCTAATTTAGGAGCCGTAACCCATTTTGTCTCCTGTAAATAGGCTTTATTAAAGATCCATCGTTTTGGAGTTCTAGTATTGTCTCCCACGGCAAACTTAATAACCACCATTGCATGATCTGAGAAGCCATTATGAAAGATTTTCTGAGAGGAGAAATTCAACTGACTGGAAGCAAGTAAAAAATCAATGCGAGAGGATGATTTAAACCTACCCGACCAACACGTGAAATCTGTTTGCCTGGGATTTTTCAAGCGCCATGGATCACATAAATCAAGAATTGAAATATATTGTAACATAGTCCTTAGAGATTTAGGTTTTGGCTGTCTTTTAAGGGATGAGGTAGAGTCTAAGTTAGGGTTCATAAGTATATTAAAATCGGCGCCTATAACAATATCCCCTCCCACTAATAACAAGGATTAGAACATACCATCATAAATCTGAGTATTATCCTCTATAGGAGCATAAAAGCTGACAAAGGTAATAGGCTTTGGTCGATTTTTGAGACTACATGAAACCCAACACTAACGACCCAGGCTATCCTGTTCCGTCTGAGTAATTTCGGCTTCCAAGTTTTTATTCAGAAAAATAGTAACTCCGCGTTGTGAACCAATAGCGCATGAAAAACCCCGGAACAAAGCCCAGGCTTTAAACATTGGAAACTCTTCCTTTTTAGAAAGAGTAAGATAAGTCTCTTGTAACATAATAACAGCGGGGTTCTCAGTCCTAATCCATGACTCTATGGCTCGTATTTTTTTCGTATTATTAAGACCATTAACGTTAAACGAAATTAATTTCAGCTCCCCATTTAGAAGATATAATGCATGATACAATTTGTAAGAGTCAAACCTTTCGACATCGTAAGCAACACAATGCGTACATTTCCATAAATAGCAAGAATCCATGCAAGATACTCTTTCACCGAACACAAACTTACTGCAAAAAGCTTCTCCATTTTCATCTTTTTTCTCCCACCCACCCAAACCCCCACCCCAAACTTCACCCGTGGCCATCTTCCTGTTACCCTCGCCTGCCACTGGATCTTCTCCCCTACCATAGAGGTGTCTTGGTGTGACACCCCCTCAACCTCCCGAACACCCTCCCCACACCCCTCCGCCCCTCCTCGAAAAGCATTCTGAATTATTACGCCATCTTTCAATACTTTAATGAATATCAGGGCAAAAAGAAAAGAGGAGAAAAGAAAGAAAGCACAAAAGTAAATTAACAATGTAACCAGGAGACATTTGCTAAGCAGATCTTCGGCCTCCTCTACGTCTGTCAACAAATGAAATTTGCCTTTAATCAACACTTTTAGTTTTGACTGCTGTGCAATTGAGGCTTGAGCCCCCTTGGCTTTAAACAAGTGTAACATTTTCACAAACTCTTTTGTGCGACGAGCCGCTGCGGCTGACATGTCAGAAAAAATCTGACATTTAGTAGTAGCATTTGCCGCAAATTGACCTTGTTTATTGGCCCTGGACAAAATGGATTCTTTAATACGAATATCTGCAAAATTTAACAGAATAGTACGGGGAAGAGTGGAATTGGCAAAAGGCTGAGCCGGGATTCGATGAGCTCGGGTAATCGTCAAATCCCCTTTAAATTCCGGAATGACTTCATGTAACAGAAAAGAGGAAACCCACTGGATCATATTGGAACCCTCATTTTTTTCAGGAACCCCCACTATTCTGAGGTTTGATCTACGATTAAAGTTCTCTAGTTCATCTAGTTTATCTACCAAAGCCTTGGACGTTTTAGAAACATTTTTACCGTCTTTCTTAACCTCATACATCTCGTCCTCTAAACCAGAAATTCTGCCTTCGGCTTCCAGAAGGTGAGGAGGAAATGTAGATACAGGGTCCTCAATTTTATCCAGACGATTTTGAATTTCTGCCAACTCTGCCCTCTGAAACTGTTTGACTTCACGTATTTCGTCTAATATCAGATTTAACATGTCTTTAACCGTCAACTGCATTGTACCGGTAGTTTGTCATCTCAGTGTCCATGGACAAGATGGGACTAAGTACATCCATTCCCTCCGTTACAAGCGATGCATTATAGACATTGGCCGAGGCGTTATTTGAGACTGGCCCTGTGGCATCCAGAACAGCCACTGCATTTGGGACCACAGTCGTCGAAGGGTAAGACGATGTTGTGTCAAGCATCTTTGAAATTAATCCACTAGCCTGTGAAGAGGTAGAACCCGAGACCGTATTTGCTTAAACTGGGGCGGGGTCTGAACCAGGCAGAAACGGCGCAGGACTGGTAGATTGGTCTTAGTTTCGAATAAGGGAAACTGTTTTAAAGGTTTATTAGTAGCCGGTGCCTTCAGGTGCGCAACAGCATGCACCGCATCTTGTCTAGGATCTCCCATCTGTATTATTTCAGATATAGTGCTTTTATCCACAGACTCTTTAAGTACATTTGTATTAGAGATGTTGGTAGGTGCCTCTTCTGTCTCTTCAGAGCTCACCGAGGAAGTCCCCTCTTTATCATCTTTGCCCTCCTGACCCACTAACTTTGCCGCTTCTTCTCTGGCTTGAAGGCGTCGGGCTCTCGCATTGGCACGTACTCCTGTGAGTTTGCCCATTAAACACTGAAATACAAATAAATAGGTGGAAATAGTACAAAAATCACTCACCGGCAATCACCAATCTCCCAGCTTATTGTAGGTAAACAAAAAAAAAAAAATTCCCCCGCAGCTGGCGAAATGGCAATTGCCGCTAGAAATTATGGGATATGTAGTCCTCTCCACGCTACAGCCGCAGTGGAGCAAATGAAGTGCTGAAACAACTGGGGTGCAAAAATAGATGGAAATAGTCCAAAATCACTCACCGGGAGTCACCGGCAATCTCGCAGCTTATTATCAGTAAAAAAAAATGTTTTCCTTTTTTTCCACAGTTCGAGAGAAGGCGATTGCAGCTAGGAATTGTGGGATTCGTAGTCCTCACCTCACCACATCCACAATGGGGTAGACGGAGCAATAAGGCAGCCCCGCTTTTTTATTTTCCCTTTAAATCAAGGAAAAAAGCTGAATTCACAGAAGAGATGGCGACACCCAAAACCAAGCCACAAACTGCTGCTGCCGAAATAGCGCCTTGAAAGACCGAAGCCAAGCCTGGGAAGCGAGCCAACACCACATCGAATCACTGCAAAGAGAACGCCACCTCAGCTCAGCCCAAACAGAACAGCGGTTCAGCTGAACCTCGCCGTCAAAAGAAAAAGGGCTTAGCAGCGGTTCGAGTGCCTCAGAAGCGAGCCGCCACCACAGCGGATTTCTCGCGAGAGGGAAGCACCGCTGTCGAAAACGTCACTGCTGAGCCCTCGGAAACCGTCACTTTCCTCCGATATGGGATCCAGAAGAGCAGCCTCTCACTGCCGGCCCTGAGAGCTGCGCAGAGGTTGAGCAAATACAATGCAGTTACTGCCGTCGATCGGAGACCACTATCATCCTAGTTAGAAAGTAGGAGGAGCAGAGGAGTGAGAGCGGGTGCGCAGGTGCTACGTGGAGGCGTGGAACTCCACCGTAGCGGGGCTCTTAACGGCATTACACCCGAGACCTAGGACATTTTACTCAGAGGAATGCTATTGTATTAAAATTCCATTTATATAGTACTTACTATTTCTGATGATGTATTGAGTCTGGTATCATTCTACTCAGAAACCCAAAGTTAATCCTGTGGAGGGGGAGGAGTGGGTGGGGGTTAGTTTAAAAACGAATAGTTTCTTACCTGTCGGTGTAGTTTTGCAGCTTGAAGATCTTTCTGGATTCACTATGCTGTGCATATTCCGCAATCTGGTGGTTGGGTCCGGAATCGTAGTCTTTTTTTTTTTTTTGTAGCCCAGGTGGGCATCTACGTCCCAACTTCTGGTGTACCTTCGGTGACGTTGGCATGCTTCCGGCAGAAGCTACCACCCTTGGGCGCCATCTTTGGATTCTTTTTTCAGTCTTCTGTCTTTTCTGCTTGTAGTGAATCCATGGCTATGTATGTTAATCCTCCTTTTTTTTTTTTTTTTTTTTTTTTAAACGTGATTCTTTTCACGTATCTTGCAAGATTAAACTTTCTTTCCTTTTCTATGCATTTCCACCTTCTTTTCCAGCCTCATCTTTCTGGCGGAGGCGGGTGGGTTCGCTAGTGAATCCAGAAAGATCTTCAAGCTGCAAAACTACACCGAGAGGTAAAACTATTCGTTTTGCAGCGTGAATCTTTCTGGATTCACTATGCTGTGCATAGATTTTGTAGCGGTTTTTGTTACTTTTGTGGCTGCTGGGTGGAAGATGATCGTTGGTTGTTGAAAATATGTTGAAGCACCTTTTGTCCTACTTCTGCTTCCTTGTTCATTTGAACATCCACGCATTAGTGCTTAGTGAACGTGTGCACTGAAGCACATGTTGCCGCCAGGCATATGTCCTGAAATGGTGTGTTGGCCAGAAAGGCAATTGTTGCTCCTTTCTTCCTGGTTGAGTGGGCCTGTGCCCCTCCTGTTAGCTCCTGGCCCGCTTGCTTGTGGCAGAATTGTATAGTCGGTACGATCCATCGAGCTATGGTGTTTTTTGGTACTGGTATACCCATGTAACTGTTTGCGAAGGATACGAAGAACTGTTTTGTCTTCCTGTGTCCTTTCGTCCTTTCAATGTAGTGCATCACTGCCCTTCTTGCGTCTAGAGTGTGGAGTGCTCTCTCAGCGCTTGTAGTGGGGTTTTGGAAGAAGCTAGGGATCTGAATACTTTGATTCATGTGGAACCTTGACACCACCTTTGGCATGAAGTGCGGGTCCGTTCTCATTACGACCCTGTCACTGTGTATCTGAATGTAGGGTTCCTGTAGTGTTAGAGCCTGCAGTTCGCTCACTCTCCTTAGCGATGTGATTGCTACCAGAAAGGCTGTTTTCATAGTCAGCATTTGCAGTGATGCTTTGTGGATAGGTTCGAAAGGTGCTTTCATGAGCTCTGTCAGTACTACATTCAGGTTCCAAGCCGGTGGTGGCATTCTTTTTGGTGGCGCTATTCTTTTAGCCCCTTCCAAGAATCTTTTCACGACCTGAGATGTGAAAAAGCTTCTCCCTGTTTCTCCTCTTGTGTAAGCCACAATCGCCGCCAGGAGGATGAGCTTAGTTTAGCCTTTATTAGGTGCGTGAGGTACCTTAGCACCGTAGATTCCCTTGTCAGTTTTCTGTGTAGTTTTTTCTTGCGACACCACTGAATGAATCTTTTCCATTTTGCCCCATAGCATTTGTGTGCGCTGGGCCGTCTTGCCTCTCGCAGCACTCTCAGGGTGCTCTCTGGTAGTCTTAGATGTGAGAACTCTAAGTCCTCAGGAGCCAGGCTGAGAGGTTGAGGCTCTCCGGCTCTGGGTGTAGAACTTCTCTGTTTTTCATAGAGAGTAGGTCTCTTCTTTTTGAGAACTTGTGGGGGGGCCCCTGCGCCATCTCCATTATCTGAGAGTACCAGGTCTGCCTGGACCATTGTGGTGCCACCAGGATCAGCGTCATGTTGCTTGTCATGCATTTGTTCAGAACCCTGGGGATCAGTGGTATCGGGACGGGGGGGGGGGGGAGCGTAGGCAAATGTCTTTGACCAGCGTATCCATAGGGCATTCCCCTGTAATAGTGCTTCTGGTTGCCTGGATGCAAAGTATTGGCATTTTGCATTCCGGCGTGTTGCAAATAGGTCTATTATCGGAGTGCCCCACCTCCTGAATAGTTTCTCTGTCTCCTGTATATTGAGTTCCCACTCGTGGGATGCTGAAGTCTGCCTGCTGAGCCAATCCGCTTCTACATTGTCCTTATTATTATTGCATTTATTGAGCGCACAGCTACCCGGAGGTTTCCCGGCGCTTGCCTTCGGAACCCGTCCTGGCTTTTTTCCCTGAGAGATAGCCTCTACAGGGCATCTTCAAGGTGAAAGCCAAGCATCCCGCCGCAGGGGGCCGTTGTGGAGATTAAGCAAACTTAATGCCCAGAGTTGCAGAGTGAGAACCCATGATTAGAGCAGGCACGAAGCGAGAATTATCGAGTCCGTGGACATTTGAGCTCAAGACCCTGCCGCGTCTGGAATTGAACCCTGGGTGAAGGGGGCAGCTGTTGTGTGAGTGGTTGCTGCTGTTGCGGTCGCGGAGCAGGCGACAGACCCGAGGCCTGGAACTTTGCTGGGAGCGGTTTGGTGACGGTGCAGCAGTGCAGGGTGAGTCTCGGTCCGATCTCGGGCCCGCATCCCTCCTGCACAGGAGCGCTGTAGATTGGCTCTTGCTGCTAAGGCACGCTAAGCATGCACTACTTCCACTCTCATTAACTACACCGTACTCTGCGTTCTACCTACTGCACTGTACCGCTTGTTGAGAGCTGCACCAGTTTGCTGTTGCTGTTTTTGCTGGTCTGGTTCGGCTGCTTCTGACCCGCCTGCCTCGCCTCCTTGTTCACTTCCTCTCCCGCCACTTTGCCTACGCTGACTGCTTTGTCTTGCCCCTGCCCATACCCAACACCTCACACCATCTGGCACCTGGTCCTTGGCTCCCTCCAGTGCTGGCTGAGGTCACAAGGCAGTTAACAACATGCAGGGAAGAGGAGGATAAGCATTGAGGTTCAGCAGTAGCAGCTACCGGTTGCTGGGCGGGAAACCAGGTCCTGGCAGAAGTGGCCCAGCTAGGTCTGGTGCAGCTTGCAGGGGCCTGGTGTGTTCCTGCTTGGGTCTCCTCTCGCCATTCCCCCCCGGACACGACAACTCCAAAACCCCATGAATATTGCACAGAGCCTCGACGTGATAGGGGTGGAGTGGGGGGATGGGGGAGAGGGGGGAACCAAGAGGGAGAGGCGAAAGGCGGTTAGGAGAACGCAATGCTGCGATGCCAGGCATGTTAGGGTGTTGATCTGACGCCGAACCTTCAGACGGTCCTTAGTGACTCATTGGAAGGATTTGCTGTTGTTGGTTGTGACGCGTTCCAGAGAGTGATGTGTTTCCGAAAGCGCCATTGCCACTGTGAGCTGATGGAGTTGCTCAGGCCTGTGTCCTTATCCGAGGTCTGGGTGCAGCTTGTGCAGTTGGGAGATCCCCTCCCCCTCAGACTACCCTCACACAGCCTTGCAGGCCAGTAGCAAGTGGCATACTCTTAAGCCACAGTCAACTTACCCTCATTTGCGCATCGGTTAGAACTGTGTGTGTGTGCCCCTCTGCATTAGTTGCAGTCTGAAGAGGTGTGGCGATGCTTTCTATTGGCAAAAAAAGTACTTGATGCCTAACTGCCCTTACAGGCGACCCAAGAAACCCTGAATTAATAAGGAAAGTAAAAAAGATACTCCTGCCAAGAGGTGGATCATTTTTTGTGGCTCTATTCTCACTCAATAAGATGCCCTCCAGGTGCTTACGCTCTGGTCACTCAATTATGCCCTCAGGGTCCCTTACAGATTTGCATGGATCTCTAACCACTCCAGTTCTCCAACACTGATAAAGACCATCAGGCGGAAGAAGCCAGGAGCCTGCCTGTCTCACTTGAAATGTCATCCCTCTGTGTTGTCCATGTTCACAAAGGGTTTGAAGAATTCAATGCTAAGAAATCCGAAATGTCTCCAGGTGTAGTTGGAGCGGACATAATAAGCATCTATACTGCTCTCTCCAAGTCGACAGTCTCGCATCATCTCAGTTCTCCAAATTAAATTCTCATGTACCAATTGCTCTAATTCAGGCCACTGATGACTATTTTAACACCAGAACCTGGAACAACCAGAAATGAAATGGATCTATGTGTTTAATTTACAGAAGTCGGAAAAACCGAATTGGAAATGGATAGTGACTTGGACAATGAAGGTTAAGCATGAGGCAATTGTTGCTATTGATGTAAATCTGTCAATTCAATCTGTGGTTAAAATGGAACATACTATCTTGGCTGCTATAACTAGCCCCTTGAAAGTCGTAGAGCCAACACCAGGTCACTCACCACACAAGCGACCCAGATTGTCAACTGTAGTTTTGATCACGAGGATCTGGAGGACTTTACACTCCCGGACATTGACATGTACATAGAAAGAAATCAAGAAATGGAGGCTAAATTAAATATGCATTGTGTGCCATGTGCTCCAGAATCAGCTTCAAGATTGTCGCCGGATAATCTTTTTAGCTGTCCTCGCTTGCCAGCCGTGTATAGCAGCACTCCTCCGAGCGCTTCACTGGCGTTATCTTTGGAATTATTGAATTTGGAAGCAACCTCAAATGAAAGGGCACAAGTTGTCTGGCAAACACTGAATGAGGGTGCTAATGAAAATAGGGAAGGAAGGTTAATGTGGAGATATTTTATGCATTAGAGCGGAATCTCTCTTCAATTTTAACCTTGCTTGAGAAATCCACCGCCCATTCTGATCATGTGCTGGGTGTTTAATCTCCAGTTTTTAATTCTGCCAGCTCTTGGCTAGGAAAGGCAGTAAAATGTAATGATGTGAAAACCCAGGCGAGTCAGACCAGTATAAAGGGGATTGACATGGGGACGCAGGTGGGGAATTGGTAAGGTCGGGCGGCTACTTCCTCAGTGCAGCCTAGAGAAATCCCTATGCTTAGTTTCTCTTGTAGCAAAACAGAAGGTCATGAATCGGGGGCTCATCTTTACGTCTTCATAGAGGAAAATACAAATGTGTTACTACCTAAGAATAACCCTGCTGGTTTATTCTATGTTTAAACAGGGGAACACCAGGATGTCCTGTGATACAATTTCAACAACTGATGTTTCAGTCGTTAAACAACCTGTGGTTGAGTTAGAGGCTGGTCCCGCTTGGTAGGGTGTCCCTCAGGTAAAAGATAATGGCCCTAAAATACAGAGGGAGAAGAGGGGGACCCGGCGTATAATAAAACGTAAGCCAAAAACATTACAGTTTCTGACTCTATTTGAGGAGCACGTCAATTCCTCCTCTCTGCAGAAAGGTAATGAGTCTAAGCCCATCAGGTCCCTGGTTGGTCAGAATCCTGGGTACTGATGAGGTAAATCCTCTCCCTTCACCTACTATTATGAAGGATGAACTTGCAGAGAGGGGTTTAGGACCAGAAGAAGGGCACAAGATGTTGTGGGTAATGGGACATAATGGGGGGGAAGGAGAGGGAGGGGGAATTGGGCTGTAAAATGGAGAATCATAAAATATTGGCAAATCAGGATTCTGTGCTTCATAAAATAAGGATAAACCCAGATTCTCCGAATAAAGTAGTAAAAACACCAGCCCTAGAGGTAGGGCAGGTGGGAGATAGGTCCCACCCAAACCCCACTGGTAGGGAAACTCTTCCAGTACAGTTAGATCCCAACCATGGGAGGTTTTATGTGGGAGGACCTACCTTTACGTCTCCTCTAGTACAAATGCCAGAGCCAGTGTCTGAATCATGGCTGAGTGATAGGGTGCGTGTTGTACAAGGGCCAGGACAAGTAGTAAATACTTTGGTCTTTGCGTCACTATTTGACAGAGAACTGGGCCCCCTCAATAGAAGTTTCCTTTTGCAGCTATAATGTGAAATTGAAGATCTGAAATTGGTAATAAGTAAAGATTTTGAGTCATTTTTTAGAACAAAGAAGTGAACTCTTATTTGCCAGAGTAACTTTCAGCTCTGGAATAACTGCCATGTTAGTATTGGCTAATGTAGAATGGGATTGATGTTTTTCCATTTAAGGAGGCAGTTTTTGTCCCATATGAGGATTTCCAGGACATTGGTGGAGTGCTACCAAACACTAAGGGGGCTGTAAGTCTGAAAGATATTAAAATCTTGGTTGGTAGCACTACAGGGAAAAGAGTGATTAACATGGTGGGACCTGTGGTTCAAAGTACCACAGACCATACAGGAGGGGAGGTGGTGGATCAGTGGAGTTGGGTAGCTGGCTCGTTGAATGCTTCCAAGGAAGGGAAAAACATCCCTATGCTGCAGAGGTAGGCCTCCGAAAAATGTTTTGTCCTGGAACATGGCTGGTCTAGGAAACCCCAGCTCTAAGCTAGTTGCCCTAATGCAACATGATCCAATGATTATCTGTCTACATAAAACATGGTGCTGCACAGATTTTCATTTTGAGAATTTCTTTGCATTCTGCTTTGCAGCAAAATACTCCGTAAAGGGTCATGCAAGCGGTGGTTTAGCTATTTTACTTAGTTGCAGGATAAATTGGAACCCCTGGTTTTCTCCCATCCGTCTAATCTTTTATGGCCGCAAAACTTAAGTGGATTAATAGGAGCCTTGGCCAGTATCAGTCCCTGTTACTCGTAAATGTATACATTTCGCCTGGGAGGGTGTCTTATTCTCTTGTTGAATTCAGTTTCTCTTTTATCCATACAATTAGTATCTCAGACAAATGTACAATGAAATTGGCGGTGGGAGAGTTTAATGCAAAAATCTCTTAACTGTTCCTCCCTGGTTTACCATAACCAGGAACTGGAAGATGTATGGACTATCCCTGAGCCAATGTTGCCTGATAATATTAGGTCAGATAACCGAAAGTTGAATTTTTTGCACTGTTTGTGAGTGAATGATCTTGTCATTTTAAATGGGAGATTCCCAGAGGATTCTCATGCCTCTCTTACTTTCCACGCCTCGCGGGGAAAGTCACTTATTGATTACATGGTAGTTAGTAGCTTACCTGCTTTTTGGTGCCTGCTCCCAATTTAAGGTACTGGGGACAAACTTAAGTGACCATATTATCTTTTATCAGTGGAAGTCAGTTTGGAGCTGTAGTCTTTGGAACCCTGGAATTCTAGAGACGATAGCGTTACGTATAATTAAACAAATAGGTGCACATTTTGGTCGAATAAAAGCATTTTATGCCTAGGAAGGCAGGTTGAAAATGTGAGCTGCTGTCCTATAGAGGAAAATCCATTTTTTTGGTTTGAAAAAAACTTTCTCTTATTGAGATCCTGTGGAAAGAAAAATTGGGCCAGAGGAACTAAGCAACCTACGGTTATTTTGTGGCAGGTAAAAAAGTTAAATCTGGAGATAAATGCCCTATTAAGGGAACAATTTAAACAATCTTCTTTGATTAGGCAAAGGGAAATTAGTAGATTAAAGCAGATAAGAAAGAGAATCATGGCATCCGAACGAAGAAAGGAGGAGTATTCAAACTGGTTTAAACTAGGAGAGGTCGCTCGGTTTGGTGACTTGCGCAAATACTGGGCCCAAATAGTCCGATATTGTGACCGAGTTAAGGCAAAAGCCATTTTAATATCAGATGCAAAATGAACCCAATACATCTCACAGTTAAATGCTCCAAATATGATGGCCAGGTCCAAGTTGGAGGTATTCAAGGAGATCTGCATGTGGAGTGACTAATGAAGCTCTCTATTTCTTTACAAGAAGGGGAGCCGTAAAGGGGTAAGGCATTCAGTTGCCCTGATGATTTTCCATTAGCTGTTTTCAAACAAGATAGCTCCGCATGGGCTCAATTCCTTTGTCCGGTATTTTCCTATTGCTATACTTATGGAATTATTCCATCTTCTTGGACAGGTAGTATTGTGGTACCATTATATTAAAATAGTCCTAGAACATTCCCTGCCAGCTTTAGGCAAATCGCATTGTTAGATGCGACCGGAAAATTGTTGGCTAAAGGCATCCATCTCCATCTCCAGGATTGGGCTTTTAGAAATAATTTTGTCCCGGCAGAATAAGCAGGGTTTCGTAAGCATAGCGGTACATTAGACAATATTAACGCCTTGCAAACCCTGATTGAAAAATACCCAATGGGTAAGGGAATGGCCCTGTATACAGCCTTTATAGATTTCTCCATGGCTTTCGACTGCTGTGGAGGAAATTGGCTGCAATGGGGATCCTTATGCATTTGCTGAGACCGATTATAGCATTGCACTCCTCAGCTTGGACTCAGGTTTTGATTGGGGTAAGCAGGGCCTGTTGAATAAAGTAGAGACTCGTAATGGGCTGAAGCAATGGTGCCTGTTAGCCCCTCTCCTCTTCTCTCTTTAGATCAATGAGTTGGCGAGTAGGGTGGGGCTGTGCAAAGGGGACCCCCCAAATTTAGGAACAATTAAATTAAGTTGTCTGCTTTATGCGGATGACGCCATCCTGATGGGTCTAACCCCATTGGACTTCAAAGATGCCTTAATGAGTTGCAACGTTATGCTGATGATCATTAAGAAAAAAAATATATAGCAATAAGTAAAATCATGATTTTTAGATATCGGAGGTGCAGAGTCAGGAAAAATACGCACTGGTTCCTGGGGAAAAGCAAAATTGATGTTGCGAAATTGTACCTGTACTTTGGGAAAAATCTTTACAAGCAGATGTTCGAGCAGTAATCATATTGACCAATTCCGAAGTAAGGCAATATGTTAGGCATGCGCAATTGGTAGGTACTACAAATGTTGCGGACAAAGATACTTTGCACACGTTTTATCGATATATATAGTTAAAATTCCGCCAGTATTGAGTTACGCTGGTGAACTAGTGGAGGAACAGCAGTAGGTTTATTTAGAGAAGGTTGAGGGTCATATTTGGCGCCAGATGTGTAATTTGAATAGAGCAGCCCCCATAGCGGCGATCAGGCTTCAATCAGGCTCCTCTCGACCTATGTGTTCGCAAGGACTGCATGTTTGAGATGGAGTAAACCTTACTGACCAGCGCTGAACATACTTTACGGGTAGCTCTAAGGTAGAAAATATGTGCAAGCCTGAGGGGGAAAATCGTTGTTTTTAAGAATCGTGTGAAAACGGCACTGTTATTTGACATTGGGCATAGTAGCGTAGGCTCTTTACCAAAACAAGGTTTGAAAGTAAATGCTAATTAAAAAGACCATTTATGAAGTCAGTCGTAAAATAGATACCGCCCTGTGCTTAGGTCATTCCGGTAATGATATAATAGCTGGGAATAGTATTTATAAACAACCTCAACTGTATGTTGTATGGAATCTCCCTCACGGAGTGCGCAGAACTATCCTGGAACGTGTAGGCGGCTCCTGTTGTGAGGCCCACTGGGAAATGAAGTCCCCACAAAGTGCTGATGTGCGATGAAGGGTTTATCAAAGCCAGCAATTACCAAATGTGTCTCCAACACACTCAAGCTACTATTCACTTACTCCACCAACTAGGGTTTACAGTAAATGCATTAAAGTCTCATCTACAGCCTTCCAACACACAAACCTATCTAGGAGCCATAATAAATGCTCACAAAGCTCTTGCAACTCCCAATGCATCCAGGATTCACAATATTCAGTCCATTCTCACGTAATTTCAACCCACCCAGTCATTACCAGCAAAAGTATTCATGCATCTGCTAGGAATTATGGCATCTTGCATTTTAATTGTTCCCCATGAAAGACTTCACATGGTTCCCCTTCAAGAATGATTAGTGAGTCAGTGGAACCAATCGCACGGTCAGTTAAACGATCTAGTGTTGGTAGATGGCCGCACCCATCGCTCTCTGTAGTGGTGGAACCCACAAAATTTATCCTAAGGGCGGCTCTTTCTCGACCCTGTTCCACAGACCGTGCTAACAGCAGACATATCGCTTACTGGTTGGTACTCTCACCTACAGACTCACACAGTCCAAGAAATGTGGACTCTAAACTACAAGAGCCTCCATAGCAATCACCTGGAGCTACTAGCAGTGTTTCTAGTGCTCAAAGCTTTTCAACCTCATCTAACAAGCAAAACTGTCCTAGTCCACACAGACAACATGACAGCTATGTATTATATACAAAAACAGGGACACACACATTCAAACTGTCACTCCGAGCACAAGCCATTTGGAAATGGGCAATATATCAAAAAATGTATCTCCTAGCAGAACATCTTCCAGGAGTAAAGAATCAGATTGAAGACCTTCTCAGCAGACAGAGGCATCAAATTCACGAGTGGGAACTTCATCTCCAGGTTCTTCTTCCCTACTTTCAGGAATGGGGATTTCCAAACATAGACCTGTTTGTCACAGCAAGTTTGCCTGCATCAGGACCCATGCCAAATCCCCCCCCCCCCCCAAGCACAGCTCCGATTCTAACCACCTGAAATGCATCCTGCTGAATACCTGCTCGGTCCACAAACATGCCACTGAACTCTGGGACCTACTCGACACTCCATCACCGGACGTCCGCTTCCTTACAGAAACCTGGATGAACGCCTCATCAGCACCCGACATCGCCATAGCCATCCCGGACACCTTCAAGATCATCCGAAAGGACCGCATCAACCAAACAGGAGGAGGCATCGCCATCGTTCATAAAAACACCATCCGCATCACGACCAGTTCCGACGATAACCTCGCTACCGCCGAACACCTTCAGTTGCAGATCCACACCGACCCCAGAACCACACTTAGAGGCACCCTCATCTACAGACCACCAGGATCCCACACTCAATTCAACGAAGACATCACCGACTTCATCAGCCCACATACCCTCACCTCCGAGAATTACATTCTACTGGGAGACCTCAACTTCCACCTGGAAATCAAAAATGACAACAATACCACCACCCTTCTGGACAACCTGGCCAATCTCGGACTTAAACAACTTGTTGACACCCCCACCCACTTAGCCGGACACACGCTCGATCCTATTTTCACCTCCAGCAAACACATCTCCTTCGATCACACCACAGCTCTCCATTGGACGGACCACAGCTGAGTCCATTTCAGCTTCAAAAAGACCACGACCCACATCCCGCCTCAACCTATTCCTCGAAGAAACTGGAACAAAATCACCACTGACCAACTCTTCACATCGCTTAACCAAAACCCCCCGCCATACCATTGGACCCAAACCAAGCTGCCACTAATCTCACAAAATGGATCACCCGCAGCGCTGACGAATTAGCACCCGTTAAACACCGTCAGATCAAACCAGGAAACAAAAAGGCCCCTTGGTTCAGCGATGACCTTAAGAAATCCAAGAAGTTATGCCGTACCCTCGAGAAAACTTGGAGAAAAAACCCAACCACTGACAACCTGATCGCCTTCAAGGACTTGATCCGCAAACACCACCAATTGATCCGTTCCTCCTAGAAATCAGCATTCAAGGATCGACTCGACAACAATGCCCACAACAGCAAGGAACTATTCAACATCGTCAAAGAATTTACCAACCCCACCGCCGGCAACAACGACATCACTCCTTCCCAGGACCTCTGCGACTCCTTATCATCTTTCTTCCACAACAAAATAGCCGACATTCATAACCGCTTTGTAAACCTGTCCGAAGAACAACCCACCCCACCCAACTGCGAACCTAAACAATGCTCTCACAACCTTTGCGCCTGGAACCCAATCACGACTGAAGACACCATCCGCCTGATGAACTCCATCCATTCGGGATCGCCAACTGACCCTTGTCCCCACCACATTTTCAACAAAGCAGACTCCATCATCGCACCCCATCTCCGCGATGTCATCAACTGTTCCTTCAACTCCGCCACCTTCCCGGAAAGCTGGAAACACGCCAAACTCGGCGCCCTTCTGAAGAAACCCAAAGCGGAACCCTCTGAACTTAAGAACTACCACCCCATCTCACTCCTCCCCTTCCCGGCCAAAGTCATCGAGAAAGCCGTCAATAATCAACTTGCTGCCTTCCTTGAATTCAACAACTCCCTCAACCCTTCACAGTCCGGATTCCGAGCCAAACACAGCACCGAAACCGCCCTCATCGCAGCTACAGACGACATCCGAAAACTACTGGACAACGGAGAAACAGTTGCCCTCATCTTACTTGACCTCTCCGCCGACTTCGACACAGTATGTCATAGCACACTCATACAACGCCTTAACAACATCGAAATACAAGGAAAAGCTTTGGATTGGATCATCTCATTCCTCGCTGGAAGAACTCAGTCTGCCTACCCCCATTCAAATCAGAGGCCACCGAAGTCATCTGTGGTGTACCACAAGGATCTTCACTCAGCCCCACCCTCTTCAACGTATACATGAGTCCCCTCGCATCCATCGCACGACAACACAACCTCAACATCATCTCCTACGCTGACGACACCCAGCTGATCCTTTCCCTCACCAAAGACCCAAATACCGCCAAAACCAGTCTACACGAAGGAATAAAAGAAGTTGCCGAATGGATGAAAAACAGCCGTTTAAAACTCAACTCGGACAAAACGGAAGTCCTCATCTTAGGATCTTCCCCCTCTGCCTGGTACGACTCGTGGTGGCCACCTGCCCTAGGTACAGAACCCATACCTACCGATCACGCACGTAACTTGGGCTTCATTCTAGACTCCTCCCTCTCAATGACCAGACAAGTCAACGCCGTTACATCATCATTCTTCAACATCCTACGCATGCTCAAAATCTTCCGCTGGATCCCAACCGAAACAAGAAAGACAGTCACCCACGCACTGGTCACCAGCCGACTGGACTATGGAAATACCCTGTACGCCGGGACCACAGCCAAACTACAGAAAAAACTACAACGCATCCAAAACGCCTCAGCCAGACTCATACTGGACATTCCCCGTCATGCTCACATTTCCGCCCACCTGAAGGATCTCCACTGGCTCCCCGTCAACAAGGGAATAACGTTCCGCCTCCTCACCCACGCACACAAGGCCATCTACGACCTAGGACCCGAATGCCTCAACACAAGACTGTCCTTCAACACACCCACCCGCCAACTGCGATCATCCAATCAAGCCCTCGCCGCAATTCCCCGCATCCACAGATAAACTATGGGACGAAGATCCTTCTCCTACTTAGCGGCCAACACCTGGAATTCTCTCCCCACTCACCTCCGACTTACACAGAACCACCTCTCCTTCAGAAAGCAACTCAAAACCTGGTTATTCGATAAGTAAGGCACCCCCCTCCCTCAAGCGCCTTGAGACCCTCTGGGTGAGTAGTGCGCTATACAAATTCCTGAACTTGAACTTGAACTATATTATATAGAAAGAACAAAGGATTTTCGTAAGCCAAAACAGCTTTGTTGCCTTTTCGCCACCACACAAGGATAATCTCATTTCAAAATCAGGCATTGCAAGATGGAACATATGTATCCAAACGTGTTATTTAAAATCAAAAAGAACATTGCCAATGCCTCCTAGAGCCCATTCCATCCGCAAAATAGGGGCTACTATGGCTTTCTTAAGGAATATTACCCTAGCTGACATCTGTAAGACAGCAACATGGTCTAAACCGCACACATTCACCAAACACTATTGTGCAGATTTGTTAGCAAGACAACAAGTTAATGTAGGCTAGGCAATACTTGAAACACTTTTTCAAACAGCTGCAGCAGCTACAGGTTAGCCACTGCTTTGAAAGTTACTGCTGTATAGTCTATGCAAAGTATGTGATTTACAGCTCACATACCTCGAGCAGATAATATTTCTTACCCAGTAAGCATCTGTTCTTGGCATGTAGAGCTGTAGATTCACATGCGCCCACCCGACTGGAAAGACTTCTTAGCATTTTTTTTTAAATTGCCAACATCCAAACCCATCACTAGATGGCATGAGTATGCAAACCATGTGAATCTACAGCTCTACATGCCGAGAACAGATGCTTACTGGGTAAGTAACATTATCCTTTTATTTATATTGCCTTAAAGCACTTGGGTTGAAAGGATGTTATGGTATTTTTGCTGTGAAAACATCACAGAAATGGGTCTATTCTGATTAGCAATAGAACCATTGATGTCATTTCTGTCATGTGATGTTTTCAGTAATCGGTATTCCAGAACATAGCGTGGAAATAAGCTCTCTAGACCCACTTGCACGAAGTACTCTGTCAATATGCTACACCGAGACAGAAATCCAGTTGGACTGAAACTACCTTGTAACCCACTGAGCACTGTATCTGAGTGAGATGCATTTCTAGTATCAATAAATTCTGTAAGATATCACAGGGATAAATAGTGAAACACAAACCCTTTTTCTTTGATAAGACACACTGAAGAATACTATGAAAACATCAGTACACCTTTATAGATTTTTTTTTAAATCAAAACCTTGCCCCAGTGCACACAATATGAATAGTAACGATTATGAATATTTACAATATAGTAGTGACAAAATTGTGAAGCGAGAAAAGTAAATAGTATTGTAACATTGATAAAATCATGAAGCTTTTTTTCTGTCAATATTTATTATCACATTCTCCACTCTTAGGCTATTCAAAGTGATTGTGGCACCACAGAAAATACCTTATTAGAGTTGTTTTTTTTAAAAAGAGGCTGTGTTAATGTAGTAGCAGTGTGTGATATTCTCGTCTGCAGGCTGACTGATAAGCCTTTTAAACTGTAAATTGTCAGTGCTTTCAAAAAGAAAATTGTAACCAAATGTCCCCTGAACTGTTTTAAGGTAACCGTTTTTCTTAGCTGACTAGTACTTAACCATAACTCTTCTTTAACAATGTTTTCCTTATTTTTTCAATAATGTACTGCACCGAGACCCATCTCACCCAGAACAACTGTACACCATCTTTCGGCCATATTCAGTAGGCTATGGGTCAAGGCCTGGCCTTTCGAAAAATCCGTTGCCCAGCCATGAACCCACTCAAAATGTAAGGGCATTTGTAAAGCTCATGTGGTACTCCAAAGAGTGTCCTGGTGCTCTGTACAGTCAGGGGACCGATCGATGGGAGCATGGAATCGGAATCAGTTGTTGAAAAGAGACACATTTTTTACTTTATTTTGGAACAAAGATGTTGCTGAAATTCGTGTTAATTCCGGGGGGAGTTTGTTCCATAAAGATGGACCCGGGAAGGAACAGGATCTGCCCCCTGTCCCAATGGATCCTGGGGATTTTGGCCCAACAGAGATTTGCTGAACGTAGACTTCTGAGAGGAGTGTAGAACCCGATTCTCCCTCTAAATACCCTGTTCCTGTTCCATGCAATGCTTTGTGGATAAGCAGTAGGATCTTAACTGTGATCCTCTTCCCAACAGGAAGCCAATGTAGGTCACTGAGAAATAGACACATGGGATCTCCGAGGAAGGTAGAGTATTGTACGAGCAGGTGCGTTCTGACCCATCTGCAGCTTATTAATCAAATAATCAGGCAGGCCCAAATACAGTGATTTGCCATAGTCTATTCTTGATGTAATCAAAGCTGGGACCATCAGTTGTCTAGCCGCCAAGGACAGAAAATGCAGACACTTTCCTACCACTGCATTGACTTGTAAGTGAAAAGAGTTCTCCGTCAAACTTGAAACCAACATTTTTGACAGATTTGGTGTGAATAAGTGGTGGGAGAGTGTCCTTTGGCCAAAAGGTTTGCCAAGGTTCTTCCAAACCCAAACGGAAGAGGAGCTCAGTATTCCCTGCATTACATTTCAATTGATTGAAGGAAAACCATTGAAAAACTAGATAGACAATTTTTGATCTTGTCACCCAGAAATGTTTCATTTTTTCCCCATGAAAATAGTAGTTGTATTTCATCTGCTTAAGCGACTCCTTTAGCACCCAAGGCCTCTGCCAAGTATGCTAGGGGAGCCAGATACATGTTAAATAGTGTAGGGCTCATGGCGGAGCACTACGAAGCTTCCACCTTGAGCTCCAGTGGTCCGGCTGAGAAAGGAGGACACCATACCTCTTGACCTATATCTTTGAGGAAAGAGGCCAACTGTTTTCATGCCAGTTCTCGAATTCATTAGACTGGAGTCTCGCCAAAAGAGTGTGGTGGACGATGGTATCAAATTCTGCTGACAAATCTACCACAGCCAGCACAGTTTTGCCACCAGCATCGAGATTGCATCTGATTAAATCAACCACCTCCAACAGTGCAGTTTCAGTACTACACCTGGGACGAAGCCCAGATTGGCTTGAGTGCAGCAAATCATTGCTTTCCAAGTGTCGGGATACCTGTTGGTTAACCCGTTTTTCAAGAACTTTTGAAGGGGCTAGAAGTAGAGAGATGGGCCTTTAATTGGCCAGATCCGTGGCAACCGCCAAAGGTTTTTTTTTTCAAACAGTGGCACCATTTTTGACTAGTTCCATGCTTTGGGGACAGTAACAGTCTAGAGTGATGTATTAAGATGATGATTTGCAATAGATTGCTGGCCTCAACCCCCTGGGAAGATTAGTCTGGCAAGGATAAGGTAGCAAGCCTGATTTAAGACTCCCTATAGGAGTCTCCTTCAATGGAGATTGGAGCAAATATCTCTAAGAAAGTGGCTATGTCGGGGTATGGATGTCTTGCTGACTAACGCCAGGAATCTCCTCTCCCTCCCGAACTCTCACTCTTCTCACTCCAACCTGGGAGAGGCGGGGAGGCTGTGTTGAATAGTCTAAATCAGGGGTCTCCAACTTTAACAATAGTGAGAGCTACTTCTAAGCATTAAACACTGCCCTGAGCTACTGTCAAACGTCCAAGTAATTTCTCCTCTAAGACCCACTGTCTTCCTAGTTCTGGCGAGCAAAGAAGATTAAGGAAAAATAAAAACAAAGAAAGAAATAGAGGAAGAAAGAGCAAAGAGAGAAGGCAAAAGAAACAAAATAACAAATTGCGTAAGTCGAGAAATGAAAGGTTGGAGAGAAAAAAAGATCAAATGAAAGCGAAAAACTGGAGGACCTGGAGAAAAAAAGAAGGGAAAAGGAGAGACCGAAAGAAGAAAAGAGACCTAAATAATTTTTCAGAGCAGGGTGGGTTGCATTTTCCTAAACTGTCCGCTTCCTGGCCCTAACAGAACTGGTCCCTAGGGTTTAAAGGGTTGCTTAAGCAGGTGTGCAGCTGTTTTTTTCATGCATTTTATAATGTGAGAGCTACTTCGAGAACGCCTACGAGCTATTGGTAGCTCACAGTCGACCTGTTGGGGACCCCTGCTCTAAATCTTGTCCTGAAAGTAGCGAGCCAGTTGTTCACACCATTCCGAGGTCGGCAGCTGGTGGCAAGTACAGGCCCCCGGGGAGGTAAATGACTTAACAATTTTTTTTGTATTTGTCAAATAACACATATAAAGCAGAGCCCTATAGGCCAGACACTTCTGCATAATAAAGGTACCTCATTGTGACATGACTTTTACAGAAATGTAGCAAGAAGAAATGAAAAGCAATACAAATGAAAAAGACAACAAAGAAAAACAGAACAAAACAAGAACCCCCCTTCTGTCGCACTAAAGTCTTCCCTAAAGCAGCACATCAATAAAAGAAATACCCACATCAGGAAATGCAGCACATTATTATACATAGAACTGTCTCCCACCCACAAAAAAACAAAATGGAGGAAATCCGCAGCATGCTATGGAAATGGGCTCCAACTGTAGACCTCGATAGTCAGCCCATCTCTTCCAAATTTTAAAATGCTTTTGTGGACACCCCCTTGCTGTGAAGACAGGGAACTCCAAACCTATACAAACCCATACAAACATTTAAACCATTCTTCCATGCAGTCAGAGAGGGTCCCGCTGGTGCTTTCCATGACCTAGCAATGTCTCTTTTAGCTAATATCCGAGAGGCAGGCCATTACCCCCTCCAAATTCGAGCCAGGGCAGAACAATGCCAAACCTTGTGCATTAGAGAGCCCTCCTCCAGCTCACACCTGAGACATACAGGGGAGGCCACCAACCCCGCCCTCCACAATCAAACTCTGGTAAAATAAACCAGGTGAAGGTACTTGAACTGGCTAAGGCGCAGGCGCAGGCGCACCGCAGTTGCAGCCCCCCTCTGGGAGGCCAGTGCCTCCGTCCAGTCCTCCCCTTCCAGTGGGCCCACATCACTCTCCCAGGCCTCTCTGAGCTTCTGTAACGTAGAGGAGCTATGAGTAACCAGGGATTGGTAATTTTTTGAAATCTTATGGTCTTGGAGGTCTCCCATAAGTACCTTCGCCTCAGTGGATCTAAACTCAGCAAGTGACTCTAAGCCCTCCAAGCTGGGGGAGATAGCATGCTGATACTGAAGATATCTATAAAACAGTTTTTTCGGCATTTGAAAATCTCGTTGAAGATCCTGAAAAAAATTTAGGACCGTTCCTCACATTACATCCCCCAGGGTAGAAATGCCAATCCTGTCCCAGCCCAAGAAACCCAGACAGAGCAGCCAACTGAGGCAATCGGCCATTGTTCCAAAGAGTCTCCCTCATCAGCCTATTCCACCACCCCATCCTCTGAAGGGCCTGCCGCCATGTATAAAAAGCTACCCTTGTAACTGACGGCAGGGAGTTGGGTAACGGTCCTGAGTATAATATAGTCCCATATGGTTCGAGAGACAGTGTGCCCATTCAAAGCCGGTCACCTGTGCATCCATGCGCACCCAGGCTGCCAGGGGTTCCATAGCCAGCGCAAATATGTATGGCGACAGGGTGCAGCCTTGCCTGGTGCCCCACCCAATGGAAAACAGTGAAGAAGTAGAGCCAGCGATGTGCACCGACGCAGTGAGGTCAGTGTAGAGTAATGTCAGGTAGGACAGGAATCGTGGGCCCAAATTCAATCGGCGTAGAACGGCGAATAAACATACACAACTAAGGTAATCGAATGCCGTATCCATATGTGCCAAAAGCAGCGCTGCTTGTTCGCCCAACACCTGAATAGCCGCAATAGCAACATGCGCACAACGAATATTGTGGCGAGTCGCTCTTTGGGGCATGAAACCTGCCTGGTCAGGATGCACCAGGGCAGTTAAATGAGGCCGAAGGAGATTGGCCAAAGCCTTGGCCTCCACATTCAGCAGGGAAATAGAGCGATATGAGGCGTGTTGGTTAGGGGGTCGGCCAGGTTTGTGAAAGACCACCACCTCCACGTGTCTCCAATCGCGGGGAAGACCACCCCGCTCCCTGGCCTCCTCCCCCACTCTAAGAAAATGGGGCCCCAAGCGTGAAAAATATTTCTTAAAATATTCACATGGAAAACCAGTAGGTCCCGGGGCCTTCCCGGAGTATAGAGCCCCCAGGGCGGCACTCAGCTCCTCCTCCGTTCATGGAAGATCAACCTCCGCGCATACCTCACTGATTAAGGCCTTAGGTGGAAGATCATCAAGAAAGCGGCCTATCACATCCTCATGGAGACGCTCTTCAGGGGTGTACAACTCTGCATAGTATGTGGTGAAGTTCTCAGCAATTTCAGGGGGATCCTTGAAGGACTCCCCATCTGAGCCGGTTATAGTAGGGAGAGCGCACTCCGACACAGTCTGTGGAGCAGCTTACTGGACTTATCCCCCCACTGGCGGGACCCTACTGTGGGTCGCCAACCAAGCCAGGAGGGCCTCATCTAACAAAAGCTCTGCATGCAGTTGCTGTGCTAGTAATAATTGGCGACGGACCTGATCAATCCCATCTCCCCTACTGCGACCTCCCAATTCTATAGTAATGGTCTCTGATTGTAGAAGGGACTCCTTTTGTGTTCTGCGAGCAGCCACGCAGAAAGAGAGGTCTTTACCCCGTATGGTGGGTTTCATAGTTTCCCACGGGGGTTCAGCCACCTCAACCTATCCCACATTAAGTTCCAAATAGCGGTCAATAGCACTCTCTATATGTACCCTACATTCCTCCTTCTGTAAATTCCAGACCGAGAGGCGCCATCTAAAGGGCTGTCGTGCCAGGCTCATCTGCAGAGTGAGCGCCACCAGCGAGAGATCAGATAATCCCAGAGGGAGGATATCAGCCGGGGGAGGATATCGGCCTCAACCACTCTGTTGGCCACCGCTCGGGACACTAATGAATAATCCAGCCTTGAATAGGAATCATCAACTGCGGAAAGTTTTGCAGCGTGAATCTTTCTGGATTCACTATGCTGTGCATTATTCCGCGATCTGGTGGTTGGGTCCGGATTCGTAGTCTTTTTTTCTCTTTTTTTTTTTTTTTTTTTTTTTTTGTAGCCCAGGTGGGCGTCTACGTCCCACCATTTGGTGCACCTTCGTGACGTCGGCACGCTTCCTGCGGAAGCTCCCACCCTTGGGCGCCATCTTCAGATTCTTTTTTCCGCCGTTGGGTCTGGATCGTCGCACGAAGCTCGGAGAAGTTTCACGAGAAAGAAGGAGATACACAAGTTTTTGGAAGAAAAGGGACCGAGGAAGGTCGGAGAAGAAGACCTCCTAGAACAAGAACGGAGAAGGAGGAAGAAAACATCGAGGTTTTCGACAGCCACGGAGAAGGAGCGGGCAGGGGACCCCCTGACCGAGCACATGGACAACACTCCATTCAAGTTCTGCCGTAATTGCCACCACAAGTACGCGCAGAAGGACCAGCATCCAGTCTGCAACCTCTGCCTGCCGGTCGACCACTCCAGCGAGGATTGCAACGCTTGTTCAGTCTTCACGCCGAAGACTTTGAGAGTTCGAGAGAGACAGAGGGTGGCCCACCAGACGATGCAGGGGAAAGGGACCACACCGACGCTTTACGACCTGGGCGCCTCCTCCGAGGAAGAGGACAACATCGCCGAGGGACCAGATGACTTCACGGTCGTAGAGACCGATGTGAGACCTTCAAAAAAGGTAGGAGAGTCTACGACCCCGAAAACCCAGACAGGGCCTAGAAAGCCTGAGGGAGAATCCCGAAAAACAGAGGCTAAGTCCTCGAAAGGAGCACCGGCGACAAAATTTTCGACGTCCGAAGTTGCATCCTCCGAAAAGCCCAGCGGATCCTTCGAAAAGGACTCCCAGATGGCGAAGACCAGCGAAAAGCATAGGTCGTCGAAGCAGGCCCTCGAGAAGGGACCCGCGAGCGAGAAGACGCTCAAAATGGCCTCCACGTCGAAGGCGCCGTCGAAGAGACCAGCCGAGAAGCTCGACGCCGAGCAGGCGGCACAGATGGAGAAAAAGAGAAAAAGGCTCGAGGCCGAAATGGAGAGTATGCTCCAGAGGAAGAGAGACTTCGACGAGAAAATGAAGAACTACTCGATTCCCTCGAAGACCGCGACTGCCGCCTCGAGCACCGCAGCGCCAGCCGAAGAGGTAGAGTTGCAGGAGGACTTCGAGGCCGAAGAGCCACCGAAAACTCCTGAGCCCACAGATGAAGGGGAAGAGGAGGATTTCTACCGCTCGGAGGGAGATTACCTCCGCGACAGCTACTACTCCGAATGCTCGGCGTCCTTGGACGAAGAATGGCAGGATCTCGAGGCCGATAACCCCGAGGAACCTGTGGAGACGTATCCGTCGAGGCCTTCGCCGCCAGATGACATCGGGGCTTACTATGAAGTCGTCAAGAAGGCTGCAACCGTCTACAATGTAAAGTTGGAGGAGGAACAGACAAAGGCAGACTTCCTGCTGGAAACATTGCTCCCCTCACAGACAAAAAGCAGTTTCCTGCCCATGCTGAAGAGCGTCACTGCACAAGGAGCTGAAGCCTTCAAGGAACCGGCTACATGCAGGTCGGTGACCCCGAGGACGGAGAAGAAATACAAGTTCTCCTCCGGGGACCCCCCTTATATCCAGGGCACCGTGGCAGCGGACTCTATTATCGCGGCAACTGCCAGGAGAAGGGCCAACGTGCCAACCACATCTGGTCCACCACCTGATAAGGAAAGCAGGAGGATGGACCTCACTGGAAGGAAAATAGAAAGGAATGCGGCCATGCATTGGAGGATGGCAAACTCCAACGCACTCCTGAATAGACACCAATTCCAGCACTGGGATGAGATGAGCCAGTTGCTGAAACACATGCCTGAGGAGTACAGGCAGAGGGCAGCCCACCTCGTCGAGGGGGGAAAGGACATAGCAAACGCATGACTGAAGACGGCCCTAGACGGGGCAGAAACATCAAGCAGACTGATGGCCATAGGTATCACTGAGAGAAGGCAGGCCTGGCTCAGAATATCGGGGTTCAAGGCAGAAGTACAGAACAACATACTGAACACCCCCTTCAATGGGGAGACGCTGTTCGGAACAGCGGTGGATGACAAACTGGCCCAGCTGAAGAAAGACAATGAGACAGCCAAATCAATGGGAGCCCTACAATTCAGGGGGATGCGGAGAGGCACCCCCACGAGGAGACCAAATGGTAGAGGTGGAAACCAGCAATCACATTCGCATCAGTCGCACCACCATGGTCAACAAGGGGACAACCAATGGCAACAGGGTCAACAGAGACAGAATTGGAGCTCCCAGAATAGGGGCCAGTCCTTTCGAGGGAGAGGAAACGGACGGGGCCAAAGACGGAGAGGTGGTGATCAACCCCCCCAAAAATGACTCCATGAAGAGGGAGGCGCTCTCCCACCCAAAGCCTCCGGGGGGAGAGCACCTGCAGCTAAGGAGAGGCTCACACGGACACGGCTCAAGAGAACACACAACACCAGTAGGGGGAAGATTGAGATTTTTCCTACACGAGTGGAGAAAAATAACCACAGACAAGTGGATACTAAACATTATACAACACGGATACTGCATAGAGTTGGAAAGATACCCACCAAGCAGGAGGCCAAAGAGAAGGGGTCACAAGGGCAGAGAACTGCGCCTGCTCCAGGAGGAAGCTCAAGAATTGCTCCTCAAAGAGGCCATAGAGCCTGTCCCGCAAAGAGAACGGAACAAGGGAGTGTACTCAAACTACTTCCTAGTACCAAAGGCGGACGAAAGCCTAAGACCCATCTTGGACCTACGCTTCCTGAACACCTACGTAAAAACTCAAAAGTTCAAGATGACTTCCCTGCAAGAGGTCATCCCGCAAATAAGGCCCGGGGACTACTTGTCCACAATAGACCTAAAGGACGCATACCTGCACATCCCCATGAACAGGAAACACAAACACTTGTTAAGATTCAAGGTGAACAAAGACCACTATCAGTTCACGACCCTGGCTTTCGGGCTCAAGTCGGCACCAAGGGTCTTTACCAAATGCCTCGCGGCGGTGGCCGCACACCTGCGAAGGGAAGGTATGCACGTGTACCCCTACCTCGACGACTGGCTCGTGAAAGCAAGCTCTTACACGAGGTGCAAAGCCCACGCAGAACAGGTCACAAGAACGCTCACGAACCTGGGCTTCTCCATCCACTGGAGGAAGTGCTCCATGGACCCAGAACAAGTAAAAATCTTCCTGGGAGCCCTGATCAACACTGTCGAATGCAGAGTGACACCCAGCGAGAAGAGAACACTCAGCCTACTGAGGGAGAAACGTCACTACCAGAAGGGGCAAGTTCTGACAGTGAGGACGGTGAGCAAGATCTTGGGGATGATGGCGTCATGCATCCACCTGGTCCCCAATGTTCGCCTAAAGATGAGACCACTACAGGAGTGGCTGCAACAACAATGGTCAAGCAGAAGGAAGTTGGGAAGATCTAGTGGTTGTTACGCACAATGTGCAGGAGGAGATGACATGGTGGACGAAGGAGAATATAACGATGGGGAAGCCTCTAACGCCACCGGACCCAACTGTGACCATCACCACAGACGCATCCCAGAAAGGATGGGGCGCACACATGAACACGCTCGGAGTCAGGGGTCTGTGGAACAAAGGAGATGCGGTCAAGCACATCAACTACCTGGAACTGAAAACAGTGTTGCTAGCCCTCAAGGCCTTCCAAAAGCACCTTTACAACAAAAAGGTGCTGATACAGACAGACAACACCACGACGATGTTTTACATCAACAAGCAAGGGGGGACTCAGTCATTCCCTCTGTCGAGCTTGGCTCAAGAAATATGGAGATGGGCGATCCCACTCAGGATAGACCTGCTGGCCATACACCTGCCAGGGAAGGACAATGTGGAAGCGGATTGGCTCAGCAGGCAAGCATCAGTGTCCCACGAATGGGAACTCAACAACCAGGAGACAGAGAACCTGTTCAGGAGGTGGGGCACACCAACAATAGACCTGTTTGCAACACACCGGAATGCAAAATGCCAACACTTTGCATCGAGGGAACAGGAACCAATGTCCCATGGGAATGCCCTATGGATAAGCTGGTCAAAGAAATTTGCCTACGCTTTTCCACCGACGCCACTGATCCCCAGAGTCCTGAACAAGTGCAGGTCGAGCAACATGACTCTCATCCTGGTGGCTCCCCAATGGGCGAGGCAGACTTGGTACTCCCAGATTATGGAGATGGCGCAGGGCAGAGCACACAAGTTCCCAAAGAGAAGAGACCTTCTCTCCATGGAAGGGGGACAAGTTCTACACCCAGAACCAGAAAGCCTCTGCCTGTCAGCGTGGCTCCTGAGGACTTAGAGTTTGCTCATCTAAAACTGCCAGAGAGCACACTTCGGGTGCTGAGAGAAGCAAGGAGACCCAGTACACGGAAGTGCTATGGGGAGAAATGGAAGAGGTTCACGCAGTGGTGCCATAAGAAAAACCTGGAGAAAAAACTGACTAGAGAGTCTACAGTACTCAGATACCTCACGCACCTGATCAAAGCAAAACTAAGCTCGTCCTCGCTGAGGGTTCACCTGGCAGCGATTGTGGCATACACAAGGGGAGAAACGGGGAGAAGTTTCTTCACTTCCAGAGTAGTGAAAAGGTTCTTGGAAGGAGCAAAGAGAATAGCGCCACCCAAGAGGATGCCGCCGCCGGCATGGAACTTGAACGTGGTACTGACGGAACTCATGAAGCCGCCGTTTGAACCCATCCATAAAGCGTCACTACAAATACTGACAATGAAGACAGCCTTTCTGGTAGCAATAACATCGCTACGCAGAGTGAGCGAACTACAAGCTTTAACACTGCAAGAACCGTACATACAAATACACAGTGACAGGGTTGTGATGAGGACAGACCCGCATTTCATGCCCAAGGTAGTATCTAAATTCCACATGAACCAAAGTATCCAGATCCCTAGCTTCTTCCAGAAGCCCACATCAAATGCGGAGAGGGCGCTCCACACTCTGGATGCAAGGCGGGCAGTAATGCACTATATAGAAAGGACGAAAGAACACAGGAAGACAAAACAATTCTTTGTGTCCTTCGCAAGGAGTCTCCTAGGTAGACCAGTGACTAAGAACACCATAGCAAGATGGATTGCAAAAACAATACAGCTCTGCCACATGCAAGCGGGTGAGGAGCTCACGGAGGGGCCACGAGCCCACTCAACCAGGAAGAAAGGGGCGACAATCGCCTTCCTGGCAAACACGCCCATCCAAGACATATGCCTGGCGGCAACATGGGCTTCAGTGCACACTTTCACTAAACACTATTGCGTAGATGTGCAGATGAACAAGGAAGCACAAGTGGGCCAAAGAGTGCTTCAACATATCTTTAACAACCAACGCTCATCTTCCACCCAGCCGCCACATGAGTGAAAAAACCGCTACGAAATCAATGCACAGCATAGTGAATCCAGAAAGATTCACGCTGCAAAACGAATAGTTTCTTACCTGTCGGTGTAGTTTTGCAGCTTGAAGATCTTTCTGGATTCACTAGCGAACCCACCCACCTCCGCCAGAAAGATGAGGCTGGAGAAGGTGGAAGGACATAGAGTAAGATGGGAACGCTTAACAAGACAAATATACGTGAAGAAGTTTAGGTTGAAGGAAAGTTTTAATACACATAGCCATGGATTCACCACAAAGAAGGAAAGAAAAAAGAATCCGAAGATGGCGCCCAAGGGTGGGAGCTTCCGCAGGAAGCGTGCCGACGTCACGAAGGTGCACCAAATGGTGGTACGTCGACGCCCACCTGGGCTACAAAAAAAAAAAAAAATAGATAAAAAAGACTACGAATCCGGACCCAACCACCAGATCGCGGAATAATGCACAGCATAGTGAATCCAGAAAGATCTTCAAGCTGCAAAACTACACCGACAGGTAAGAAACTATTCGTTCTGTGTATCCCTGCTTATTCCCATGAAGCTGACACCAAGAGTCTACCCAATCAAGCCCTGTCACCAGGGAGTGTACTTTAGTGTGTTGGTGAGTATCCAAGATTCCCACAGGCCTCCAGCTATCTCTGGCCACCTCAAACACATCATTTCAGACCTCCCCCACCCCCCTAAACCACAGTCAAGCCATCTAGCATATTCTCCCACAAATACATGAGGTGCTCGACTTACCCCCAGGAGAGGGGCCGGGGAGCATAAACGCATCCTAGCACCATGGGCTCCTCACCAACAGTGCCAAGAAACTGATATCTCCCCTGGATATCCGCTCACGATTTAGCATGCCTGTAGGCAACCCTGAGGTGGAATAGAATTGACACACCGATCCCGGCGGCCTCCCCCCCCCCCTTACGGGACTCTCTCACAAACCCAGAGTGAAACACCTGCATATAGACATAGCGTTGTAGGCTTAATGCCGTCGTCCCCATGAGGTGCCTCTCTTGTAACATGAGAACGTCCGCTTGAGTCCGTTTAGCCTGCTGGAGTAAAGCCTCCTATTTGATTTTATCCAACGCCCCCTAACGTTCCAGCTTATTATCCGAAGGGAACCTGTGGTCTACCTTGATGGGGCTGCCATATGAGACCCTAATGATAATTATAGGTGCTTAGAAAGGTGATCAGTGTGTATGTGGTAACTTAGTACTTGCATAGAAAAGTGCGATCAGAGAACAAAAACAACCCAATTCCCCCCCATACCTCAAAACCACTGTAGTATCTGTTGCGGTGGGTGTGGCCAGCAGATCCCAACAGTAGGTCCCGCCCACTCCTGCCAATGGATCCCCAACTTACAACCCCGCATCAGAAGGCACTCTCCTTGTCAGACATCGTCCGGCAGAGGTACTGGCTCTCGTTTGGGCTTCTCCAGTCGAATGTAGTAGTGTCCAAGTCTCTCGAGACAACTGCCCCCACAGTGTCTAGGATGCCGATGCATGTTGCTGAGGGGCCGATCTGGCCCGGGAAGTATCACTGCATGACTGAGAGCGATGTCTAGACCTGGAGCGATTGTCCCTTTTAGGCATTTGCTTCGGTGGCCTCCGGGTCACTTCACCAGACGAGGAGTCCGACTCCTATCTGGGTGGCGTATGGGGACGGACCTTCACCGTCTTGTCTGTCCATCGAAAGATCTGCTCCGGCGAGTCAAAGAAGTGGGTGCGGGACTGATAGACAACCCGTAATCTGTCCGGGTACAGCAAGGCATACGAAAGCTTGAGATCCTGAAGACGGGCCTTGGCTGCCAGAAATTCTCTGCTGTTGGACCAGCTTTGTGAGGTTGGGAAAAATCAGGATACAGGCGTTATCATATAGCAAAGGTTCTTTGGCCCTCTCCTGTTTCAGAATAACGTCCCGATCATGGTAGTTTAATAACTTAGCTATGACCGGCCTTGGCTGCGCCCTGGGCGGAGGCTTCTGCATTAGGGCCCTGTGAGCAGTCTCACTACGAAACACCGAGACAGGGACTCTGGGGGGAGCCAATTCTCCAGCCACTGAGCAAGGACCGTTCCATGTCTCCCCCTTTGTAGCCCTCTGGGAAGCCAACAAAGCGGAGGTTGTCACGTCTGGTCCGGCCCTCAGCATCCGTCACCCGCGCCGCCAAGCCACGTTGGGAGCGGTCTCCAATGAGGCAACCTTTTTTTGTAGAGTGTTGACTACATCTTCCACCCCAGATATCCTAGTCTCAGCCTCAGTAATGCGCCCAAACGGCATTGCGCAGATCTTGTCAGAGCAGCATGACGTCAGAGCCAACCGCTCCAATTTTAACATCTAGGACATCCCTAGATTGTGTTATGGCCGCCATAAGTGCAGCATTATCTGGCATGCCTCTGTGTGCTCCTCCAGGCTCAGTTGTGGAGGCCCCAGGGCCAGTGAACTTGTCCAGCGTGCTCTGTTTGGCAGAGCCCCCTCCTGTTTTATCTTTCATTATAGTGGCTTCCGAGCCGCTCCGCTCCCAGGATAGCCCTACTCCAGTGCACTGTACAACTCAGCCCAGACAACGCAGCCCCCAAAATGGAGGATAGTGAGGAGGCTCACTCAAGTATGTGGAGCGGTCCGCTTTTGCACAATCAGCCAAGGAGTGTACGGGCCGGACGAGGACCACCCCGCCCACAAGTCGCACCAAGCACTAGCTCGTACCTCACCGCATGCAAGTGCATGTCCCCCCTTCCCCTCCCAATTCCCTAAGGGCTCCCAACACCAGCGACTCCCGTATGGCCACCTCCATCAGCAGACACAAGCCGGCCACCAACTTTCACCACATACCTGGCCTTCCGACTCTAGCTGCTGCGTCACTCCTTGAGTTGTACCGCAAGGTTACAGTGCACAGAATTAACAAAGTCGAAGGGGCAAGGTCACTAAGTTCGTATCCTTCAAGATTCCCTTACCGCAAAGGCAGTCCTTCTATTGTGCGTGGCGCAGGAAAAAGACTAGGAGAACAAGGCACCCCACAAGTCCTACCACCCATAGGGCTTTAATATGCAGACCAGGGCCTCCCAAACTCTCGCTCAAAGCCACAGCAGTATATATGCGCTGCCCGCGCGACCCGACCGGCGCCCGACCTGGCCGCCGAATGCGGGACCGCCAACCAGGGTTGGGGTGTGGGGAGGTGGGGAGGGGGGGAGAGGAGAATCCAAGGATGTTCTTGTGAGAAGTTGGCCTGGTATATGATGCTCACTAGTTCTAGTGATCACCTTGTACCATGCCAAGCAACCCTTATGATGATTGGTTGTAAGTCAACCTTATAGACCAGCTATCCTAGTAGCGTGGACAAAGCAGTCTTAGGCTAAATTCTGTACAGGCATGTGAAGCAAGCTGTTTTACCATACACAATCCCCTTGAATACCAAATGAAAGGACACCACACAGATATATATTGAAAATATATATATATTTATTTACTATAAAATCCTCTATACTCTTTATGAGCACAGAAGCAAATGCGTTAAAACAAAACACAGTTTAAATATACAAAAGTTGCACAATATGGATGAGCCCTAGGGGCCACCTAAACCATATACTAAAATAGTGGTACAAGAACCACCTAGCTGAAAGGAAGTAGGCCTAGGGCCTGGGGAATCGCTGGAGCTGTTCGGGACTAACAGTGAAGAAGTTGGGAAAGGCCCGCGGGACTCTGGTGCAGTGCGCAAAGTGCACGCATATACCAATGTAATGTCAATGGTGCGTAAAAGTTACAAAGTTAGTGTTTAAGGAACCTTCCGGCTGACCTAGAAGGACAAAACTTTAGACCTAGGCACTAGAGGTGTATATCAGTCTAAGAACACCAGCGTTGCTGAGTTACCTCACCCACAGGAAGCGGGTGCACAGGTGCGAAGTAGTGTCGGGTTTCGTCACGTAGGTCGATGGTGCTTGGAGCTGAAGATGCTGCAGGCGTCGAGATGAGAAGAATTCCGGTGGATCCAAGGGTGGATCTGAAGTGGTGAAGACCTGCAAGCAGAGGGGACAATGTTCAAAGTCACTAGCCAGTGACTACCGTGGAACCAGGATGGAACCAGGCGATGTCGGGTGCAAACAGGCGATGAGGTGCAGCTTGTCTCCTCAGCCACGTGGACACGAAGAGGTCGAGGACGTCCAGGAGTCGATCACGAGCTGTCCCACGAAGGCTCTAGCTAATGGCGGTGTCGGCAACTTGATTGGAGCAAACAGGTCATGGCTAATGCAAGCCACGCTGGAAGTGGAAAAAGCTTATCACTCGGACCAGCAAGGTCAGAGCGGGTGCTCCTTTTTACAGGAGCGAGGGTAAGTCTGGAGCAACCAGACCCGCAGTGTGAATTGTAGGTTTCGTCGCCAAGATGGCCGCTGACCACGTGGCAAGTGGCCGGGATGGCACGTCGAGTGGCACGATGCAAAAGGGCCCCACGCAGATCGTGGAGATGCTGGGGGGCTGATCTTCGGTGCAAGGGCTGCTCGGTTGTGGGACTTCTGAAAAACCCAAAGCACAGCGTCGAGGGTGCTGTGCAGTCAGCTTCTTGGGGGTCTTTCGAGATGTCCGGTCCCACGTCTCTCAGTGCCTCCAGGGGTCCCTTCTTTGCAAGGACTGTGGATCGGGCTGTGAAGTCTGGGAGTCTGGGTCTCGTCAGGCTCTGGGCTCGGGCTCCGGCAGGAGGCGGCGGCAAAGCAGACGTCGAGTTGCTGGATGGTGCCTCTGTTCACAGGGTGGCCACTCCTAGGCCCCAAGGGAGATGCTCTTCAGTCTTCTGTGCAGCAGAATGTCGAAGTCCAGTCGTCTTCTTCGTTTCAAGTTGATTCAGGATGATCTGAGGTGCTATGGCACTGCTCCCACTCTTAGTCCCAATCTGAGGGGTGGATCACCTGCTAGGTCCCTCCTCTGGGTGGGACCAGGAAAGGGGGCGGTTACACCCCCTTTCCTTTGTCCAGCTCCACGCCAGGACTGGGGCTGGGAAGCCCCAGGACCGGTTTGGACTGGCTTATGCACGAGGACACCTTGTGTGCCCCGGGCATGTCTGATTCTATTCAGCCCTGTCCTACCCAATACACAAAATCCTGTCTGGGGTGGTGCTCGCACCTCCCAAGGCAGGAAACCCTTTGTCCAAGCCTCCCTCGCTGGAAGAACTCCCAGCAGCAGGAAGTCAGACTTGCGTCTGTGGTGGCAGCATCCATTTTGTGATGCTGAGGCTCTGGTTAACTTTAACCGGGGTTCAGGTTATGTACATGTCGTGTCCCTCTAGAAGGGTGGAATGCTATCCCCGTCGACAGAATTGTCGAGGGGATAGTATTCCAAATCGTATGACACCTTACTCGACATGTTTTGATAAAGCCAAACCAAAGTTAGCATATAACCGCGAGGATTATAATGCACTTAAGAGTATATGGTATGGCAATATCCCGGAACAGCTAAGGGAGTTGTTCCCGACTGCTGCAGACAGGCTCAGCTCATGCTAGAGCACCATCTCACATGTAACCATGCACTCTGCCTCCAGGATTGCAGAGGCCTTCCATAGGAGTGACTTATAGGTCAACATGTGTCCAGTTAAGGTTAGATATAGGGATACTATATCTAAGTAAGAGGTGATTACACCAGCTTACCCCAGCTGGGTGATCAGCCACTTGTGTCAAATATGGAGGCCAGGCCAGGGGTGGCACAAAACATGCTGCAGCCCCTGGTAGGCCTTGGCTACACCTATGCCCTGGGTACCTATGTTACAGGGGCCTATAGGGTGAACCAGTTCCAATTCGTAATGCACCTAGAGTGCATTGGCAGTAATTTAGAGAGAGAACAGCAGGCTGTGGGTCTGATTAGCAGGCCCACAGCCACATTGTCATAAACCAGTGAAGCAAAAGGCAGAAATTTGGGGTGACCATAGGATAGCAGACCCTACTCTCCTATAGTTCTCCTGGCACTCACTGGTAACTTCAGGCAGCTGCGGCTGCCCACGCCTCGCCGGCACCCACAGGACTGTCCCCAGGGCATTACTACACCCCCGGGCGCCGCCGCACACGTGGTTCCAACCGGTCATCCAAGGCCCCCCCCCCACACTTTGCACAATCCACTCTAGGGCCCACAGCAGGAATCTTGAAATCACCGCAGCCTTCAGGATCCCCAATGGTCCACAGAGAGCACGCAATCCAGCAGTCCCCACCCCCAGCTGCGCGACCCAAAATAGCCGCCGATGCAGGCAGGCTCACAAAATCAAGGGAGAGGGACGGAACAATGAGGCAGCCTACCGGGCTGAAGCTAAATGCAGCCACAAATCACCGTGAAGGCCCAGGATCAAAGAGGCCTCTAAGCAAGGCTTTACCCCCGCGGCTCCACCTGGTGTAGGAGCCCTGATCCAAACGATCGCTGCTACACTGTGTTCCTCACCTCGAGGATCCCATACATCCGCACATGGCACCGGAGACCCCTATCCAGGCCGCAGCCACCACCGCATTCACACCGCTATCCATATATGAAACGGGGCTTCAAAGGCAGCCCTTACTCACGCCATACACCATTTGCGGTCAATTTAGCAGATCGGGGAAGCAGGATTCATATAGGATAATTGCTAGGGCTGAGCGGAGCTCACCTAGCACACGTCCGCCATCATGGCTCGCTAGGCCACCCTTGAAGATCTCTTATGATTGATTTACAGCTTTCAGGATTCTGGCCTCAAAATTGTTTTTTGCCATCTTCATTTCTTTGATACTTTAAGGATGCACTGTACCAAGTTTTGGTGTTAGGACAGTATGCCACCCTCTATTGTCTCTCTAAGTGCTCGCACTCTAATTTAATCTCATTAAGGGAATTATTATACTACGAGTTGGATGACTGTTCTATCTTTTCTGGGGCTGGGGCTAGCGTAGTTACTAAGACCAACATCCAGGTCCACCTCACCTGTAAGAGAGGGCTTTTCCTCTTCCGGAGCCCTAGAGGAAGCCTCCGGTTGGACTTTATTAAAGGCTCTTACCCTTCTGGATAAGTAGCCTTTTTGAGATCTAGATCTCCCCACCCTATACTACCAGTTGTGCTCCCCCTTTAGGTGTGACAAACGTCTGGCCAAAGGACCTGGTTCATGGCTAGGCTTTGTGTCAAGACCCGATCGGCTCATAAGAGCTGCAAATGGCCATCAACATCCACAGCTAATTCCCATATGTAACCCACACCAGCTACAGACCGGCTTCAGCTGTGCTCATTGGCAGCCTCCAGTCTCGCTCATACCAACTGTGCATTTGCTTCGGACCACTTTGTGTAGAACCTGGCTAGTGGCATGGCCCTGTGCCTAGCTCCTGCTCCTATCCCCAGTTCCACCCACATCATCTTGCACAGCATTTAGCTACATGTAGTGCATTTTAGGCACAGAGCTGGCCTAGGATCCTTATACATCAAAAATATTTAAAAATTTTAAAAACGTTGAAGTTGTTTGTGACTTCTGCAGTCGGTTGGCACGTTAAGGCCAGACCTGTTATTTTGTTGCAAACTTGAACACTGTCTTAGTTAGCAGCCAATAAATACTTTTATGCTCTAAATTTAACTTTGCCCCTCTTTAGGAATGTGAGCAAAACTTTTCATTCCAAGTGTAAAAATCGCATGGTGTCTGCCAGATTCGGCACACTTTTGTCATATGGTACGAAGGTTAAAAGCATTAAAGAAAAAACCTTTGAACTGTCTCCAACCTTTTGAAGTCCGCAAGATATCTCTAACCTTTTGAAGACCGCTGAAACACAAACATCTCAATTTACTGAATGGATGGCACCAAACCGCCAAAGGCTTTATTCTAAATAAAGCTCTAATATCATGTCAAGCTTGCCGTACTTCAGTTTGGCAGTTTTAGCAAAAGCAGCCAACAAAAATTACTCTTACCCATCCCCTTCCTGCCCTATATGGATTTACTTGAAACTTGGCATGCAGAATAGAAGCCCAGGTGTGCTGATTTATGTGCAAAAATTAAAATCAAACCAAAAAATAACTTTTGTGTTCCGTGAAGCTTAACCTAAGCTACATTGTCACTCACAGCTACTCTGTAAAATATAAAATAGTCCTTGCTCATTGTCTTAATAGAAAGCAATATGCTGTCATTAATTAACCTTAGTCTTGGATTCCCCTGGGACTCTTTACAACGTTGCATACAAAGAGTTTGAAGTTACGTGAGAGTTGTTACTTGCTTGTTTTTTGGTTTGTTTTTTATACCTAAGAAATATGCAGACCTCTCTAAAGTAGCTATTCTGTGGCATTCTTGGATATTATTTAAAATTATTTAAAATTAATTTAAAATTATTCAAAATGTTCTTGTCTTGCTCAGAGCATTGCTGCAATAACCCTGGGAGGCATGCAGAGTCATTTATTGAGTTTATATTGTCAAGTCATCCTTGGCGTCCGTATCAATGATGTGCATTTCGTCTGTATAATATTCGAATATGCCGTTCCTTTACCGTAATGTTACCCATATATGATACAATTGACGCTTGGGCATTTTAGTCAAAGTAATAAAAGCCCATAATGTTATGTTCGAGGCATATGGGCTGCAGATGGTACATTTATGAATAGATCGCCATCTGGTGTTGGGCTCGGATGATTGCACTTGTTTTTCTCTTGGAGAAGTCTTTTGTCGTCACGAGACTGATGACTCCTCCTTTGGTTGCTAGTGCGCATGGGCATCGGCTCCATCCTTAGATTGATTTTTTCCGCCATCGGGTTCGGATGAGGATCGAAGCGCTCCGGATCTACTTCGGGGAAAAAAGTGATATTTCGGCGCGTATTCCCTTTCCAATTCGAAGGTATTGTTATCGAACGCGAGTTCATTTCCATCTCTACGCGTTTCGACATCAACAACAAAGTTACAACTTCTACATCGACGAGACCGGGAGGCCTATCTCGACGTAGTCCAGCCCGGAGTCCATGGAAAGGACTCCATTCAAGAGATGTCCAACGTGTGGTGCTAAGTTCCCACACAAGGTGTGCAATCTCTGCCTATCACCTGAACACGAATCCAGGGACTGTGAAGCCTGCGCAGCATTCTCCTCCAAGTCTACGATTGTGTTCTCTCATATTACATTGTATTGATTTAAGTTGTATTGTGTGATTTATAGATAATTAACACATTGTTTCACCATTTGAGTAGATGATGTATGTTTCATATTTAACATTGTTTATTCCCAGTTTGGGACATTAGTTTCGCACACTGCGGCTAGGATCATGTTCTAGATACTTGCTTTGTTTACAGTTGAGGACGAGGGTGATGTCCCTCCGCAGGGTGCACACAAAGAGCACAAAATGAGTTCAACCCTTAGCGAAGCTAAGGGTTGGTGGCAGCACCCTGCTTTGCTTGCTGAGTCCGTCTGCGCAGCATTTTGAAAGCATTCTGAAAGCCTAAAACGAGCATTTTGAAAGCCTAAAACGAGCGGAGAGCTCACTGTGACCTTGCACTGATCAGACATTAATTTAATTCGTTTTTATTACGTTTTTATTAAGTTTTGTAAAAAGTGTAAAAATTGCATGTGCGCATTTTAAAATGCGTTATTCTGTGTGACTAACGTTTTTTAGTTGTGCAGGTCGCTTCTTGTTGCCTCTCGTGGCACACTCTCCCCGGCCATCAGGGTCTGGAGAGGGGAGTGCGTGGCGCCATCTTGGGTGGGTGTCTCCCGGGAGCCTGGACGCAGTCAGCGTTGTAGTGCTTCCCGAGGGAGAGCATAAGAGGGCCAAGACGACGTGGCTCGTGGCGAAGCTAAGGGTTGGTGGCAGCACCCTGCTTTGCTTGCTGAGTCCGTCTGCGCAGCATTTTGAAAGCATTCTGAAAGCATTCTGAAAGCCTAAAACGAGCATTTTGAAAGCCTAAAACGAGCGGAGAGCTCACTGTGACCTTGCACTGATCAGACATTAATTTAATTCGTTTTTATTACGTTTTTATTACGTTTTGTAAAAAGTGTAAAAATTGCATGTGCGCATTTTAAAATGCGTTATTCTGTGTGACTAACGTTTTTTAGTTGTGCAGGTCGCTTCTTGTTGCCTCTCGTGGCACACTCTCCCCGGCCATCAGGGTCTGGAGAGGGGAGTGCGTGGCGCCATCTTGGGTGGGTGTCTCCCGGGAGCCTGGACGCAGTCAGCGTTCTAGTGCTTCCCGAGGGAGAGCATAAGAGGCAATGTGCCTCCGGGAGCGCAGCGGACGGGCGCAGCGGGCGCGACGGTGGCGCGCCGAAGGTGCGCCTAAGGTAAGCCCGTCTGTGCCCGTCCGTGACCGCACGGGACCAGGGCCATGTCACCCTGCCCGTGTACCCATCCACACATACACCGGCCAGGAACTCTTACACCTTAGACCTCCTGCGCCCCTTAGCCCCTCACTCCCCTGCTACACGCTTAAACGCCTGAGCGATTTAGGCATTTCTCAGGTCACTTTACCTCCTGGACCGATTTACAAACGTAGTATGGCACCTAGTAAACTTCCCATTAGCTCCAATCTACCTCTGCTTCTGTTGGACTGCATTTACCTTAACACTAGATCTTTGGTGAAGCATCAATTGGACATATTTCTGCTACTTACTTCACAGAAACCCGACCTATTACTACTTACGGAGACCTGGCTCACTGAGAATTCGCAGCCTGACATACTGGCCTCACTCCCATCAGACTACTATATACTAGCAGTAAATCGCACCCCAGGTAAAGCTGGAGGGGGAGTGGCGGCCATTATTAATAAAAAACATAACTTTATCAGTCGCCCGTCCCTGCTTCTACCTGGTACTGAAAATCTAGTCATAAAAACTGATACTGAGAAAGGCGCCATAGTCCTGGTTTTACTTTATCGTCCCCCACAATCTATGCCCGCCTTTCCCTCAGGACTCGCCGAACAATTAGCATCTATCACCATGAAATACCCTCACACCATCCTTATTGGAGATTTTAATCTGTGGTTTGACAACTTGGACACTGACACCCAAGCTAGAGAATTGTTTGATTTACTCACTGACATCAATATGACCCAATTCACACAATCTCCCACTCATGAGAAAGGCCATCATCTTGACCAACTATGGTCGCACAATCTCCCACTATCGTCTATCTTGATTCAGCCCTGTATCTGGTCTGATCACCATTTTGTTTACTTCTCCCTTCAAGTAACGAGACAACATCAGACTCCTCCACAGCCTGGAGGGGAAACTCGCAAATGGGGGGCGATAGATCTTCCTGCTTTTCTGGACACTTTGGCCTCTACTCTGCCACCATTCGACAACATGGGAGACGTAGATGATATCTATGAAGTGCTCTTCCTGTGGATCCAAAGTGCTGCCAATATTCATGCCCCTAGTGTAAAATTCTCCCGCTCACGCGATAAAGAGGCTCATAAATGGTTCTCTGCGGACCTCAAACAACTTAAACTAGAGGTCAGGCAAAAAGAGAGAATTTGGCGCAGAAATTATCTTCCACAAGATAAAGAGGTTTACTGCCTGAGCCGACGTCTCTACCAAAAAACCATTCTTAAGAGGAAGACCGACTATTTTTCAGGCATAATTCTGAAATCCCAGAATCAAACTAAAGACATCTTTAGAATAGTGAACGACCTCTGTAACGATGAGCGTACGTCACTACCTATCGCACATTCTCAAGCTTTATGTGATGATTTGAATAACTATTTCATTAATAAAATCATTACAATCAAACAAAGTATACCACTACACCCTGCCAGCAACACCACTGAGGACGCATACATGAATCCAGAGACCTTAGACCACATACCCCCGATTGACCCCAAACAATTGTCGGAACTCCTTCAACGGATCAAATCAGGGTCACCCAATGATATTTGCCCCCCTTCCATCTTTAGAGAATTAGGCCTATCTCTCCCACATGCACTCCTGCCTATTCTCAATGAATCCCTCAGACAAGGCAGAGTCCCCACAGATTTTAAAAAAGCCCTCCTTATACCTTTGGTAAAAAAACAAGGGAAGGATCCTTCGGATCTTACAAATTATCGACCCATCTCCCTGCTGCCCTACCTCTCAAAGGTGCTGGAGGCTCATGTCTCTAAGAGCGTCTCTAATTTCATCGAGACCACCAACTACTTGGAGCCTAATCAAGCGGGGTTCCGCCCAGGTCACTCAACAGAGGCGGTGATCCTGGCGCTTCAAGACAACCTTAGAGCCAATGCGGATGCCGATACACACCAAGCCCTGGTGCTGCTTGACCTCTCGGCTGCGTTCGACACGGTTGACTATGACATCTTGCTCAACCGTGTCGAACAGGCTGGCCTGAGAGGACCAGCGTTGAGCTGGATCACTTCCTTTATCGAGGGCCGGACTCAGGCAATTCAGCTAGGCAGCTTTATAGGCACTAGGCATACATCCACCTGTGGAGTCCCGCAGGGGTCGTCATTGTCCCCCTTATTATTTAATCTTTATCTCCGCCCTCTTCTTCATTCCCTTAAGAAATTTAAAGTCACGGTGTTCAATTATGCGGACGATTTACAGCTATTATTCCAACTGAACATTCCCGATGCTGTGTCCGAATTTCAGAACACCATGAGACACATCCAATGCTGGATGAACGAAAACCATCTAAAACTTAACCCGGGAAAAACGGAACTACTTTTGCCCGGAAATAGTTTTTCCAGCTGGAGTGTCAACTATTGGCCAGCAGACCTGGGCACCCCCCCTGTAAGGTCCACTGCTGTAAAGAGCCTAGGTATCACGCTCCATACGGACCTGTCCTTAAAGACCCAGGTGGGTGCTGTGGTCTCCGCAAGCTTTTTCCAAATGAGAAAAATAAAAAAAATTGCCCACTTACTCACCCAGTCTGCCTTAATCCAGGTTACTATTGCCTTGGTCATGTCCCGTCTGGACTATTCCAACAGCGTCTACCTGGGACTTCCAGTGGGCCTGTCGAAGAGACTTCAACTAGTCCAGAATCAAGCGGCTAGACTCATTTTACAACAGCCAAAATGGTCTTCTATTAAACCTGGACTAGAAATGCTACATTGGCTTCCGATTTCCCAGCGCATAGCCTTTAAGGCTGGCTGTATCACCTTCAGGGCCACACAAGATAAAGGCCCTGCCTTTATTCGCAGTTTGGTCTCTAAATATACCCCCACTAGAAGCCTGCGCTCTGCTCAAAAATCCCTATTGGAGGTGCCTCGCTTTAAAAGGAAGCGTCAGGGTGGCTGCTGCTTTCGCCATCTAGCAGCCTCACTTTGGAACTCCATCCCCTTACCGATTAGGCAAAGTAAGGATTTACTCACCTTTCGTAAGGGACTAAAAACCTGGTTGTTCTCTCAAGCCTACCATTAGCCATTGTTAGCTTAGTGTTATGTTGGACGGATTCTTCACACTTCCTATAGCGCCATGAAGCCCACGGGCGTACGAGCGCTTTATAAATTGATTTTAACATAACATAACATAACATAACTTGAGCTAACATTTGAGTAGTACTTTTACTTTGAGTGCAACACCACATTTTCATTTTCAACTTTCTTAATGTGACATTTTCAGAATTGTAATTTAAAATCTGATCCCACCATAAGTTAGGATTTTAAATTAGAATTCCAAAGACACCAAACATGAACCAGTTTTTTCTTCCCATTTGAAAATTACACTTCGAAAATGTAATTAGTAGGGGTGGGCGGAATTTTTTATTCCACCCGTGGAATTGGAGTAATTTAGTAATTCCGCGTATTAATAATTAATTCCGCTGTTCCGCTGGCTGAATATTAGCACTGAAATGGTGCTTAAAGAGGGCTGAGAGGGAGTTGTCCCTCTATTTTTAAAAACCGCTGCAGATTAAACTTTAATCTGCAGTGTTTTTTAAACAGAGGGTTTGCTCCCTCTTTCATCCCTCTTTATGTACCACTGCAGGGCACATACCTCTTGGTGCCCATACATAAGCATGTAAGGACATTGAGGGGTAGGCCCTGGAGTGGATACCTCCAAGTCCCCTTACATGCTTCCCTCTGGGTGACTTTGCAGTATTGAAAAACAAATTCAAGAGTTTTTCCACTGCTAGGACATATAAAACATAAAAGTACATCTCACACTTTTTCAGTACACTTCTTCAACCTGCCCCCGTGGCTGTCTAGGGATACCTTAGTGATGGCTTGTATTTATTAAAGAGGAGGGTTCGGACTTGGCAAAGGTTTTTTTTTTCCCAGGTCGAAATGGCAGTTTAAAGCTGCACTCATAGGCTCTGCAATGGCAGGCCTGAGTGCTGCAGGCCCACTCGTAGCATTTAATGTACAGGCCCGGGCATATGTAGTGCACTTTAGGGTCGTATAAGTAAATTAAAAAGGCCAATTGGGGAAGAAGTACATCTCATGTTTTAAGGAGTGAGCACATACACGTTAGCACTGGTTAGCAGTAGGGAAGTGTTCAGTCTTAAGGCCAGCAGAAATAGGTCCAGCAAAATGGAGTGGGGTTAAACTGTTTGGGGGATATCAACCTAAGGCTGAGCGGTCTAACTAGTAGGTTTAAGTTGGTTTTGATGACAAGGCAGTACCAAAGGTTATAGGACTGATAGTTTCATTAGAAAAGTTATTCCAAAAGCCATAGTTCTAATCTGTGTTTTAGAAAATTACAAAGACCATAGAGTTGAACTGATTCATTATGAAACACGTGTATTAATGTAATGAAACACAAAACCCAGTAAGCATTTAAGGATTGTTATTGTAATTTGTTAACCCAGACTTATTTTGTTACATGAATTCTCACAGATTACCTTTGTAGGCAACAATCTTGGTGTTGCCTAACCCTCACGCAGAGACCATAGGGTGTGGAAGATTTGGACTGCAAAAGTTCTTGCTAGTCACTTCGGTAGGTCTGACAGTCGATCATACTTGTCTGCGAGTATCTTGAGAAAGAGAAAAAGAAAGCAATTAGATCAGTGAAATAAAATGCTGTCATTCACTGGACAATAGAGCAAATGGGAGCAGCACTCCGCTACCATTCAAGACTACATTCAGCATGGGGCAATGGGTCAGCCACGTCAGACATGGACACCATTGTTCCAAGAGTGACAGCATTTTTCTGATCACATGCACAGCCACCTGAAAATAAGTGCATTTAAGTGCCAGAATTGGCACTGTCAGTTCTTCCATTTCCCATTTCAAGTCTCACCTGAGCCAGCGCATGCGCTGCTTTGACGAGTCTTTTAGTAATGGGTCTTCAGAAATGCTACCACATGCTTTGCTCATGCTTGTGACAGCATACAGCTTGCAGGAGGGCGCCGCTGGGCGCCACAGGCACGAGTCTGTGCTTTGATAAAGAGCAAACAGATGCTGCTTAGTGCGCATGCACTCCCCCATGCCTCCCACTTGTTTTTTCTTCCAGCTTTATATAACACGAGCTCGACCCGAAGGTATCAGAGCGCTTTACATGAGCACCAGTTAGATGCAATACAGATGGGCACATTCATTTTTTAAGCACTTGAAGATTAAGTGATTTGCCCAGAGTCCCAGGATGTGCGAGCCTCCCGCCATATTCTAACCTGGTTCCCGAACTCCAAAATCTGCAACTCTAGGCGTTAAGCCACACCTCCCAATTGCAGTAAAGTGTAAGAATTATCAGATTGTAGTGCTATAAACCGTGATGCTTGGCGTAGCTGAAAATATTGTTGTATTGTGTCCGCACTCCGCAGCTGACACAGCTTGGCTGTCTACTTTAGCTTTGACCGTGTTTATACACTACAGAGGCACATGCGAACTTGACAGCCAATAGCCACGTCCCAAATCAATGGAGCGCACATGGATTGGCTGTGGTGACCCCAGTGCTCCAATCCTATACCGCCATACACTTAGTCCATCCCTCTCTTCCTTAACTACCAGTGTCTGTTCAGCCATCGGAATGGCTGCAAAAGCTCCTATTTGACCCGGAAGTACAGAAACTATGGACACATGTCATCTGTTGAAACATCAATAACGGACTACAGACATTAAGTTGAATGCACTGGTTCTTTGTGAATTAGGAGATGGGTTTCATCTTATGTTCGTTGTTCCGGTAACCCTGCTTGTCACTGTCGACGCTTAATTCATGAAGAAGAATCTAACTCTGGAAGAAAGGCTGAAATCCTTGCAGCTTTCCAATGCAGACCGTCCAGCTTTTCAAGACGCACCAGAAGAAAGGAGCCCCTATCAGTCAATCAATCAGAGCACTTGTAAAGCAGGCTACTTACCCGTGAGGGCCTCACGGCGCTATGGGGAGGGGGGTGGGGGGTAGGGGGCGGGAGTGCTGCTACTGCTCGAACAGCCAGGTCTTGAGTAGTCTTCTGAAGGCCAGTAGGTCTTGGGTCTGCCGTATGTGGGTAGGGAGGGTGTTCCTGGTCTTGGCGGCGAGGTAGGAGAAGGATCTGCCGCCGGAGGTCGTTCGTTGGATGCTGGGGACAGCGGCGAGGGCGAGGCTGGCGGAGCGGAGCTGGCGGGTGAGGGTATAGAAGCTGAGTCTGCTGTTCAGGTTGGCTGGTATAGCGTTATGGAGTGCTTTGTGTGTGTGGGTGAGGAGCTTGAAGGCGATCCTCTTGTCGACGGGGAGCCAGTGTAGGTCTCAGGTGGGGGGGTGGTGTGGCTGCAGCGGGGGACGTTGACGATCAGTCGGGCGGAGGCGTTTTGGATGCGTTGTAGTCGTTGTAGGTGTTTGGCTGGGATTCCTGCGTAGAGTGCATTGCGGTAGTCCAGTCTTGTGCTGACGAGGGCCTGTGTCACCGTTCTTCTTGTTTCGGTCGGGATCCACTTGTAGATCCTGCGGATTATGCGGAGGGTGTTATAGCTGGTGGAGGAGACGGCGTTGACCTGCTTAGACATGGAGAGGAAAGAGTCGATGATGAATCCTAGGTTGCGTGCATGGTCAGTGGGTGTTGGTGCTGTTCCCAGTGTGGTCGGCCACCAGGCGTCATCCCAGGCTGAGGGGGTGGGTCCGAGGATGAGGACCTCCGTCTTGTCCGAGTTCAGCTTCAGACGGTATAAGTTATAAGTATACTTATTTATGTGTTCGTCTCGCACACCTGTTCATACATTACCTCTTAAGACAGAAGAACGTATCTCTTCCAAAGCAGTATAGGCGCCATAGGAGTACTAATATTTGGAATGGAGTAGTTTACTACAAACTAGCTTTTAATTGACAATTATTTCAACTGGTATGATAACGTTTGCAAATTATATCCCAGTCTAAGTCATGTTATTGAAAAGTTAATCTTAGACTGTATTTTCAGTGGCAGATGACCTGAATAGCAGTTGTGATTGATTGAGTGCCACGACTAATTCAAATGCACAATTACAGGGATCAAGGACCGCAGGTTCCTTTTATTAAGTATAGCAGGATAAAATATTCAGTTGTATATTTATTTAGTAGCTTTTATAATTGGTATACCAGAATAAAGGGTGTCTGAGCCCTTTACACGAGAAACAGGTTTGGGTTGAGTCGATTATTGGGTTTTTTTGTTAGGGAAAGTGTCTAACTAGCAGTATATCGTAAGTTTTTGTGCGTTTGGGGTTATGTAAATGGTCGCGTTAAAGAATGCTGTTTTTTTGTAATTTTGCATGGATGAATGGGCGAGTATGTGAACGATGAGTTAGACCAATAACATGGCATGTGAAGAATTCCATATTGCCACCAATATCACTGGCTATCTGGGCACTCACTCAGATATAATTTGAAGCACCCTTGCGCTCATTCACCTAGTAATCCCTAAAATGTACAATTCTTTTCACCATGACTGTGTATTCACTCACTCATTTAGTATAGGCATTCACTCATCCCTAAACCCGCTCACACATCCTTCCATGGACCCGTGATTATAATCTCCGACAAATCAAGCCTCGCGACGACACACATACAATTGTAAATCAGTGTAGAAGCACTAACATCAAAAAGCTATACTTGTTGGCTGGATCTGTATATGATTGTGTGTCTGTCTACATGTGTTATGTGTTTCTGTATCTACATTTATTTTTGGCTGTGTGTTTGCGTGGCAGCGGTCATGTATTTGTGTATGTATGGTTATATGCATGTGGGTGTGTGTCTGTATATGGCCTTGTTGACTCTTGTGTCTGTCTACGTCTGGCTGTGTATGCCTGTGCAATCGGTTTCATTTCGGTGTGACTCTACGGTATATGCATGTCCTGGTTGTGAGATGTAATAAGGGTGCACTTAAACTGCTCTTGTTAACTCCAAGTGATCATATCAAATAATTGCCCATAGGAAATGTCAAAAACAAATGACAGAGGAATTGTGATTTAACAAGCTGTATTCTTTGAGGGAGTTGAGCTGAAAACTATTCTCCATATATACGCATAAATGAGTTCCCTTTGTCCGGTATTTCCCTTGGCTCAAAATGTAGGATTACGACAAGGTTTGCTCATTCACCAAGTGTCATGATGCAAATATAATGTATGTTTGTTCAGAATCATTCTATATACTGATGATTCATTTCATTGTTTGTCCTGAATGTTTTCAGTGAGTAGTTTTTTGTATTAGTCTGATGTATTGTTTGATCTCATTAAAAATTAAATGTTTCTCCACTTTTTATGCATTTTGAATTTTTGATAAAAAATATTTGAATTTCTAAAAGGAATGGTTAAATAAATAATCCATCCAAACAAAAAAAGTAGTTGTTTGAATGTTGCACTTAAGTTTCCTTTTGAGTATTTGATAAATATTATGGCCCTACCTGACCCCTGTCCTCTGGGCCTATCCCCTTCAGTTTTTGTGGTGTTCTGAGAATGGCTTTTTTCTTCAATGGAATTAGGTTGAAATACAATTTTGTTGTCAATTAGATTGTGTATTACTCCAACAAATAGACAAGGTATTCTCATTCAAATGAGTCCCATGCAACTGTTTGAATAATCCTTATTGACCCCTGTTCCGTGGGCCTCTAGGTGTATCCTTGTTGAGCATGTATTGTTTTGATATGCAGGCACTTGGAATAAACTAGTCATACATTCATTTAAGTGGCAAGAACTGTACGGCAGGTTCTCGGTCCGAGAATAGGTTTCCCTAGATTTGAATTTTTTCAACTTCCTTTGGAGCGTTGCTTTGCTCTTGCTTTTTTTCTCCATCTGGCTTTCTGCCTTTTTTAGCCTAAGAGATTTTGGGGCAACTGCTTTCATGTTCTTGCTCATATTTCCCTGCAGAGTAATAGCCATACTATATTGTGGCTGATCTTGTTTAATAGAACATTTCATAGATCCACGACCTTACTGACTGTTAAAAAGCCCTGCTGGGCCTTTCTTAGTTTTTAATCATTTAAAATTCTTGTAAAGTGTCCTTTGCAGCCAGTTCTGGGCTAGGTTTTCACGAGTATTGCAGAGATTCTTAGGGAATCCTTGAAAAGTCTTTCTTTTGCTCCAACTCTAAACCTGTGGTAGCAAATGTACACCTTTTTCTGCTTGAGTTATGATTCTAAAAAACAGTGAATGTACCACCATTCTACTCTTAACTGTAAACAGGCCTATCACAGTCACCACTCCCAACATTCTGCTTTCCAGCAAGTGGGTACCAATAATTTTGAGAGATTCACCAAACTATTTCCTCTGTGCAGGGTGTTGTGCCAATTCTCCTATTTTGTGGATAGTCTTAGTCCTTTGTCTCATAGACTGTTTACAATGTGTGATTGTTGGTACTTCCTATCTGCTAACCCTAGATTGCAGTTTGCCTGTCTGCAGAGCATACAGTGTTATTTCATAGTGCCAAACCGTACTTTCTGAATAAATGTAATCATCTACAAAAAGTGTCTGTCAAATAAGGACCGCATAGCCAATAGGGCTCTCCTTTGTGACCTTATAAGTGTTTAGTTATCCAGCACAATTTCCTTGGTGCAACAACATCAAGTGTGGCATGGCTAAACACTTATAAGGTCCCAAAGGCGAGACCTATTGGCTACGCCAATGCTTGTTACACTTTATTTCTTTCCATCTCACCTTTATATGTTCATTATTGTCAAGCATATTACAGCTCCTCAGTCAGAGGTAACAGGCTGATTTTTCATTTCATCTGCACTGTTCTTCCTGCAAGGTCACACCCTAGAGATCAGGCCACTTTCATGGAATGGTGTTGTCCATAGTTTATCTGTTTTGCCATTACATGTGGCAGCCAAACTGGTACTTCAAAACGCCATGTACAACACCATTGCAAGCCAGCCCCCTGCTGCATGTTTAATTGTGTTACTGCAGCCGTACGTCTGCCATGTTTAGAGGGAGCAAGTTCTCTTTTTCTACTCTGTTGCATATATAGTTGAGTTTATTTGTGAGTTTACTGTGCTTGTGTAAGTGGATGAACGCATGAATGAGTCAGTGAGTGAATGAATGAACACGAGTGCCAAAGTGCATGTATGATGATTTTTGAATGCCGAAACACATCATTCACTGAGGAGGCACTTTCAATTAAAGCCCGGCATATTAGCATTGCCAATGCTTGTTTTCACACTGGCACTGCTCTGGTTTACCCTACAGCAATTCTAATGGAGCGCCTCACTCCCCTTCAGGGAATCTGCGTACCCATCGTTCTTGTTAACTTAGTGTGGTTCCTACTTTGACTTTGTAGTTAGGCATTCCCTGCAAAATCTTTTCTCTTCCCACACGTTTCATTTTTGATTTTTTTGAATAAATGCAGCAGGCCTTTCACTGTCAGTAGTACAGCCATCTCTACCACTTTGATTATAATTTGCTGTTGTAATAGTCATGATCACACCATGATACTTAAGAGTGACTTGGAGAAATGAGCAGAGACTTAAACTGCCCCAGACTAACTAGTATGGCAACATTGACTTGTGCAGATACAACCAGCATGCTTCCTTGTAGAAACTGTCGTCTGTGTTGGGCCAGCTGTTGTACGAGTGAAAAGTTCTGGTCTGAGCTTTTCTTGTAGTGCTTTTCTCAAACTGAGATGCACCCTAATTCTGGACTGTCATATGATGGAGCTCGATATTCGTGCTCCGTATAGTTTGTTTAGGTCCTAGTGGTGTAGTTCCGTATACCGTTCTCCCTCCTGAAACTGGCTGCTTTTTGATCCTTCCCGCTTTGCCTGCCCTCTTAAGTTCCTAAATATGTATGAGTGCAGAGACTGGTGGATGAACGCATTTGTAGCTCTGGGTGGGGTTCACGGAGTTCCGCTATGCGGAACTCTGTGAAGTGCACAAAAAACTCTGCCGAGCTCCGCTAGCGGCGAAGTTTCTTTAGATAAATGAAGGTTCGAGGCATGTGGGCTGCTGAATTCATATCTGTGCATAGTCCGCCACCTAGTGTTGGGTCCGGATGATTGCACATTGTTGTCCTGGAAGAGTCTTCGAAGTATCACGAGATAGGTGGCTCCTCCCCTGGACTACAGTGCGCATGGGCATCGCCTCCATCCCCAGATTGTTTTTTTCCGCCATCGGGTTCGGATGTGTTTTCGGTTCCCTCTATCGGAACCGATAGTTGTTCTACTTTTACTCGAGACCAAAAGGTCTTTAGGCTGGGCGTCGGTATAGTTGCGTTCGGGTTTCTTACTGACTCTCAGCTCCGATCTCCTACTGCCCCTCCACGTGCTTTCGACGCGGACGGGCCTACACTACACACTTTGCTATGGAGCGGACGCCATTCAAGAAGTGTCCGCTGTGTCACTCTAAATATTCGCACCTTGACGTGCACCCCGTGTGCAATACATGCTTGTCACCGGATCACCGTGAGGACACTTGCATGGCGTGTTCGAAATTTAGGAGTAAGAAAACTTTAAAGATTCGCCGGGCTAATCGGCTCCAGGCTCAATTGTCGGCTTCGGCACCCCCACCTGATGACATCTTCCAGGAATCGGTTGAGGGAGAAGACGACGTACAAGAGTCGGACTCTGGCCCCGCGTCCGAAGAAGAGACCGGCGACGCGGGTGATGAGGCCTACGACGAAGTCTCCGACGAGGTAGGGGACGACGACCGGGCTTGTCCCACAATAGGTGATAGCTCGGAGGAAGAGCATCCCCAACAAGACTCCGGGGTTACTCCCCGTTATACGGCCCAGGTCGAGGGATCGCCTTCGGGCCTTACCCAAGATCTAACAATGAGTCCTACGTCCCCGCCTCCGGGCCCGGTCACGGACATTTCTAACAAGAAACCGAAAGTGAAGCCAACTGGTCTCGCACCCTCGGATGCGAAACCGAAACCGAAAGTGGCGCTGGTGAAAAAGGTTCTGGAGGCGTCAACTTCCACGAAACCCAAAATGGCCGACTTGAAGAGCCACGCCAAAATGGCTGACCAGAAGAGCCGCGCCAAAATGGCCGACCCGAAGCCCTCTGGGTCGGCGCCGAAGGTGAAGGCATCCGACGCGGCGGCGTCGGCACCGAAAGGGGTCGCGGACCCGAAGACGGCTTCGAAGAAGCGTCACGCCGACAGTGCGCCAGGCCATGGGGCGTCGGCACCGAAGAAGAGGCCTACCGTCGACCAAGCTCTCGAAGACGAAGAGTCGCTCGAGTCGGTTCAGCCCTCGGCATCCCTTACAAAGAAGGTGGGAGAATCCTTAAGGCGGATCCAACAGTCTGTGGTTCCCAGCCAGGACACTGTAGTGCCTAGGCCCACGCCGAAGCCTGCCAAGGAACAAACGCCCATTCGTTTTACCCTTCCTCCCAAGTCGGTGCCGAAGGCCTTCGCGCCTAAGCAGAGCGGACACTCTCAAGAAATATTGACGCCGAAGGCTGCCTTGGTGGTGTCGAAGCTTCGGCTCCAGCCGCTCGCGGTGGAGGAACGTCGTGAGGTGCTCATCGACGCCAACACCGGAAAATTGTCGCTCCTCAAACGGAAGATTACGTCGGAGCCGGCCTTGGAACCTTTTAGGATTCCACTCAAGAACAAAAGGTACTCTGCGGACTCTTCGGCTCTGATGGAACCTCTGTCTCCACAAGCCCTGGAACACTCGCTGGCCCATTCCCCCGTGCCTGATGTGGACGAGGAAGAGGCCGAGTACACCTATCCTGCGTACTCGGATCCGGACGAGGAGCAGGTGCCCTGGACAGCAGGAGGCGACACAGACGACCCGCAGTCGGGGCAGGACACTCAACTTTTCGCCGCAAAGACGTCCCCGACAGAGGACTCGGCGGCATTCAATGCATTGATAGAGAGAGCTGCAGCGAACCATGACGTCGAACTGCACTCAGACCCCGTAGATGCGGACTTTTTAGTCGACACCTTCTCGGTAGCCGAAAAACAAGTCAAGACACTACCGATGCTTAAAGGGGTGCTGAAGCATGCACAGGAGGTATTCAAGGAGCCCACCCGGGCGCGGGTGGTCAATCCTCGCATCGACAGGAAATATAAAGCGGCGCCCACGGATCCCACGTATATTAAGGGACACTTGCCATTGGACTCCCTGGTGGTTTCCAACGCTCGAAAGAGGGCGAATTCGCAGACTACTGGTGACGCTCCTCCCCCGGACAAAGAGTCCAAAATCTTTGAGGCATCAGGCAAACGCATTGCTGCACAGGCAGCAAACATCTGGAGGATCTCTAACACTCAAGCCCTGCTCGCACGTTATGATAGGGCCCATTATGACACATTAGAGGCCATCCTACAACACTTGCCTGACCAATATAAGGAGGCGGGGGAGATGCTCATTCAGGAGGGTAAACTCATTACAAATGCATCCATCAAATGTGCCCTAGATGTGGCAGACACTGCCTCCAGGGCGATCAATACAAGTGTGTTACTTAGACGTCATGCCTGGCTTCGAATTTCAGGGTTCAAACCCGACATACAAACCACAATATTGGGGCAAACAGTGAATCCTGACCATCTGTTCGGCCCTGAGGTGGATGCCTCCCTAGAAAAGATGAAAAAAGATACTGAAACTGCCAAATCTATGGGAGCTTTGCAAAGCCAGCAGTTTCGGGGTGGTTCTTTTCGCCGCTCCAATTCAAGAGGCACCTCGAGGGGACAGGCATCCCAATCCACACAATACTACAAGGGTAACACCCAGTCCTCGTATAACAACAACAAGGGCAGGGGTGGCTACAGAGGCAACAATATCAAAGGCAGGGGACGTGGAAACAATGCATCCAGGTCCACCACCACCAACAAGCAGTGACGTCTTGTCACTTCCCCCCGATCACACGACACCTGTCGGGGGGAGACTCCAGCAGTTCCTGCCGGCGTGGAGATCCATCACCACAGACAGGTGGGTGAGGTCTCTTATCCAGTACGGGTACTGTCTAGAACTTACGTCCATTCCACCGGACATACAGCCAAGAAGCCGTGCTATGTCCGACGAGCACTTGACCTTGTTGCAGCAAGAAGTTCAGGTCATGCTGCAAAAAGGGGCAATAGAGCTCGTTCCATTGAGAGAACGGGGAACGGGGGTTTACTCCCTGTATTTTCTGATCCCCAAAAAGGACGGATCACTCAGGCCGATCCTGGACCTCAGGCCCCTGAACCGGTACATCAACTCGGAGCACTTCCATATGCTCACATTGCAGCAGGTGCTTCCCCTGCTTCAACAGGGGGACTTCCTAGCAACGCTGGATCTGAAGGATGCCTATTTTCATATTCCCCTGCATCCTTCCCACAGAAGGTATCTCAGATTCAAGATCTTAGACCAGCATTACCAGTTCAGAGTCCTGCCGTTCGGGGTCACCACGGCACCGAGAGTGTTTACAAAATGCCTAGCGACTGTGGCGGCGCATCTCCGTCGCCAGCACGTCCATGTCTTTCCATACCTAGACGATTGGCTTATTCAGGCAAAGACGGAACAGCAGTGCGTAGACCACGTGTCACGCACCATTCACCTCCTGCACGATCTGGGATTCTCTCTGAACTACCCAAAGTCCCATCTCCAGCCCGCCCACGTGCGACAGTATCTGGGCGCGACAATCAACACTCTGGCAGCCACTGCGCAGCCGAATTCAGTGAGAATCGCCAGTATCCAGGCGCTGATCCAACGATTCAGACCCCAACACTCGCTTCCAGCGAGGGTGTTCATGCAGTTGATAGGCATGATGGCCTCCTGCATCTCCATTGTCCCGCACGCGAGACTACATATGCGTCCGCTTCAGGAGTGCCTTGCACGTCAGTGGACTCAGGCTCATGGGCAACTGACAGACCTAGTGTTGGTGAGCGGTCGGGCGTACAACTCTCTGCATTGGTGGAATCCACAAAACCTTTGCAAGGGCCGACCATTCCAAGAGCCTGTCCCACAGATCATCCTGGCGACGGACGCCTCTCTCCAGGGATGGGGAGCGCATGTACTCCACTACACTGTGCAGGGACTATGGACACTTCAGCAAAGGAAGATGCACATCAATGTGTTGGAACTGATGGCAATCTTCATGGCCTTAAAGGCGTTCAAAGTACATCTGTGCAACAAGGTCGTGTTGATCCGGACGGACAACATGACGGCCATGTACTACATCCAGAAGCAGGGAGGTACACACTCTCCACAGCTGTCTCATCTGGCTCAGAGCATGTGGAAGTGGGCCATTCAGAGGAACATCTTCCTCATGGCAGAGCATCTCCCGGGCAAGGACAATCAAATGGCAGATCTGCTCAGCAGGCACAGCCATCAGATGCACGAGTGGGAGATACATCCATCAGTACTCCAACCGTACTTCCAAAGGTGGGGTCATCCAGAGATAGACCTGTTCGCCACAAAGGAGAACGCAAAATGCCAAAGCTTCGCCGCCAGATTCCCACACCCCCAATCACAGGGCAATGCGATGTGGATGAACTGGTCAGGCAGATTTGCGTACGCTTTTCCCCCAGCACCTCTGATACCGCTGGTGGCACGCAAGCTCAGGCAACACTCGATGACGCTCATCCTGGTTGCTCCAACGTGGGCTCGCCAACCATGGTACACCACGTTTCTGGAACTCTCCGTGGTACCGCATCAGAGGCTTCATCTCACTCCCAGCCTTCTGACGCAGAGCCATGGCGACATTCAGCACCCAGAACCGCAACAGCTCAACCTGGCGATCTGGCTCCTGAAGTCCTAGAGTTTGGCTACCTCAATCTTCCTCCCGATTGCATGGACATCATTCGGGAGGCAAGGAAGCCCACTACTAGAGCTTGTTATGCAGCTAAATGGAAGAGGTTTGTCATCTACTGTGTGGACCACAGCATTGACCCGCTAGATGCTTCCATTCAGAACATCATATGTTACCTCTTTCACCTGTATCGATGTAATCTAGCGTACTCTTCCATCCGCATTCACCTGTCTGCCATGGCAGCATACCTCCAGAATAGGCAGCACCTGTCACTCTTTAAGGTCCCTGCTATCAAGGCCTTTCTGGAAGGACTCAAAAGGGTCATTCCACCAAGGACCCCACCAGCTCCAGAATGGAACCTCAATGTGGTTCTTACAAGGCTGATGGGTCCTCCCTTTGAGCCACTGCACTCTTGTGAGCTCCAGTTTTTGACTTGGAAGGTTGCGTTCTTAGTAGCAATTACATCGCTACGGAGGGTGAGCGAGCTGCAGGCGCTCACCATCCAAGAACCTTTCTTCCAAATTCATGCTAACAGGGTGGTGCTCCGCACTAACCCAAAATTCTTACCCAAAGTAGTCTCACAGTTCCACATGAACCAAACAATTGAATTGCCGGTGTTTTTCCAAAACCCAGAGACGCTGGCGGAGCGTATGCTCCACACTCTTGATGTGAAAAGGGCCTTGATGTACTATGTGGACAGGACAAAAGATTTCCGCAAAACCAAACAACTCTTTGTTGCTTTTGCCACACAACACAAGGGAAATGCAATCTCCAAAGCGGGGATTGCTAGATGGATAGTAAAGTGCATTCAGATCTGTTATGATAAAGCTAAGCGCACTCTCACTATCCCACCAAGGGCCCACTCCACTAGGAAGTTGGGGGCCTCTATGGCCTTCCTAGGTAACATTCCCTTAGAAGACATCTGTAGAGCAGCCACATGGTCTACCACACATACCTTCACTAAGCACTACTGTGTAGACGTGCATTCCAGACAGCAGGCAGCTGTTGGTCAGGCTGTTCTAAAAACGCTTTTTCAAACTGCTGCAGCTGGCACGGGCGGCCGCCGTTAATGGAGGGACTGCTATGTATTCTATGCACAGATATGAATTCAGCAGCCACATGCCTCGAACTGCAAATGCTACTTACCAGTATGCATCTGTTCTTGGCATGTAGGGCTGCTGACATTCATATCGCCCACCCTCCTCCCCGGCGCCTGTAGCAGCTGCAGTATTTATTCATATACACATATGCTCATAGCATGGTCATCACTCACTTTCTTCACTCCATCTCTGCCAATGGCTAAAAACAATCTGGGGATGGAGGCGATGCCCATGCGCACTGTAGTCCAGGGGAGGAGCCACCTATCTCGTGATACTTCGAAGACTCTTCCAGGACAACAATGTGCAATCATCCGGACCCAACACTAGGTGGCGGACTATGCACAGATATGAATGTCAGCAGCCCTACATGCCAAGAACAGATGCATACTGGTAAGTAGCATTTGCATTCGAGGTAATTGTCCGCACCAGGTGCTTATCCCCACTGTCCAGTCATCGCGAATGGCATCATGCACAGCGCAAGCGGGGGCTGCTTTTTTTCTGCCGCTCGAGTAGATTTTTACTCGAGCGGCAGCTTTCTCAACACAAGCGGGCGGTTTCTCATCGTGAGCAGTCACAAGCATACGCGAAGGTTGAGCGGAGGTTGAGTTTCCGCGCTGGCCAACTTGACGTTCACGAACGCGAGCGAGGGAAAAAACTCCGCTCCACAATGCGAAACTGAGTTTTTCGGAATTCCACGAGCTGCTCGTAACGCAGTGTGCGGAAAACACAGCGAGCGGAGTGCACTGCCCAGCGTAAGACATTTGTTCAGATAATGAGTATTTTCTGCCTATGTTGCATTCAGACTTCTTTCTACTAACCAGCAATGCAGTTATTTAAAAAAATTTATGAGTTTGTAGTTATTTTCCTTTTTTTTTTTTTACCTTTTATGAACTTTACCTCTTAAATTAAAGGGGATGCATTTTGTGGTCGTTTGTAATTTTGGACCGATGAACATACTAAGATAACCGGTACCTGAAAACTATTTGGCCACATGCTTTCTTTGACTACACATCAGCTTGTGAAATGTCACAATATGATCTAATCCACCACTGGAAACACAAGCATTCTGATTGAATAACTTGGTAGATTGACAGCTAAACTCTCATTTTTTGTTGTCGTTAGTTACCCACGCTATTACACTTTAGAAAAATTATTTTATTTTATAACTTTGTGGCTGATTGATAGTTTCTCTAATAGTGGTTGTAGCCTTCTTTGTTTCTCAGCATTAACCTGGGTATTGTAAAAATAAATTCTTCAACACTTCTCTTTTGTCTCCACAGGGGACACTACACAGAAGATGAAAGCTGCTCGGAATCCTACGCCTGCAGAATTGGATGCCTATGCTAAGAAGGTTGCCAACAATCCACTGACAATAAAAATCTTCCCAAATAGCGTGAAGGTACCCCAGCGCAAGCACATTCGTCGTACTGTCAACGGGCTGGATACTTCGGGGCAGCGGTATAGTCCGTATCCTGCGCAGGCCAGCGCCAAGACTGGCCTGCTAGCGATAGTTAAGCCTCCTGCCAAAGCTGTTCTGAAGGACTTTGAAGGAGCGCGTACCCATCTGCTCCCGGAAGTGATGATGAATCCCCCGTCCTCTCCCTACGCCGCACCCAGCACTTTAAGTCACACGCAGGGCCTGTCCCGCCCGCAGTCTTTGCAGCATGCACAAGCGCTGCAGCATGCTCACAGTATGCAGCAACAGACTATGGCTCGTCCACAGAGTGTGCCACAGGTGTTACAACACCCTCCTCAAAGCATGCAACAGACACTGCAGCACCATCCAAGCATGCAACAGGCATTGCAGCAACAGTCTCAAGGTATGCAACAAACACTGCAGCACTCGCAGGGCCTACAACAGACTCTACAACAGCACCCTTCAGGTATGCAACAGGCCCTGCAGCGTCATCGGGGTATGCAGCAAGCCCTGCAGCAGGCTCAGCAGCAGGCTGAACAGCAGGCTCGGCAGCATGCCCAGAATATGTCACGCGCCCAGAGCATACCACAGCCTCTGCAACGGCCTCAGAGTATTCCTCAAAGCATGCAGCATCCTCAAGGTATATCACAACAGACTCTTCAGCACCATCAGAGTATCCAGCAGCAGCAGAGTTTACCACATTCTCAGAGCATGGCGCAGTCTCAGACGATGCGGCAGGCTCAGAGTATGTCACAGGCGCAGCACTCTCAGAGTCTAGGGCAGCCGCAGGCCCTGCAGCACCCTCAGAGCATGGCACAACCCCAGGTGCGGACACAGCACCCTCAGAGCATGGCACAACCGCAACCACTGCAGGCAGCTTCGAGCTTGCCCCATGAGACTCTGCAGCACCCTGCCAATCCTCTTCTGCAGACTGGCTTGCATGGCGGCAGAAAGATGCCGGATGCGGATGCCCCACCTAATGTGACCGTGTCTACCTCAACCATTCCTCTCTCTATGCTGCAGCAGAACCGGCCCCCGGACCTGACCAGTATCGTCCAGCAGATAAACCAGTTCTGTCAGGCCCGGGCTGGGCTCGGCACTACCTCGGTGTGTGAGGGACAGATTGCAAATCCCAGCCCTATCAGTCGTAACCTGCTTATCAATGCAAGTACCAGGGTCTCTGCTCACAACCTGCCTATATCTGCTTGCATAGGAGGCCCTGCTGACCATGCTGCTGCTATTTCTGCTGCTTCTGGTAACGTTCCCCTGGTGAATATCAGGATGCCGGCATCATACCCCAGTGATCTAAAACCTCTTGCATGGAACCAGCACCAGCTTGCACAACTGCAGCAGATGTGTGGAGAAGCTGGTAAACACCCTCAAAGAGAGATGACAGTGCAGGGATTTCCAATCAAAACAGCAGCCTACCCTCAAGAACTGTGCATGGGCCAGTCGTTCAACTTGAAGCCCCCTATAGAAAAGCCTACCCCTTCTCCCCCTGTGAACGGCTTGCCTGGGTCCCTGCCGTACCCCAATGGGCACTATTTCCAGCCCATGTGGAATAATATCCTGCCCACACCGAATAGCGACAGCTCTGGTTCTCAGGAGCTGGCCATCCCTTTCCATGGAGGGCAGCCAGCAGCAGCACCCTTGGACTGTGCGATGGGGTCTCATTACAGGGCTGGAGCGGGTTCCTCTGGCCAGAACAGCATCATGCAGACCATGGATTGCCTCGGTGGGGAATTTCAGCAATCCTGTTTTAGAGATCAGAGCATGGCCACACTTGGGAAGGTCCAGCGGCCTGCTACAGGCCACGCCCAAGAGCCCACTGATAGTCATAACCTTCATCTTCAACACCCTGGGTATAGATAGGTGAACTCCACCATTACCAATGAAATTATAGGTTTTAGTCTTAATTTGAACTCCTAGCAAGGCTTTTTTATTTTGTGTTTTTCTTTTTTTTTTACTTGCAAACTTGATGTGATCATTAGCATGCTGCACGATATTATGAATCCATCTTGTAGCTGGTGTCATGGTCATTGCTTACATATCTTAAATGCTTCTTAAGTATTAGAAGTGTTGAGTTAAGTATTAACATTATCTCCAGCTCAGACTGCGACAAATCCCCTCAATGGCAGATTGTCTTCTCCCTTAACACACACACATGAATTGCTAGTTAAACCATCATAGCTAGTGCTTAGCCTCATCTCCACACAATAGTTGATACACGAGCCCTCGCGAGTCATAGACCCTCACGAGTTGCCTAACCTCACACCTTCACTAACTCTCCTCACACCTCAGTCCCAGTTTTCAGTCCTTACTCCCCAGAAACAGTCTTCGATCCTCACCCAGCATGCCCATTTATTGATCCTCACACCCCAGGCCCAGTTATTGATCCTGTGACACCCCCCTTTCAGCTTTTAATCTGTGCACTCTTCACATTTGCTGTGCTGATCCTCACGTCCTCCCCTTATATGCTTTTTTGTGAGATCTTCACACACACTTTTTCCAGCACTCCCATTTCTGCTTGAGTTTGTGCCAGTATCCCCCTTGCTACCTGATCTCGTTTATTCTACCCACCTGGCAAGAACAAGTTATTTTTTCATGTGAATTAATACTTGTCCACTCTAAAATAATGCTATAGCGCATCGAAGGGAATCGAGCAGGAGAACTGTTAGTCAACTTAACGATGTAGCTGAAGGCCACAGAACTAGCTAGCTAAATGGGTTGTTGCGACCCCCACGATATTCATATTGAGGTTGAAGAACTAGTTTGCGACTGCTAAGTTGTGAATGTGGGATGTAGAATGGATTATATACCCACATTGTATGAACAACACTGTTTGGTGGACTGCAGACGTGGCTCAGTATGAACTCCACATTCTTATGTTGACTGCAGGACTGGTTGGGTGTGATCTTTACAGTTAGACTACATGTGTGGCATTAGTTGTGAGGTCACCTGTGTGGATGTAGACTGCACAACTAGCTAGTTGTGATTTCTACAATGTAGACGAAGGTTACCGAACTGGTTGGTTTTGAGTTTCAGGATGTGCGGATTAAAGAACTGCCTAGGTATCAGCTCCACCATGTGGATGCTAACTGCACAACTAGGTGGCTGATTGGCTTTTAGTTCCAAAATGTTGCTAATGGCTGCAGAAATGAGTCAGTGTAAACTCCACAATGTTAATGCAGGTTTCTGAAAGTGTAGATGTGTGAGTAAACTCTATGATGTGGCTGCAGAACTGGTTGTTTGGGATTAGCCTTTTGTGGCTGCAAACTGGAGAACTACTCAGGTGGAATCTAGTCATTGTAAGCATGAGCTTCAGATTGTTTGAGAGCGCCTCCCTGGGAGGGGAAGGGGGGATTATCTAGACTTCAAAGAGTAAGATTGAGAACCCACTGTTTTTCTGGTTCACTAGTCATAAACTGTTGATTCCCCGTATATCCCGAACACTACAGAGAAAATGAGTAGACCTGTATCTGCAGATTTGTGCCTGGGATCAGTGGTAATTGCTTAAAACACACGCTTATGGCAGTGATTAAAGACATGTCTCTTGAGGTTGCACATTGCAGGACGTGGAAGCTAAATATTCTTACCTAACGAGTTATCTCCATTGTTGGCTGTTTTCACACTTCCGAAGTCTTGCTTGAACACCTCTTCCACGCTTATCTGCACAGTGTGCAAGTATCTCCCAAATTCACTGGTTAGATTTTAGCACACGGCTTTCGAATTTTGCTCAATTTTGAGTGACATAAATTGCAGGGAAATGTCATCATACGACAGCCTTGTTGCAACTTCCTATGAATTTGTTGGTGCTGCTTGCACTTGACAATTTCTTTTATTGCACCCAAACGCATTTTATAGCACTATGGTGGAGGACGCCGATTTTATTGTAGCAGATGCAAACCATGTATCTATGATCCTTCGCACAATCCCACTGTACTCCAATCCTCTCTTGGCTTGAAGATAATTACCTGGCTACATTTGTTCAGCCATCCGATCCGGACTCTCTTAGGACACATTTAAGCTTCTCAGAGGCATGCTGCTGTTGGAGCTCTCTTTGCCTTGCATGCCAGTGTAGAGCTACAAGTAGCCCACATTTCATGCTTTGCTCAGGCATTGCTAGGGCAGAACGGTCTCATCTGTCCTGCAAATGTCTCTCCGGGTTGCGTGGTTCCTTCCATCACATCTGCTTGGCTGGAATGGATTGCTTATTGCGAGAACTAATGATCACGCCAAAGTTTGAAGTATTAAAACAAAAAACATTCGTTCTTAAATGTACACTGGCTAAAAACTATTGCTATACTACTGTAACTCTAAGTGTAATTCTTCTGTGTGAATGGTGCCTGTTAGTCTGGGCATCAGTAGCGATGTGTATGAGTGCATCCACAGCATCAGCAGGTCATTGGCATCCCTCACTGTCCTCGAATATGAAGCTAGCCGATCACAAAGCCTTAAATATAGTCGAAGTACCTGTGGCTCTCCTTGTCAACATCATGGAAAGTTCCCCGAGTTGTAACTCCCTTCTCCTCTGAACAATACTAAGTATCATTTTAGCCCTGAATGGGAATGTGGAAGGAGCAACCAATGTACCTATCCAGTTGGCATCCGAAACCAAGACACCACGACTGGGCCAGTGCTGTGCAAAATCTCCCTCCTACCGGCCCCGGACCTTATCGTACAGACCTCATTGTCTCTCCATCCAAGACTGTTCCTCCCATGTTTTTGCCTTTCTGTTGAAGTTCGCTGGCCTTATCAGTGAGATGGGTCTGTGCAGCAGAGCCACGTGGGCAGCATCTGGTCCAGAATAGTTAAGGTGCTGCCCATTCGCTCTGTGCCACCATTCCCCACCCCCGCAGTTCGTGCTTCCCTCCTCTGTTGCTGGGCGTGAGCTGTCAGCACCCTCGATGGGGTATCTCCAGGCAGCCATTTCAGCGTATTACGGCCTTTTTGTTTAACATGGATGACTATTAGAAACTGTTGATGTACAACTTAAAGTTGACCCTCCTCCCAATGAATATGAAATAGAGGTTCCTCCTGCCTTTTTCAACCCACTCTCAGAAGCTATTTTAAATTGAACACTAATTTTTTGTATTAAAATAGAATCTTTAAATGAATTTTAATATTTCCTTTACAACAAGCATGAATAGAAAACCCGCCCTATTTTTAACATCTGATTTTTTTTTTGTCTGTCTTTTTTTTGTTGTTGAAGTGATGTTTAGCTAAATAGATTACTTAAGCAGGGGAGGGGAATATTTTTTTTAATTGAAATGGGTAGTCCCTAAAAGTTTAGCCATCTTTCTGTGTTGGTTACGCATAACGTCATTATTTAATGTATAATTATTGTTTTTAATTGTATTCTACTATGGGGAATTCTCTTTAGGGAGAACCGTAAAGTCGAGGTTGTTCACCTGAGACAGATAACTTGCGTATTGGCTTGTGTTGCCTTATTTAAAAGGAAGAAATATGAAACTGAAAATTTGCCTGACTGTGTAATGCCAAATGATAGCGAACCGATGTTCTAATTTATTGTTCACAATGCTCCTGTCCCTCTGCCATCTGTGAAAACTGGTAAATATACATGGATGAAAGAAGTCTAATATGAAGCTTGTGTCATAAATATTTTCTGACTTGTATACCTCCCTGAAGTCAAGACTTGTCTTCATTCCACATTCTCCTATTACTTTGTCCTCTCTGAACCAGTGGGAGCCCGTTCCAGGACGAGGTCAAATAGTCAGCTATTCTGTTCCCTTGCAGTGTATTCTCTCCACCTGAATACATCTTTTTCGCTGAATAAAGTGTTAGAACTGCCGGTTCCTTATTTGTTCATCAATTGGAGAGATTCTCTGGCATAAAAAGAAGGGGAAAACATTGAATTTTCTTGCCCAGATAATCCTTGCCCCCTATGATAGTTTGGAATGAGGTTTAATGTAGCAATGATGCAGCAGTACTACCTAGATTGATAATCTATCCCTAATTAAAGTCTCCAAATAAAATTAGCTTCAATTCTGTTTTTGTCCAATCTCTCTATATACTTTTTCAGTTTTTTGTTTTTTTAATAAATTGAAAAACGTTTTGTGAAGTCTTCTCCGTTGATGGATCACCATGTTTTGCTTTGAGGACCATTTAACTGTTACAATTTCATGTGCACAGATGCAGAGCGAAACATTCTGCTGGCACTATCAAATCACTTCAGTTTTTTCTTTAAGGGAAGAAATACAGATTAGGTTGAGTTGCCCAAACTGATATTTTGAGGTTTTCTTTAATTTTCTTCAGTTTAAACGTTTTGCAAGCAATATTTTTCATGGTTGAGGAGGGGGAATAATGTTCTAGATAATACTGCTGCTGTAAACTGTGCTCTAGAAGGCACACTTCAAATGCCTAGGGAATTGCTTTTCAGGTTTCGCCTGCACAGCGCATGCGCTGAGCTTATGAGGGGTTTTGTTTACAATAAAGGATTTGAAGCCCGTCCACGCTTACCATTCGTTAGCTTCATTGTCACTCTCCTATGTTGCCCTCTGATTTGTCAGCTCCAGACAAACCCTGTTTTTTTACTTTCTGTGGAACAAGGACAGATTGATTTAACTTGGTGTTAACCCGCTGATCGCGCTGTGATTCATGTATTATTTCTATCACTGTTACCTGGATTCAACTTTTTTATCCCCAACTAGTGCAATACATTTGCTCCCTCAATAGTCCCTCTTGGTCTAAAAAACATTTATTTCTACACAAACCAGTTCTTGCAGAAGCATTGTACATGCATCAAATCAAATGCATCAGATGTTTGCATAGATAAGTGGTCATGTTAATTGGTAACATATTGTTTTGTATTCTAATTGAATTTAGATAGCGCTTGCTATCCCTGATCAGGCTTACCAGCGCAATAGGGCAATTCAGGGCACCTTGGGAAGCTTTCCATACCACACAATGCCACTCCACTCCACACAGTGCCACTCAACTGAACACCACACATTGCCACTGTCACTCTGTGCCACTCTACGCCGCTTTATGCTACGCCACTCTACTCTGCCACTCCAATCTGCCCTACGCGTGCCACTCCGCATCCCTCTTCCACTCCACACCATTCCTCTCCACTGTAAGCCACTCCACCCAACGCAACTTCACTCTGTTCCACTCCACGTCACTCTACTCCACGCCATTCCATTCTACCCCACTATATGCCACTCCACTACACTCAGTGTAACTCAACCCCTCTCCTAAACGCCACTATACTCTACGCAACGCTACTGTACACTCTACTCCATGCTACGCTACTGTACCCAACTCCACTGTAGCCACTCCACACCATGTCATTCTACTCCACACAGTCATTCCACTCCACTCTACACACACTGCACCGCTCTACTCCACTCAGTTCACTCTATGCTGCTCCACTCTACGCCACTTCACTCACTTCATTCTGCTCGACGCAACTTCACTCCATGCCACTCAGCTCTAAGCCACTCTACACCATGTTATTCTACTGTCGCCCCACTCCACTGAGCGCCATGCTACACATTCTGCTCTATGCCACGCCACTCTACTCCACTTGTCCTAGTCTGTGCCACTCTACCACTCTGTGCCACCGCTCTGTCCTACTTAGTGCCACTCCATGCCACACCACTACCTTTTAGCCATGCTGTATAGCTGCCATGGTGCTGTACAACATGGCTAAAAGACGGTGCCCATCTGGACCCTGCCTGAAGCCCAAGGGGCCTTTCTGAGCTGTGCATTGGGCTCCTTCTTGACAGACGTTACGTTGTGCCTGTTGTTACTCCCTGGACCTCTACCACTCTGTCCTGGTCTGTGCAACTCTCCCACTCTGTCCTGGTCTGTGCCACTCTCCCACTCTGTCCTGGTCTGTGCCACTCTCCCACTCTGTCCTGGTCTGTGCCACTCTCCCACTCTGACTTGGTCTGTGCCACTCTACCAGTCTGTCCTGGTCTGTGCCACTCTCCCGCTGTGTCCTGGTCTGTGCCACTCTCCCACTCTGTCCTGGTCTGTGCACTCTCCCACTCTGTCCTGGTCTGTGCCACTCTCCCACTCTGTCCTGGTCTGTGCCACTCTCCCACAATATCCTGGTCTGTGCCACTCTCCCACTCTGTCCTAGTCTGTTCCACTGTTCTACTCTGTGCCACTCTGTGCTATTTTTTGCCACTCTGTCCTACTCTGTGCCACTCTACCACTCTGTGGCAATCTACTCTACCGCTCTGTCCCACTTTGTGTCACTCCACGCCACACCACTACCTTTTAGCCATGCTGTATAGCAGCCATAGTGCTGTACAACATGGCTAAAAGACTGTGCCTATCTGGATCCTGCCTGAAGCCTAAAGTGCCTTTCTGGACTGTGCATCGGGGTCATTCTTGCCAGACGTTAAGTTCTGCCTGATGTAACTCCCTGGGCCTGAAGTCTGTATCACTCAGATTACACATTGGAGCCTTTTCCATTGCTTACTCTTAAGCTATCATATGAAGATGTTAGTGGACTGTGCTTGTGATGTCGTAAAGGGCCTGCTCTTTCCTCTGCTGTAGATTTTCCACAGAGGACCAATTTCTGCAGCCTACGTGGTATTTTAACGTCTCTCTTATGTGGTTCAGTCTGCAATTTCTGTCACTCAGGTTGTGCTCTGAAAATCAGGGAGGGGTCAGTTTCTAGGCTCTTCCTATGAACCCTTTGATAAACCTTCTGTTAGGATTTAACAGAGTCAACTTCCAGGTGGCTTTTATTCTGGAACTTACCGTGGGTGACAACTGGGCCTCTTAACCAGGCGACCTGGGGGAGGGTTCACATGACTTTAAAAAAAATGTGAGCAATCAACAGGTTTTGTGTTGGGTCTCACAATAAGTTCATCTTGATGAGCTCACATCTGTGCTTTCCTCTTTCCCCAACAACTCTTCTTTGTTGAACTATGTTGTCTGTTCCAAATACATTTCCTTCTGAAGTGGGAGACATCACAGGTTTGGGTGAGTGGGCATGGGTTTCTACTGCAGTCCTTAAAGGCCATTGGCTCTAGGATAAAGACGTGTGTGGTGAAGCGGTTTAACCTTTTAACCTTGTATTTCCCTAGTTACCTCTGTTCTTTTGAGGGTCCTGGGTGATGCCAGTGGTCTGGACACGTCCCTTCACACTGGCTTGCTTTCTCCCCCATACCGTGGCTACTGAGGGGGGAGCTTCCTATGATGTGGCGGTGAGGAGGGCAGCCAAGGTCCTCAGCCTTGAGCGCCTTATAGTGGCAGTTAGGACTAACCTGACATAATTGTTTCAGCCTGCACTTCCTCTTTTGAACCCCTTTTGCCGTTCAATGAAGCCCTCACAGATGTCCTCCTGGGCACTTGGTCCAAGCCCATCACAGGGGCTGTTTTGGCTAGGACGATTGCCCGGTGCCTCTGCCCCAGTCCGGGCGATCCAGTGTTTCTGACCCACCACCTCTCCAAGCCTCCTCATAAAAAGGCCTATTCCCTTCTGCTCCCCCACATAGGGAATCCAAGAAGCTGGACCAATTTCAGAAGATGTTCTCTTCTTCTAGTTTGGCATTGCGGTTGGTGATTCCTCTTGGGCCGATTCTCCCGTACTAACTGAGAAACGATCGCGCAGGTGCTGCCTCAGTGCCCGAAGGGGGCCCTGGCTGTTCTCTTTCAAGTAGTTGTAGACAGGAGAGACGCAGCCAAATTCGCCATACAATGTTGACTGGATACCACCGACTCACTGGGTAGAACGATTGCCCCGTCGGGAGCTGTTAGATGCTACGTCTGGTTGAGGACGTCTGGCTTCTTGGGGGAATATCCAGTCTTCTTTGATGGTCATGCCCTTTGATGGCCCTCGCCTTTTTGGCGACAAGGCAGATTCAGCCCTTGAGCACTTCAACGATTCTTGAGCTAAGAGCCAGATTGCGGCAACCTCAGTATGCCTTTCGTGGGTACGGAAGAGGCGCCCAACCACAGCCTGTCCAGCCTAGCCACAGAGTCACGCTAGCTGTCCAACCTCTCCGTGGCTGCGATGTGGAACCCAGTGTCTTCTTGGGTCAGGGAGCTGCCTCTGCCTCCAAACCTTCCTAATCCGACTTTCCAGGCCCATCACCAGCCTGTCAGAGGCAGGATCCGGCTTAACCTCCTGCACTGACAATCCACCACATTGGACAGATGGGTTCTGCAAATAGTCCGAAGGGGCTACTCCCTCCCCTTCGAGACTACAAATCCATCTATGCCGCCTTCTTACGATCGCATGTCGGAGGGTCATTTGACACTTCTCTGCTAGGCAGTATCAGTTCCCTTGACCAAGGCAGCTATAGATAGGGTCCTGTGCCAAAAGTAGGCCGTGTAGGGGCTACTCCCTCCCCTTCGAGACTACAAATCCATCCATGCCGCCTTCTTACGATCGCATGTCGGAGGGTCATTTGACACTTCTCTGCTAGGCAGTATCAGTTCCCTTGACCAAGGCAGCTATAGATAGGGTCCTGTGACAAAAGTAGGCCGTGTTTTATTCGCGCTACTTTCTGGTACCTAAGAAGTAGAAAGGCCTGCGTCCTATCCCAGACCTCTGGGTCCTCAACTTCTTCCTTTGGAAGGAGAAGTTCAAAATGCTCACTTTAGCCCTAGTTCTGTCTGCACTCGATCCAGGAGACTGGATGGTGACTTGGATTGGCCGGATGCTTTCATATCCCCATCCTGCCAATCCACAAACGTGACCTTCAATTCACAGTGGATCACAAGCATTTTCAGTTCACAAAGCTCCGTTTTTGCCTTACCAGTGCCCCTTGGTTGTTCACAAAGGTGATGGCGGTGGTTGCAGCTCATCTACGCACATCAGGGGCTCCAGTCTTCCCCTATCTCAACGACTTGCTGTTACAGGCGGGCTCACCCAGGCTGTCGTCTCCCACTTCCAGACTGCCAAAGTCGCACCTGACTCCCTATTAGGTGCTCCCTTTCATCGGGGCAGTTCTGGACACAGTGCAGTTTCGGACCTATCCTCCCGAGCAGTGAGTCCGGGATATTCAGGCTATGATACCAATGTTTCAGCCTCTATCCCGGATTTCGTGAGAATGACTCTAAGGCTGCTGCGCCTCATGGCCTCCTGAATCCTGCTACTGTATCATGCCAGATGGCATATGCGGGCTCTGCAGTTGGACATGAAGTTCCAGTGGGTGCAGCATCAGGGGAATCTTTCTAACTACGTCCAGATCTCGGAGAGGACTGCTCACCAACTGCAGTGGTGGCTATTGAACCAAGATTGGTTCAGAGGCAGATCCTCTTCCCCAACCAGATGTAATGGTGTTGACAGATGCGTCACTTCTGGGATGGGGTGGCCACCTGGGAGAGGCAGAGATCAGAGGCGTCTGGTCTCCGTCGGAGTCCGGTCTCCATATCAACCTTTTGGAGCTCCAGGCGATCAGACTGGCACTGAAAGCATTTCTTCCCTCCTGCAAAGGGATAGTGGTGCAGGTGTTCCCCGACAACACCACCGCCATATGGTACTGCAACAAACCAGGCAGGGTGGGGTTGTGGACCCTTTGCCAAGAGGCTCTCTGCCTCTGGACATGGCAGGAACATCAGGGCATAACTCTGGTGGCTCCCTGAAGCTAGGTGGACGAATTCAGCAGTCGGTGCCTAGTCAATCAAGGATGGCTTCTCCATTCGGAGGTGGGGCAAGGTCTCTTAGCGGTGGGGAGAGCCTTGGTTAAAAATGATCGCCTCCTAAAAGAACGCACAATATCAGCAGTATTGTGCTTTGGAGATTTCAAGGTAGCACTTGCTCGATGATTCTTTTTGTCGCGAGTGGAGCTTCAGGCTTCCTGTACGCTTTCCGCCTGTACCACTTCTATCTAGATTTCTCAAGAAGATCAAGCACGATTGGGCCCAAGTCATTCTTGTAGCTCCGGATTGGGCATGAAGAGTCTGGTACCCCTACCTTATGAGCGTGGCAATCGATCCTCCGATCAGACTGCCCCTTCAGGAGAATCTTCTGTCACAGCGGAGGAGGGCTCTTCACCTGAACCTTTCCAGTCGCTACCTCTTTGCGTGGAGATTAAGCGGCGGCAGTTGACAGCTTTTGACCTTCAGCCCGAAGTCTGTGATGTTATCTTGGCAGCCAGGCGTCCCTCCACTAAAATTGTATATGCCTGTAGATGGAACAACTTTGTGGCATGGTGCACAGCCAAGGCTGTTAACCCCTTTCTGCTGTCCTTTTGAACATTCTTTCGCCCGGCAGGGATCGGCCTGGGGCATTCCTAAAGGATATCTTGCGGCTATGTCTGCTTTTTTGCGCTACCAGATCAGCCTTCTTTATTCAAATGTTCTACTTTTAACAGCTTATTTAAGGGCTTTAATCATCTTTTCTTTCTATCTCCTTTCGTAAGTCCCCAATGGGTCTTAAATCCGGTTCTCACTTTTCATGTGCGCTCCTTAAGAGCCTTTTTGTAACTGTCCCCTCTCAAAACTGCCTTCCTTTTTGCCATCACTCTTCTCACAGGTTGAACAGCTGCAGGTTTTATCTTCTAAGCCCCCTGTTCGAGGCATTTGAGCTGCAGATAGTACACTTTGCATAGATCGCCATCTGGTGTTGGGCTCAGATGCTTGCACCAGTTTGTTGTCTTGGTAAAAGTCTTTTGTGGTCATGAAATAGGTGACTCCTCCCTTGGACGATAGTGCGCATGGGCATCGACTCCATCTTCAGATTGTTTTTTTTTTATGCCATTGGGTACGGATGGAACTTCTGCTCTCCGGTTCGGCGCCATATTCTCTAAACCTTTTCAATGCGCAAAACTGACTTAGACTTGACGGTAGTGTTTTCGATCGCGTGATCTTCGACGCGCTCCTCAAATACTCGATTCCGGTCGTTCACGCGGGCTGCTGGGCCTATTGACGCCGTTAAGGCCTACGGCTCATGGAAAGGACGCCATTTAAAAAATGCCCCCAGTGTGGAGCAAAGTTCCCACACAGTGACAACCACAAGGTCTGTAACCTGTGTGTCTCGCCTGAGCACGACGAGAACAATTGCCAGGCCTGCGCCTCCTTTAGATCTAAAAAGACCATCCATGATCGCCGGGTCCGACGATGCATCATGACGCAGGGAGCAGCTTCGGCACCGGTTGACATCTTCGATGAAGGCCTTGATGTTCCAGAAGAGGACTCTGAGGATCTGCAAATCCTGTCCGAAGTAGACGACTCAGACCACCCCATCACTCCAGGTCAACGAGTGAGTACAACTGCCCCTGCCCCCAAGCCCACCTCTAAAAAAAAAAAAAAAAAGGCCCTGGTCAAAACTTCGCCTGCTGGCCCCAATCGCAACCAAAAACAAGCTTCAAAAGCCCCACCCTCGGCTCCAATGACAAGCCTTCCCATAGCTCGGGACCGAGCAAACCGCATATCACTGTCCCACAGGCGCCTTCTGCACCGAAGTACGGAGTGCAACCTAAAAAGACCTCGGCACTGACCACCCCATGCCGAAGCAAAAGGCTTCGGAATCCGAAACATTCGGAACCGAAAAAGATGTTCGAGGCATATGAGCTGCAGATTGTACACTTAGCATTAGATCGCCACCTGGTGTTGGGCTGGGATGATTGCATGTTGTCGTCTTGGAGGAAGTCTTTGTAGTCACGAGATAGGTGACTCCTCCTTTGAACGATAGTGCGCATGGGCATTGGCTCCATCCTTGGATTGTTTTTTTCCGCCACTGGGTTCGGATGCAACTTTTCCGCTCCGGTTCGAAAATTTACTTTTCAACGACTTTGACGCGCAAAACTTTCTAAAAACAAACTTTAACTTCAATATACATAGACTCGACCTCATCACTTTGATTCCGGTGGTCGACGAGGGCCGTCGCGCCTACCCACGTGGTGAGGCCTACACATCATGGAAAGGACACCATTCAAAAGATGCCCCAAGTGTGGAGCAAAATTCCCACACAGTGACCATCACAAGGTGTGTGACCTGTGTTTATCACCGGAACACGACGAGTCGAGCTGCACAGCTTGTGCGTCCTATTGATCCAAGAAGACCATTCATGATCGGAGGGCCCATCGACGCGACATGCAGAGATCAGCTCCGGAACCGGTGGATATCTTTGACGAGGGTTCATGTGTCCCCGAGGAAGATCCAGATGATCTCCAGATCGTATCTGATGCCGATGACTCCATACCATCAGGTCACGCGCGAGTACGACTGCCCCTGCCCCTGCCCCTGCCCCTGCCCCTGCCCCTGCCCCTGCCCTCACCCCTGCCCTCACCCCTGCCCTCACCCCTGCCCTCACCCCTGCCCCTGCCCTCACCCCTTCCCCAGCCCTCACACCTAAACCAAAGGCTAAGGTCAAAACTCCGCCTTCGGGGCCCAGTCGAGACTGAGACATTCCTTCGAAAGCCCCGCCATCGAGCCCGGCTCCGAAGAAAATATTAATGCCTTCCGGTAGCTCCGTTCCTAGCAAAACGCGCGTGCCAATACGACTAGCTTTCTCGGCACCGAAACTCCTAAATACAATACCGCGCCGAAACCAATGAAACCTGTTTCAGACGCTTCTAAGCCGACCAAAACAGCTTCCAGTCCAAAATCTTCAGTGCCGAAACCTACAAAGCCTGCTACCGATGCCTCCAAGCCCTCGAACCAGGCCTCGATGCCGGAAACGATGCCTTTGGTGCCGAAAGCTACGCCAAAGGTCTATACAAAAACTCCTAAGGCTAAAGACAAGCCGAAACCAGGCCCGGAGCAGATAAAATCGGCGCGCCGAAAGCATTTTCTGAAGAAGAGGAGCTTTTTAGACCTGATCCTTTGCAAAAAAGGATATACATAAACTCAGAAACAGGACATGTTTCCACCACACCACGCAGGAAGAGGAAGTCAGATACAGCACCTACATCTCCAGCGCCTGTCAAGGACTCTGCCACATCTCCTAAGCACCCTTCTCCTGTATCTCCCTCTCCTGCTGTCCCTCTAAACATTTCACCTCAAGATTCTCCTCTTCATTCTCTACAACATACACTTCCTCAGGATCCTGATGATGATCAGTATAGCATGGGAGGGAGGGAAAGACCCAGATGACCCTTTTCCCTACCCAACAGGTTCACCAGACTAGAAGTATCCAAACCAACAGGGTATACCAGATATTCCTGACCCACATATATATCCATCTAAACCTTCTCCTCCAGAAGACCATATTGGGTTTGGACACCTGATCAATAGGGCTGCCATCTATCACATTGTCACCATGCATTCAGATGAGGCAGAAGAGGACTTTTTACTAGACTCTTTTGAACATTCCCAAAAATCTGTGCAAATACTGCCAATGATTAAAGGAGTTATTAAACATGGCCCAGAAGTGTTTAAAGATCCTGTTCGGGCTAGAATCATAAACCCAAGGATAGAAAAAAGTACAGAGCAGCTCCTTGGGACCCTGCGTATATTAAGGGACAGCTACCCTTAGACTCCCTAGTAGTTTCAAACGCTAGGAAAAGAGCAAATTTACAAACATCAGGAGGAGCACCACCTCCTGATAAAGAATCCAAAATCATAGATGCTTCAGGGAAAAGAATAGCTTCCCAAGCTAGTAATGCATGGCGCATTGCTAACACACAGGCCCACCTTGCAAGATATGATAAGGCTCACTATGATCAGCTAGAGAAGCTACTACAACATCTACCTGATCATACAAGAGGGTAAGCTTATATGTAACGCCTCCATTAAATGCGCACTAGATGTAGCAGACACTGCATCCAGGGCAATAAACACCAGTGTCCTTCTTAGACGTCACGCGTGGCTAAGCATTCCAGGATTTAAGCAAGTGGTACGGACTACTATCTTAAATCAACCATTCAACCAACACCAGTTGTTTGGTCCAGAAGTAGGCACAGCTCTTGAAAAAATGAAAAAAGACATTGACACAGCCAAGTCTACGGGAGCTTTGCAATCCACCCAAGCAAGAGGCTCCTTTCGTCGCTCCTTTTACAGAGGAGGCGCCAAACAAGCTGGAGCAGACAATTCAGCTTCCTTTAAAACTAATACACAAGCATCCTCTAATAAAGGATACTTTAGAGGGGGCTACAGAGGTAATAACAATAAGAGAAGAGGTTGAGGTAACAACAATCAATCCTCTTCCACCACTAAACAGTGACTTCCTTCTGCTCCCCCGACAACATACCACTTCTGTAATGGGGAGATTAACACAGTTCCTACTGTCTGGAATTCCATCACAACAGACAAGTGGGTAAGACAAATTATCCAGTATGGTTACTGCCTAGAGCTTACAGCTACCCCTCCAAATATTCCACCCAGACAGCGTCCAATGTCCACAGAACATCTTACGCTACTCCAACACGAGGTTCTCTCATTGCTTTAGAAAGATGCAATAGAGCTAGTTCCATTGCAACATCAAGGAAGAGGGGTCTATTCACTCTACTTCTTAATACCCCAAAAGGATGGGACGCTAAGACAAATTCTAGATATACACTCAGATAATTTTCACATGATCACTTTACAATAAGTGCTCCCATTATTGCAGCAAGGCGATTTTCTCACTACACTAGACCTCACAGGAAGTATCTCAGGTTTGTTCTAAAAGGACAACACCATCAATTCAAAGTCCTTCCATTCGGGGTAACAACAGCACCAAGAGTGTTCACAAAGTGCTTAGCAGTAGTAGCAGCACATCTCAGAAGACAACATATCTATGTCTTCCCTTACTTAGATGATTGGCTCATAAAGGCCAAGTCACTCAACCAGTGTGTTCAACACACATCCCACACAATTCAGACACTGCACAACTTGGGGTTTACAATAAACCACACCAAGTCACATCTACAGCCCTCTCATGTACATCAATACCTAGGGGCTACCATAAACACCAATACAGCTCTATCTTATCCCAGTCCAGCCAGGATACAGAGCATTCAAGCCTTACTCAAAAGGTTTCAAAACCAACACTCTCTCCCAGCCAGAGTGTTCATGCAACTAATAGGCATGATGGCATCTTGCATTTTTATTGTACCATATGCAAGACTGCAAATGCGTCCATATAGGAATGTCTAGCACATCAGTGGAATCAGGCACAAGGACAATTGACAGACCTGGTGCTGGTAGACAGCCGCACACATCGCTCTCTGCAGTGGTGGAACACCAACAACTTGTCCAGGGGGCGGCAGTTCCTACATGCCTGTCCCACAAATAGTACTGACAACAGACTCATCCCTGACAGGATGGGGAGCACATCTGCTCCACCACACAACTCAGGGAGGATGGACTGCTCAACAAAAGGTGTTTCACATCAATCATCTTGAGTTGCTAGCGATTTTCCTGGCACTAAAGTCCTTCCAAGTACACATACAGAACAAAGCTGTCTTAATCTGGACGGACAACATGACAGCCATGTACTACATACAGAAACAAGGAGGCACACATTCCCTGCAACTGTCCCATCTCGCACATAACATTTGGAGATGGACCATTCCACAAAAGCTATATCTGCTTGCAGAACACCTTCCAGGAGTTGACAATCAGATAGCCTATCTGTTAAGTCGACAGTCACAACAGATTCACGAATGTGAACTACATCTGCAAGTTCTTCAACCATTCTTTCAAAAGTGGGCTCATCCAGACATAGATCTGTTTGCCACACACGAAAACGCAAAATGCCCAGCCTTCGGCTCCAGGCTTCCACACCCGTTGTCCAAGGGCAATGCGATATGGATGAACTGGTCAGGCAGATTTGCGTACGCGTTTCTGCCAAACCCCACTAATACCACTAGTGGTACGCAAGGTCAGACAACAGTGTCTCAAACTGATTCTGCTAGCTCCCACATGGGCACGCCAACCGTGGTTCACCACACTGCTAGAAGTCTTCCTAGTTCCACACCAAAAACTCTCTCACACCATCGATGTTAACGCAGAACCATGGAGACATTAGGCATCCAGATTCAAATCAACTGAATCTGGCGATCTTACTCCTGAAGTCTTAGTTTGGTTACTTTAACCTGCCACCAGACTGTATGAATATCATTAAAGATGCCAGAAGACCTACTACTAGAGCTTGCTATGCTGCTAAATGGAAAAGATTTGCTATTTACTGCTATAATAATCAAATTGATCCCTTAGATGCTTCCATCCAAAATATTATCTGTTACCTTCTACATTTACAAAGATGTAATCTAGCTTATTCATCGATATGTTTACATCTTGCAACCATTGCCACATATGTGCAAAAAAGACAACCTATGTTGTTGTTTAGAGTACCAGCAATAAAAGCTTTTATGGAAGGATTAAAAAGAATTATTCCTCCTAGGTTACCACCCTCTCCAGTGTGGAACCTAAACATTATTCTTACAAGGCTCATGGGACCCCCTTTTGAACTTTTACACAAATATGAACTACAATTTCTCACATGGAAAACAGCTTTCCTTGTTGCTATTACCTCTTAGAAGAGTTAGTGAAATTCAAGCTTTCAATATACAAGTACCTTTCTTACAAGTACACCGTAACAGAGTGGTTCTAAGAACTAATCCTAAATTACTTCCTAAAGTAATTACTCCTTTTTATATAAACCAATCAGTTGAGTTACACATGTTTTTTCAAAACCTAGACTCGGTAGCAGAAAGAGCTCTACAAACACTAGATGTAAAAGGGCTCTTCTCTATTACATAGATAGGACCAAGTCCTTTTGCAAAACAAAGCAACTATTTGTAGCCTTCTCTTCACCACATAAAGGCAATCCCATTTAAAAATCGGGCATTGCAAGGTGGATTGGTAAATGTATCCAAATATGCTATCCCAAAGCAAAGCGCACATTAACAGTTCCTCATAAAGCGCACTCCACATGCAAACTAGGAGCCTCTATGGCTTTCTTAGGAAACATTCATCTAGAAGACCGTTGCAAGTCAGCAACAAGGTCTACAACACACACCTTCACTAAACACTATTGTGTTACTGTGCAAGCCAAGCAGCTAGCTGCAGTAGGCCAAGCTGTCCTTAAAACAATTTTTCAAACTACTGCAACAGACACAAGTGACCCCCGTTAGGGGAGACACTGCTGCACAATCGATGCGAAGTGTACAATCTGCAGCTCATATGCCTCGAACGGAAAAATGCTACTTACCAGTATGCATCTGTTCTTGGCATGTAGAGCTGCAGAGTTGTACACACCCTCCCGCCTCCCCGGGACCTGTGTCTGTTCCAGTTTTATCTTAACCTCTTGGCTGCTAATGACAAGGGTAACTCGTCATGGACTTTCCATTGATTTCAATGGAAATTATATGAGATTAATAATAATGCCTTAGCAGTAAAGGGGTTAATTAGATATACATTTACATGGACATACTCTCTTCTTTCAACTAACTCTATCATGGCAAAAACCAATCTAACGATGGAGCCGATGCCCATGCGCACTATCGTCCAAAGGAGGAGTCACCTATCTTGTGACTACAAAGACTTCTTCCAAGACGACAACAACATGCAATCATCCGAGCCCAACACCAGGTGGCGATCTAATGCTAAGTGTACAACTCTGCAGCTCGACATGCCAAGAACAGATGCATACTGGTAAGTAGCATTTTCCTTCCGCCTCCACATCAAAGCCGAAGGACCCGAAAACACCCTCCAAGGCTACGGAGCAGAAATCCAAACCTCGATCGGACCCTAAAAAATTGGCGCCGAAAGTACCTACAAAAGAGGAAGAACTTTTTCTACCAGATCCAATCGATCCAAAACAAAAAATACTTCATATAGACCCTAAAACAGGACCTTTGTCAACTGTTCCACACAAACAAAGAAAATTGGACACCCGAGGCATTTCTGCAGTCCCTCTAAAGGACTGTGTTACTTCACCTATGCAGCCCTGTTCTCCTGTTCTTCCTTCTAAGCCTGACTTTCCTCCACACTCTCCTATATTTCCACCAAACTCACCACTACCACCCGGTGATGATGATTTAAGGGATGGGGGACACAACACTGACCCTTTTGATGACCCTGATAATGATACAGACGTACCACAGGATGATTGAAAACATTATGATGACCCAGTAGATCCTCCAGACCTCCCTAATTCTCATGCATAGCCAACAAAGCCCTCTCCCCAGTTGACAATATTGATTTTAACCAGCTTGTAAATAGGGCGGCTCAATACCATGGTGTCTCAATGCATTCAGACCCTGCAGAGGATTTTCTACTAGACACCTTTGAACAGTCACTAATGTCTGTACAAACACTGCCAATGTTAAAAGGTGTCATTAAACATGCCACTGACCTAGTCAAGGACCCTGTTAGGACTAGAATCCTAAATCCAAGGCTTGACAAACAATATAAGCCTACTCCCAGTGACCCTGCCTACATCAAAGGCCAACTCCCTTTACATTCCCAAGTGGTAACTAATGCTAGAAAGCGTGTCAACTCTCAAACCTCCGGTGACGTTCGACCTCCGGACAAGGAGTCTAAATTATTAGATGCTTCTGACAAACGAATAGCTGCACAAGCTACTAATAACTGGTGGATACCCAGTACACAAGCATTACTTGCTAGGTATGATAGGGCTCACTATGACCAACTAGAAACCCTATTGCAACATTTACCTGATCAATGTAAGACCAAGGCTAATGATTTCATTCCGGAGGGGAAATTAATAACTAGTGCATCAATCAAATGTGCCCTTGATGCATCAGACACCGCCTCTAGGGCCATTAACACTGGCGTGTTACTCAGACGACATGCTGGTTACGCATCTCTAGCTCCAAGCAGGAGGTACAAACAACTATCCTCAATCAGCCGTTCAATCATCCACAGCTTTCTGGACCGGCTGTAGAAACTGCGCTTGAGAAAATGAAAAAGGACACAGACTGCTAAATCAATGGGAGCATTACAGTCTCCATCCCCACATGGTTCCTTTCAACGCTCCTTCTATAAGGGAGCATACAAAAACATAAATACAGACACGGCTTCATACAAAATCACCACACAAACATCCCCCAATGGGATATTTTAGAGGTGGATACAGGGTAAACAGCAACAAGGGAAGAGGCCGAGGGAACAACACCCGTACCTCCCCCAGTAATAAGCAGTGACTTCCCTCCACTCCCTCCAGACCATTCCACTCCGGTCAGGGTCAGACTATCACAGTTCCCACCTGTCTGGAGTTCCATCACTACAGACAAGTGGGTAAGACAAAGTATCCAATATGGTTACTGCCTGGAACTTACTACTACTCCACCCAATATACCACTCAAACAGCGCTCAATGTCAGGGGAACATCTAACACTCCTCAAACAAGAGGTTCTTTTACTGCTTCAAAAACATGCCATAGAACCAGTTCCCATACAACATCAAGGAACAGGAGTTTACTCCCTGTATTTCCTAATTCCCCAAAAGGACCAGACCCTAAGACCAATACTAGACCTCAGACCTCTCAACTTCTATATACAGTCAGATCATTTTCATATGATCACTCTTCAGCAGGTTCTTCCCCTGCTTCAACAAGGCGACTTCCTTGTCACACTAGATCTCAAGGACGCCTACTTCCACATTCCCATAAACCCTGCTCACAGAAAATACCTCAGGTTCATAGTGGACAGCCAACACTATCAGTTCAAGGTCCTTCCATTTGGGGTGACCACAGCACCCAGGGTGTTCACAAAGTGTCTTGCAGTAGCAGCACACTTGAAAAGACCGCAAATTCATGTATTTCCATACCTGGATGACTGGCTCATAAAAGCCAACTCATACAACCATTGTGTTCACCACACTTATCAAACAATTCAACTGCTACAAAACTTGGGGTTCACACTAAACTACACCAAGTCACACCTTCATCCCTCCCACATACATCAATATCTAGGAGCCACAATAGACACTTGCAAAGCTATAGCATACCACAATGCTGCAAGGATAGCCAGCATGCAAACTCTCATCAACAGGTTTCAGCCCCAACACACTCCCAGCACGAGTGGATATGCAGCTCATAGGAATGATGGCCTCTTGCAATTTCATTGTACCTCACGCAAGACTTCAGATGCGCCCTTTACAAAAATGTTTAGCACATCAGTGGAACCAGGTTCAAGGACAACTTACCTACCTGGTGTTTGTGGACAGCCGCACACATCGCTCTCTGCAGTTTTGGAACACACAAAACCTGTCCAAAGGGTGGCCGTTCCTAGAGCCGGTTCCACAGATAGTGCTAACAGACGCATCACTCACCAGCTGGGGAGCCCATCTCCTAAACCATACAACTCCGGGCAGGTGGACCACTCAATCACATGCTCTACATCAATCACCTAGAACTACTAGCAATATTTCTAGCCTTACAGTCATTCTAGGTACATCTTCTCCACAGGACTGTCTTAGTCCGGACGGACAATATGACAGCAATGTATTGCATACAAAAGCAAGGAGGAACACATTCTCTGCAGCTCTCTCGCCTAGCGCAAAGCATATGGAGATGGGCCGTACTACAAAACATCTATCTTCTGGCAGAACATCTCCCAGGAATAAGCAATCAGATAGCGGATCTGTTAAGTCGGCAGACTCAACAAAACACAAATGGAAACTTCATCCACAAGTTCTTCAACCTTTCTTCCAAATATGGGGCCAACCAGACATAGATCTGTGCGCCTCACATGCAAACGCAAAATGCCCAACCTTCGCCACCAGGTACCCACACCCGCTGTCCAAGGGCAATGCGATATGGATGAGCTGGTCAGGCCGATTTGCGTACGCTTTTCTGCCACTCCTACTCATTCCACTAGTAGTACGCAAGCTCAAACAGTCTCTCAAAATGATCCTAGTTGCTCCCACATGGGCACGGCAACCATGTTTCACAACACTACTCGAACTATCACTAGCCCCTCAATAAAAATTACGGTTCTCCCCAAAGCTGCTGACTCAGAACCATGGAGAAATAAGACACCCAGATCCAGCGCAACTGAATCTAGCGATCTGGCTCCTGAAGTCTTAGAGTTCAGATACCTGAACCTCCCACCGGACTGTATGAATATTATTAAAGAAGCCAGACACCCCACCACTAGAGCTTGTTATGCAGCCAAATGGAAAAGATTCGTTATTTACTGCAAAAACAACAAAATTGACCCATTAGATGCTTCAATACAAAACATTATTTGATTTTTTGCTCCATCTACAAAGATGCAATTTTGCATACTTATCAATTAGATTACATCTCGCTGCCCTTGCCGCCTACTTAAAAAACAGACCATTGTCATCGTTTCGAGTACCTGTTATCAAAGCCTTCATGGAATACCTTAAAAGGATAATTCCACCCAGACTGCCACCATCTCCGGTGTGGAACCTAAAAGACTTCCTTACTAGACTCATGGGTCCCCCATTTGAGCCTTTACACAAATGCAAATTACTGTTCCTTACATGGAAAGTAGCGTTCCTTGTCGCAATCACATCTCTTAGGAGAGTAAGTGAGATCCAGGCTTTAACCATACAAGAACCATTTTTACAAATACATCCAAACAAAGTTGTTCTTAGAACAAATCCAACATTTCTTCCAAAAGTGATTTCTGCTTTCCATCTTAATCAATCAATAGTTACCCGTGTTTTTCCAAAACCCTGAATCAGTAGCAGAAAGAGCTCTTCATACGTTTGATGTCAAAAGAGCTTTACTTTATTACATAGACAGAACTAAACCCTTGAGGAAAACAAAACAACTATTTGTATCTTTCTCTCCACCTCATAAAGGCAACCCCATCTCCAGAACAGGAATTGCCAGGGGGATACTCAAATGTATTCAAATCTGCTACTAAAAAGCAAAACACTTTTTAACAATTCCCCCTAGAGCACACTGAACACGCAGACTAGGGGCTTCCATGGCATTCTTAGGGAGCATTCCCTTAGAAGACCTTTATAAGACAGTAACTTGGTCTACTACACACACCTTCACTAAACACTATTGTGTTGACGTGCAGGCCAAGCAAAAAGCTTCTGTGGGCCAAGCTGTTCTTAAAACACTTTTTCATACTACTGCAACAAATACAGGTGATCACCGTTAAGGGAGAAACTGCTGTACAGTCTATGCAAAGTGTACTATCTGCAGCTCATATGCCTTCAAAGGAAAATGCTACTTACCAGTATGCATCTGTTCTTGGCATGTACAGCCAAGAACACTTTCATGGACATTATTCTATTTCTTGCAAGCTCCATCTTTCCCTTCATGGTGAAAAATCTGAAGATGGAGTCGATGCCCTTGCGCACTATCGTCCAAGGGAGGAGTCCCCTATCTTGTGACCAGTAAATACCTCTTCCAAGACAACAACAAGGTGCAAGTATTTGAGCCCAACACCAGATGGCGATCTATGCAAAGTGTACTACTCTGCAGCTCTACATGCCAAGAACAGATGCATACTGGTAAGTAGCATTTTCCTTTCTGTCTATCCAGATAGAGTGGTTCTTCGGACAAAACCATAATTCCATCCTACGGTCATCGCGCGTTTTCATGTGGGACAATCTATCACTCTGCCCAACTTTTGCCCACCCCTGCATCCCTACAGGAGGAGGAGAGACTCCACCGTCTGGACCCAAAACGTGCATTGTCTTTTTATCTTGATCGCACAAAAACATCCGGGCGGATAACCAACTCTTCGTTGGCTATGTGGGTGCCAAGAAAGGTTGGGCGGTTCAAAAACGGACCATCTACCGATGGGTTGTCCTTTGCATCAAAATATTCTATGCTTTAGCGAAGGACCCTCCTGTGTGGTTTCGTACTCATTCCACCAGTGCAACAACGAAAACGATGGTGTTAGCACATGGAGTCCCAGTCCTTGACCTCTGTCAGGCAGCAACGTGGTCCCAGTCCTTGACATCTGTCAGGCAGCAACATGGGCATCCTTGCACACGTTTACCAGACACTCTTACCTGGATAGCCAAGTCCGGAGATGCGGGTACTTTGCCCGTTCAGTCCTCCAGGACTTTCTGGTATGATCTTGGTTTGTAGACCCTCCAGGGATGGTATTGCTGTTGTATCTATTCTGTGGCAAGGAATCTACAACAAACAGTATCAGATGAACAAGTTACTTACTTTCAATAACGATGTATCCAGATATATCGCTACTGAAGATAAATAACTTGTTCTTCAAGACCTCAATAAAGATGATTTGGCAGGAGCTGGACAAACAAAAGTCAGAACTGGAGAAGGCTGATTCCGGTGCCAGTTCCATGGGGACATCTATCATTGTTTGCAAACACTCCTGGCTGAGAACATCCAGATCTTTCTCTGATGTCCAGTCCTCACTCGTGGACCTCTCCTTCAAAGACACCAAACTATTTGGGGAGATGGCGAGTTTGGGCTTGGAACGTTTTAAGGCGAGTTCCGCCATGCCCCTTTTCCTTAGTCTGCAACTTCAAAAGAAAGATTACAGGGTTTTGGAAATGACGTCGCTTTCGGAGACCTAAACTTCCTCCAATGCCAGGGTGTCCTTGCTCAGCAGCAGACCCAGAACTCCATCTTTCTCCAGTACAGGGGCTGCAGAAAAAAGTAGAGGACATCCAGCCACCAAACAGTTACTCCTTTCTCCTCTCCAGCCACCACAGGAAAGCAGCTCTACCTTTCCTTTGTTGGTTCAATTGAGACTGGTGGGAGGCCAGGCTTCCTCTATTCAACAGGCATGGAAGGCCATAACTTTTGACCAGTGGGTTTTACAAATTGTGGAAAAGGGGTATACTGACCCCTTCCAGCAGTCTCCCCCTTGGATCCCTTACACCTGGTCAGATCTTTCGCAGGAACCTCCGGCAGCAAGCTGCGGTAGTCTTGCTTAAGAAAGAAGCTGTGGACTGAATGCCAAAGAAGTAGATTTGTCAAGGTTGTTATTCCCAATACTTTGTTGTTCCGAAGAAGGACGGCTGCCTTCATCAGATCCTGGATTTTGGGCCTTGAACCTCTTTCTCAGCAAAGAAAAGTTCAGGATGCAGTCCCGTATGTTAGTTCTGTTGGAACTTGTTCTTAAAGATTGGATGGTGTGTCTCAACTTACTGGATGCATATTTCCTTATACCGATTCTGACTTTCCACAGGAAGTACCTGTGTTTTATATTGGGTGGTATACTCACTGCCAATTTGTGGCCCTTCCCTTTGGTCTCACATCAGTATCACGAGTCTTCACAAAGTGATGGCGACAGTGGGAGCCTGCCGAAGAAGGTAGAGAATTCTGTTTTTCCCTACATGGAAAACTGGCTTTTAAAGGCCAAGACTCTGGAGATGCCACAGTCACATCTGAAGTTGACAGCATCCCTGCTTCTTGACTAGGGCTTGCTGGAACCCTCTCAGCACCTCCTTTTCATATGGGCTGTATTGGATACCACCTTGGGCCGATCATTTCCATCAGTTCAGAATGTGCAAGACATTCACATCTAGGACATCCTCAACAACTACTCGTCCGACGTCGCCTTCCTCAAGGAAACCTAGACCAACACCAACTCTGCACCCAAATTTGCCATCGCCATTCCCGACAGATACAAGATCCTGTGCAAGGACTGTGCAATCCGCCCAGGAGGAGGCATCGCCATCGCTCACAAAAGCACCCATCCATATGATGACAATTGGCCCAGACGACACAACGATCCTCATGGATCACCTCAATTTCCAGGCCAAAACCCAAATCGAGACTCTGTGGAACCCTCTTCTACAGGCCACCCTGCCCCCGCACTCTATTTACCGATGCTATCACGACCTCCATGCACCCCACGCTCTCGCCTCTAAAGACTACATCCTACTAAGAGACCTGAACTTCCATCTGAACAACCACTACGGCTCTTAACACCGCCTCCATCCTAGACATCCTCGCCAACATAGGACTGAAGCAACTAGTCACCACATCACACACACAGCGGGACACACTCTAGACCCAGTCTTCACCATAGGAAACAGCATCTCCTACAGCCACACTACGGAACTCCTCTGACCCCCCCGCTCCCTCAGCTGAAAAAGTCACTGAAGACCAGCTCACCTCTGCACTCTTCCGCACCTTGCCACTGACTCTGCCAGACACAAACTCCACAGCGTGCAACCTCCACCACTGGATCACGTACTGCACCGACACACACGCCCAATTAAGAAAGCGACAGGAAGTCACATTAAGGCAGCAAGTTGGTTCACCCCTTCTCTCATGAAAACCAGACGCTCCTTCATAGACTCAAAAAACATAAAGGAACAATAAATCCCCGGAAACTCACTGCCTACAAAGTATCCACCACCTCACACTACCAGCTCATCAAATCCGCAAGGCAGAATCCTCACCAACGCTCACAACAGCAAAGAACTCTTCCTCATCATCAAGGAGTTCATCAAACCCTGCAGTGAAACAGACGCCCCATCCTTCCAAGACCTCTGCAACAGGCTCATCACCTTCTTTCACCACAAGATTAAGAGAATCTGAAACAACTTTGACATCCAAGACGCCTGCACTGCTACAGTTGCCGCTCCATGCAACACCACCCAACAGACCCTGCTGAAATGTACCTCACTCATGACAGAAGACACCCTCAAGATCATGAAAAGCACCCACTTCGGAGCACCCTCAGACTCCTGTCCACATCACATTTTCCACAGAGTCCCCTCGGCCATTGCTACGTCGGATGATCAACTGTTCCCTCAAGACTTCTACCTTAGATCCGTCCATAAACATTTATAAAGTGCTCGGCAACCACCCAACGGCGGTGTCCGGGCGCTAAATATAGCAGCATGATCAGACAGGGGAAAGGGACTAGCTAGGGCAAATAAAACAGCCATGTTTTCCTGAAAGTGGATTCCGGTTCTACTTTACGCAGATGATCAGGCATAGAATTCCAAAGAGCGGCTGTTCTTACTGTGAAGGCTCGCCCACCAATCCTGGCTTTGGTAAAGCAAGGAGTGTGGAGAAGCATCTGAGAGTTGGATCGCAGGGTCCTGTTCTGATGATATTACTGAAGTCTCTGTTTCAAGTATCCTGGACCTCTATCTCTTGAGGCTCTATAGGCAAGGGACAATGCCTTAAATGTGATTCTCCTTTTCACTGGAGCCAGTGAAGGCTGCGCAAATGAGAAGAAATGTGATGACGGAGGGGCACATTTCTGATGAACTTCGCTGTAGCGTTCTGGACTGTCTACAATTTCTGGGTAAGATAGGCAAGGAGACCTAGATACAAGCTGTTAGTATAGTCGAGCTTAGATATAATAAGGGCATGGAGTATTGTAGCCCGACAGTCCATTGGCAGCAGGTGGTGTAATCTGAGCAAGGTTTCGTTTCCAAAAACAATCTCTGGAAACTTGACCAATCTGGGCCTTGCCCGACAATTTAGAATCAAATTTAAAGCCTAAATTTCTGACTGCGGTGACAAGGATGGGAGGGGGGGTTCAGCTGCGCTGGCCACCAGAGATCTGCCTGTGGGGGTTAATGTTGATTAAAGAACATCACCTCCGTTTTGTCCGCATTTCATTTCAGGCAGTTGTCTGTCATCCAGGAGGCAATCTTGGTGAGGCAATGCCTGAAGCTATCAAACGAGGCCTTTGCAGTGTCTTTAAATGAGAACAAGAGCTGTGTATCATTCGCGTATGAGATCATTCTCATTCCACAGTGTTCCACTTCAGATGCCATAGGAGCAAGATAAACATTAAACCGGGTGGGGCTCAACTCCGAGCCCTGAAGTACTCCACATACCAAGGAGCAAGAAGAGGAGACATGAGGGCGCTGAAAGACCTGATGAGACCGCGCACCCAGAAATGAGCAGAACCAGTTCAAGATAGTCCCCGAGATACCCAGCAGTGCTATTCGGTCTAAAAGAATCAAATGAGAGACGGTATCAAAGGCTGCCGACACAGCACAAGCATGGCACAGCTGCAATGGTCAAGGGATTCTCGGATGGTTTCCGCCACTTCCAGCAGAGCAGTCTCAGTACTTTAGCCCATCCTAAAGTCCAACTGGACTCCAGGAAGTCAGATAGCTATCTCTTAACTCCTTCTCCAGAATGTTTGCAGGAGCGAGATGGGCCTAAAGTTCTTAAGTATGCCAGGATCTGCGTCTTCCCTTTTAAGAATAGGCAAAAGTATGCTTTTTTCATACAGAGGAATAGCTACCTGACGTCAGCGAAGCATTCCAGATAAAATTTAAATGGGGGTTGAAAAAAGGAGCCAGCAGTCTGAAAAATCGAGCTGGACAAGGATCAAGTGGTGAACCTGATTTAGTTCTCACTAGGTCTGAAAGGGACAATTTCGGACAAAAAGGCTGAAATTCAGACTAGGAGCAGGGAGAATCAGGAGACCAAGAAGTGGTAGTACGAGCCTCTGACATAGAGAAGGAAGAGTATATAGATTGAACCTTCTCCTGAAAAAAGTTCGACATCTTTACATAGATCGGCTGATGGCGTAATAGTACTCATTGTAGGTTGAGGTTTCGTAAAACAATCTTAAAAACTTCCTTTTGGGGCAGTTTCCAGACTCTTAATTTGGTTAGCTAAGTAATTCCTGATAGCCAGACGTTTGAGGGCATGACATTTTTTTAATGCTGTTTTATAAACACTCTTTGCATCCAAGTTATACGGTTTTCTCCAGACGCTCCAACTTTTTGCAAGCACTTTTCTCTAAGCAAAGTTCTGAAGAGAACCAGGGAGCGGAAGGCTTTTTCCTAGCGATTTTTACCGTTTTAATAGGAGAAATGATATTGAGGAAGTGGTAACCCACTCATTAAAGGTGGTTGCATCCATGCTGGGATCACCTGTCGGCAGAAGTGGGGTATTCTGAAGGGAGGAACCTATGGACTCAGGGGAAACCCTCTTCCAGTTTCTCTTCTTCCCAAACTCTGGCCTAGAACTATATTTCCCATAACTTCTCAACAGGCTGAACGGAGCCAACCAATGGTCAGACCAAGTTAATGGCAGGGGAGCCTCACCCTTAAGTGTGAGATCATTTGAAAAAATAAGATCCAACATGTGACCTGCTTGATGTGTGGGGGTCTTGACAGCTGAGTCAAATGTAATCCCCCCCAACATATAACCCACTTGGAGTGCCAGAGGGCAATCCACATTGTCCATATGGACATTGAAATCTCCAAGAACTGTAAAATGTGCATGTCTCAATGAGTGATCGGCTATAATGTCACCCAACTTTGAAAGATGGACAGCTGCTGAGTCCGGGGGTCGAAAGACCAATATGCCCGCAAGAGTAGGCCCTGGTGACATTTTTCTTGAAAAAGACATGGCCTCAATTAACCCTATATTCTCAATTTGTTTACATGAAATCTCCCACATGTCTTTCAAGAAAGTAGCTAGGCCTCCTCCCCGACTATTATCTGCACGATTGACCATGGAGATCTTAAAACCTGCAGGTAACGAAAGCAAAATGTCAGGGTTGGATGTCTCTCTTAGCCAAGTTTCTGTTAGGAACATAAGGTCCCAGGGATAGGACTCAAGGGAGAGCCAAATATCCTCTGTATGTTTCGGGAGCGACCTGCAGTTTACCAAGCAGGCTCTGATAAGGAACAAATTACCAATACCAATTGCTTCCCAGACCGGAAACACTCAAAAATCAAACCCTCCTGAAAAAAAAACTCCAGAGGCCAGGCAGACCTCAACTTCAGGCCCTTCTCCCTGCTTCCATTCGCAGCCAAAGTCAACACCCAGCTAACAATCTTCATTGAAGCTAACAACGTCCTGGATATCTCCCAATCAGGATACCGTAGCAACCACAGCACCAAGACCGCCCTACCTGCCACCACCGACTAAATCGGCTCCCTCCTTGACCAGGGCAAACGTCAGCCCTCATCCTCCTGGACCTCTGGGCTGCCTTCTACACTGCTCCTTAAGCACCAGACTCCACAATGCCGGTATACGCTGCAAAGCCCTTGACTGGATATACTCATTCTTTACCGGCAGAACTCAGTGGGTCAGACTCCCTCCCTACCTCTTGGAACCATCTGAAACCAACTGTGGTGTGTCCCAGGGCTTCTCCCTCAGCCCCACCCTCTTAAATGTCTACATTGCTCCCCCCTCGCAACCATTGTTCAGAACCATGGGCTCAACATCCTCTCCTATGCCTACAACACCCATCTCCTTCTCTCCCTCACCACAAACCCAACATCAACAAACACAACTTAAAAGAAGGGCTGGAAGCCGTCGCCACCTGGATGAAGAGCAGCTGCTTGAAACTCAACTCAGAGAAAACAGAAGTCCTCATCCTTGGCTCCACTCCCTCCACATGGAAGGACGCCTGGTGGCCACCTGCCCTAGGAAATCCTCCTACCCGACGGACCACACACAAAACCTTTATCATACTAGACTCAATGCTCACAATGAACCACCAGATCAACGCCGTATCCTTGACCAGCTTCAACACCCTCCGAATGCTTCGAAAGATGTTCAGATGGATCCCATACGAATCAAGAAAAACTGTCACACACACTCCTCAGCAGTAGACTGGACTACGGCAATGCCTTCTACGCCGAAATCAACAAACTCCTTCGCAAACTCCACACTGTCCAGAATGCCGCTGATCGCTTCACATTCCAATTCATAATGCCTAAAGTTCTATGCCCTCTAGTATCTAATGCAAGGAGAATTAGGGGACACCTTTCAGTTGATGTGGAACTTTCCTCTACTCTGCGATCCACCCATACATACCCTTAATTCCTCAGTGAGGAAGATATGCCAGGACAGGGCCCAAACCATGCTGTGGCCCTGAGTTGGCGGAAAACGGTGTAGTGCACAGACTTTCTGTTCCTCTCCCGATGTTCGTCACTTCACCTTTCTCCCCTCAGGGTAGTCCTTCTTTCTCATTTGGATGGACCGGTTCTTCACCCACATCTCCAGAGCCTACATTTTCATGTGTAGAGATTGAGCAGGGACACTTAACTACATTTCAGTTGTCTGATGCTGTAGTGGATCTGATCTGAATGTTGTCCCTCCACCTAGTCAGTTTTCTACAATAGATAGTGTAAACTTGTAGCTTGGTGCGTAGATAACCAGCCTACCACCGTATAGCCTAAAGAACTTCAAGCCACCCCACCCCCCCACATCAAGAAAACATAGGAGTAACCATATATTCAGACCTATCTTTTATACTGCATGCTAACTATGTCGCAAAGAGTGCTTTCTACACAATGAAAAAATTGTTGCATCTTCCCATACCTTGCAATCCAACGTAAACTGCAAGCCATCCTCACACTCCTAATCTTGAAGCTTGACTGCCAACAGCCTACACCTTGGTGCGCCTGTATTTATTGTACCAAAAATGCAACTCCTACAAAATGCTGTCCCAAGGCGGCTTCTCCGCCTTCACCCAAGAGAACGCATGACTCCAGTCCTGCGATCGCTCCACTGGCTACCTATAGCTAGAAGGGCAATGTTCAAGGCTCTCTACATTGTCCACAGAGCCTCCCAAAGAAAAAGGCTTCTATACCTACAAGTTAAATTCAAGCAATACAAACGGAACATTACACAGCTCCAGGCTTGCACCAGTTATCATACCACCTAACTATAGGAAATCCATAGATGGCAAAACTTTCTAAGTACAAGCCAACAAGCTCTGGAATTCACTACCAGCCAACATTGGAATCTCCTAGGAACATATATGCTAACGAAGACAGTTGAAAACATGACTGTTTCCTAGATGACTGCACCACCCACATCAAGGCAACAGAGCCCAGAAAACAGTTCTCCTCAAGTCCAGTCCTCCGCCTACAAACCTAAAAATGCAAACAACTCAACCCGCAAACTGCTTTCAATATACAGGTAAGCTAAGAAGGGCTGACAACTGGATTGCCATGACATTAAATAGTTCTGTAATTCCAAATAGAATTGTTATAGCCCACAGTAATACTAAGACTATAATATGCAGCAGTCAGCAACAAATTATAACTTATACCTCTTAACTTCACAAGACATTTCTGCTATGAGGGTTCCCCAGCACTGTACAGCCAAAACAATTAATCATCACCAAATCAACAGGCATGGAATAACTGAAGAAATCTGTCACACATTGCTGGACAATTCAAAGGACTTTAATATAGTCCACCAGTGCTGGTCCCAAAATGTCTCTACTACTTAACGTCTCACAAAGTGACTCTGGTATGGGATGATAATTAAAATGCCTATCCCAACAGATCTCTCTAATTCTCCCTCCCTCCAACAATACATATTTTCAGCTTGGATAAACCCAGTGTGATAAGGAAACTAAGCAGACTATATCGTATAAAATACCATTAAGAGTCCTGCAGAGCTGTACAAAACTACCAGCTTATTGAAAACCACAAAACTGCTTCGGTCTCTCAAACGTCACCATCCAACACACTGCTACACGCTGTCTCGTAACACGATAACCACACCTTAGTGGTCATCACGTTCGACATGAAAATACTACTGACCTAGGATCAAAGCAAAGACAACACTCTTTCAGCCACACCCTACATGGTGTAGCATGCTCCTCATGTAGGCAAGTGCTTCTGTGCCCCACATGGGGGTAGTAAGCAATATAAATGCTGTGCTGCTATACAGTACGTTACCAGATAGAATTCTTAAAAGCATGGCTGGCTGACATCCTTAGATTTAACTTTTGTTAGCAGAGGGAGGCTGTGCTGTGGTTACAGTGAAGCAGGTATCGGGTGGTGTTGTCTACCTTCCTCTGTCTACCGGATCAGCCATCCCTTTTCAAGCCCCCCATGGTTCTTGAAGGGTCTTACCAATATATACCCCCTACTCCTCCAGTTGTGCCGAAGTGGGATTTAAATCTGGTTCTGACATTTTTGATGGGGGTCTCCATTTCAGTTTTCTCAGTTGTTCAAGAAATCTTTCAACTATTAATATCATTATCTTGCCACAATCGCTTCTGCTACGTGTTGCAATGAGTTACAAGCACTATTCATCAAGCTCACATTCAACACTTTTAACCCTGACAAGTTAGTCCTCAGAATCAGAGTTTCCATCTTTCTACCCCCACCTCACTCTACCTAGGAGGAAGAAGAGTTGCATAAACATTACTCAGAAAAAGCAGTCAGTTTTACATCAACTGCACGAAGAAATTCTGCAAAATGACTTTTTTTGTAGGGTATATATGCAACATAAAATTCATTTTATGATCCAAAATCCGTTATGTCATGACCCATGAAGAGCCTCCTAAGGGCATTAGGGCACGTTATATGAGAGTAAAATCCTCTGTCTACAGTGGCAAGGGGTGCCTGTAGGTGACCTCTACAGAGCGACCACTTTGTCATCCCTTCACACATTCACTAAGCACCTTTGCCTTTATTCGGAGAATAAGGATGAGCATTTCTCAGTATAACCATCCATCAAGGCCCTCTATCCTGTAGGTGGGTATTAGTTGCAAAACTATTAAAGATGAGAAGAAATCTGCAGATCGACCTATCCATCTGAAGAAAGTTACCTACAGTAATGTTTCTGGTGGGTACTCTGCCTTCAGATTCCTCACCGATCCCTCACACCTGCCCTTTGATGCATTGCTATGGCCTGGAAATAAGATGTTTCTGTTGCACAATACATCTCATCCCATTGTGTTAGTGTCGGGTTGGGAAAAAATGATAAGAAACTTCACATCACTAAAGGCGTCGGGGATAGCTTTGGAGAAACGTTTTCCGGGCCAGTCTGGCGCATGGGGATGATTTAAAAGATGAGAAATCTGTAGGTAGAGTATCTACCAGAAATGCTGTTTCTGCTGGAAAGTTTTTTCCTTAGTAGCATTACTAGGTAACCAATGCTTAAAATAATTCAAGGCGTTTCCCTTCACGGGCCTTATATTACTTTCTTTGGCTGGCATACTGTAGCAACCCAAGTCCTTTGAGGCCGAAATTAGCTTTCTCTTCCAGGGGATCCTCATCAATAGTCATAAGCATTAGAATATTCCCGCCCATGTGCGGGACCCCGGAAACACTATATTATATGTGCCCCACATATATATATACACATATATATATAAATAATATATATATATATATATAAAAACAAGCAATAGCAGCCAAATCACATTAGAGCTGAAATATGCTGTGCAGAATTTCCACCATACCTGAATAATAAGCATTAGAAACATGAGAAACCACACCAAAGATTGTTTAGAAATTGTTTTAATGCTCAGAAAGCAGTAGAAATTCACATAACTCACTGGAAGCATAGGAAGCTCCCAGGCGGCATTATAAGCACACAGTCTAAGAAGACTGAAAAGCTAACCTGTAGCTGAATAGCAAAAAACTGACACTGTGCCTTTAAGGCACTCATGACCCCCTGTATCCCATCATGCCCCAGGGGTGGCAGTTAGGTCAATTGTTCTTTCCGGCTCCTTCAGTGAAGGACCCTGGTTACACAGCTCCACTATTTTTCTGGTTTTTGACAGAAAATTTGCTTGTTTTTGACAACTTTTGCTCTTACTTCGACGTCTTACATCTAGTCAAGTAAGATACTGCTTGTTTTCAGCAGTTTGGTGAGCATTTTCCTCTGATAATGCCTTCACTCTTTGATAAATGCCCTTCTTGTGGCAACAAGAAGGCCAAATCAGACAGCCACGACGTCTGTATCCTTTGCCTGCCTGAAGATCATGATCCAGGCACCTGTCCTCATTGTGAGAACCTGTCAGGAAGGACTCTCAAGGACAGGGAGAGAATTCGAATTTATGGCCTGGCTCACAGAGCTTCGAGAGGGAGAGCTCCAGTGAAGAAGGGCTCCAAGAAGACTCATGCCTCTTCAAAAAAGAAGTCTTCACACCCTTCAACTTCAGCGTCGAGCTCAGCGCTGAGAAAAGATCCACAGGTGGAGTTTTCCTCTTCGAAACTACCGTCGACGGCGGGCTCGCCGTCGAGAAGACCATTTACGTCGACGACGTCGAAAGCACCAGCTCCGTCGTCAAAATCCCCTCCGCCGTCGTCAACCGGGTGGCGATCGGCGTCAAGGAAGGCTACCCGCCTCCGTCAACCGGGCGACGGTCGGCATCGAGATCCATTACCCCTCCGCCGTCGTCAACCAGGCGACGACCGGCGTCGAGGGAGGTCACTTCGCTGTCATCAACCAGGCGACGACCGGCGTCGAGAAGTGTGACCCCTCCGCCGTCGTCCAAGAAGCGGCGATCGGCGTCGAGGACCAAGACCCCTCCGCCGTCGACAGTGGCTCGTCGATCGGCGTCGAGGACGCAGTCTCCGTCAGTGCAGCATCAGCGCTCGGCGTCGAGGCAGAGATCTCAGTCGATGGCCGACCATCGCCGTTCGACGTCGAGGCAGAAAGCTCCGTCGACGACAGGACGAGGTCGCTCGACGTCTAGAGAAAAGCTTCCGTCGGCGACAGGACATCGTCGGTCGAGGCAGAGGTCTCCGTCGACGGCCGGACACCGCCGTTCGACGTCGAAGCAGAGGGTTCCGTCGATGGCTATTCATCGCCGCTCAACGTCGAGAGACTACAGAACCTCTCATGGACATTCGAGATTGTTCGATCCTCCGACTCCTCGAAGGCGTTCGACTGCGAGAAAGGAACGCTCGACGTCGAGACACTCGGATACGATCATGGTGACAGAATCTGCTTCTCACCATTCATCTTATCGGTCCTCTGGCTCCTCTACTGAGCATTCAAGGTCCAGAAGCCCTATACACAGAACTCCTGAGCGTCGTCCAGATCCTTCGGCGGGGCGCATCAGTCTGTCACCTAGATGGTACAGATCCTTGGACCATTGGCGAGACGATGGGCCTACCAAGCGTATGCAGGAGTATGCCAGCCCAGACCACAGGTCTCCTCTCCAAGACCTGGTGGAGGAGATGGACAAGCGTAGCCCTCCCAGGCGCACATCCCCTGTGACGCTACCCTCCAAGGTGCCTCGAAGATCCCGTTCTCCTACAAGGGAACCTAGACTGGAAGGTCGGAAAAGGTCTCGATCTCCTCGGGGCAGATCTCCCGTGCGATCGCCAGCCAGATCCCCAAGGGCATCCCGATCTCCTAAAAGGGAACATCGGACAAGAGATCGGGTCAGATCTCGCTCCCCTAGACGAGAGGAGCGTTCAAGGAGGTCGCGGGAGTGAAGACTTAGTACTCACCATAGACATAGACGTACTCCGTCTACTTCCTCAACTTCTTCTACCAGATCGTCCAAGAGGGACTACTCCCCGACTTTGACGGACAGTCCAACGTCCAGGACCTCCCCAGTGGATGATATTGGCACGTATCTGGATGTTCTACAGAGGGGTGCGCTTAAACTGAACATCGAAATGTCTGTCCTTCAAGTAACGACGACAGTCATTTTTGAAACCTTACACAAGAAGGCCATCTCCAGACCTCTGCTGCCTTTGGTTCCGGGGATTATGGAACCTGTCAAGGAGGTTTTCCTAACCCCAGCAGCACTCAGAGCAGTCCCGGCACGCATTCAGAAGAAGTACAAACCGGCGGCTTCTGACCCGGTGTTTGTGAAATCTGACCCTCCAGCAGACTCTGCCATCGTGGCAGCGGCGAGGAAGACGCATGCGGTTGCTTGTTCATCTTCAGTCCCGCCAGATAAGGACAGCAAAACCCAAGACTCCTGGGGCCGGAAGGTTTGCAACTCTGCTGCTTCCACTCTTAAGGTTGCCAGTGCAGCTGCGCTCCTGGGTCGGTATGACAGAGCCTTATGGGACTCGATGGAAAGATTCAAAGCCAAGCTACCGAAAGAGGACCAGCAAGACTTTGAAGAAACTGTTACGGATGGGTGTCTGGTGGCAAACCAGATGATAAGCACGGCCGCGGATGGGGCGGTGCTTTCGGCTCATTCCTATTCCCATGGAGTTTGTGCCAGAAGATCGGCCTGGTTGCGCCTTACAGGTCTAAAACCGGATGCTCAGCATTGGATTCTAAATCTTCCCTTTTCGGGTTCCACTCTCTTCGGTGAGCATGCGGACGAAGAGATGACCCGAATGAAGACTGAACTGGACACGGTGAAGGCGGTGGGCTTGGAGAAGAAAAAGGAATTCAAGCGCCGCTTCAAGACCAACAGGGGGAGAGGGGCTCAACAGAGGGTTCAAACCCCTCAGTGGTCCCAAAACAAAACTCAAGGGAAACCCCAGTATCGTGGCAAGCCCAGCAGGGGAAGGGGAGGTCACCAACAGTCCTCCAACACCACGAGAGGAGGAAAGGCCTGAACTGTGGCTTCCTCTGACGCCGTTGCCCACTCCAGTGGGAGGAAGTGCTTCACAACACCTAGCAGAGTGGGTCAGCATCACAAGAGATCAGTGGGTGCTGAATATACTGCGCAATGGATACAGGATACGGTTCCGTGCTCTTCCAAAGAGCGTCCCTCCGAAGAGCTCTTGCCCTCACCAACTAAGCTTGCTCTGACGAGAGGTAAAAATCCTGCTGCAAAAAAGAGCGATAGAGGAAGTTCCTCTCGCTCTAAGAGGAAAAGGAGTTTACTCCAGATATTTCCTTGTCCCCCAAAAAATCAGGAGGACAAGTTCAGACCCATACTTGACCTACGACTGCTAAACAAGGTTATCGTCAAGGAAAAGTTCCGCATGTTGGCACTTCACCAAATATGTCCGCATCTACAAGCCGGAGATTGGATGTGTTCGGTGGATCTACAAGATGCGTACTTTCACATCCCGATTGTGCAGCAACATCGCAAGTACCTAAGGTTTGTTGTGGGAAACAAACACTACCAGTACAAGGTGTTACCCTTCGGTATCAAGTCCGCACCACGAGTCTTCACCAAATGCATGGCAGTGGTGGCGGCTTTTCTTCACAAGAAGGGTGTCTTTATTTACCCATATCTGGACGACTGGCTCCTAAAGGGTCCATCTCCGGTACGGGTAACGCAAGATATGCATCTGCATCTGTGCCTGCACCAGCTTCACAGGCTCGGCCTCCATGTGAACCTGGAGAAGTCAGTCCAGCGGCCTACGCAATCCATCCACTACCTAGGTTCCGTTCTGGACACAAGCGTGGGAAAAGCGTTTCCTTCAGGGGAGAGACTTTCTTCCATGAACCAGAAATGTGGGATTCTGCTAGAGTCTCGGCCTCCAACAGCACGACAAGTAGCGTCTCTACTGGGTTCCATGGCGTCCTGCATCTTTCTCATCCCAAACGCCAGGCTGAGAATGCATCCTCTGCAACAGGCTCTGGAGGATCAGTGGGACCAGGCGACTGGACGTTGGGAGGACCGAATCCATCTCTCCCAGGCAACAAAAGAGTCCATCAGATGGTGGACTCGGAGACACAATGTGATGGTGGGAGTGCCGTTTCACCAGCCCATTCCGTCCCAATCTATAGTGACAGATGCCTCCCTGCAAGGCTGGGGAGCACACATGGGTCCGCTTCAGATTCAAGGCCAGTGGTCTGCGCAGGAGCAGACATACCACATCAACATGCTGGAACTCAGGGCGGTATTCCTGGCTCTCAAAGCTTTCCTGCCAGCGATCACATCCAACTCAGCTCTGGTTCAGACGGACAATACGACAACCATGTTCTATCTGAACAAGCAAGGAGGCACAAAATCTCGCCCACTGTCTCGAGAGGCTCAGGCAATATGGCATTGGCTTCTCGCTCGAGGTCTCACAGTAGTGGCGGTGCATCTTCCGGGCGAGTTGAACGTCAAAGCAGACGCACTCAGCAGGCACTTCGAAGATCAGCCAGACTGGGTGCTAAGCAACGAAGTAGTAGAAGAGCTTTTTCGTTGCTGGGGACGTCCATCCATAGACTTGTTTGTAGACGACGAAAACACCAAGTGCCACGCCTTCGCGTCCAGGTTCCACAGACCAGGGACGCAGGGGAACGCTCTTCTGTTGGATTGGGCAGGGATGTTCGCATACGCGTTTCCTCCCCTGGCTCTGATTCCGAGAGTGGTTTCCAAGCTCCTCAGGACGAACATGGAAATGATCCTGATTGCTCCAGACTGGCCTCGGCAGTGGTGGTATCCGGACCTTCTACATCTGTCTGTGTCCACACAAACGACTCCCTTGCAGACCGGACCTGTTGAGCAAAATGAACGGGAGGATAATGCATCCCAACCTCCCATCATTGAACCTAACAGCATGGCTCCTGAGGTCCTGCAATACGGACATTTGAGCCTGCCTCCAGAATGCATGAACATTTTAAAGGAGGCTAAGAGACCGTCCACGAGAGCATCCTACGCCTTCAAGTGGAAAAGGTTTTACTTGTGGTGTAGGGATCATCATTTGGATCCGATTAAGGGGCAGGAGGACGTCATCTTACCATACCTCCTTTCCCTCGCAACAGCTGGTTTAAAGTATGCTTCCATTAGAGTGCATTTGTCAGCTATTGTGGCTTACAGGAAGTCACCTGACCAGGTGTCTTTCTTTCAGGTTCCAGTGGTCAAGGATTTCCTCCAGGGATTGAAGAAAGTGTATCCCCCTGTGCGAAATCCTTCTCCTCCGTGGGAATTAAACCTAGTTCTATCAAGGTTAATGTCTCCACCTTTCGAGCCCATCCACAAGGCTTCCTTACAACATCTCTCTTGGAAGGCAGCTTTTTTGGTGGCAATTACCTCTTCGCGCAGAGTCAGTGAGATACAAGCGCTCTGTGCAAAGGAACCTTATACTGTATTCCACCATAACAGAGTAGTCCTGAGGGCTCACCCATCCTTCTTGCCTAAGGTCATCTCTGATTTTCATATAAATCAGTCTATTTCCCTCCCTTCCTTTTTTCCAAATCCTGCGACCCCGGCCGAGCGGTCACTTCACTCATTAGATCTTAAAAGAGTGCTTAAGTTTTATTTGGAAAAGACTAAAGGGATTAGGAAAACGGACCAACTGTTTGTGAACTATGGTGCAATGAGAACTGGCTTTCCAGCAGCAAAGAGGTCCATTTCCAGGTGGATTGTCTCTTGCATTAAGTTGGCCTATCAACTAGCAGGAAAACCTTTGTTGATGTCTCCGAAAGCGCATTCCACTAGAGGGAAGGCGGCTACAGTGGCTTTCTTGCATGACGTTCCCATGTCGGAAATATGCAAGGCTGCAACCTGGAAATCAGTGCATACCTTTACGAGGCATTACTGCCTCGACTCTGATTCCAGGACCGATACTCAAGTGGGACAAGCCTCCTTGAGGAATCTGTTTGGGTAGTCTGTTTGTCTACTCAGGCTTATTGATGAGATTTCTGTCTTATCTTTCCTTTGCCCGCAGGGATGAGGAGGGGCTCGCTATTCTATTCTAATGCTTATGACTATTGATGAGGATCCCCTGGAAGAGAAGGATTAGTTACTTACCTGTAATCCTAGTTCTCTTCCAGGGGTATCCTCATCAAAGTCATAAGTAACCCTCCCGCCTCCCCGGGCAAAGGATACTCTTTAATAAGGAGATATTGTTAACCTATTTGTTATTGGGTTTGTTTTTTTAGACTGTGTGTTTGCAATGCAGCCTGGGAGCTTCCTATGCTTCCAGTGAGTTATGTGAATGTCTACTGCTTTCTGAGCATTAAAACAATTTCTAAACAATCTTTGGTGTTTCTCATGTTTCTTATTCATGTATGGTGGAAATTCTGCACAGCATATTTCAGCTCTAATGTGATTTGGCTGCTATTGCTTGTTTTTTATATATATATATTATTTATATATATATATATATATATATATATGTGTGTATATATATGTGGGGCACATATAATATAGTGTTTCCGGGGTCCCGCACATGGGCGGGAATATTCTAATGCTTATGACTTTGATGAGGATACCCCTGGAAGAGAACTAGGATTACAGGTGAGTAACTAATCCTTCCCATCTATGGACCCTCTTAAAGAAGTGCATGTCTCCAGGTGTGGAGGTTGCCAAGGCACCAGGCTGCTCAGAGGAAGTCTGCGGACCGGTCTGGGTCGTCATGCTTTCGGAGTGGCTTTAGCTACTCTTCTAGAGTGACCTTTCTTCCATGGGTGTGACTGGAGTACCTAGTTAGCTGGTGCAATGCTGTGGATTTGGACATTGTGAATACAATTTTCTTAGTTGTTTCACAGGACCCGGCTGACATATTTGGCAGACTCTGGAAGTACAGTTTGCATCTCATCTTTTGTGTCACTCCTGCATCTCCTCTTTTGGGAAACATAATCTAGCAGCATTCCTCCCACGAACTCCTATAGGCTGAAGCACTGATCTTGGGTATGACCACCAAGAAGGACTTAACAAGTCCTCAAAACGGGTGTATGTTATTCTTTACAGAATAGGTGGAAAAGCAAGTTTTTCTCTTCACTGGGAAGGTTAACTTTGAAGAATCATGTAGGGGTGTAACACAGTGGGTGGGAGCAGTTTGTGGGAAGGTTTGGTTGAGTTCTTCAATATGCAACTTGCATAGATTAACTTTCTTGAATCATTCCAGTTTTTGAGTTGGGAGTCCCGTAGAAACTATAGAGAACAGTGCAGTGTTAAACATGGGCAGAACAACTGTAATATAGTCTCAGAAGTAGCCTATCCACATCATTTTAAAAGATTAAACTTCAGCCACTATACTGCACATCGTGTGAAGGGAACCCCCCATGACCTCAACTCAGTCATTCACGTATAACTTGGCTGTTTTAGCTTAATTTAATCACTTCTGAGAGAATATGCACCCTTTTGAAGATAAGACATTCCGAACCCGACAAGACATAAGCATAGCTGAAACCTCTAAATAAGATCTTTTTAGACCATGTGGAACCTGTGGCAGGGAGAGGCTCCATTCTGAGGAGCCTTACAGGAACTTTTTATATCATGATCAGGAGACAAAGAATTGCAAAATTTGGCAAACATTTTCGAATAAAACCTTCCAAGACGGAAAGGTAGGCATTTATTATGGCTTCAGAGATCGTAATTGGGAGGAACCTGCACCCGTCAATATGATGGTACAACAAAGATCACAGGAAAAGTGCAAAAAGAGTTCTCACACTCTGAGCACTCTTCAAGAACGGGGACAATCCTCATCGTCTGAGTGACCTCCAAGAAAAGCTTACAAGAAATCTGTAAGAGACGTTTTTTCCACCTCAAAGCTGGCACCAAGTATAAAAGTCTGCCTTATTCTTCAAAATACTGCCCTACTGCTTGAGGCCTGCCTTGCTACATGAAGGAGAGAGGACAATCTCTTTTAACCCAGGAATACCAGAGTGACTCCAAGGATCAGTTGGCTGACAACCTGTTCTGAGCTGCAGGGACACAACAAGCTCCAGAGACCAACCTGCACCTGCCCAGCTGCAACTAGTCCTGCCAGAGTCCTGCTCGAGTGAGTTCCTCCTCCACAAAAGCCACCAACCCAGGTTGTGGACCCTTGGCATGCATCAGCTGAGCTCCTCCTGTGAAATCCTTAAGTTTTAAACTCTGCACGCAGCACTTAGAGAAGGTAACTTTTTCAGTGGGACCCTGTATATGGCCTGCACTCCGTCGCAGTCAGCCTAAACTTGCCACTTTGTCCCTGTCTAGCGCAACCAGATACCACAGTTAGCACTTTCTGCTTCTTGGTGCTATTTTTACTTAAACCTTTTAAATTGCATATTTCCAGATCTACATATTATTTTTGGGTCTCATTTTATTTATTACATTTTACACTCTTTCTAAATTGATTTGGGATATTTAATGTGTTGTTTTTGCTTTATTATTGTTTGCATGCTGCATTTATACCTAAAACAGTGCCTGTAAGTTAAGCCTACTTACTTTTGTGCCAAGCTGGCAGAGTGTTAAGCACAGATTAATGTAGTGACTTTTGTGGTTGTTCTGGTTGTTACTTGAGAAGGGGTTTTACCCCCTTCATCAAAAACTCAATTCTTACAAGAACAATGTAAATAACTACAGTTTCTCAATATCTGAGAAAGGAATCCCAATGCCACTTATGCCTGAACATACTTCTCCAGGAAAAGGTATCTCCATGATGATGATCAGGAAGAAGGGCTGATACCTCTACTCAGTATACAGGCCCAGATGATTATGAACCACCCATTTTTGGAATTATCACTCCTCCTACAGTGAATTTTCCAGTTGACTTTGGGAGCATTCTCATAGTGTTTAAAAGATTTGACATACCAGTGGCAACAAAGAGCAGCTGTTTCCTTTACGACTTTAAAGATCCATGAACTCTATAGGTTACACCAGTAAGTGACAATATTCTGTCGCAAAGACTGATGTAAATGAGAAATTCCGCCACAGGGACCGCTGTGATCCCCAGGCTTGACAAGACGTTTATTTTGAACGAAAATACACTGTCTTGCCTTGTTGGTCACCCCAATGCAGATTCTGTGGTGCTGGAGGTGGTCTAACGACTGTCCAGAAACCTGGCATATCCATACCCTCTGCTACCCAATAGAGTTAAGAAGGCTTCAAAAATAGGACAGGTATTTTTCGAACGGCTGCTACATCTGTCGACGCACTGGCTTGTGGCAGCAGCTGTCTTATGCAGGCAGGGTTGGTTACGTTTGACCTCCTTTAGACCAGAGATAGAGTAGGATTCGAGACATGTTATGTTAATTAATTTTCTAACGCGCACAGCTACTCCAAGGAGTGTCCCGGCGCGACATGTAGTGCAATGGATAATACTTGTTGGACGATATGTGGTTGAATCTCTCCACTCTATCAATCGGATAAAGATCGCATTATCTTTAGGAGTCTTGCACAAAAAAGTCTTAAAACCTTTTAGTGAATCTGTAGTTGATGCTAACACTCCTTTAGAGGTTACCATCCCAAAAGGTGCTAACTGGCCAAGCCACAACAGCTATACTGACTTGGTTTTCTGCAGAAGTACAGGGAATCACTACCAGCGTCCTATCTTAAGCAGGCCCCTCATAGCAAAGCTGTTGAATACTAACTCAGAGAGTTCCATACAACTGTAACATTGTCAAGGCGGTGGTTACCATCCAGGCATTTCTGTAGCAGGAAAGATTTAGTCTCGTTACAAACAATGGACCAAGATAACATTGGATTGCTGGTATTAGATCCAGTTTGGCCACATTCTGGAATTCATCCAGAAACTACCACCTATTCCACCACCAGACAGGCTCCATTAACCTCTTTGTCTGTTATAAGCCAAGATTCTCACCATGTTAAACAAAGGGGCTGTAAAAGCAATCCCCAACGAAATGTACATTTTTATTCTCTGTTTTCCTTATAAAGACAAAAGTCGGGCGAGTGGAGGCTGATTTTTGATCCGCAAAGATTAAACAAGTTTGCAAAAAGTTCTCTTAAGAGCTTATTACCTGGCATGCATGTTTTCATTTACGAATCTATGCCAGTCATTGGGAATATCTGAGATTTGAAGTGGCTAGTAGCTACTATCAAGTCAGAGTATGCCCATTGGCTTCAGATCTGCCTCGAGAATATTCACCAATCGTATGGCTCCAGTCGCGTTCATTTGAGAAATCAAGGCCATCAAAATATTGCCTACTTGGACAATTAACTACTCAAAGGAGATTCTCGCAGTACTAGAACGTCTATGAAAGACTATCTGCTGCTCTTTTTGACAGTTGAACCTTAAGCTAAACAAAAGCAAAACGTTTTTTATTGCTTGCTGAAAAATCACGTTTTTCAGAAGCTGTATTAGACAAGGATGTAAGCAAGTCCTTTCTGTCTAAAGAGAGAGTAGCTTGTCTAACTATATTGGCCAGATGACTGATCAAAGAAAAGTCAATCACAGTCTGCCATTACAAGTTGTTTATAGGAATGATTTCGTCCTGCATACATTTGATCCCACCTTGTCGGCGGAGTTTAAAAAAAAAAATGGTTCACTCAGAAGGATCATTTGACGACCTGATACAGATGACAAGCTAAATAAAACAAGTCTTACCTTGGTGGGCACAACACAAAAATACTACTATCGGATTGTCCTGTCTTCAAGATAACGTTCACTTTATGATCACAGACACCTCTCTAGAAGGTTAAAATGATCACTTGCTGGTTCTATAAGTCAGTGGCGATAGGAGGCACAACTACATATCAATATCTGTGTGCTGAGCCATAGCACTAGTCTTACTCTCCTAAGAGTAAAGAACTCCTCTGTGTTGGTACTCCCCATCAACACAATGGATATGTATTACATCTTCAAGCCCAGCAAAACATTTTCCTGCCTGCGTTCGAAAGAAACACAAAACATGGGAACTGGGCCATACAAAACAATATCTGAATCTACGCGAATGCCCTGTACAACGGCATTCCAGCGTATAGCCTACGGAAACTCCAGTTGGTTCAAAACCAGGCAGCCCGACTTATTCATGGCCTTTCTCGTTCGCATCACTGCACTCCTCTTCTAAAAGCACTTCATTGGTTGCCTGTCAAAGAGAGGGCCTTGTTTAAGTTGGGTTGCATGGTTTTTCACTCACGGCGGGGCTTGGCTCCCGCCTTCATTTCTTCTATGATTAGGGAGTATATCCCCACTCGAGAGCTTCGCTCTTCGTCTCAGTCCTTGTTGGTGGTCCCCCGCTTTAAGCGCAAGAAGTGGGGTGGGTCGAACTTTTCCACGCTGGCACCCACCTTTTGGAACTCTTTACCGGACCACCTAAGACTGGCAACACACTACCTTCCTTTTCGGAAAGACCTCAAAACTTTTCTTTTCAAACAGGCCTTTCCTTTGTGATATGCTCTCACTTTTCTTCAGGTCCACCAGTCGTCTGGTATGGTAGTCACTCTTCCCCATTGTTACCCTGCCCTCCACAGCGCCAAGAAACTGCTAGTGAATGTTGCGCTTAATAAATATTTTAAATTCAAATTCAATTGAATAACATTGGATCATGTAATGGTCTGACAATCTCAGCAGAGGACCAAAAAACTGTCCCAACTGGAAGCTGAATCTAGTGCAGCTGCATCACATCTTTCATCCTGTTGAGGCAAACCAGACCTTGATTTATTTGCAACCAGTCTGAACTGAAAATTACGTCGGAGATCTTGAGAAAGCTGAAAAGTGGACCATGTTGCCTCATTCTGATTGTCCCATGATGACCTAGATTGTACTGGTTCACAGAGCTACTACTCTGAATAACATTGCATTCTGCTGAAGCTGTAACCAAATCTATGCTACAGCTGCAACAACCAGATCGTGCATCCGGACCCACTCACTGAAGATCGTGCATCCGGACCCACTCACTGAATATGCCGCCCTGGCTCCTGACCTTTCGGATGTCTGCGGAGATTTACTATCTAATTCCAATGCAGCGTCTACCAATAAGATGTGAGACAAAATAGAAAATATTCTGTTTATGCTGTGTCGACCATAGTTTACACCCAATTCACTGCAAGTATTTTCTCACCGGCTCATGTACCATTATCTGGCCTCAGCCATGCATCAAAATTTATTAGGCGGCCTTTTCAGACTATAGAAGGACACTGAACCAGCCGTTGCTTTGGTCTAATAGACTCATTAAGAAACTCCTTAAATGTCTTTTCTTGTCTATTTAATGTGGTTCCGCCCTAATTGATTTGGATCCCTTTTGAATCCAGTCCTACTAAGAACGAATCTGCATTTTAGTCCTAAAGCACTATCAGACTTCACTTCAACAATTAGTCTTAAAAAAAATACTTTCAAAATCCAAGTAATGCAGCTGAAATAACTCTTGATAAATTCGATGTAAAAAGAAGCCTAAAGTTTTATATTGACATAGCAAAATCTGTATGACAAACTTGTAAACTTTTTGTGACTCCTGGTCATCCACAGAAAGGACAATCTCTATCTAACAGCGACATCTGGCCGCAGATTCATTACCTTTGAATGCCCCCCAGGCGTCAGACTGGATCCAGAAGATTTTTTGTGAGCAGTACCCCTGTGTGCCAGTAGGTAGCGTTGGACGGCTCAGCACTACGTGGTCAGAAGGGACATCCGCGTTACCTATACTGGAGCCACCTCAGCGAGTTGTCATTTTATTTTCTTTCTAAACTTGCGAGCACAGATCAGAGAGAAAAGCTTCCCCTTTGTCAGTTTTCGACATGATTTTTGCAACGTTTTGTAGTTCTTTTTTGAGGTTTCCTCCCGGTGTATCGAGGAATGTCATTGATGGAGACAGGTTTTAAACCCTGTTGTGCCTGTTATTGCGCATTGTCGGTGACGGACCCTTACCGCTTGGGCTTGCAGCTCCACCACGAATACAAGTCATGCTACCGGGCCATGGCACAAAAGGCTATCTGAAAGAAACAGGTTAGTATTAGATTCCTTACCTTAGAATATCTCCAGGCGTCAGACTGGATCTGGAAACTTTTGCGTAGCAGTACCCTTGCGTGTCGGTAGGCGTCGTCTGCGGCTCCGCGTCAGTCATCGGCGCCAGAATGATGTCGCCGGAGTACTTAGACGCCGCCCTCGCGCGCTGATGTCAGTAGTTCTTTTTTCCGCGCCAGCAAGCGCTGATCCGGAAAAAGTAGTACCCTTAGTCAAAATTTGACTAACTTTTTCGAGCATTTTAGACCATCTTTCGAAGTCACTCGACTCCGACGGTGCCGGTAGGGATGCCCGGGTTGAAACCCTGCGTCGATTACAGCCGACTGATGTCGGTTAACGACCGCCATCGCCGGTGCCTTCACTGTCTGGGTCCTGCTCCGACTGCCGGGCCCTGACGTCCAAAGCTAGACTGGAGCAGTCCCGCAAGTGACTCGAGCTCCGGCAGTCGGCCCCGCGCTGCTCGAGGTCCCCATCCGGAAGGAGGTCAAGGGACCGGCCGCGGGGCTGGAGTCACCACAGTTCCGGGAGTTGTCATCAGTCCTCTGGCTCAAAGACCTCAGGTAAAAGGTACAAGATGTTGAAGAGGCGACATCGCTCTTCTGACTGCCCCCGATGCTCGCGCGTCGTGGCCAGGTGTTCGGGCGACACCGCCCACGCGGCTCCACCGTAGCCGCAGGCGTCGCGGCCTGCTCCATACCCACCGGTCCCTGGGCAGAACGCGACACCGGAGGAGATAGAGGCCTTCCTCATGGCCATGAGGTCGCTCACTCCTCCGTCGGGTTCCGCGGCCCCGACTGGGTCCCCAAGCGAGCCGGGTGCTTCGGCCCCGGGGCCGTCAGCGACTTCGGTCCCGACACCGCAGGGCCCCTCTGGATCCAGTTCTGGATCCGGGTTGTCGCCGGTCGACGCTACGACCTTGCCGCGCTGGCCCCCATGGTGTTGCCTCCGGCGCCGTCCCAGGAACACGTCGTCCCTGGTCCTACCCTAGATTCGGGTCCGGCGCCGGAGCGGCGCCGTATTCACCGCCGCTAGGAGATTTTTACTTCTATGACCCGGCCCCATCCTTTGACCCTGAGTATCAGGAGATGGGTGGCAAGGAGGATTGGGAGGGGTCCGAAGACGTGAGTGCCAGTCTTCTCAGGACTGGGTAGGTGAGCTAGGGGAGGCCAGTGGTCTGGACACTTCGCCAGACACTGGTTTTGTCTCCCCTCCTACCGTAGCTACGGAGGAGGGGGCTGCCTATAGTGTGGTGCTGACGCAGGCTGCCTACGCCTTGGGCCTTGAGCTCCCCGTCGCGGCCGTGAGGACTAACCTCACCGAGGTCCTTAAACCATAGGCAAGCTCGGCTGAGCCTCTGCTGCCTTTTAATGAGGCCTTGTCGGACGTTCTTCTGGGCACTTGGTCCAAGCCCGCTACAGGTCCACCTGTAGATAGGAACGTGGCCATGCGCCACCGCCCGGCTCCGGGCGGCCCTTGCTTCCTGTCCACCCACCCCACTCCGAGAGCCTGGTTATCCAGGCCTCTAACTCCCAGACCGCATTCCCGACGGCTCCCCTCGATCGGGAATCCAAGAGGTACGAACAGTCTGGTAAAAAGATGTTCTCCTCACTTAGTTTGGGGTTGCGGTCAGTCAACACCGTGTGTCTCTTGGGCCGTTACACCCACTCTCTGTGGGACACGGTCGCGGACGTGCTGCCACAATGTCCAGAGGGGGTCCGGACTAAACTCACCCAAGCCCTTGTGGAGGGTCGAGATGCGGCACGGTATTCCATCCGGTGTGGGCTGGATACCACTGACTCGCTGGGCAGAGCAATGGCAACGACGGTGGCGATTCGGCGCCACGCCTGGCTGAGGTCCGCCAACTTTTCGGTTGATTACAAACACCCTTATGGACATGCCGTTTGATGGCCGTCGCCTTTTTGGCGACAAGGAACACAGTGCGCTTGAGCGCTTTAAGGACTCCAGGGCAATGGCCAAGTCCTTGGGTCTCTTGGCCCCGCGCCAGCAAACTGTTGCCTTTCGCGGCCAAGGAAGGGGCGCCCCCCCCTGTCCTGCCAGCCACGGCCCGCAGACTAACATCCAGCACAGTGGCGGACATGGTAACCGCCGTGGCGGCGGTCGAGGACAACGGCAAGATCAGTCCACACCTACACCTGCAGCCTCCACCTCAAAACCATCCTAGTCCGTGCTTTCAGGCCCATGTGACACCAGTGGGGGGCAGGGTTCGCTATCACCTCCTCCACTGGCGCACTGTCACATCGGACAGGTGGGTGCTCCAAATCCTCCGAAGGTGCTACTCCCTCCCCTTCGAGGCAACCCCTCCAGCCATGCCACCGCAGGTACCACCGTGTGTCGGGGGATCACTTGAGTCTTCTGCGAGGAAGTTACAGCCCTCTTGGCCAAGGGGGCCATCGAGCGCGTTCCTGGGCCAGAAGTAGGGTGTGGTTGTTACTCCCACTACTTTCTGGTTCCCAAGAAGGGCAAAGGGGGCCTACGCCCTATCTTGGATCTGCGGAACATCAACGGCTTCCTCCGAAAGGAGAAGTTCAAGATGCTGACACTGGCTCAGCTGCCATGGACCCGGGAGACTGGATGGTAGTGTTGGACTTGCAGGACGCTTATTACCATATCCCCGTCCTGCCGGCCCACCGGCGTTACCTGCGGTACACGGTAGGCCACGAGCAATTTCAGTTTACTGTGCTCCCCTTCGGCCTTACCAGCGCCCCGCGGGTGATCACGAAGGTGATGGCGGTGGTCGCAACTCATCTGCGCAGGTTAGGAGTTTGTCTTCCCCTACCTCGACGACTGGTTGCTGAAGGCGTGCTCGCCCCAGACAGTCGTCAGCCACCTCCAGACCACGGCCGACCTCCTGCACCTGCTGGGGTTCTCCATCAATGTGCCGAAGTCACACCTGTGTCCCTCTCAGAAGCACCTCTTCATCGGAGCGGTTCTCGACTCGGCGCGGTTTCGGGTTTATCCTCCCGAACAGCGGGTTTGGGATATTCAGGCTCTGATTCCGATCTTTCAGCCTTTATCCCGAGTCTCGGTCAGGTTGACGCTTCGGCTTCTGGGGCTGATGGCCTCCTGCATCCTTCTGGTGCATCACGCCCGGTGGCGGATGCGGGCTCTGCAGTGGGACCAGAAGTTTCAGTGGGCCCAGCATCAGGGCAACTTGTCCGACCACGTCCTGATCTCGGATGGCACTGCGAGACAGTTGAAGTGGTGGCTCATGGACCGCGATTGGGTCAGCGGCAGACCCCCCTCCCTACCCCAACCGGAGCATGTAGTTGTGATGGATGCGTCCCTCCAAGGTTGGGGGAGGCCACATGGGAGAGGCGGAGATCAGAGGCCTCTGGTCTCTGGCGGACTCCCGGCTCCATATCAACCTTCTGGAGCTGCGGGCGATTCGTCTTGCACTGAAGGCTTTCCTCCCCTCTGTCCGAGGGAGTGTAGTGCAGGTGTTCACGGACAACACCACCACCATTTGGTACTCCAACAAACAGGGCCGGTGGGGTCGTGGACCCTCTGCCAGGAGGCTCTGCGCCTCTGGCAGTGGCTGGAACATCGGGGCGTAACCCTGGTGGTTCAACACTCGGCAGGTTCACTGAACGCCAGGGCGGACGAACTCAGCCACCAGTGCATGATGGATCACGAATGGCGTCTGAACTCGGACGTGGCGCAAGGTCTCTTTCTGCAGTGGGGAGAACCTTGGTTAGATCTATTCGCCACCGAAGAGAACGCGCAATGTCATCAGCTCTGCGCGTTGGAATTTCCAAGGCGGCACTCGCTCGGAGACGCTTTTCGTCGCGAGTGGAATTGCGGTCTGTTATACGCCTTTCCGCCTATACCACTTCTGCCCAGAGTGCTGAAGAAGATCAAGCCCGACCGGGCCCAAGTCATCTTTGTGGCTCAGGACTGAGCACAAAGCTACTGGTATCCCGAGCTACTCAGCATGTCTCTCGATCCCCCGATTCGTCTGCCTCTTCAGGAGGACCTTCTGTCGCAGCAGCAGGGGACGGTCCTCCACCCGAACCTGTCCAGTCTCCACCTCCATGCGTGGAGATTGAGCGGCGACAGTTGAGGCCGTTTGACTTGCCTCCTGAAGACTGCAATGTAATTCTGGCAGACAGGCGTCCCTCCACGAAGTTGGTATACGCCTGCAGGTTGAACAAACTTGTGGCATATTGCACAGCAAAGGCTTTGGATCCTCTCTCTGCACCCCTTTCAGAGGTTCTCCTCTTTCTTCTTTCTCTTGCCCAGCAGGGCTCTGCTCTGGGCACTATCAAGGGCTATCTTTCTGCCCTTTCCGCCTTCTTAAGGCTACCTGATCAACCTTCTTTGTTCAAGTTCCCAATTGTAAATAGGTTCTTGAAGGGCATCACTCATATGTTTCCCCCTCTTCCTTTTGTGATGCCTCAGTGGGACTTGAACCTGGTTCTGACTTACCTAATGCGCACTCCCTTTGAGCCACTTCATAACTGTTCTCTTCGTCTTCTTACCCTTAAGACTGCTTTCCTGGTTGCCATCACCTCTGCCAGGAGAGTGAGTGAGCTCCAGGTTCTTTCATCTAAGCCTCCCCTCCTTTCTGTCCATCTGGACAAAGTTGTGTTGCGGACGCGACCCTCTTTCCTGCCCAAGGTATTCACGGCCTTCCACATCGGGCAGTACATCACCTTGCCCACCTTCTTTCCACTTCCGCACCCCTCAATAGAGGAAGAGCGCTTGACGTCTGGACCCAAAACGTGCGCTTTCATACTATCTGGATTGCACACGCCAGTTCCGGGTGGATGACCAACTCTTTGTTGGTTACGTGGGCGCCAAGAAGGGACTGGCAGTGCACAAACAAATCATCTCTCGGTAAGTCGTCTTGTGCATCAAGGCATGCTATTCTTTGGCTAAAAAGGAGCCTCCTGTTGGGCTGAGGGCTCATTCCACTCGGGCCACAGCGGCTACTACTGCCCTGGGCCGGGGAGTCCCCTTGCAGGACATCTGCCAGGCAGCTACGTGGGCCTCGCTGCACACGTTTGCAAGACACTACTGCCTGAACAGCCAAGTCCGGAGAGATGGCTTCTTTGGACGTTCCGTTCTCCAGGACTTTCTGGTGTGATTATTGGCTTGCAGACCCACCACCGGGGTTGGTATTGCTGGGGTATCTATTCTAAGGTAAGGAATCTAATACTAACCTGTTTATTTCAGATGCACAAGTTACTTACCTTCAGTAATGATTTATCTGTAAGAAACAGTAGTTAGTATTAGATTCCTTACCGCCCCACCCATCCTCGCCGTTCTGCGAACCAATATCTAGGGTTAAGGTCATCCCCTTTCAGGGCCCTAGTTTCATGGCACCAGTGTTGGTTTTTATCATGGCTCTGCGTTTCTGGCGCGGAAAAGTTGTGTATAAGAACTGACGTCAGCGCGCGCGAGGGCGGCGTCTGAGTACTCCGGCGACGTCATCCCAACGACGCCTACCGACGCGCACGGGTACTGCTACGCAAACGTTTCCGGATCCAGTCTGACGCCTGGGGATATTCTAAGGTAAGGAATCTAATACTAACTACTGTTTCTTACAGATATATCGTTACCGAAGTAAGTAACTTGTGCTTTAGGGAGTGGTCCCTGAAGCTGCAAGTGGTCCAGAATGGAACTCTATGGAAGTCACGGTCCCGCTTGAGAGGAAGGCCTCGGCACCGGTCCAGGAGTCCGAAGTCAACTTCAGCCCACTCCAAATAGTCAGGGCACTCTAGTAAAAGGCACAAAAAAACACAAGACGTTAAAGTGCGCTATGACTTCTCTTTCCTCGGTTGACAAGGGAAGATCTACGTTCGAGGCATAGTTCTTCAGAACCTGCACTTGAGTCCACTCCGTTCCTTCCAAGTTTTCTGGGAGCAACACCCGCTAAAATCAAGGAATTTAAGGAGCCCATTCGCCTAATTTTTGATTTACCCAAACCCCTTCGGTGCACCTTGGGGCCCCCTCTACCCCACAGGCCCAATCTGGTTCTGTGCTGGCGGCTCTTGCCCCTAGTTTTGATGAGCCACCATGGGTCCTCTTATGGATCCGGACCGGCACTGGTTGTGCCACTGTGGCCTTCCAGATGTCAGCCCCATTCTGATATCCAATGACACCGGACCGGCACTGGTTGTGCCACTGTGACCTTCCAGATGTCAGCCCCATTCTGATATCCAATGACACAGAGCTGCGGTGACCGATGCAGATTCCAGTTCTGACAGGACCCCCTTGTCCTAGATCGGAGCCTTAGTACTATTCTAAATAGCTAGGCCTTGGGAGAAATTGGAGGGGTCACTGGACCCTTCGAATAACAATATGAACAAGAAATGGACTCTGAGCATCACCATCACTCCAAGTTAGGAAGGACCTCAATACCCGGATGTTCAACCGTTAGGAGAACCAGCAGATTGTTCTTCCAGCGCCTCAAGACCCACACGGGTGATGCAGCTGCGCTCTACAAATCTTATTGGGTTGAGGACCTGGGTGATGCCAGTGGAGTGGATACGTCTCTAGATACCAGAATGCTACTGTGGCTACATAGGATTGAGCTACTTATGCAATGGTGGTGCAGAGGGCGACTGAGGTACTCGAACTTCAGTTGCCCTCCGTAGCAGTCAAGACTAACATCTTGATGGAAATGCTGCAACTGGGAGCCTCCTCCTTTTTAATTTCTACTTCTGTTCAGTGAAAGCCTAATTGATGTCATTTTGGGGACCTGGTCCAAACCCAACATTCGGGCTCCAGTGAATAGGGCGATTGCCCGCCACCACCACCCCACCACAAGTGACCCAAATCTCCTCACCCAATACCCTACCCGGTAGAGCTTGGTAGTCCAAACCTCCATTTCCCATGGCACATTCCCTGCCGCTCTCCCGGACAGGAAATCCAAGAGACTGAATAGCTTGGGTAAGAAAATGATTCCTTCCTCCAGCCTTGCATTGTGGTCAGTGTACCCTGCATGCTTATTGGGCCACTATTTCCACACGATGTGGGAAACGGTTGCGCATGTGCTCCCACAAGTCCCAGAGAAGGCCGGGGCCATTCCCTCTCATGCGGTTACGGACGGGACAGATGCTGTGAAGTCCACTGTACACTATGCCCTGGACACAACCGACTCTCTAGGCAGATCGGTATTGTGGACAGTGGCACTCAGACGTCACACCTGGCTGAAAACATCTGGTTTTTCAGGGGATGTCTAGAATTCGCTTATGGACATGCCCTTCGATGGCACCTGTCTCTTTGGATGAGGCAGACTCGGCGTTGGAGCGCTTTAAGGACTTCCAGGCTATGGTGAAGTCCTCGGGCCTCTATGCTGTCCCACATCTCCAATTTGCCTCACATCCCCAGTTTGCCGTGTGCTCCTTTCGTGGCCAGAGAAGGGGCTTTCAACAGGGCCAACCCTACCTCAGCGAACGAACAGCACAAGCTTTACAGCCTCTATGTGGACAAGGACACGTTCCTACCGGCCTCGTGGGTCAGTTAACCAGCAGTCTGGTTCACTGTGAACATGCCGAAGTTACACCTGACTCCCTCTCGGATGATCTCTTTCATCAGAGCTGTTCTGGACACAGTTCAGTTTCTGGCTTATCCTCCCGAGCAGCGAGACCAGGATATTCAAGCTGTGATACAAATGTTTCAGCCTCTATCCTGGATTTCGATGAGACTGACCCTGAGGCTGCTGGGCCTCATTGCCTCCTGCAGCCTGCTAGTGACACATGTCAATGGCATATGCAGGCTCTGCAATGGGACCTGTAGTTCCAGTGGGCGCAGCATCATAGAAACGTCTCCGACATGAGCCAGATCTCGACGGGAGCTGCAAAGGACCTGCAGTGGTGGCTAACAAACTGCGATTGGGTCCGAGGCAGACCCCTCTTCCTTCCCCAACCTGATCTCACAATAGTGGCAGATGCGTCACTCCAGGAATGTGGCAGCCATGTGGCAGCCATGTGGCAGAGGTGGAAATCAGAGGACTCTGGTCGCCCGCATAATCCAGGCTCCACAGCAATATGCTGGAGTTCCGGGCGATCAATTGGCATTGATGGCCTTTCCACCCTCCATCAAGGGAAGGCTGGTACAAGTGTTCACGTAAACAACCACCACCACGTGTTACTGCAACAAACCGGACGGGTTGGGGTTTTGGACCCTTGTCAAGGGGCCTGCATATCTAGACATGGCTGGAATAGCAGGGCATATCCCTAGTGGTTAGACACTTGGCAGGTTTCCTGAATGACAGGGTGGGCAAACTTAGCCATCAATACCCAGCAGATCACAAGTGGCCTCTCCACCCAAAGGTGGCGTAAGGTCTCTTTCAACAGTGCGGAGAGCCTTGGTTAGATGTTTGCCTCTGACAAGGATGTGCAGTGTCAGCTGTATTGCGTGCGGGAGTTTCCAAGGCAGCTCTCACTCAGAGACTCTTTTTGTCTTGAGTGAAGCTCAGGCCTCCAGTACGCCTTTCTGTCTAAACAACTCCTGACCAGAGCACACAAGAAGATCAGCAACGACTGGGCCAAATCATCCTTGTTGCTCTGGGCTGGGTATGGAGTCTGGTATCCTGAGATTCTGAACATAAACATTGATACTCCGATCAGGGTGCGTGCCAAAAGTGGTAACATCATTTCATGTGGGCCAGTCTGTCACCTTGCCTATTTTCTATGCTCCTCCACATCCCTCTAAAGAAGAGGAGCAACTCCACTGTCTGGATCCCCTCCCTCCCCTCCCCAAGAAGCATTGTCATTCTACCTTGACCGCACATGAGAGTTCCTGGTGGACGACCACCTCTTCATGGGGTATGTTGGTCTGAAGAAAGGTCGCTGTTGGGGAAAAACTTTCCTTCTCTCTATGGGTCGTTTTCTGAATCAAGATCTGCTACAAACTGGCAAAGAAGCAGTCTCCTGAGGGTTTAAGAGCATGTTCCACCTGAGCGAAGGCAGCCACCACTGCGGTAGCCCATGAAGTTCCAGTCCAGGGCATCTGTCAAGGCAGCAACGGGGGCTTTCCTGCTCGTGTTTACCAAGAATTACTCTGTGGTCAGTCAGATCCACAGGGACGGGCACTTTGCCCGTTCGGTCCTACAAGACTTCTTAGTCTAAATTTGTCTGAAGACCCACCTCCGGGTATGGTATTGCTTGGGTGTATATTCAAAGATAAGGAATCTGTTGCTAGATGTCTCGATCAGATGAACAAGATACTTACCTTTGGCAACACCTCATCTGGTAGAGACAATATCTAGCTTCATATAACCAGGCGAGGGAGTAAAGAGGTAGTGTCGTCCGCAGACTCTAGGGCGGATACGTCCTCCTCTAGTATTAAGTAATCAAATCAAAAGGATCCACCATATAGATCGGACCGTGTTCAAGGAAAATGTTCTAGGAAATGTGTTGCTCATCCAAATGAGGAGGCACACAGTGTATGCTTAAATACCCCTCACATAATAAAAGGGCCCTTGGTGTCATTCTTCATCATAGGAGTCTTCCTGCCCCGCTGCGGGACAGGGCGTGGTAGGACCGACTACGCGGGAGCACTGTTGGACAACGCTATGTGTGGTGATTGGGTAGTGAGAGGAGCAGTCGGCAGTGAGTAAGGGTGTACGTGATTAAAAAGGAACTGGCCTCATTGACTTAAAAAACTTTAATAGGTCGTCGAGGCTGGACCTGTTAAAAAAAGTGATGCGGAGATGTCCTGCCTTTAATGTGCAGATACTCCTATACAGTCAACATGTTTCGAAGCAAAAGCTTTTTCATCAGGACTGAAAGATCCCCCTCAGTACTCACTATGTTGAATATCCCCAATGGGTGTGCTATATACAGAATAATGAAAAAAAGAAATATATGCACTTAATACGATACCCAATATCGTATTAAGTATGTGTTAATTATGTAGTGTGGGAGGTAATACCCCATGAGCCTCTCGTAACGGGAAGGGAAGGTAATTACCAAAACGTAGTGGTTTCGGTCGATGTAGCCTCGCTTAAGGATAACTCCAACCCACATAGTGTTCTCCAACAGTGTTCCCGCGTAGTCGTTGGTGGTAGCGTGCCCCGTCCCACAGCGGGGCGAGAAGATCCCTATGAAGAAGCATGACACCAAGGGCCCTTTTGATGTGTGAGGGATATTTAAGCAAACACTGTGTGCCTCCTCATCTGGATGAGTAACACATTTCCTAGAGACAATATCCAGTCACAGATTCCTTACCAACACACCTCACTCTGTGGAGATGTTTATAGGGTCAAAGCAGATACCTTTCAGGGCCATAGTTTGGACACGCCAGTGTCACTGGACCTCGTGACTCTGCGCTTCTGGCATGGAAAGTCGGGAAAAGTAACTGACATCAGCACACCGAAGTGGCGCCTTTAGAGGTGACGTGGATGTCACTTCCAACGCCACGCGGAGCCAACTGACCCCACCTACCAGCAGGGATACTGTTCACGAATAATCTTCGATATCCAGTCTGACATTCGGGGGAATTTAAAGCTAAGGATTCTGCAGCTAAATATTGTCTCTACCAGATAGGCGTTAGCAGAGTTAATTAACTTGTTCTTTAAAGCAAGATAATTTTCACTGGGTTTCTGCAGCCATAGTTTTTCTTTAAAATAAAGTGGGTTGTCCTCTCAAAGGAAATGTAACAGCACATTCCACAAGATGTGTGTCTACTATCTACAGCCACTGCCTTATTTGCAAGAAACCTGAAGAACGGACACCTTTATGCACCATTACCATCCGGATTTGGAGCACACAAAAATGCAGTTGTGGGACAAGCAGTTCTGTCATCAATTTCAATAAGGTGAGCTTTTTCTGTCTGTCTCCCACCCTCCACTAATAACTGTGTACTGTAAGTTTACTGATTGCTACTCTGATTCAAGTATGTGGATCTATGAATGATCCATCATTTGAAAAAGGTAATTACCTATAACTGTAGTTCTCCACTGTTGGTATCTCTCATAGACTCACATGCTACCCACTCTCCTCCCAATCTCAGGCTCACCCATGCTATCTTCTTTTTCAACAAGTGTGCTACAAAAATCTTAGCTGTGGTTTCCTGGGTGGGAAGACTGAATTATGTGCAGTATGCTTATTGCCTGGCGTTTGGATCTTTCAAAATGATGTGGTTAGGCTGCTTCTGTGACTATACTTTTCTGCCTGCAGTTTACTTTGCAGTGCTAGTTATGATTGCGTGGTACTCCCAGCACCACTCTACTCTGCACCACTCTACGCCATTCTAGTCTAAACTGCTGCACTCAACACCGCTTTGCTCAAAACCAGTGACCTCAGCACCACTATGCTAAGTACTCTATTCTACTCTGTGCAACTTTACTCCACTCTACTGCACTCTACACTCTACGCCACTCTACTCTGCAAGACTGCACTCTCGGCCACTGAATTCAACGCCACTCTATTCTGCACCACTGGACACTTTGCGACAATACACCATTGACCACTTGTTCTACTCTGCACCACTCTACTCTGCAAGGTTGCACCACTGCACTCTACGCCATTGCATGCTGTGCTACTCTGCACTATTGCACTGTCACTGCACTCTACACCATTTGTTCTACTCTGCAAGACTCCACTCTCCGCCACTGAACTCAGCACCACTCCACTCTGCACCACTGCACTTACGTCACTGGACTTAATGCCACTCTATTCTTCTCAGCACCACTGTACTCTACGCTACTGCTCTTTGCACTACTCTATGCTACTGCACTCTACTATGTACCACTCCACGCCACTATAATCTATGCTTCACTCCACTGCACTCTGTGCCAATCTACACCACTGCACTTTACGCTACTCTACTCCTCTGAACTATCCACTCTACACCACTTCACTCTACTTTGAAGCAATCTTCTCTGGCATTGTACTCTACTGCACTCTACACTACTCTAAATCACTGTACTCTGTCTTTGCACTCTACACCACTTTAATCAAAATCAATGAACTCTACGCCAATCAACTCTGCCCCACTGCACTTTACGCTACTTCACTCTACCACACTCCACTCGGGACGCTCTACTCCATTAAACTCTTACTCCGATCTAACACTCTACTCCACAACACTCTAATCTCTGCAGCTGTACAACACTACTCCACGACACTCGTAAGTTATACAATTTTCTACTCTCGACTTTACATCGCTCTACTCCCCTGACATTCCACTCCTCTACTCTACGCCACTCCACCACAATCTAATCTACTCTACAACACTCTACGCTACAACATCTTCGCCACTCCACTCTGGTTTACACCACTCCTCAACACTCTAGGCCACTTCACGACTCTCTACTCCACTGTGACAACCTACCCCACTCAACTCTACTTCACTCTGCGACACACTACTCCCTCCATGACACTCCACTCTACACCACACCACTCCATAACACTCCACTCTACTCCACGTAACAACACTCCACGTAACACTCCACTCTCCATCACCCCACTAACTTCTTGCCATGCTGAACAGTAGCCACGCTGGAAAGCAACATACCTAAAACATATTGGCAAAGTCAATAGCTCTTGCATAGGCAAGACCTATTGGCTTTGTCAATGCTTGTCTGTATAATTGTCGCTTGCTTGTCATTGGCTAATAAAGCTGATTTTTGCTTCTTATCTGGATAGGGAGGGGGGTGTCTTTTTCATCTTGTCTCTTCTGTAAATGTGACGCCTGATGTGGCCTTGCTTTTGCTTATATTTAGCTTCCCAACAGCATTTACTGTCTGGTTCTCATCCTGAGATGCTATGTGGTTAGTACTTCCCTTAATTTGAGTAGTGGTACTTGTTATGCCCCCTGGTCCATGTCGTCAATCTCCCCAGGACTATGGAGTATGCACAGCTTGACCTACCTTTTTAGGTTTGGTCTAGAGACCGCTTTAGGTATTCTGCCAGCATCATGTAATTAAAATAATTAATAAAAAAACATTCACACACATACATCCATAGCAAGGCTTCATCCACTGGTCTTTTCACCTGGCATTTACATTTTGCTTTTGCCCATTGCAGCATACATCATGGGGCAATGGGTCAGCCCTCATTAGCCATTGCCTGTCTGCCACGGCAAGAGATCACATTTTACCTGATTATGTTCATATTTGCTGACAAAGGACGCACTTTAGTTTCAGTTTTGGTGGTCCAGTACATTAATTTTCTTGTCTTTCCATTCTTTATTCTTGTTTAGTCTATGTATTCTGTTCTGATGGTTAATTCGAACTGCCAGCCTGAATCCAGAAAATGCTGTAGCAGTGCACCTATGTTCTTATAGGTATTGTATTACAGCATCTATTTAGTGTATATCACCTTTGTGTGGAGCGCTGAAGCGCTTGCTTGCCTGTGTAGCACACTACACTGTATGGTTGGAAGGATATTGTCTTTGATGTGATTCTCTGTGAAAAGTGTTTCCCAGTCGTGTGTTAAGAAGGCAGTTTATCATATGGTGTAGGTGTGCTACTGCTACTGCATAATAAACACACAAACCCATCTTTGATCCAGTCAGGTTTGTTTGAAATACCTGACTGGACCTAACCTTGTGTAGCTGTGGCATCAAGCAGTGAGGTTTTGTCAAAGGAGCAAGCGAAATACATTTAGAAGCACCAAAACAGTTGAACGAGAAAGAAACACGTCAAACTGGCTCCAGTTCACAAAATTATCTCTTTATGAATTTCTAGTAACCAAAACCAACATAATCCACTGGAAGTGTAAATTAATAAGCAAATAATAAATCACTGCTTATAATTCAAATTGCAAACCAGCATTGGCAACTACTGAGGTTACTTTTGAAAAGCTCTGGTTTTACTACTCTGCTCCAATGGTAGGGAACAAGTCACAGGAGTCAATAAGGCGTAGCAGGACTGTTACCTTGCAGTCTCCAGTCAAAGTCCAGGCTCTGTGGGCGAACCCACAATATACAACAATGGAGTGGTAGGATTAAAGAGATACAGGATGCAGAGCCATTGATGGGGGTCTACCTGGGGCCACCCAGCAGTCCAAGAACATGGTGGAGCAACTTTCACCACAAGGTTCGATGTCCTAAACCGTCACTGGAAAACTTGGGCAGCAGAGTGGCAACTTTCTTAAATTACCGTTTACTTAAAAGTTAAATTAAATTCAACTTCGGGATCAGGTTGGGCTTAACCTCTTCGACGCTCATGCTTTTAAAAAGCAGTCACCGTGCAGTTTACAACAAAATCAGCCAACGTGTTTCACTCCCTACCAGGGAGTTTCTTCAGGGCGACTCAAGAGTACACAACGGCTTGCGCACGCCCAGATCCTCCAAATTCGTGAAAAGAGTGTTTGTCTCTCACTCCTAATGGTTAAGTTACCTAGTTGCCTTGTTGGTTCTGTTGTTTTGAGTACCGGTGTATTTATTTTCATTTAGAATTGTTCGTGGATCTTCGACAAACCTCACAAAAAAAGTTGTGTGGAATCCCCTATTGGCGACGTGTCACGCTCTGGTGCTTTAAGATTCTGGTAAGGGAAGTCGTATTGGTTCCTTCTCCCACAGTCATTTGTCGGTTCCAAAATTGTTAACCTGGAAAAGTTTCCTCGATCGCCTCACAGTAACGGCATAGATGGTCCCAAGGTAACTTAACCATTAGGAGTGAGAGACAAACACTCTTTTCACAAATTTGGAGGATCCGGGCGTGCGCTACCGGTGTAAACTTTAGTCGCCCTGAAGAAACTCCCTGGTAGGGAGTGAAACGCTTTGGCTGATTTTGTTGTAAACTGCACGGTGACTGCTTTTTAAAAGGATGAATAATAACAAATAAAGAACTTTTCTATATACTCAGTGACAACTTTTTTGGACTTCTTTCTGGTGCCCCCCATAGAAAACTAAACAAAGTACCTGTGATCTGGAAAGCACAGCGACGCCAACTAGCAGCTGACGGCGGGGGTGGCGGCACAGGATCTTACAAACCTTTTGGAACTGGGTTCTAGGTGCGGCACTGCAAGGTCCGCTGCTATAATCTTTGTGCTTACCCTTCGACGCTCATGACGAGCTCAGCTCGTCATGAGTTACGCCTGTCGTACGCTCTTGGCGAGCTGAGCTCGTCATGAACCGCGGGTTTTTGCAAAAGTCAGTGCACAGCGGGAAAACGCGTAGCGCGCATGGTGTTAATGTAACTATTCTTTTGATGCCTTGAAGTACTAACTTTAGTAGTCCCATTCAGAAGTTACCACAGCTGAGTTGTCAGTGTCTTACTATGTACTTCTCAATGGGTCCGTGACCCTTTCAACAGCAAAAACGGCAATTTGGGTTTTTTACTGTACAGCACCCTGCCATTGGGTTCATTTGGTGTACCTTAGGGGTGACCAATTTTTTTTTTTTTTTAAATGGAAGGTGTGAATGTTGTCATTAGTTTAAATGGCAAAGTAGAGTTAACAGTAGGAAAACTGCTCTGCCAGCCATCAATGGCAGGCTGGGGGTCTTGCTTCGCCACACTCGTGGTGGCACAATAAGTGTTGCAGTCCACAAAGGACACTAACTTACAGGCCTGGGTACCCCGTGTGCAAAAGACTGGAGAGTTTTTAGTAAGTTAGCTTATGCCTGTTGTGGGTTAACCAATCTGACCCATAAAAGGCATATGTGTGAGCTCCGGCACTGAGGTCTGATTAGCAGGCCTTAGTGCACCTTCAGAGTCTAAAAACCAGCAGAATCAGTCCAAAACTTCCTTACATGTCCCCCCAGATGAAAGGTGATAAGCAGCTAATCCTGCATTCTGGCAGTTCTCCATCTAGATGGAAGAACATGGAAAGGCTATATGCATTGGCATAGTCCGTCCCGGGACTGTGTTGCACTAGTCCATGCCCTCAACAGTTTGAGTTTCTCACCTTTCATCTGCATAAGCACCTGAGAGCTCTGCGGACAGTGTGAACTCTGAAGTGAGTGCACACAAGTAGTGTCAATTTCTTCAGGGACCAAATCACAGCGAAGACTTCCCTCTCAATGGCAACACTGCTCCCCGGGTAAAAGTCCCCTCCTAATAAAGTAGTGAAGTAGTGTGGCTCACTGGTTAGAGGCGGCAGACCCGAGAGCAGAGGTCGGCCCGGGACCAGGGTTCGATTCCCGACGCGGCAGGTTTCTGGACCAGGGTCAGAGGACTCGATAATTCTCTCGCCTCGGTGCCCACTCTGATCAGCGATCACACTCTGCAACTCTGGGCAGTAGCTTGCCACATCTTCACTAACGGCCCCACCAGACCGCCGGGGATGCCTGGTCTCACCCTGGAGATACCCACTAAGGGACCATCTCTCAGGGAAGCCAGGAAGGGTTTCGCAGCGGTTGAAGCGCGGAGATACTCCCCCGGGAGTGATTCTAGCGCTATATAAACACGCAAATTAAATAAAGACCAATGGTTTAACCTTGCCCTCATCATTTACCTGTGACAATACTGCCCCAATCCCATTTTCAGAAGCATCTGTCTGGACAAACTCTTGTCTAAAATCCGGTATTTTTAGGACACGTGCTAAGTTCAAAGCTTCCTTTAGGATGTCACAGACATTTTGAAACTGCTCAGTCCAGATTTTTTTTCTGGCCTGTTTGGTGGAAGTGAACAAACCTCCTGTAATACCCAGTCAGGCCAAGAAAGGACTTGACCTGTGTCTGTGTCTTAGGAGCTTCCTTAGCAGAATGGTCTGGATCTTTGGCTGAAGAGGCTGCAAATGGCCTCCACCCACTTAGTAGCACAAGGATACAACTGAGCCTTGCCAAACTCGCACTTACCTTGATAGGCCTGCCTTCTGCAAGGCCTTAAACACTTCCTTCTGGGTGAACCAGGTGAAAATAAATACTACAATAACATCTAGATATCCTGCACTGAAACTTTCCAAACCTGAAAGAACTCTGTTCACCAATCTTTGGAAGGTGGCAGGTGCATTTTTCAACCTAGATGGCATTGCCTTATATGAAAGTGGCCTTCACGAGTTGAAAAGGCAGACCTCTCCTTGGCTCCCTATGTTATGTTATACAGTATTTGTAAAGCACAGCTTTCACTCCGAGGAGCATCATGGCGCTATGCGAATCCTAGTAAACACATACAGCCATAACTAGGAAGTCAGATGAGTGATCTGCAGGACTAGGAAGCAGGTTGCAAGCTTTGGCCCCTAGCATCGAAATAGATTTCCCACCCTTTGTGATGCACTTAAAACCAGGGGGCTTCAGAAGATTCGCAGATGAGGATCAGAGGGGGTGGTGCATCACATAGTGAGCAAACCTGGACTGAAGATATAAGGGATCTGAAGATTTGAAAGCTCTGTGGGTAATTACCAAGATCTTGAAAAGGACTCGTTTGTGGATAGGCAGCCAGTGTAGTAAATTTGGGGCAGCTGAGGCGCCTCTGGGTAATTTTAAACTAGCCGTGTGGCTGCATGATGGACCATCTGTAGTTAGTTTAAGACAGACTTATTGGTCCCTGCAAAAAGGCTGTTGAATAATCGAGTCTAGAGGTGATTAGGGCCTCTGCAATTTTCTTTCTAGCCATGCAGGGGAGTAGAACAAAAAACCTTTTGAGGAACTTCATCAAGTGAAAATATGACCCTGCCACTGCTAGGGATTGCTGGCGAAAGGAAAGCGATGAGTCCAGTTTCATCCCCAGGTTTTTTTTACTACCTTTACTATGTTAGGAGGAGTAGGGATATCTGTGGGCCACCATAGGTTGGGGGAGAAAGTATTGCATTTCCCTAATGGCATAATCAATGTTTTTTTCCGAGTTACACTTTAGGTGATTTACTTTCATCCATTGAAATACCACTGTGAGACACTGCCGTAGAGTTACAAAAGCCTGGGTGGAGTGTTCATCTACTACCAGAATTAGCTGTGTTTCGTCAACATATAAAATTGATTCAATGTTGAAAGACAATATTAGGCTGATGAGGAGGGCCGTATAGGCGTTGAAGAACATTGAACTTAGAATGGAGCCCTGTGGAACCCCAGAAAGCAGGGTTTTTTCTGCTGATTGATAGAGGCCGAGAGTAACAACCTTTCTTCGGTTTTGTAGAAAAGATTTTAGCCAAGTTAAGGCTAGATGAGAAATGCCATAATATTTGAGACTGTAGCAGATGTGGCTGTTAAGTCTAATAAAATCAGCTCAGCATTTTCCCCCTAATCTACAGCAGATTTAAGGGTTTCAGCAGTATACAGTAACACTGATTCTGTTGAGTGCTGGGTCCTAAAACCTGATTGATTAGGATGTAGGATATTTGCCTCTTCTAGATAGGACATAAGTATTGGCTAGTTGTTCTGCGATTTTACTAAGGCACGGAAGTAGGGAGATAGGATGAAGGTTAGAGAGAGTGGTAGGATCTGCAAGTTGTTTTTCTGGAGGGGCTAAACTGCTGCAAATTTCCATTCACTAGCTACTTCTGCTCGTGAGGGGGAGGAATGTATTATATTATTTATGACTGGGTTAATGGTGTCAATAATAGCATACAGAATCTGTGGGGGAAATGGGTCAAATGAAGACCCTGATTTGCATGCAAGGATGGCTTGGCGTAATTGTTCTAGGCTATGGTTTGTAAAACTTGGAGGGTCAATCTATCACCTGCATGGTGTGGGGATACCTCTGTGGGCAAGGTGAGGGGCGTTTTGAAATCGTTTTGTTGAATTTGGACTTTCTGTTCAAAAGTCAGTGATGCGTGAGGGTTATCTGCAATTAACTTGAAATCAAATCAAATGCGCTTATGTACTTGGTCGCCCCGACTTGTCGATGAGCCCCTTGGCTGGGGTGAACATCAGTCTTAAGGATACCACGTAGGTCTCAGTAGTTCACACAGAACCTCAGCTCACGTTTGCCCTATTTTGGTTTTGGCTTGGGTGCCAATGGCCCATGGGCTGTTGGCTCACTCACCCTAAGCTCTAGCATTTTGGCAATCTTAGATGTAATGCTAGTTTAGACCTAATCTGACAACCTATAAATCTTACTTTTAACATGCAAGCTGTCACCATGGACACGCCAAGTTGTAATACCTGGGGTCAAGGAAAACAGACCAGCAAAGTGTTTCAACTAGTTACAACTGTCCTTTTGCTGCTGTTCTGTTAAAGTGTAGAGAGGACTACTCCATCCACTGAACCATCTTTCATGTTGCTCGACAGTCAGCCAGGAAGAGATCCACTTTCCTCTTCCCCTTCAACTGTCCTCATAAGCATGATGATGTCTGCTCTAAAAGGTTGTCTGAGTTTTAGCCTGTTAATCCTTGAGCCCCTCAAGAAACTCTAAGTTTTCCCTTCCTTTCTAAAATTGCATAGTGCCCATCGACTTATCCTGAAGGGCCCTAAGAGTTACAGACTCTAAACCTCCCACCAATTGTCCGGATTGGTGTTCTACCATTGAGGGCATCTGGTCATACCAATGGTTGACAAGCTCCTGGTGTTTCTACAATTTTTTTAAATTCTTTTTTAAAATTGTTTTTACTTTTTCATGTACTCTTCCATCCTTAAGCAAATGTCTAGGATAGGATAGGTTTTAGATTTATAGAGCGCTCCAATGGCGAGGTGTTGTGGCGCTGAAGTGAGAAGAAAGAGGTGTAGCATCAGCAGTGCATTAGTACATAATCCATTGTGTCTTCTTTAGGTTCTATGATGGGCTTCTCCCATCATCTCTCACTAAATGCTGTGGACCTCCTACAGGGTGACCAGACCAGAGAGGAGTTCAAATAGCCAGAAGCACACTCCTTTCTGGGGTGCCTCCTTGTAGGCAAACAAAAGGCATGATAGGAAAACATCCCATCTCCTTCTGGCAAACCCATTAACATGCCTTTCTTGGTCTAGTTGAACCTTTCAACTAGACCATTTCCTTGGGAATCGTAGGGCATGGTGAACTTGTAAGTAACACCACACTCCTCCCACATTAGTTTTTGATAGGCGGACATTCAGCTGGTGCCTCTATCTGACATGACTGCCTTAGGTAAACCTACCTTAATGAAGATACCAAGGAGGGCCCTAGGTACTGCAGGAGCAGTGACTGTCCTTAGTGAAATTCCTTCTGAAAACCTGGTGGGATGGTCCACTATCATCAGAATGAACCTATTTCCAGATGCAGTGTGTAGATCTAGGGGCCAATAATTTCAATTCCTACCATCTCAGAGGAAGTTCCCATGAAAGGGGAGTGTTTAGGGAAGTCTTTGGCTTGGCCGCTGGCTTGACAGATGACACGAGTGATAGAACACCGTTACTTTTCAGACATCTAGGAGAGATTGACAATCTCTCCTAGATTTTAGTCTGCCTCAGATGGCCAGCTAAGGAATGTTGTGAGCTATGTTAAGGAGGAATCATCTGTACTGCCGGGTGACCCCCAATCTCATAGTGCCTCTGATTTGTGGTCCCTTGCCTCACTGTACAGGACTCGCTCCTCTCAGTATACCTTATGAGTACCACTGTTATCCCTTGTTCTTGCCTTTCAACTAGTTACCTCAGGCCTTCAAGAGTGGAACAGACCTTCTGCCCCTGGCCTAAATCCTTCCTGGGGGGACCTCCTGCTCCCTAAAGCTCCATCACTTCCTGCGAATCCTCTTCAAGCACCAGGCCCTTCCTCTCAGGGTTAGGCTCCTTTTGGACCCGAGGCCTCTGGTAACCTGGCTGACCAGACGTTCTGCCCATTCTCTTATTATTAGGGACGAGAGTCCTTCTTCTAGACTCCACAGTCCCTCCTTTTCCCAATAAGACAGCTTGTGCTCCAGTTTGACTTGCACACAACCACTGAAGGAGAACCAGCATTGCTGCATGATGCTCTTTTCCACACCTTCCCAGGCTGACGTTTCCAGTTAATTTCACAGCAGACACTCCACTGGGATGGCAGGAGACACAGCTACCTTATTTAGGCCAGAAAAATAAATCAGCAATGATTGTTTGTTCTGGCACCTATATCCTTCAGAGCTGTCACTTCAATCCCATTGTTCACTGGCCGCTGCCTGTTCTTTTCCATGCTTGGAGGGAGGCCATTGTGCCAAGAGTTAAATTTTCTTCCCACCCACTGAAATTAAGGTGACATGAATGTCTACTCTGGACATGCCCTTTGGATGTTCACTCTAAGGTGACTGCTTGGTGCCCTAAGAATCTCTCCTTTTGTGTACCGCCTGCTGACAGTCATAACATACCCATACATTTTAAGGCTCATAGTTCTTTTACAGCCCCCCTACCCCTCCCTTTGGACTGGGATGGGACTTGGGTCTCAATCTGAAACGCTTTGGCATTCTTTTAGGGCTCTTTAGGAGTCTTTTTAAGTTTTGCCTGCACAGTGCTGTGCTTGTGAAATCTATTGCATTTAATATAAATCCTAAAAGGGGCTTACATTTTGCCCTCACTTTTCATTGGTTGGTGTGCTTGCCACTTACTTTTCCTCCTTTTCTATTGGCTGCAGCATACTATTTCCTGTTGTCCGCTCCTATGTTTCCCTGATCAGTGTCCTATGACCCAAGTACTGTTTTCATCCGCTTTTATGGAGCTGTCATTTTTGTTAGGAGTCCTAATCGGTTAGTCAAAAGTTTTGGTCACTGTCTGATCCTGTGTCTTTGTTCTGTTTTACTCTGCTCTGTATCTTCCATTTTATCATGCCAAAACCATTGGAGTATCCCCGGGGCACTTCCAAGCCCCTTACCTGTTTTTCCCTAGTTGTGCTCTAATATTTTTACACAAGACGCCCTACGTCCCCATGACATAATGGTAGCTGCCTTCTCCTTGCTGGCCTCCACATTGAATGAGATTGTAAGCCAGTGTGAAAATGCTCCAGCGCCCCCATACCGTACGGTAAGGTAGTGAGAGTTCAAGTTAGTGGCCAGCAGTGGCATCAGCCATGTAATAAGACTAAGTGACAAAACATCTTGATCATTGCTCCCGGACATATAACCTATGAAGAAAAGAGCCTATTCCAGCTTTGTTCAGTAACAGTTCCTGCGCGAATCATCCTAACATTATTATGTCTAGTTTGTGCCAGTTCCCTACATTTATTTTCACGTCTAGCATGTGCCTGATTAAGACGTGTGTGTCTCGACCAAATAGGACATTTCTTTCTTTTTTCAATGCGGGCCCTTCGGGCACTGATTCACTAGTTGCTGCAGTAATCATGTGCAGTGTTCAAGCTTTTCCAGACGGCATAAATAGCTGAGCAGATGCTGGAAGTCACCGGGGAACCCTGCCTGCTTCCGACTGCCAGGGGCATCCGTTTAGGGATATTTAATGCCAGTTACAGAAGCCATGCTGTAGACTCAGCTCCATCCACTGGCTGCTCATAGCAAGGAAAATTACTCGTCCCATAATCGCCACTCTTTCTTAACTGCGCTTACTGCTGCTGCCCGCAGGCATATCACTAAAGATTAGATGTGTTACCTACAAAGGACTTTATTTACAGCAACCATCCTATCTCAAGGGTGCCTTCCTATTCTCAGGAGAGCTCTGCCCTTCTCGCAGCATGGCTGTAATGAAGAATGACCTCATTACACACTGAAAATCCTAAATCACTTTTTTTCGCCATTGCCATGGACTGTTGAATTCCCTTCCAGTAAATTTTACTTGAACCCCCGCTCTTTTGGAGTTCAGCAATGTACTTCAGACCCATTTGTTGTCTGTAGGTCTCTAAAAATAGTGTATCTGCTTTCAGTTAGTAACTGCTTTCATGAATATTTGAACAAATTACCAATCTGATGTTTCAATATGCAGTGGTAGCTGTGAATTGCAATGCACTCGGACAAAGTGAGAGCATTGCTATAAATCGCATCAATACCATTTACAATGGCAGTTTTTCCATATTTTTACCATGTACAGATTTCCAGTTGGTTTTGATGGATCACAAAAATGCGCAAATCCCGTTCGACAATTGGATGGACAAATAGACTGGTTTCTCTTACAAATATTGGTGGACTGCCAGCAAATGAAATGGGTGGCCTACAAATCTATGCACCATCTATGTGCAATGAGTCAGTGCCTCACTGTCCTCATGAATCTGATCCCCTGAAGTACAGTCTAAACTAGGGGTACTCACAAACATTTTCCCAAGAGCCGTAAAGGGTGGTGAGTGATGTGACAGAGGGCCGCCTTGATGCCAGCAGGGTGGCATTTGCATGGGGGTAGGTGGTTGGCAGTAAGACCGGTGTTAGTGTTTGCAGCTAGTATTAATCTAACAGTTTGCTTATTGTGCATGTCTGTCTTCGTGTTTTAATTTGCAATTAATCAATTGCTTTAAGAGCATATTGTTAGTGGAAAGTGGTTTATCGCTTGCAGATACTCTGTGTTACGCTGAATAAGACAATAAATCATGGGGTCCAGATACAGCTTTAATGGGATAGTTTAGTTCCTCTCAACTATAATTGGATAGTATTTTAATTATCTGTGTTCTTACGCCCCTAAACAATTCTGCAGCGTGCATTTTAAAACTACTCTTACCCCTGTTATCAGTTTGCCCCTTTTCCAGAGATGTAATTCAGAATTAGAGCTTGTTTCTCTTGCTTACTCAGCATTTGATACTCAACTTTAAATCCCTTAAGAAGAGGTGCCTCTCCTAGATTCCTCAGAAGTCAAAACATAGGCCTCTTTTGTTAATTCCAGCGGAAAATATTTTAATGGTGTGCTTGTTTGGTTTTTCCTCTGCCCTTTGTGATCTCCCCATGGCTTACCCATTTCAAGCATACCTGTCTGTGGAAATTTCTTTTGTTTGTCTTCCTCCCTCTACCTAATCTCCCCACTTTATAGTATCACCAGTAACAGCACAATATATTGCCTTTTCTCAATAAACAAGTCATAGCACTTTAATAGAGTTTCAGTAACTTATATTGCACAACTGCTCACCAAGCTACCTACAACTTACAACAAACAGCTTATTAATCACATAGGTGAAACCTATTGCATTTACCAATGCTTGTTTTTCTTACCCCTTTCTTAGGATCACCTAATGGGAGTTTGTGGGCAACCTAGTAGTGTGTACTAATTCATCAGCCATCTTGTACAACTTTCTAGGCCTTCACAGCTTAGAATCGTCCAGGTGCTGGTGTAACTTCTGTGAGGATCTGTTTGTATGGATATATTCCATGACCATTAAAATGTGGCGCCCCTCATTGTTATCCACTTTGTACCCTTAGTACAGCCATTCAGTGACTTTACTGAAACATCCACAAAGTCCACGTCTGTGTTAGCTCCCTTCTGTATATTTCTGAACTTTTGTTGATACTCCTCTGGAGTTATACCAAATAGCTCCATCAGTGCTGCCTTCACATTAGTTTAAGACTCTGCCACCTCATCCTTTAGTGTCAGGAGCCTATCTCTTCCCACCACTAAAGCCAGTTCCCACAGTAAGGACCCCGAGTATTGGGCAACCACCCTTCTCATCTTTACGCGTTTATAGTATACCAGCCACCTGCTTGTCATCCAGCTTGACATTGTAGGCACAGTCCATTTGGGAAATCTAGAATCAAAGACCCCCCTGCATACCTCAGTGTCTTTGTTGCTGCCGTCATTCTCTCTGGATTTTAGGTTCAGCTTGACCTTTCTTCGAGCAGCAGTCTCCTCCTCTTTTAAGGGCTAGTCTCTACCCCTCCCCCTTCCATCTATAGGAGGCACACCTGTGACTAGACTTTTTATTGACCCCCTGACTTTCTGCTCCTCTCTCTGCCAGATATTGAGGGAGCGTCTGATGGTCAGGGTGTCATCGTCCCCCTCATCCTTCTCATTGATGACCTACCCCTCATCATCATCATCTTCATCTTCCCCACTTTCTGGGGTAAACTTACTTTCGAACAGTGCTTGGGCTCTGTAATCCTCTTCCCAGACCCTGAGGGCTCTCTTGAGATGCTCTTTCTTTGCTGTAGCACACAAACTGATCTTCCTGCCCTTGCCCATGTCGCTCAAGCTGTTGATCCTGAAGGTGGACAGGGTGGCCAAGTTATTCTCCTTGTTTCCAAACCCGTTTTGCAACTTCTAGAAACTTTGCAAAATGTTGGTAAACTTTTCACAACCTTCTTCAACTTTTCTCAAGTCTTTTTAAAAGTTTGCAAACTTTCAGAAACAGTACTTAGGAGACTCCAGAACTTGGCTGGAAATTACAAGAACTTCCCCCTATTCATTGACTTGGTGGATTTATGGCTGTTTCAGACTTATTAACCTTATGGTATGGCAAAGCACACGTTCTGGATCCCATCACTAGGCATCAATGTGAGAAAAGTTGTTTATTATTTGGCGTGGTTGTGTGACCGCACCATGTAATAAATTCACAAACCTGTCTTTGGTCTAGCCAGATTGGTTTGATAAACCTTAGCTCAACCGTGGGTAGCTGTGGCTTCGAGCAATCTGGCTTTGTCAAAGGAACTAGTTTAAATCATTTTGAATTACTCAAACAGTTGAACAACAAAGAAACATGACGCACAGAAAAGCGGACACCAATCAATAAAAATAGACACCAAAATTAATCAAATCCACTAGAGGGTTCAGGAGATATAAATTAAGCAAAGAATAAATCGCTGCTTTTCATTCAAATCACAAACATTGGCAAATACTTAGAGACATTTTGTAAAGTTGTGTTCAATTACTCCTGGCTGCTTTGGGTAATCAACTACAGCAGGATGAAGGTCACAGGGGCCAAGGAGGCTTGACAGGATAGTTACCTTGTTGTCAAAGCAGACTCCAGTCCGGTTCCCGGCTCGTTGGGCGAACCACCATAGTTCTCAATGAAGTGGTCCTGATGTAAGGAATACAGGATGGTGGCATGTTGATCCTGCGACTGGAGTTTTCCTGGTGCCCCCCACCCACGAACATGGTGGGGTGACTTTGGCCACCGAAGTCCAGTTGAAGTCAAGCCAAAAACCAGTTGCCTTCTGGTATCCACTTAGTCTGGGACTCGCGAATAATTTTTTTCTCTAGCAGGGCACCACAGGCACCGTCACCTCTAAGGATCAGCAGGTGCAGTCCAGTCTTTGGTGTAGCCGTTCTTTACGGTAGCCAGGGAACAGCACGGTAGTCCTCCTTTGGTCTTTTCCCCAGTACAGACCTAATCTGAGTTCTGTGTTCCAGGGTTTCCACTTTTATGCCTATGACCTCGGGGATGCAGTAACTACTAGTCAATGGGCTACCAGGTCACCTCCTGCCTTCTGAAGACTTCCTGCATAGTGTGGAATATTCCTTAAACAATCAGGGCTTTATATAGCACAGCTACTTGCCCTTCTACTTCTCTCAGAATTCAATATTCTGGCCACTCCCAAGATGACAGAACCCCCCCCCCCCCCCCCGAGTGTGGAGCTTGGTAGACCACCCCAGAGGTGTGGCTATCCGATGGCTTCGCTCATAGAGGAAAACTGGTTTGGCAGCTGACCCCCTCCTCCCCCCAGGCCCGATGCTAACCTTTGTACAAGTGAAAAACAACAAGAACTAGCTATTGGGATAGTGTTTACGTACTATGTATTAGTGTGGGAAACCATTTGGTTTGTTATGTAGGCCCTCACCCACCCTCCTAGTTGGTGGCATGCCTCATCATCTGGCCCCACCCGAGGCACCGAGTGCGCCTCAGGTGTGCTGCGACGCCAGACTACTGCGGGGCGGGTTTTTGGAACACGAGTGTGCGGTGTTGATGTGCTGCGTGAGGTTTAAAAAGCTGTCCTTGGGGGTCCCAAACAGTAAGTTTATTGGTGGGTCCCAGGCAGAAATTAAAAACAAAGGCTAGGGACTTTTAGGGGTAGTCTTATGGTCTCCCACGTCCAGTGTGGTCGACTAGTTTCAGCCAGGCCTTCTACTTAAACTGGCTTTCATCAGGACCTATTATGTGTGGGGGTGTTTACAGGGATATACATGATTCAGTACCCTGAATGTGTGACACGCGCTAAGGTGCTCTATGTGTGAGAGGTGTTTCCTCTCAGTTTGTACCTGTAAGGGAAAGAAAAAGACAGGACAAACATGAAGAACACATAATGTTTAAAACACGCAAAATATTCAACCACATAGGTCGTGGAGGGGCGCCTGGTGCCTAAAAGTGAGAGGATAAGGCATGGGTGTCTGGAGCTTGTGGTGAAACTTGGTAAATGCCGGTTTCATGGTTTATGCGGTAATAGTGCTAATACCTACATGCGTCATATAATTGGTGAAATTACGGCGAGAAATGCACTTTTATTGGCAATTTTGTGTGCTTACTCCTATCTATAGGGGACAAGTTCCAAGGATCTCCTGCCGGTAGGTCGGGGCTCTTCTGCACTTTTAAAGGATAAAGATAAGAAAAGATATGAGTAGTTGCGGCTAAGTGCTACGAGCGGTAATGGCCTGCACGCACAGTCACGGCCAAAGGCAGCGTGACTGGCTGTTGTACCGCGAGCTGACAGAGCCTCCTCACTTACTTGCCATGGTCTCCTGACCCGTAGAAACAACTGCCGTACGGCCACGAGATCCGTTGGAACTGAGCTCTCGTGGCTGGCATGCTAAATACCCTGTCCGGGACGCAGGTGTTGCTCGTTGGAAGCTGGTCGGGGCTTATGCGAGTATCGTTACCTCTGCTGTGGTTGGTGCGTTCCTAATGGGCGTGTCTCACTGTGAGCAGTGTCTGTGGAGGAGACAGATTAAGAATACTCTCGAGCCCTACTGCGCCAGGACTATAATTAAGACAGAGTTCAAGATACTGTTCCTGGAATTGGAATTATTTCAAGGTGCCAGAGTGCAGTGAAGGGTGTTTACTGGTATTTGAAAAAAATGGTTTGTACCAAGAAGGTGGGTTTAAATTGGTAAACAAACGTGTGGAGCTGTCTGGACAATGATTCGTGGACTTGCCAGCGGGCAGCGTCCATGAGGTTCTGGTATGTTAGAAGGCACGTATGTGCTGCTAAGCGCGAGCTGGTAGTGTCAGAGGCCCAGAAAGTGCTGCTACATGCTGTGTAGGGCGTGCTTCAGTTAGTTTAGATCCCTGTGGTGGGGATGACGCCCCGTATGGGGCTAGTCATGTCCTTTGCACAGGTTGTTAAACTATCGTAAGGCCTAGTACTGGTGATTTTAGCGTGTACTAGCCGGGTGTCAGTGGTACTAGGGGGTGCCACCAGGGTCAACGTCTCAGGGTCATTTAGCATCTGGTTACTTGTTCAGGCTGTTCCACGGAATATTGTCATTAAGGCCTTCAAGGTGGATGGATAATCTATAGATCCAGGGTAGTTCCTTCCGTAAGAGATTTTTTTCATTGTCTGTCGGTTGGACAGGGATTTGCTCAATTACTGTCCAACGTATGTCATTTGGGGTGTGCCCTGATTGGAGGAAATGGTCCATGAGTTTGCTGATAGTGTTTTTACATCGGATTGTGCTTTGATGTTCCGTGATTCGTGTTCGCACTTTCCTTGTGGTCATTCCCACATATCTCAGTTGGCATGGACACACAATTAGGTATATGAGGTTTGTAGAGTTACAATTGGTATGTTTCAATTGGTGCCATGTTTTCTCTGGTTCCAGATCTAGGGTCTTTTTGGGCTGAGTGAGGTGACAGACGCTGCAGTCACCGCAGGGATAATGTCCTGTGACTCTGGGTAGCATCCATGTGGTGTGTATTGTAGGGGTTGTGGTAGGTTCGCTTTTCTTCGGTCGTGTGGACATTAGTTGATCCCTTATTCTGCTGGATTTCTTGTAGGCAAAAAGAGGTTGTTCCCATTTGCGATTCCCCTTGTTTAGGATCCTCCAGTTATTTCTGATTATTTTAGCTACTTGGGTGGAAATGCAGTTGTAGGTTGTGACACAAGTTAGTGGGGGGTATTTGTTGGTCGTCCAAGTGTCTCAAGTAGAGCCTCTCGGTTTTGTTTTTTTGCACGCTTTTTGGTGTTTTCTATTATTCTCTTTGGACAGCCATGTTGTTGTAATTTCTAGGCCAGATCATTGGCCTGTTTGTTATAGTCCTGTCTAGTGCTACAATTACGCCTGATGTGTAAAAATTGCCCAAAGGGCAGGTTTTCCCTGAGAGGGCGAGGTTGGAAGCTTCCAAATTGGAGTAACGAATTCCTAGCCGTCTGTTTGTGGTAGGTTGTGGTGGCAAGTTTGCCATCTCTAGGTTCAATCAGTAAGTCAAGGAATGGTCATTCTTTGCGGCTGCTAGTGCTTGTGAAGCGCAGGAACTGGTCTTGTTTGTTCAGCCAGATTAGGAAGAGGTTCAGTGCCTCCTCACTGTCATTCCATATCAACAGAACGTCGTCGATGTAACGGCGCCAGGAGACCATTGAATCTTTGAATGGGTTGGCAGATGACAGGATGCGTGTGAGTTCCAAGTTGTAGACATAGAGTCCGGCCACACTAGGGGCAAAAACACAGCCCATAGAGGTACCATTAGTTTGTAGATAGTATGTACCTTCGAATTCAAAATAGTTCTCCTTGAGAGCTAGCTTTGCGCAATCCAGAATGAACTCTCTGGGTGTTACGTACCCCCATTGGGATCTTGTACGTGTTTCTTCAAGTACCTAGAGTGTGGCATCCTGGGGTAAGCTAGTGTACAAGCTCTCGACGTCCAAGCTGACTAGTAGTTGGGTGGTGGGGTCAAAATCCATTTCTGAGATGAGAGACAGGAGGTGTTTTGTGTCCTTAATATAGGTAGATGCTGCCTGTACAAGGGGATTAAGAAAAAAATCACAAAACCTTGACAGGGGTTCAAGGAGTGAGTTGATGCTCGACACAATTGGGCGGCTTGGGGGTGGACGTGTTGCTTTATGGATTTTTGGCACCGTATAAAAGTACGGGACTTTTGGGTTAGTTTTACAGAGGAACGCCGCTTCTTGCTTTGAAATTTGGTTGAGGTCTGCGGCCGTTGTCACCAGGTTGGTTATGGTGACCCGTAAGTTGTTGGTAGGGTCCTCATTGAGGCGTTTGTAGTTTCGGGTGTCAACGCCACGATCTAGCATTCCGGTGGAAATTTTAACATTTGAACAGGCCATCTACAATGAAGTAGAAAGAATAACCCAACCAGAGACATACAATAACCTCTCCAAGGGCAAACGAGAGGCCCTACAATCTCTCCAAAATAATGACGACATCATCATCAAGCCCGCGGATAAAGGTGGAGGCATTGATATCCAGGATAAACAAGCATACATAGCAGAATGCCAAAGACTTCTAGATGACACCCGGCTACAATTTCACTATTGCAGCAACTCTACTCATAGCCAGGTCTTCCCAGACTAGGGACTTTGTCCTTGAATGTGACATCTGCCAGCGGATGAAGGGTTCCACCATTACCTGGCCACCGCGGACACCTCTTTTAATCTCAGACAAGCCTCTTGTATTTATCTGGAATACTGCAGCCCCTTCTAATCAGATGGGGCTTACACATATATCTTGGTTGCAGTGGATTTCTGCTCTCGATTCCTATGGGTTTGCCCACAGCGATCAGTGGACAACCGGTTATCAAAGACTTGAAAGTCTACATCGGCACATACGAAGTTGGCACATTCCATTCATATCAGGGGCCAGCGTTCGCCCATAAGGCTTACAAAGACTTCATGGAGAATTGGGTGTGACCAAGCGGTATTCATCCCCCTTCCTGCCCTCAATCATCCGGAGGGAAATTCGATAGTTGAAAGAACCAGGACTTTAAGCAGTCTTTAATAGCAAGGGTATTAAGCTCAGTTGCAGTTTGTCCATCGCCTATATGGGGTCCAAAGAGCATTAAACAATCTGCATGGAAATTCCTGGAGTGGATGGACTCCTTACAAGATCCTGTTTGGGGCTAATATGTGGGTACCTGACTTTGACTTCCCAGCATACTGGCAGCAGAAATATCCTTTGACATCAATGAACGTTTGGCTGTTTTACAGAAACTGAACAGTTTCCAGGACGCACAGAGCAATGTCGAAGTAAAACTACCACCACTGGAGAAGTGAAGGAAGCTCAAGCAACCTCTGGGTGGATGCCCAAGATTGGAGAACTAGTCAGGGAGAAGATTGTAGAAAAGAAAGAATTTGGGCCATCTTACAGAGTGCCTGCACCTGTCCTGGCTGTTGAAGGTACCGGAACTGTATGTTCGGGGCATGTGAGCTGTAGGTCACATGCTGTGCCTAGATCGCCATCATGTGTTGGGTCCGGATGTTTGCAGTTTGTTTTTCTTCGAAGAAGTCTTTCCAGTCACAGGACCGGTGACTACTCCTTTCCGTGATAGTGTGGATGGGCATTGACTCGAATGTTAGATTGTTTTTTTCCACCAGCGGGTTCGGACGCGAATTGTTGCGCACCAGTTTGACATTGTTTCTCTGGTTCCCCTCGGTGCGCAATCCACTACCTTCTATGGTATTGTTTCTCGAACGAGTTTCCCATTCTCCGTGTATCGTTTCAAGTTGAAAACCTTTGATCAGAAGACTCGTGGAGGGCCGTCGGGCTCCATAGCAGTCGATGGGTTGGACTCCATTTAAATTATGTCCTGGGTGTTGCACTAGGTTTCTGCACACAGACTTGCACGAAGTGTGCAACCTCGGTCTCCGGAACTCGACGAGAAGGACTGCGACGCGTGCCAATCATTTTGATCAAAGAAGACGCTGCATGACCGTCTGGCTCGACTTCACAAAATGCATCAACAAAGTGGCTCCACGGTGGAACTTTTCGGAGAAGATTCTGATCAAGAAGAGTCCAACACGCCCGAAGCCGATGCAGAAGTGGGGGAAGAATACATCTCCATGCCTGAAGCTGACTCCGATGTCGAAGACCAAATCACACCAGTTCAACGTATCGTGAGTACAGAGACTTCCTTCCCCTACCACTTACTCCACAAAAAGGCTCCGGTCCCTCTTCTGCCCTCAGGCCAAGGTCGGCACCGACAAAAAGTTTAGAGCACCCCACATTCGGGCCTGGTGCCAAAACACAAAGAAAAGCCTTCGAACTCGGGCTGGAGTCAGCCCCATACCAGCACTGAACCAAAAACTCTGGCGCTGAAATCAAAGTATGCCCACGTACATCTTCCATCTCTATCCAAGATTAGACCTTCAGCGCTAAAACCTTCAACACCAAAAACGGCAACTAAAGACTCTCTCTAAAGAACTTTGGTCCGACGTTCCATCTTCGGTTCTGAAATGAAAAGAGCTGGAAATATATCCAGAAACTGGACCTATCATGGCCAAACTACCTGAAAAGAGGAAAATGAGCCTTCCGGAGGATTATGACATACCTCTGAAAAAGAAATGGCACAAACCCTTCCCCACCTTACATTCCATCTCCTCCACTTATTGATCCAAACTTACTTATTTCATCTACAAACTCCCCACCACCACCATCACCTGACCCACAGAATGAGGGTGATGGGGATGATCAGGGTACTCCAGCAAACCCTGACCCATGGGAAAACTATGATAATGATGACAACACTGATAATGATCAGCAGTGTATTACTACGCAGACATGCTTGGTTAAGAGTTTCAGGTTTCAATCCTGAGGTGCAAGCCTCCATTCTTAACCAGCCATTCGATAAGGAACTCCTCTTTGGTCTAGTCGTTGACACCTCACTGAAAAAGATGAAAAAGGACAATGAGGTTGCTAACTCCATGGGAGCTTTGCAATCACCTTTAGGTAGAGATTCCTTTTGTTGCTCCTATTATAGGGCAGGCTCCAAGAGTATATCAATAGAAAATCCGTCTTCCTCTTACAAGGGCAACAGTCAGTCGCCCTCCTCAAGAGGCTATTTCAGAGGTGGATGTAGAGAAAACTGCGGAAAGGGAAGAGGTAGAGGCAACTCAACACTCACTTCCCCAACAAATACCAAACAGTGACCTTTAAGCGCTACCCCCAGACCATTCCACTCCTGTTGTGGGGCAGCTTACTCAATTTCTCCCAGTCTGGCATACCATCCCATCAGACACATGGGTATTACAAATTATCCAATCTGGTTATTGCCTGAAGCTTACCAACAACACTCCAAACATTCCACCAAGAGTGCACAAACTGTCTCCAGAACACCTTCACCTGGTGAAACAAGAGGTTCAGTCTCTTCTGGAGAAAGTAGCAACACAGCCAGTCCCATTAAAATATCAAGGGACAGGCATCTATTCCCTTTACTTCTTGATTCCCAAGAAGGGTGGATCACTCAGGCCTATTTTGGACCTCAGAGACTTAAACCTCTACCTTCATTCTGACCACTTTCATATGGTCACTCTACAACAAGTACTTCCACTGCTACAACAGAGCGACTTTATGTCCACTCTGGACTTAAAGGACCCATACTTCCACATCCCTATCCATCCCACTAATCGCATAGATCTAAGTTTTGTGGTAGCAGGTCATCACTACCAGCTCAAGGTGCTTCCCTTCGGAGTCACCAGTGCTCCCAGAGTTTTTACAAAATGTCTGGCAGTAGTTGCATCTTATCTCGGGAGACACAAAATATATGTCTTCCTGTATCTGGACGACTGGCTCATCTAAGCCATCTCCCACTAAAGGTGTCTCCAGCACACACAGACTACGCTACAACTGTTATGCAGTCTGGGCTTCACATTCAGTCTGGCAAAATCACATCTGCTGCCCTCCATGTCTCAGACATACTTGGGGGCCAATGTAGATATTCGTAAAGCTCTAGTGTTTCCAACTGCGACCAGAATACACAATATTCAAAGCCTAGTCTCCCATCGCTAACAGGTTGGGGAGCACACCTCCAGACTCTAACTGTTCAAGGACTGTGGAGTTGGGAACAGAAACAGCAGCATATCCATCACCTAGAGTTGCTTGCACTTTTCCTAGCACTGAAAGCCTTTCAGACCCACCTCAAGGGGAAAACTGTCTTGATTCGTACAGACAACATGACTGCAATGTACTATGTACTAAAACAGGCGGGATACACTCTCTCCAACTGTCACGTCTTGCACAGACTATTCAGAGATGGACCATTACTCAAAAGATCTATCCCACAGCAGAATTCCAATCAGGAGAAAGCAATCAAATAGCAAACCTGCTCAGCAGGTTAAAGCAACAGACCCACGAGTGGGAACTTTATCCTCCAGTTCTCCTTCCGTTCTTCCAAATATGGGGATTCCCGGAAATAGACCTGTTTGCGACTCACCTCAACGCAAAATGCCCAAGCTTCGCCGCCAGGTATCCACAATCCAAAGGCAATGCCCTATGGATAAACTGATCAGAGAGGTTTGATTATGCTTTTCCACCTCTCCCACTCCTTCCGTTAGTGGTTCTGAGGCTCAGGCAAGCATCCCTGACTCTGTTCCTTGTTGCTCCTACTTGGGTTCGACAGCCATGGTTCACAACCCTGCTAGAACTGTCGGTAGTACCACATCAAAAGCCACACCTCACGCCCAGTCTCCTCACTCAGAGCCATGGAGACATATGGCATCCAATTCCGAAGGAGCTCAATCTTGCAATCTGGCTGCTGAAGTCATAGAGTTGGTTATCTAAACCTCCCACCAGACTGTATGAACATCATTAAGGTTCAAAGACTTACCACTAGGGCTTGCTATGCAGCCAAATGGAAATGATTTGTAATGTACTGCAATAACAATCACATTAACCCACCAAACATGTTATTTACTCCATTTACAACGCTCACATTTAGCGTACACATCTATAAGATTACATGTAGCTGCCACTGCTGCGTAGCTGCATAACAAACATTATTTCTTTCTCTACAGAGTCCCCGTAATTAAAGCATTCATGGAAGGCCTAAAAAGAGTTATTCCACCAAGACTCGCACCAGCGTGGAACCTAAATATTGTCCTTCTAGGTTAAAGGGTCCACCATTGGGGGCGTGGCCTGGAGCCTAAGATGGTGGACGGATAGTTCCTGAGCTCCGTCCGTAGCCCACGACACTTGCTAGTTATCCTGAAACCCCCACCTGCAGCCCACCTGATTTTTGTGCCGGAGGCCCCCGGGGGAGTGCTGCTTGAAGCGGAGCGGTGTTTACCCACTCAGCCCGCCTCACGAGCGTGTTACAGCATCGGCCCTGGATGCGGCCTACTGGACTCTGAGAAGCCCCGGGCTCGAGTGGTTGGCTTACCCGGCCTGCCCATAGAGGCTGGCGCGGTCCGGTCGGGACCCGGCGCCGAGTGCGGTGACGGACACCGGCCGAGTTCGCGGGGCACGACGAGGCGCCCTGTACCAACGGCGACCCTGCTGCCTCCCTAACTTCTGCTGAGCGCTGTCTGGTCGCCCTGCTGTGGGGCCTGCGGACTGCGCGAGGGCGCCCCCTGATCGGCCTGCCGGATTACCGCCTGCCTGCAAAGTCATCGGTACGCCTGTTCCCTACGGCGCTGGCTGGGACTGCGGGGCGGGCGGCACCGGTCACCTAACTTCGGCGCTGTGGGCCCGACTCCCTCTGGGCCTCCCCGGACACTGAGGACCTGAGGCACATTTCTGCCGGCGCCATCTTGTTTCCGCGGCCGGGACGGACAGTGTCCCCGGGCTTCTTACTGGACCCTACACTTGCCAGCCGGCGGACCCGGTGCGGAGACCCTGCACGAGGGGGCACACAGCTGGAGTTTGCACACCTCGCAGCGGACGACGGACAGCAGACGCCTGACACCAGACTACCAATCCCGATCAACGGTGAGGAAGAGTGGCGTGTACGTTGCAGCCCTGCCACCGCACACCGGTCCGGTCACCTGTCACGCTCCTTCTGGGGGTTAGCAACTCACTTGGCAATTGCTGTGGTCTGGATACCTCCCTCCGTCTGTCCTCTGGGAAACCGGGGTTGCACCTGCCCGCGGGACCCCCCAGTGGGACGCCGCCCCTCCTGCTACCAGCGCCACGTTCAGGGACCCCACGCAATCACTGCCAGCCCTGGGATCTACGCAGCTGCCACCTTTGACCGCCACTCCTTGAACCCTCGGTGGACGCGGCCCGGTGACCTGAGTTGACACTTGAGTGGGCAGCGGCAGTCTGCTGTGCCCTTCACAGCCCCACCCTGCTAACGAGATCCATGGGCAAACACAGGGGCAAGACTCATGACCAGGGCGCTGCGGCGGACCTGCAGTCCACGGGCTCCGAGGACCCACTGGCCTCCTCCAATATGGACATTATTCCACCAACTGGAAAAGGATCTCAGGACGCGAAGTTGGACCTTATCCTCAATGAAATACGCGCGACGCGCGAAGCCCTGGAATCGCGCATAGACAATATGGCGACTGGTCTGTCCCTATTGAAGGCTGACCATAACAAGTTGGCGGAACGGGTGGCGGAGCAGAAGTTGGCGCTGAATGACCTAGTGCCACAACAAACGGAACACTCTGCGAAGCTGGAGGGCGTAGAAAAACAGCTTAAACAACTCTGGGACAGGGTGGACGATGCCGAAGGACGAGCGCGCCGTAACAACGTCCGCATACTTGGCATTCCAGAGAGAAGCGAGGGGAGGAACCCCACCCAATTCGTGGATGACTGGTTGCGGAAGCTGGTGGGCCAAGAGGACCTCACGGCCCTGTACAGCGTGGAACGGGCACATAGGATGCCGCCACGGCCCCCCAAACCAGGGGCACCTCCTCGTCCGCTGATCGCGCGCCTCCTCCACTACAGAGACCGCGACACTGTCCTGGGTGCGGCCAGAGAGAAAGCACCGATACGTTTTGAAGATAAGAACATTTCGGTCTACCCTGATTTCACGCTCTCTGTACAGCGCGCCAGGTCCACCTTCATGGGTGTGAAACGCAAGTTAAGAGACAGGAATATAAAATATGCGCTTCTGTTCCCTGCCCGGCTTAAAATTCTACACGATAATAAATCTCACTTTTTCGACTCCCCGGAGGAGGCGGAGGAATTGGATGGAAGTCACTCTAACGCCACCGACCTCACAGGACCCGTTTGTGGATCGCGGCGGCGACAACCATAGCGACCGCAGAGACTCTCCGGACCGACGGAACAACGCTCCCAGCTCAGGGTATCACTCTTCCCACGGACCTCCAGCGAAGGCGCACTCTCCTAGTGCTCGAACGGATGGCCACTCGTCATCGACTCCGCGACAGCAACTAACGGAAGAGGCATTGGCAGCTCACGATGCGGAAGCCCTTGAAGATAGACACACCGCCACCACCGACACCCACACGGAGGTGTCTGGGTCAGTAGACAGCTTGCCGCTGTTTCCGAAGATTACAGCACAGATGGCAGAGGAGTTCTGATCTGCTGCGAGTATGATCCCCTCCGGGTGGTAACGTATGCCTGAACTTCCCCCCCCATTTTTCGTATATGGTGGGTTGCATGGGGAACCCACTTTATTGAGGGCTAACTAGCCCATGCAGGCAGTTCAGTAACAGTCGACGGAGGCCTGCCACCCCCCGGTATGCACACGAACTTCACTGACTTGTGCCCACGTTGGGCACCACGGTTTGGCTCCTGGGCATGTTGGCTTGGGGACCTTTTTGTTCAGGGGTTACTTGTTCTCATGGCACTCTCACATTCTTGCAAAGCAGAACTAACATGGGCACCCAGGTGTTTCCCTGGACCGCAGCACACAGATGGTTATGGGGCCGCTTAATAAATACCAATTGTGCACCTGGAATGTGCGTGGCATGGGAGCAGTGCAGAAACGTCATAGACTCTTAGCCCAGCTTAACCGGCATGGGGACACAGATGGCTTGCCTGCAAGAGACACATTTGAACGCTGCTGAAACTGTGAAACTGCGCAAGAAATGGCGGGGCAACTTTTTGCTACCTCCTATTCTGCGTTCTCAAGGGGAGCGGCGATCTGGTTCCGTGGCTCTGTCCCCTTCCAGGTGTTAGAGCAAAGAATCGATAATGAAGGCCGATATGTATTTGTGCGGGGACTGTTGGATGGGGATGCTGTTGTATTTGGATGTGTGTACTCGCCGAACTCAAATCAATCGGAGTTCTTGTTAACAATGAATGGGGTACTTGCAGACTGGGCTGATTATCGCTGGTTCATTGGGGGTGATTTCAATGCTGTGCTCGATGTTACATTAGATAGGTCACATCCCCCTTTACAGGCAGCTGAGAGTAGGAAACAGGCGGATGCTCTTACGAGGTGGGCCGAGGGCTGGGACCTGACAGACACATGGCGCAGCACACATTCACAGGAGAGGGAATACACTTTTTTCTCCCCACCGCACCAGCTTCACACCAGAATTGATCATATTTTCTGCTCCCGATCCGTAGCGGATTCGATTGTCCAGGCCCAACACATGGGGAAAACTCTGTCCGATCACAGCTCCGTAGAACTCACCTGGCAGTGGGGCAGGCGACTGGCCCCCATCCCAACTTGGAGATTATCTCCGGACCTCCTTGAAGACTCGGTATTCCGGGCCTCTTTGTCCGAAGCTATAGTGACATACTTCTCCACCAATGTGAACACAGCCAGTACCCGTCAAGTGGAATGGGACGCTTTCAAAGTTTGTCTAAGGGGGGCAGCAATGGCCGCTGGGGTGGGCAGGAAACGGGAGGTAATCAATCAACTGAAAGAGGTGGAGGACTCACTAGCATCCCTAGAGAATGAAGCTGCCGGTACAAATGCACCCTTCACACCACTGCAAGAGGCTCACATCAGACATGCAGAGCTGCTAGAAGACCTGAGGCTCCTAGACTATCGAGAATACACGAATAGGCAGCATACTCAGGCAGATAGAGCTGGTCCCCTTCTAGCCCGCCTATCCTGAAAATCTTAGACCAGACGGGCAGCCCAACTACCGCCCAAATTGGGATTAACACGGCGTTCAGGGAATACTACACCACGCTGTACAGCCCCCCACAGCCCCTTCCTGAGGTGCATTCGAGACCTTCACGAGGGACTTGGGCCTACCTCGACTCACTGACAGGCAAACCAAAGACCTGCAGCGCACCATTACAGTTGCTGAAATCAGGCAGGCAATACGAGCTCTCCCAAAGGGCAAGACCCCCGGTACAGATGGCCTACCGGCCGACTTTTATGCAACGTACATAGACCTTCTGGCCCCCCGGTTACACACTGTTTATCTGGAAGCACTACGGACTACCGCCCTACCACATTCGTCTACGCAGGCGTTAATCACCTCCCTCTTAAAACCCGCTAAAGAAGGGCTACATATGGCCGACTACAGACCCCTGTCCCTCCTAAATACTGACTCTAAGATATTAAGCAAGGTGCTGGCGTCAAGGCTCGTGCAATACGTGCCACAGCTGATCCACTCGGACCAATGTGGTTTTGTTCCGGGCCGCAACACGGCCATGAATCTCAGGCGATTGGCCCAGCTTATGCTCGGAGACCGGGAGGACACGAGCTCTGAAGGCTGCATATCCCTAGATTTGAAGCAAGCATTTGATTCCCTTAGGTGGGACTATATGTTTGACACGTTGTCTAAATTTGGGATTCCACCTGAATTCCTCGCCTGGGTTTGATTGCTATACACCGTCCCCACAGCTAGAGTGCGTACTTCCGGCCATATATCAGCCCCTATAGCTATCTCACGGGGCACAAGGCAGGGCTGCCCACTTTCCCCCCTCCTCTTCGTCCTTGCTCTCGAGCCTATGCTCTGTAAGCTCCGGTTGATGGCCCCCCAATATGGCATTCTACAGCATGGGGTGGCACATATTGTGTCCGCCTACGCGGATGATATTATATTGTATCTCCGAGACTTGAAGGGCGACTTGAGCCCTGTTTCCCAGGTCTTTGAGGACTTTAGAACGAGATCTGGCCTGTCCATAAGCGAATCCAAGTCCTATGGGTTCACGTTTGCTACCGCAGGCCTGACTACCCCCCTGCCCTTCGCCCCCCACGAGTTCCAGATGGCTGAAACCACCTTCAGATACCTGGGTATGCAGATTTATAGGGAAGCTGACACGATGATTGACGGTAACCTTGGGAAGGCCATCAGAGCACTGAAATCGCAGGTCCAATTCTGGCTCACACTGCCACTTTCCATACCCGGCAGAGTAGCGATATCTAAAATGGTGATGCTCCCCCGTCTTCTCTACCACTTCACCAATCTGCCGTACCGGATTCCAGCGGCGACATTCAAGACCCTTGACACTCTACTCACTGAACTTGTATGGGGACACGGCCGCAGACGTATAGGTCTGTCCAAGCTGCAGCTCCCCTCTGACGCCGGCGGTATGGGCCTGCCGGACTTTAGAGCTTACAACTATGCGTGTCAGCTCCAATGGCTGGCCTTCTGGGTGGCGGGTCGCAACCTTCAGGAGATCAATATGGAGGATGGGGCACATGAAATGGGAAGGATACACACATTGCTTTTACCCAACTCGGATATACCGAGAGACACCCCACCTCTCCTCAGACTAGCGATACTTTACTGGCGGAAGGCATTAAAGTATACCTCCCCTACGTCATATTATGCACCCACAATCCCGCTCTTGGGCATCCCGCTGGGTTCGGGAACGCTTACGGCGACCTCGCTTGAGCGGTGGCATGACGCGGGAGTATCGCATGTGGGTGACCTGTTTGCGGAGGGGCACCTGTTGTCCTTTGAAGACTTTAGAACCACACATGGAGTTCCTAGAGGCACATTCCTTCTACACGCTGGCCTTCGCCATTATATAACGCATAAGTGGTCCCCTGAGGGCCAGGAGCCTATTACAAACCCTCTCATCACAATGCACTACCTAATGGGCACGGGTGCCCACCTGACACGATGGCTCACTGCTAGCATCAGGAAGGGGAGGGCACTCGCTCTGTCGCCACTCCGGGAAACTTGGGAAGGAGATATTGGTAGACCCCTAAGGGACAAAGAGTGGGAGCGTGTACTACAGTTTCCCAAGAAGGTAGCTAGAAACCCCAAGTTTAAATTCATTCAATTGATGCTACTACATGGAGCCTACCTGACCCCGCACCGCATACATGTGATGTTCCCTGATGCGAAAAGCAATTGCCCCCGTTGTGATGCCGAAGACGCTTCACTGATGCACATGCTGTGGCAATGCCCCAAATTAGGATATTACTGGACCACGGTCCATGAGTCACTCGAGAGAGCGGGTGCTCTGTCCAGCTCTACTACACTGGAATACACATTACTGGGGTTGGGACCCTCACAACGCACCAGAACCGTGGCGACACGTTTCTCGGACCTGGCCCTGTTGCTGGCGAAGCGTGCCATTACGATGAGGTGGAAATCACCCAAACCTCCCAACCCTGAACTATGGAAGGCGGAAGTGGTACGATGGGGTAAGGCTGAGGGAGAGGCACTGCAGCGAGAGGAACACAGAGGCCTGCGGAAAACGCCAATCTCGCTGGACTGGCTTGCCACTCTGGGAATGTTTGAAACAGGAGATGAAGGGGATGGCGGGGATACATGTGGCTCGTCGATTCTAGAATAAATGTGTCCTTAGCCGGACTTTCACTTTCATGCACTGTCACTGGCTGTGGTATGCTACGATAGGGTGCGAGGACCCTCAAATCACTGACCTTTGCCTCGTTCCAACTATATGTGCAGATAGATGAAACTATATGTTGTAGCACCATGGGTGGCCCAGTTTAATGATTATTCAGCCATTTGTTTATTGTGAGAGTGTCGGGTGGGTTGGTTGAGGGTGGGGGAGGGATTGCTTTGACCGGGGTTTGTTTAATTGCAACGGTTGTAGACATCAACAAAATGGAAACTCAAGAGACCTATGCAGTTATTTGTTCTAAGCAGACATACGAATGTATTACCTTGCTTTCTAATGGGCCTAGTAATTTTGTAACTGCTTAACTACTATGCTAATAAACAGATTTTCAATAAAGGGTCCACCATTTGCACAAATTTTTTCGCTTACACAATGACAGTGGTTCTTCGTACCAACCCAAAATTTCTACCAAAGGTAGTTTCTGCCTTTCATTTAAATTAATCTGTACAGTTGCCCTGCAACCAGATTCAGTGGCTGAAAGAGCTCTTTACACACCAGACGTTAAAAGAGCATTACTTTACTATATTGAAAGGACAAAACCATTTTGCAAAACAAAGCGACTATTTGTTGCTTTTGCACCTCCACATAAAGGCAATGCCATTTTCAAATCTGGCATTGCAAGATAGATAGTAAAATGTATCCAAATTTGTTATGCTAAAGCAAAAAAGATTTTTCCTACACCCCCTACAACTCATTCCATACGCAATTTGAGGGCTTTTATGGCTTTTTTAGGCAACCCTCCCATTGCCGATATCTGCAAAGCTGCAACATGGTCTACTCCACACACATTTACTAAACACTACTGTATATATGTGTTAGCCAGATAACAGGCTAATGTAGGCCAAGTAGTACTCAAAACATTATTTCAGACAACTGCAACAGCTACAGATTAGCCACTGCTTTGGGAGCAACTGCTGTATAGTCTATGCACAGCATGTGATCTACAGCTCACATACCTCAAACGTAAAATGTTACTTACCAGTAGACATCTGTTCTTGGCATGTTGAGCTGTAGATTCACATGCGCCCACCCACCTCCCCGGGTACCTATACCTGTTGCAGTTACAATCTTTTAATTCAATACTTATTACATACATATGCATGGTTATCTCTTTATACACTGCTAACTCTATTCTCAACCTATGATTTTTTTTTTTTTTTTTAATATATCCTTTATTGAAATCACAGGAGAAATACAATGACATTAGTACATCATGGTTTCGATCACATCCTGAGGATGTCTGTCATAGTAGCAGGTGCATCACAATTAGCGAGTTGGGTCGTAACATGTAGTTCGGCAATTGCGTGTGGTGACCATTCCCTTCGATTCAGTACAGCGGCATTTTTGCACAATAAAGAAACATGCGGAGTTAACAATTAAACAATGCAGAACAGGGGTGCAAAAAAAAATATATATACATGGAAAAGAGAGAAAAGAGGAGAAAAGAAAAGGGAAGGAGTGCTAGTGGTCGGGAGTTTGGGTGTGCGTCCGGTCGTGTTCTTCGCTCTTGGTGTGTGTGTGGCCGCAGGTCGGCGCTAACCAGTGTGCCGCCCGAGCTCGGGCGTCTCGAAGCATTGTTGGTGAGGTTTCGCCAGCATTGGGGGGGGGGTGGGTCCGGAGGGGGCCTGTGGTGTGGGGCGCATGGTGGGAGTGTGGCTCCATGCGGGTTTGCCCCGTGTCAGTTATGTCGTGCCTGTGTCAGTGGGCGCTGCGGAGACGCCAGGGGCCTGGGTGGGTGGGTCGCTGCCATGAGTGGTGACGGCACGGTGCGTAGTCGGCGACGCAGTAGGGTCCGACCGGGTGTTTTTGTGCAGGGAGCCCAGCATCGTGTCCCACAGGTCTGCGATCGGGAATTTCCGCAGACCCGCAGTCTCCTCATTGCGCAAAACGGCGCTCTCTGCTTTCGCCCAGTTGTCTAGGGAGGCTCGCCAGTGCGTCAACTGAGGGGGGGTGGACCGCTTCCAATTTTTCGTGATTAGCCGTTTAGGTGTGATTAGGCCCAGGTCCCAGAAGCGTGAGGGGACTTTGTTGTGTTTGGTTCTCTTGTAAACACCCAGAATGCACGCCTCCCACGTGTGCGGAATTTTCTGATTGGTGCAGTGTTCCAGTGTTTGTATCAGTGCCTGCCAGTAAGTCTGGAGGTGTGGACAGCTCCAGAGCATGTGTAGGATATCTGCGCCTGCCAGTGTGCATCTCGGGCAGTTAGCCGTGGCCCCCGGGAAGTATGAGTTGATTTTGTCTGGGGATAGGTACGCGCGATGCAGGATGTAGAATTTTATGATCTTGAATCGCGCGTTGCGTGGAATGTTCCTCGGGCCCGCTAGCGCCATTTTCCACTCCTTCTCCGTCCAATCTCTGCCCCTGTCTGCTACCCACTTGTCTTTCAATGGCTGTAGGCTGTGTTGTGTGTGCGATAGCAATGCGTATGTCAGCCAATGCACCACGTGCATGCCGTTCCCCATAACATGGAGGTGTTGTATTAATTGGTGTGTGGGTGGTTCTTCCGCTATTGATCCCCACCTACGTGAGTAAGTCAGTACTATGGAGGTGTGCAGCAGAAATTGCCCCGCTGGTAGGCCAGTGTCTTCCGCTAGTGTCGCAAACGGAAGCAGTGCGCCGTCGGCATACAGATCTGCCATGGTGTCTATTCCTGTACGTGACCAATGCTCAAGCGCTGCGTCTGAGACGTTAGTGGAGGCCGTGGGTGTGCCGAGAAGCGGCAGGGCTGGGGCGTATGGCTTTACATGTTTAGTGAGCTTCAGGCTCCTGTTGTAGCATTTGACCGCGACTGCCACGTGCAGTTGTGTCGCCCTCCTGCTGGGCGCCAAGGGGTGGAAGAGGGAGTGAATCTGGGCGTGTGTTAGCATGTCCCCGGCCGTGGCCGTGTCAGGCAGGTGCTTGCCCGCCAGCCAGGCCGTCACCCACTGCAACTGCGCCGCCAGGTAGTAGAGTTCTAGGTTCGGGACTGCGAGTCCCCCGTCGGCTACAGGGGCGTAGAGTTTCCTCAAGGCCACTCTAGGTCTCCCGGCATTCCATATCAGGTCCCTGAGCAGGGATTCCAGCTCCCTGAATGTGCGAGTCCGGACATACGTAGGGATATTGGCAAAATAGTACAAAAGTCTAGGTAGGACGATCATCTTCGAGAGCGTCACCCTACTTGGCACATTTAGCGGGAGCGTCTTCCAGAAAGAGATCTGGGACCTAATGGACGTGATCGCACGTGTGAGGTTACCATCCAGTTAGTCCTGGGGCGTCCTATAGATATAAATGCCTAGGTATCTAAACATGGTATGGTGCCATGGCAGCCGTTCCCCTTGGATCACCACTTCAGTATCGGGGACACCTTGGTTGAATGCATACACCCCCGACTTCGCCCAGTTAACCTTGAGGCCCGATATTGCGCCAAAGGACTGGAAGATTTCAGTCAGTTCCTGTGGTATACTGGCGAGGTCCCTGACATATAAGAGCAGATCGTCAGCGTACATTGAAACTATGTGCAGGCCGTCCGCCAGGGGGATACCCCAACGTGCGCCCTTGTCTCGTAAGAACGCCGCCAGGGGTTCTATCGCCAGCGAGAACAACAGGGGGGATAATGGGCAGCCCTGTCTGGTGCCGCGCCTAATCCTGATGGTATCAGACATCAGCTTGCCTGTGCGGACACGCACCTCTGGCTGTTTGTATAACAGCCCAACTAGTTCAATGAAGTCGTCGCCTAGGTCAAATTTTCGCAGGACTGCCAGTAAGTAGGGCCATTCGACCGAGTCGAACGCCTTCTCTAAGTCAAGAACCAGGCAGCCCGAGCGTGGCCACGTCGGAACTGCGTAGGTCTGGACACGGAGTAGCCTTCGTATGTTCTGGGAGGTGCATCTGGTGGGCACAAAGCCATTCTGGTCAGCGTGTACCAGTGTTGGCACTGAGGTTGCTAGGCGCCTGGCCAGCGTCGACGCCAAGATCTTATAATCTGTATTGAGCAGCGCCAGCGGCCTGTACGACCCTAGGAGCATGCCATCACGGTCAGGTTTCAGAAGGGACACCAGTGTCGCCTTGTTCATGGACCGAGGTAGCGTCGAATCTTCGAGCGCCGCCGAGTACACCCGGATGAGTTCCGGGATGAGGATGTCAGAGTAGGCCTTATAATATTCCGCAGGCAGCCCATCGGGGCCAGGGGCTTTGCCGTTGGAGAGTGCGAAGATGGCTTCCCGTATCTCGTCTGCCGCCAGAGGGGCGCCTAGGTCATCACGCTGATCGTCAGTTATGGTAGGCAGTGTTACGTCTTCGAGGTAGGTATCGATACCCTCCCGCGTGGCCAGTAGGCGAGACTGGTATAGGTCGTTGTAGTGCGTCACGAACGCACCGTGTATCTGTGTCTGTGTGTGCGCCACTAGGCCATTGGTCAGGCGGACTGCGGTCACCGTGGGCGAGCGCTCCTCGCGTTGTATGAGCCAAGTTAATAGCTTGCCGGGTTTGTCCCCCTTGTGGTGCGTGCGTGCCGAGTGGGCAGCATAGTTAATGTGCTTCAATCGGTCTAGTAATCTGTCGTGTTTCGCTCGCGCTTCCAGCAGGGTTGTGGTGTCGTCAGTGTTCGCGGCTTGTTCTAGGCGGTGTAGGGTGGATTCTAGGTGCGTGAGGTCTAGTTCCAGTTGACGCCGGGCGCTGGCCTGCGTGCCCAGGCAGTAACCCCGAAGGACTACCTTGAACGCATCCCATTCTACCTGGGGCGACGACGCAGTGCCAGCGTTGTCTTCAAAATATTGCGCTGTTTGGGCAGCTATTGAGTCCCTGAACTGGCCGTCCAGTAGGGCATCTGGCTGCAGCCTCCACGTCGGAACCGGAGGCCGCGGCTGCTCCCAGAGCATGTCCATGACATGGGGATTATGATCAGAATGTGTGCGGCCCATGTAACAAACATCGGCCACGTGTGGTAGCAGGTCGCTGGATATCATGAACCTGTCCAGCCTGACGTGTAATGCGTGAGTGCTCGAGTAGAACGAGTAGTGCCGAGTGTGCGGGTTGCGGGTGCGCCATGCATCGTGTATATCCCATTGGGCGGCCCATGCACGGAGTGAGCTCGCAGTGTGGGGGGCAGATGAGTTGGGGGATGGTGGGTGCGAGCGGTCCAGGGCGGTGTCCAATGTGCCATTGTAGTCTCCACCCAGAACCCAGGGGACACCATGCCAGGGGGCCAGAGCGTCTGATAGTTTCGCCAGGAAATCCGCCAACCCAGCGTTAGGTGCGTACACCGAGACCAGTACTAGCGGGTTGCCATCGAGTGTGCCATGGACCGCAACATACCGCCCCTCAGCGTCTATGTGTGTCCCCAGTGTCGTCCAGGGCAGACCCGGTCGCACCCACAGCAGTGTGCCCCTGGCATAGGAAGAAAAGCCCGTGGCGTGTAGCTGCCCACGCCACCTACGTCTCAGCGTAAGCACCTCCGCGTTGCTCAGGTGCGTCTCTTGGAGGAGGGCTAGTTGGACGCGGTTTCGCTTCAAGTAAGAGTGAATTTGAAAGCGGCGTGCAGGTGTGTGAATGCCTCGCATGTTCCACGTGCACAACCTAACTGTAGACATAACAGCGACTAGCAAGTGTCCCTCTCCAGGACCCCCTGACCACCCCCATGTGAGCCACTTCCTCCACCCAGCTGACCTCGCTCATCGACCCGCTAGAGCAGATAACAATCGACCACTGTTGTGCAAACGGGGGAAAAGGGGGAAACTCGGCCAACAAAGTATGCAGCCATGGAACAACTCTAACAATCAGAATACCAAAGGGTCGGATGCAAAACGTGCTCCCGTCCATACTCTCTAGGAGAGCAACAAAGTTTTAAACCTTCTTCAGGGGGGTGGGATTGCTATATGCACAATGTCTCTCAGCCAAGAGTCAATTGTTCTTTCGTGAGTGGGATCGCCTTATCCCGGGGGTGATATGCCAGACCATACCACCCGGTTAAGCAGGGGACCCCATCAGAGTACATATCAGTCGGCATACTTTACGTGTCTGACGTCTTCTCCGGCCAGTGGAGTCGTTCCCGGGCAGGAAGGGCCTTCCGCTGTGTTACACACAGAGGTTTGCTGCAGCGTGGCCGGTGCTGTCCATACTAGCCAAGGTAGTCCGAAGTTTGTGGAGTGATGTCCGGTCGAGTCCCCGATGCCTCTGAGTCCGATATTCCGTAGATGGCTTCATCGTCTCTCTGAAGGTCTCGCATGCTGCCGCTTGCAGTCTCGCTACGTGCAGGGGATCCGCTGAGCTCCATTACGAGGCGAAGGGCGTCTTGCTTCTCCTTCCTCGAGGCGTCCTCCGGAGGGGAGGGTTGCGGTGTGCCTGTGTCGTCCCGTCGAGGTCGCTGGCGAGGCCTACGCCGTCTTCTGTTGCCACCAGGTTGGCGGCGGGGCGCGGTTCCCGCGCGGTTCTTGGGGACTGTGTCCACCCCACTGTCCAACCAAGCCTCCACGTCCGCGGGCTCGGTGAAGAAGTGAGTGCACTCTCCCGCTACCACCCGTAGCTTCGCCGGGAACAGCAGGGAATACTGTAGCCCCAGTTGCCTCAGGCGTTTCTTCACGTCGAAGAATGAATGACGGTGGCGTTGTACCTGTATTGTGTAGTCCGGGAAGAACATCACGGTCGCATTATCAATGCGGACTTCATTGAGCTTTCGCGTTTCTCGCAGGATCGTGTCCCTGTCCCGGTAGTTCAGGAGACGGATCAGCATGGGCCTAGGATTGGACCCCGTCGCCAACGGTTTGGTGGGAACTCTGTGCGCCCGTTCAATCACAAAGTGTGGGGACAACGATCCCTCCGGCAGCAGGTCTCTCAGCCACTGTTCCATGTGCACCTCAGGGGTGCGCCCTTCCCATTTCTCCAGGACCCCCACTAAGCGCACGTTGTTCCGCCGTGCCCTGCCCTCCGCATCTTCCGCCCTGTCCTCGAGAAATTCCACCCTGTTGAGCAGGTCTTGTATCTGTTTATGGGATTGCTCTGCCTGTGGCTTGAGCGTTTGTAGATCACCCTCCAGGGATGTGGTCCGCTCCGACAGTTTCTTATGATCCGCCCGCAGGTGTGTCAAGTCTATGGCCACGCTGTCTATCTTTGTGGCTAGGGACGTGCGGGTCAGTTGGATGGACTCCTCCAGTCTCTCCATGGCTGCCAGCATGGTGTCCAGCTTTGCCGCCGTATGGTCCGGGTCGGGGCCCTTCCCCGGTTTGTCCATTTTTCCCTTGGAATTGGAGCCGCCTGCCCCCGCTCCGTTTCGGGTCCTGGGCCCAGTAGACATCCGTCGCCGCTCGCCCCTGCGGTCCAGTGGCTTGGTGGAGATCGCCTCGCCACGAGCGAACAAGTTGGGAAGTCCCTGGCCTGCCTCTCGTGGTCTGCGTCCAGCCTGGTTGTTGTTTCGCGGTGAGCCTCAGCGTGATTTCAGCTGGCAGGCGGGGGCCGCGTGGGTCCGTCTCAGGGTCCCCCCCGGCAGTGGTCTCGTGCCCAGTTCTGTCCGAGGCAGCCCGCCAGTGCGTCAGCTGCATGCAAAGGAGTCACAGGTAGGCCGCAGGGTGAGGCCTGTAACACGTGGCAAAGCCTCTGCCTCGCGTAGCCCACCGGCCGGATCCGGACGTAGCTTGGGCGGCGCCGGCGGGTCGCAGCGCCCGGAGCGGTGTATGTGCGCCGATCGCCCTCAGAGTCGGCAGGGAGTCGGAGGATGGAGTCCCGCTGCTGCGCCGTCGGTTTTTGGCCAGTTTCGGATGCGTTTCACCGGATAATTACACCGGGAAGGGGAGCTCGGAGCGGAGCTCTACCCCGAGGCGTCCATTCACGTTGCGTGCTTAGCCACGCCCCCCTCTATTCTCAACCTATGATGACAAACAATCGAACAATGGAGATGATGCCCATGCGTACTATCACCGAAAGGAGGAGTCAACAGTCCTGTGACTGGAAAGACTTCTTCAAAGAAAAACAAACTGCAAACATCTGGACCCAACACAAGATGGTGATCAATGCACAGCATGTGACTTTACACCTCTACATTCCAAGAACAGATGTCTTCTGTAAGTAACATTTTCCTTTTATCTCTACATGCTGCAAAAACAAGAGATTTGTGTCAATAGATCTCATCAAACCGCATCATGTGGCCTGTACTACAAAGTAGACCTCGTTGGATCCTGAGAAGTTACTTGCCCTCTCTCTCTCTACTATCCAGTAAGTCCCTTTGCAAGCATTTATCAGTGATGAAGCTTCTACTCCCCGGCTGGGAAGTATCTCTTCTACCTGCTACATCAACAACTACTTTACAAACTACTTGTAAGGAAATGCATATTTCTATGTGGAAACGTGACATGGATGGTTTTGAATGTACCACAATTCAAGTCAATTCAAAGTTCCATACAACCTCCAGAGCTGCCAAAAATAGATCAAACAGCCTCCAACTTCTTCATGGACTTTGACTTCTCGTTAGATTCAACGGGCCACTACCACCTACTGTTTCACTTCTCCAAGGTAGAGTGTGTGTGTGTGTGTGTTCTACTTTAGGCTGAAAAAGACATACTTGGTTCCTCCATGGCTACACCTGTGGATTACAATTTCATAACTTTTCCTCATCCTGTGGTTTGGTTTTGGGATGGTCTTTTTCTTACTTCTGAGTTGACACTTTCTCCCAGGATGCTTTGACATACAAACGGTAAACTTGGTTTTAACACTTAATTCTTCATCACACAAAGTGTGAAGAGAGCTTTCCCTGGTGAATATCTCTGCTGTTCCAGTTCCCGATGGAATTGTTTAGTAAAGGGTAGAGTATGATATATTTGGACCAACTAAACGTATGAATTTTCCATTTCTTTGAATAATATGATCACCCCATGTACGGTCTTTGATAGTTGTGACATTTTTACAGTGATGAAATGCTAGAAGATCTAGAGTATCAAACTGTTTCCAGTTCTGAGGCTATGTATGAAAGAACAACTAATGATGATGATGTAAAGTTTTCAACTTTTTGGTCATCATTTCCTGCATAAAGCAAGTAATCAACGTACTGTGTTTAGTAACATGAAATGGAAACGCTGCCATACACCACCATTGGTTAGCTCAAACAGTTCACAAATAACACGGAGGAAACATTAGATACCTTGCTTCACAATGGTTCATACAATTCTTTAGGACCCAATCGGGGTGGGTGGGAGGTTAGTATGGCTGTTAAATACGAACAGATTTCATGCACATTTTCTGGGTGATGCCAAAGGGCTTAAGATCATTAGGCCTGACCGACATTACACGCAGACACAACACTCAGGGTGGTAACAGTTTACAGAGTTGGGAAGTTGTGCCTTGATGGGTTAACATCCTCAACATTGTCCCAGGTGATGCAACACCTGTGGAAACTCACACAAAGTAGGTTCTCTAAAGGAATAGGTGTCCGAGAGATACCTCCTTGATAACATTGAAATCTCAAAGTACAACAGTGTGGTGGGGGTAAAGAAGACCTTTTCTTTAAGACGAGAACCTTCACTCACCTGAAGGTGACATGCTTCATAATAGGGCTCCATCCTCACACCAGGGCTGCAAGGTCCCAGGTGTGGGCTACAACTCTTCAAAAAGGAAAAATATGAAGAGGAGCTGAGGTGTTTTTCATTAAGAGGGGCCAAAGAAGTTGGTGAGTGAGGGGCAGCGTGCGAATGAAATGTGGAGCAATCGAAAACTGTATTTAAGTAACCTAATAACTTTATTCAGTGGTTCCCTTATACAGGATTAAAAAACAAAAAGGACTAGGGATTTTTAACACATATACCCCTACTAGAGGTCAACATTTTTCTGCCCTTATTTGACTCCCGGTGAAAATTGCAAAAAAACACAGTTGATGGACAGAATGTAGAACAAAGTCATACATTCACCCCAGTACAAGGATCTGGGCCTAAATCCATCGTTTTTTTGCACTCCATACCACCCTGGGTTAGACACTGGCTATATGCAAATCAGCTCTGACCCTGTGCCTCATGGGAACAGTCCAGTCCGAACTACCAAGCCATGTCTTTCCCAGACCGGAATCAAGCATCCAAGGACCGGTTTCTGGCTATCAGCCTTCATCAGCCTGGATAGCTTGACTCCAGTGGTGTGGAGAGCCTGGGACTCACGTCTGAGTATGCCCAGCACACTCGGGGTGAAAATTGCAAAAAACACAGTTGATGGACAGAATGTAGAACAATGTCATACATTCACCCCAGTACAAGGATCTGGGCCTAAATCCATCTTTTTTTTGCACTCCATACCACCCTGGGTTAGACACTGGCTATATGCAAATCAGCTCTGACCCTGTGCCTCATGGGAACAGTCCAGTCCGAACTACCAAGCCATGTCTTTCCCAGACCGGAATCAAGCATCCAAGGACCGATTTTTGGCTATCAGCCTTCATCAGCCTGGATAGCTTGACTCCAGTGGTGTGGAGAGCCTGGGACTCACGTCTGAGTATACCCAGCACACTCGGGGTGAAAATTGCAAAAAACACAGTTGATGGACAGAATGTAGAACAATGTCATACATTCACCCCAGTACAAGGATCTGGGCCTAAATCCATCGTTTTTTTGCACTCCATACCACCCTGGGTTAGACACTGGCTATATGCAAATCAGCTCTGACCCTGTGCCTCATGGGAACAGTCCAGTCCGAACTACCAAGCCATGTCTTTCCCAGACCGGAATCAAGCATCGAAGGACCGGTTTCTGGCTATCAGCCTTCATCAGCCTGGATATCTTGACTCCAGTGGTGTGGAGAGCCTGGGACTCACGTCTGAATATACCCAGCACACTCGGGTGAAAATTGCAAAAAACACAGTTGATGGACAGAATGTAGAACAATGTCATACATTCACCCCAGTACAAGGATCTGGGCCTAAATCCATCGTTTTTTTGCACTCCATACCACCCTGGGTTAGACACTGGCTATATGCAAATCAGCTCTGACCCTGTGCCTCATGGGAACAGTCCAGTCCGAACTACTAAGCCATGTCTTTCCCAGACTGGAATCAAGCATCCAAGGACCGGTTTCTGGCTATCAGCCTTCATCAGCTTGGATAGCTTGACTCCAGTGGTGTGGAGAGCCTGGGACTCACGTCTGAGTATACCCAGTATACAACGCCGAAGGGAACCAGACCATTTTTGAACTGCAACAACTGCAATAACATAATAAAAGGCCACATCATAACACATCCAATGAAAGGACATAGCATTAAATTGAAAGTTTCAGCTACGTGTGACACATCAAACATAATATATCTTTTGAAGTGGACATGTGGGAAAGTGTATGTGGGGAAGACGGAACGAAAAATAAAGACACGCATCAACGAGCATAAATCGAATATTCGAACATGCAATATGAAATCTGCAATAGCGACACATTTTCTAGAGGAGCATCACAGTATCTCACAACTAAAATTTCTGGGTTTTAGAAACCTTCGAAAAGAAAGAAGGAAGGGACAATAATAAAGTACCTGTGCAACGTGAAAATGTTTGGATACATAAAATGAACTCTAGTAAGGCAAATGGTCTCAATAATCGCATAGAATTTGCATGCTATCTGTAATTGACACATTCAACATCTGTATGCTGATTCAAGCTATCTGCATCCGTAGTACCCTTTAGGATGACTTCTTTTCATCATCAGGTTTATCATTATGTTCATCATGTTCATTTACTGTTAATAAGATACCATTCATTCATGTATTGAGTGCATACATTTTTTGTATATTCACATATGCCCACTCTTAACCTGACATAAACACTAGACACACACTACACTGTCGTGTTTATATCTAGGACCCTAATTCAATTTTCCCGATTTATGCCCTTGTGAGGTTATAATCAATAATATCATGATAAAGGGTTAAGAATCAGATCCATATTCAGTAATAGCCCATGCAGTCCAAACCACAGCACGGCTAAACCCATCGACTCCTAGAAAGCACAACGCGTTCTTTAAACAAACCAAGCCTCCAGCAGCCCGGGAAATCCCCCCTGCTTTTGTTTTGATTTGAACAAGAACTCCTGAAGTCCAGAAAGAACTTAGTTCTTAGTGACGTCTTATGTCCAACCTTACGTCAAACCCGGCACCTTCCAGGTATAAAATACCAACAGTTGCCTTAAGCAAACACACAGTGGTTTGGAGCAGAGCGGCCATCTACTTGCCTGAGAGCCCAGCTGATGCGAGAAGCCCACGGAAGCCGGCCCTCCCGTTTGACGCACTGAGAGAGACGCTGTCTTTTTCTCCAGCCGAGAAAATCCAGCTCTGGTGTTTCCAGCCTACCCTTGCGGGTTGCTGGAATATCAAGTCCTAAGGAAAGAGATACCAGACCTCCCACATTCTATTACCAAGGTATGGAGTTGGCTAAACCCTTAAGAGAATTCTTGAGGCAGATTCTTGGCAAAACTATCTTAACCAACTTAACTTAAACTGCTACTTACTCATCCCCTCCCACGTATTAGGCTTAGGTCAGGTACACCGGGGTAGGCTTAGTTAGAAGCACCAGTTGAGTACGTTAGTCAATGTATTTCTGTATGTATATATTTTATCCATTTTAAAGTATCATATGGCTAAGAAACCATATCAATGCTTTTACAGTATTATTTCATAATACTACTTTTACTGTACGTACTTTACTTTAAGTATTGCAATTGTGGCAATTCATTTCTCTTGCATGAGGAAGAAGACTGCTCAATTAATAACACCTTTTATTGAAAACACCCGTCTCTCTATTTCTCTGCATTCTGGTGAAACTAAGTTTGCACTGCTGACTTAGTGAAATAGCTGTCTATTGTTTTCACACGACTCTAGAGATACACTCTTATTCTGAGGGAGCAAAGTTGTCATGTTTATGCGGTTGTCGGAAACTGAATCCCTTCTTGTCTAAGCCAGGGAAGTTCATCTCTCCCTATTCATTCGAGAAAGTTTCCAGTGACCTCTGAGCTAGCTGGCGCAAACCTAATTAAGTTTAACATAGTCAGTAGAGACCTAGATGACCTCAGTCCTACGTCTAAACTGCTGTTTATGTTATTCCAATGCGCAGAGCCTATTGGGAAAATAGGAACTACACTACATGACGCCCAACGTTTGGTAAAGCAATAATCTAACGCAAGACAATAGAGTAACTCAGTCATGCTTTTCACACAGAACCCTTTCCCCGTAATAACTGCAATAGAGGTCTGGAGTGGGTGAAAGGTTAAATATCCGCCGGAACTTAGTAGGATGAGAATCCTATGTATTAGTTTTTGGTTTGATCAACGTTGAAGGATACAGTGCTCCAAAATATTGGGCACCTAATCTTTGTTTCCTTGAAACTCGATCTGCAACAGAAAACTTTCAGTCAGTTAAATGGCAGAAAGTGACGAAGAGAGGGAGCAAGCTAGACTAGCAGCTCAACTCTTAGAGGAAGACACAAGTCTCCAAGAAACTGACCCGGATGCAATAATCATTCCGGTCAATATAAGAACTATAACTCTAAAACGTATAGAAAATGGACTGACAGCACTAGGTGGTACAGTCATATTCGTGGTAGAGGCACATGAGTATCGGCAGACAGAGGTATTCTATTCATGGATACATTTTCCAGCAGCACACGCTGTGGCAAAAGACTTCCACTATTACAAAATAGAGGAACCTCCGGACGAATACACTCCTTTCGAGGAGGTTGAAATCCCACTAAATTACCAAGAGCACCTGCTCTGGTTTAATGGTGCCCTAAAACATAATAATCACATCACCAGGCTCGGTCCAGTAGGTAGACCAGAAGCAACGGGCCGGCCCTATGCAACACACCCAGACTACGAAATAATGTCAAGCGAAGAACTCCTAGTTAAACTAAAAGAATTAACAAAGGCATATAGAGAATTAGTTCAAGTGGCAAGGGATGATATAAAAAACCTCCAGAAATTGAAGGAAACAGATATAGCAGAACAACCATTTGAACTTGCCAGAATCATAGAAAAATCCTATGAAGAGCTAGGAAGAGATAGTGTAGCAGGGTTTCCGTTCTCCCACAGAACTGTGCATAGAGATCTAGAACCTCAGTGAGTTAGGATGATCCAAAACTCATCTCAGTGTCAGAAATCCCCTTACCTAGCTAGCTACAGTGTCTCATGGATCATTATGGAATGATCCATGTCTTAGACAAACCAGAACATGATCTTTAGAATACCTCAGGAATCGTGGAACACATGAACACTCTTTCGTTATATAATCATTTCAAACCAAAACTGAGAGTCAAAGAACACAAGTACAAGTTTGAAATATTTATTATTCAATGCAAAGTTCTCAAACGCAGTATCTTGTATAATACCAAAATGCAGATTATAAAAATCAGAGTCAGCAGCATAGTCACTAATCCATAGTAAGCAAAAGGTGCTAGCATGTTATAATGCAAATTCTATAGAAATCTATATCACCTATATTTCGCGCACCCTATCTAGCATATTATTTTATATATATGAAGGTCTCATTCGGGCTTTAGCAGGGCGGCCCCATACCTCTCAATGTCAGTAGGAGCAGATCACATCAACAGCTACCAGCTCTCTTCATGCGCAGCACCAAGTGTCTACGTTCATTCCGTGTAACTCTATCTTAAACCCGCGTAGAGCCCAAAATGTTGGCATCAACATTATTTGTGTTATGTCTAATGTGGTGCGAGGATCAGGCCTCCCAGCAACCTTGTGTTAGGTTAATCTTAGAGTGTGCAGCTCTCAGTGTGCAGACAGTTGTACCAAGTGAAGCTGATAGCATAGAAATAACATATTATTCTCAAATAAACCACCTCACCGCTTCTAGGGTGAAAGCTACAACAACAAGTATGTGTCGTGTGCAAAACTGAAGCCGAAGGCAAACCGGCTGTTTAAACATGTAATACACTCATGCTAACTTAACGCAATATATGTAATGAAGTATCCATATGACACCCCCCCATTGGTCCGAGCACCGTCAAACATAAGGGAAAAGGCAATACTAAATCAGACACAACAATTGAAAGCAAAGTTCAATAATCTTGAGCTAAAATAAGCTAAAAATATGTATGAATGAATATGTATGAATGCCTACAGTGGCCTCAAATCTAAAAATAAAAACAAAACTTTTGAAACAAAAGTCATCCGACAGGTCTCAAAAATATGAAACGTAGGACCAGGTTTCATCAATTCAAATGTTTGTAAGAGAAAAAACAAGGCACTTATCCGATTTCCAAAGTCATGTGCCACATTGACGTTATCCCCAGCGACATCACATGATTGTACTCTCCATCAGCTGAACATAGTCCATCCCTCCAATTCAGCGAGGGGAAAGTCATATTTCACAACAAAGCATTCCTCCCAGGCATCTCACGATTGGAAAGTATATGCAAAGAAAGTTGCCACAGCCTCCAGCATGAAATCACTGCCATCATCCGAAAATAGTTCAGCAATCCAATTTAGCAATGGGAAAGAACATACGTGCTCCTCCAGCATCGGATCCTCCTGTAACGTCAGAGGACAACTCGGTGGGTTCACCAGATCGCTGTGTGTCAGAAAGGCATCCGCCGCTGCAGAGATCTCCCATTGGCCCAGAACTCCATTTATCGCTGCCAAGGCCATAAATCTCTCGCCAGAACAGATCAGCTCGTGAGCCACCACGGGACGCATTAGCTGATCAAAATCGACGTCAGGAGCAGTCCTCAAGCATAGGCACAAATCAATGGCCCAATCGAACTCGCAGCTCAGGCAGTGAAACACAGGTTGGACACACGTGAAGTCGGTGAACCGAAATGACAATCTATAGGCCGTGCTTAATGCTGCAAGCGGCAATGTTCCATAGTAATTGAGCATCCGATTACGGCACAGTGTCAGGAGGCGTTGAACGGCGTCTTGCGCAGGACGGGCATCCATGTTTTATGAAGAAAAACACCAACAGAATGCCTGCGGCTACAGCCAGCAACACAGGTAGTCCACCAAACAAACTCGAAAAAATAGTGTGGAAAAACGTGGGAATGATACCAAAAACTTTTTCAAACGTAGTCACGAGGCCACTGCTTACTAATTTAAAAAAATGTGCAAGCCCAGTCGTTGAAGAAGCGTTAAAAATCTGGTGCACCAGCTCACAGAAATGAAACGGCAAATCAGTATTTAAAAGCGCCTGCACCTCTGTGCGGGTGTTAGCTATTTGAAGGACATAAGTTTCCCGGGCCGAACTCAGGGTCACTTGTTTTTGAGACAAAAGGGCCCTTATTCTGCTTAAACCATTGAATTTTGCTTCCAAGGTTGGAATCCGTGGCCAGATGGAGACATCTGAAGACCCATGCGTGGGTGGGTATAGAACATTCTTGCAGCACACCACACGCTCTGATACAGTTACCACATAAGCCACACCAATTAATAAACCACAACATAATTCGTTGTTTAAAAGTAAATAACTACCATTAGCTAATAATGTGAATGTGGGAACCACTGCTGGAACTGGCGTGCCGTTTAAAACACATGCTAAATTTGGGCGGTCCTGATTACAAGAACCGTGTAACTGAATGTGTCTGCATATTAATGAATGGTCAGGTGACTGTGTGCATTCCTCACCATTAAAATTCACTTCTTTCCCATCCTTCAGACATCTGTATGTGTATGGTAATGACCATGCCTCGTGTAAGAATGCATTGCCTAGTGGTTCATATCGTCCTATAGCAATATACCGCATACAGTTAGTAAATTTATATAAAGGAAATGGTAATGTAATTAAACCATGAATCAGCCACGTGGCAGTAGTGGTTTCAGCAACGGAGAAAGGCAAGGATTCTAGCTTCTCAATATGTAACATAGAAAATGATGCATCACGCATTGAAAGCATGCGCTGTTTTTCAGTAAGATTAAAAGGGGCGAAAAGGGATGAAACGTTCAATGAGGTCCAGGGAACTCGACCTGCCTTAATTGTCTGTAGAGTCCAGGCAAACTGCATTACAGAACGCAATTGATTTTGACCATGGTATAACGTGGACACTTCATCATGTACAATATCAACAACAGAAGAAACAATATTATCCAATGTGTAAATCCTGGAAGAAAGCATGTTAATACTGTTATCTACTACTGATAGCACTTTTTCCAAATTTGCTTGATCAATCGCTCTCAGGCGTTTAGCTGCCTCAACCTGTGAAAATTTCCAAATTTCATTGTATACAGCATAAAGAAAGTGTTTAGATCTACCCCTAGTCGGGCCTTTTATAAAATCATTTAGCTCTATATTCTCATTCAACTGGGACAGATGCAGTTTAACTGCAGCCAAAGTGGAATGTTGTAACCAGTTCTGACACAATTTGCCTACTGAATAAGTAGTAACAGTGTGATCTGTTTCAAACCTGGGATCTGGCCTGATGTGCGTAAAACCTTCAGACAAACCCAAAAACCTACGTTGGCAAGCATCAGAGCTTCTTTGCCACAAAAGCCACCCCTCCGGATCAAAACGGGAAATATTAAAGGAGGAATTCTGCAAAAGTGCTTGTATCCCACTGATGGATATTGTAGTGAAATTACTCCAACCTGAATATTCTTCCAAGTCAGGGATAGTAGGGGTATTTAATTTTTTAGATGTAGCCAATCCAAAACATGTTGTTTGGGAAATAGTAGAATTTAAAAACAATATGTGATTCGGGATGAGACATGCACGATGCAAAGCCTCAGTGCCTTGTACCTGCCAATCTTTGGTACCCCAAACCGATTTAAGGTCAATAGCATCCTTCCATAACTCATAGCCATCCACAGATAACCTTTCTAAAAAGGACTTTGAATACAGCAATTTTGTATCAGTAAGTCTAACTTTGGGCATGAATTTCTGGTTCACTTTAAAATAAAACGACTCAGGATTTGATTGATTAAAATCTGTAAAATAAGAGTATTTTCCCAGAAATGTACTTGAGCTCCCCTGTAAGGGAGTAGGGCAATGTTCCCACTGAGTGTAATTCACAGGAACCCTCCTGGAACTTGTCTTGTGTAAGAAATGATTTCCATAATGTTGATAACAAAACAAATCACCATAATTGACAGAATCTAAGTACAAATCCTCAGCATCAAAGGCCGCATAATATTTCAAATCAGAGAACAATGCTTCTACGGCCTGAAGATCCCAATCATCAGAACGAATATTTTGCTTAATCACATCTCCCATGTTTACTCTAAGCACATTAGGAACATTAATAACTTCTGTGGGGCCATGTATCTGAAACCTAACCGCATCCCACACAATCCCATCAAGGACTGGCCAAGCAGTAATCTCTACTGAATGTAAGTCTCTCTTTAGTCTGTGTACTGAATGTGAGGAGGAAAGAGGGGCCAATGTTCCATTAAGGTACCGAATTCCTGTTCTTTCTTTCACATAATGGCCATCGATCAGTCGGAAAAAATAAAACACAAAACCAATTGACATAAAAAGATAAAATAAAAATAGTATCAGCCAAATGTATGTCCAAGGTGGAATTAAAAAATGTTTTTTAAACAACGTGGCACATTTTGTAATAGTCGATGGTTTCTTCGAAAGTTCCGAATCAGAGTCAAAAGAGAATCTGGATTGGTTAGCCAAACGAGCTTGTAAATCGGACATAGATAAATCAGCAGGATCTGCATAGGTCACCTCATCAATGTTAGTAACAGGAATAGTATTTAATAAAGGACTGGTTATGGCAGGCATCTCGAGGGACACCTCCTGATCTGCACCAGATGTAATAGCCAGCACAGAGTGCCTCACCATGGAAGGACAGGATACAGCCGGTGTCATGCTATGAAGAATCGGCCACCCTGTGTGTCTTGACATTGTCAATAGAAATAAATCTGTTTTCTTTACGACCTGGAAGTGGTGGTAAAATGACTGTTCTTGTGCCCTTCACTCCAAGAACCCGAACAGGTGCACGATATGAGGGACCAAACTCTTTCTTGTTATCGATCTTCTCTCGAACCAGTTCTCCAACTTGGTGTAGCCAGCCAACTACCGGGATCTGCAACGCATCATCCGACGTGGAGGGCAAGTGTTCCTTTGCAAAACTGTCTCTGGTCTTTTGTAGATCCTGTAAAACATTGCAATGTTCATCTACGTCAAAGGCCGCGGCCTGGGCCTGGCAGTCTGCACCATCAAGGTCAGGTACGTACATCTTGATACCAAAGAGCATTTCGTATGGGGTCCGCCCACCCAGAGACCTTCTAGGGAGATTATTAAGCGCACGCTGCACGCCATAGAGGTGGGTCAGCCAGTTTCTACCAGTGCCTATAACACGGGCTGTCAAAGATTGCTTTAAGTCGCGGTTCATTCTTTCTACTACAGAATTGCCCTCAGGCCTGTAGGGACTTGAAAACTTCACCTGTACTCCCAACGAAACCATAGCATCCTTGTACGCCTTAGAGGCGAAAGCCGGACCCTGGTCCGAATGGAAAGTACCACAAGCAAAGATTCCCACAAAGACACGCAAATCCTTAATGACAGTTCGCGAATCAGCGCTTCGATGCGGCCATACCCATACAAAGCGTGTGCATGAGTCAACTGCTACTAAGATGTATTTATACGCAGTATCAGAAGAAAAAGGACCGCAGTGATCCAAATAAACACAACCAAGTGGTTTATTAGAGATGTACAACCGTGTCTGAGGCGGACGCGCAGCAGTAGAAGGCTTGATCTGCTGACAAATGTCACACATAAGGACATAATCGCGCGTCTGTTTGTACAGTCCCCGCCACCAGAACCTCTGTTGTAGCTGAGATACAGTGGCTGAGACGCCCGCATGCGCAGACGCCACACCTTCATGAGCCGCTGTAATCAGAGAAGCTCTGCGATCCGAGTTGGGAACTAGACGCTCTCCAACTTCAGGAATTTTCACATAAGGAACCTTATCGGGACTTAAGTGGTATGTGTACTTCGAAGGGAACCCCGCAGGATATTTACCTCCCTTCTCCGTGGCAGCAACAGCCGCCAAGATGTCATCATCTATTTTGCTTTTGGACCTCGTGACTGCTGCAACTAAGTATTTTGATACCGCTGACTTCGCTGCTTCATCAGCAAGCGAGTTGCCAACAGCGTGGACCCCCACGCGCTGGTGGCCGAGAGTATGAATCACAAACACGAGCGGCAGTTTCTCTTTAAGTTCCGCCACTCGGACCCAGATCATTTTATGTTTTATTGTGCTACCCTTGGAATCACGAAAATCATTCTGAATCCAAAAGAACAAGTTTTCATTGTAAGACTGGACACAGTAGTAAGAATCACTTACGATTAAAGTCGTCACACAAGGATCAGCGTACTCCAATGCGAGCATAAGAGCACGAAGCTCTGCTAATTGTGCGGTGCAGTCCCCTAGCGTTTGCGTGTGCACAACACTGGACTTGAACTCATCGTTCACCATGGCACCGACTACAATGGCGCAAGCGGAAACGTAGGCGTGTTTAGAGCCATGCGCAACCTGCGCCGAACCATCCGTGTAAATGATACAATGGAAATCCTCCAACGGCCGCATTGCTAAAGGAGCAGGATGAACAAATTCATACTGTAAATACTCCTGCGACCGTAAAGCGGCGTCAAAAATAAACGTGACATCCTGAGATGTCAAGGATGTAGCCCACTGAATCCACCGAGGGTGCAAAGCTTTAGAATTCGGTACACTGGCTTTCGTGACCGCCTCCAAGGCTGGACACGGGGTGACAACCAACATGCGCTTTCCCTGCGACAGGGCACGTTCCTTAAGAATTGCCATCTGCACAGCCGTTAAAACTTTCTCCACAGTGGAAAAACGCAGTTCAGCCGAAGTGTATAAGTGTGACTTGTAAGCAATAGGTACAGTATCCCCTTCATCAAAAGTCAGGTACGTGAAACCCACCGTCCCAGGGATAATTCTTATCACCAGGTTGGTCTGGTTATCACGAGTCTGTAAGTAGTCAGAAGCGAGCATATCAGCCTGCAAGGACTGCAGAATGGCTGAATGCTCAGGCAGCCAGCATGATTTGGAAAAAGATGGTTGTACCAAGGCATATAAAGGCTTGATACGCTGGGCATATTCCGGAATGTATGTCCTCCCGAAATTTAAAAAACCCAGTAAAGACTGTAATTTTTTCAGCGTTGTCGGAGAGCGCAACTGCGCGCACTTCTCCAGGAACTGAGGAGCCAATCCCTCTCCTTCATGGTTAAGTTCATAACCTAGAAACAACACTGTGTACTCCGCAATGTGTGATTTTGCAAAGTTAAACTTGTAACCCATGTCTGCAAAGTTACAAATTATGCTGTTTACTCGACACAGATGCACCCAAAGTTCGTCGTCTGTGAGATAAATGTCATCCACATACGAACATGCAACTGGATCGAAACTCTCTAAAAGAGAGACTATTCGGGCGGAAAACACTCCAGGACTATTTTTATATCCCATTGGGAGTCGTTTAAACATTTTTTGTACGCCGCCGCACGTAAAACTGGTCCATTGGGAACTTAGACCATCTAATCTATGTGCTTAAAAACCATTGGAAATGTCAAGCGTGGTTTTGAAGCGTTTACGCTCAAGACTATTCACTAAGGCAGAGCCGTGAGTATTCTGTACTGCACAGTTACGGCAATGCGAGTTCAAATGCCGGTAATCCAAAACCAGACGATATGAGCCGTCTGGCTTGTTAACAGTAAAAAGGGGATTATTCATTGGTGACACGCACGTTTCAATTACACCTTGATATTCCAATTGTTCAAGGATAGCCGCGACCGAAGCTTTAGCTTCACGCCGTATGGGATACTGGGGTTGTGGCTGCGGCTGTGACCGTAAAGGAATCTCATGGCTAGGGGACAATTTATCCCAGCCACACTGATTTCGGTACACAGCCGGCGCAAGCGCCAGAGCCCACTCTTCTGCAAAATGCAGCGCTTCCACTCTCGATACAGTGTGCGCGAAACTGGGGAGGATTACCTCCTCCCCTCGCGGAGCTGCGAGAACAAAAGGTGGGGGCCAGTCAGCCTCCGAAAGCAAAATGTCATACGTATCCGAAAGATTCTCCCAAAATACCCCTTTTACAGTTCGCTGCATGTCACCTTCAATCAACAGGACAATTTCAAAAAGTCTTTCAGGGGGAGCAACATGTGTATCAGCTGTTTCAATCACAATAAAAGTCTCAGTCGCTGTCACCTTCAACAGTGGACGGAGGGCCTCTCTCACTATGGTAATCTCCGCCGCGCTGTCCAGCAAGGTCAGAGCCCACGTCAGATTCCGAAGCCGCGTTCTCACTATCTGGGGCATATCGATGCGCCGTTAAGGCTGCGACTTTCTTCTTGGCAAACTGCGGTCTCTTTGGCGTAGAGTCGTCCCGCTGAACCCCTTCACTTCGCGTGCGGGGCTGGCCACGTCCTTGCTGGCCACCCCTGCCCCTGCCGCCCCCTCCACCACCGGTTGACGGAGCCGATGAGTCCTGAAAGGAACGAGGAGAGCGTTGGTCAGATGCCTGATATCTGTCAGGCGATTTAATCGTAGCGCGATCGCGCAATTCATAAACTCGATCCGAGTGCGCAGGTTGTGAAGGCGCAGGACTAGAAACCTGTGTCTGTTGTTGTTGTTGCTTACCCTGATTCTGCTTTTTAGGCCAATTTTGTTTTTTGGACTTGGGCTGTCCACCTGTCTCCGAAGACTGTCCCTGGGGCTGCTTCTTCTCCTTTTCAGGAAAAGCTTTTAAACCCTTAGAAGTGCGGCCAACCGTTTTATAAGCCGCCACAATTATCTTTGCCAACTGACGGGGTTTCTCGGCTTCGGGAATTAACGCCAGAGCATTGGCCACCTGAAAGTTCACTGCATCCCCCTTGACATTCGCAAGGATAAGACCGCAAACTGTCTCAAACGAGCCGCTCAGGCGCATACCCAATTCAACCGCCGACTCGGGTCCGTGATCGTCTTGTACACGTTTAAGGACCGCAGACAGGTTAGACACAGACGGGGTGCCATAGCACCTCGAGTAAACCGCTGCGAATGTCTTACCCCATGTTTCACAGTCAGCAAGTTCAGGGGCTAAATCCTTTGGTAAACTAAGCGTAAGAATCCGGTGTTTTTCACCCGGAGTCGTATTAGGAAACACACCCTCCAGCTGGTCGAATTTCTCGGCAAGCCAGTAAGGAAAATCATCCTTATTCTCTGGCTTTCTGCCCATTACGGAATTCACCAAGACAGGACTGATTTTCAAACCAGCCTGTTCCGCTCGAAGCTGCGCACCTGCGGGGGCTGCGCCATGAATATTACGACCAATGTAATGAACAAGCGCTCTAATCACGTCAACCGCGACATCATGAAGACGCCGCAGATCACCCACATTACAAGTGGCGCGATTAGGATGAGGAGTAAATCCACCCAAGGCGGGCCAGTTTGTGCCCGGAATGGACAACGGACCTAACCTCGGAGCCGTTAAAGAATGGGGTAGGACGCCACCAAACCAAACTCCGTGCTGCCAAACATCTATAGGTACTTCCAGTGCCCTGTACGGAGCATAAGCCGCCGGAACAGCCGAGGCAGTGTATGAATGGTAGACACCCGAATTAGCGTCTACTTCCGGAAACGTCACCCAGGAATAAAACAATTCGTACGGGTACGCATGTTCCGCACTCACCACTAGAACCACAGCCAAACCTTCCGCAGGGACATTATATGCCCGCAAGTGGTCGCGAACCGCGACGCGGCTATGCTGCACTATGTCCACGGCCATGTTAGCACAGGAAGTGAAAAAAGACAAAGAACACTTTGTAGCACAACTGGGTAGTAATTCAAAGAAACCGTTTACAGAAGAATTCAAGCTTGAAAAGACCTATTTCAAAAACAGGTAGGTTTTCCGACACCACCGTTCACCGGAAACGGGAATGAAGGTGTCAAGGTATGAATGATATACTACTCGAGTGTCATGAAATAAGGCCAACCAATCCGTTGGGCGCCATGTAGCAGGGTTTCCGTTCTCCCACAGAACTGTGCATAGAGATCTAGAACCTCAGTGAGTTAGGATGATCCAAAACTCATCTCAGTGTCAGAAATCCCCTTACCTAGCTAGCTACAGTGTCTCATGGATCATTATGGAATGATCCATGTCTTAGACAAACCAGAACATGATCTTTAGAATACCTCAGGAATCGTGGAACACATGAACACTCTTTCGTTATATAATCATTTCAAACCAAAACTGAGAGTCAAAGAACACAAGTGCAAGTTTGAAATATTTATTATTCAATGCAAAGTTCTCAAACGCAGTATCTTGTATAATACCAAAATGCAGATTATAAAAATCAGAGTCAGCAGCATAGTCACTAATCCATAGTAAGCAAAAGGTGCTAGCATGTTATAATGCAAATTCTATAGAAATCTATATCACCTATATTTCGCGCACCCTATCTAGCATATTATTTTATATATATGAAGGTCTCATTCGGGCTTTAGCAGGGCGGCCCCATACCTCTCAATGTCAGTAGGAGCAGATCACATCAACAGCTACCAGCTCTCTTCATGCGCAGCACCAAGTGTCTACGTTCATTCCGTGTAACTCTATCTTAAACCCGCGTAGAGCCCAAAATGTTGGCATCAACATTATTTGTGTTATGTCTAATGTGGTGCGAGGATCAGGCCTCTCAGCAACCTTGTGTTAGGTTAATCTTAGAGTGTGCAGCTCTCAGTGTGCAGACAGTTGTACCAAGTGTACCAGGCGAAGCTGATAGCATAGAAATAACATATTATTCTCAAATAAACCACCTCACCGCTTCTAGGGTGAAAGCTACAACAACAAGTATGTGTCGTGTGCAAAACTGAAGCCGAAGGCAAACCGGCTGTTTAAACATGTAATACACTCATGCTAACTTAACGCAATATATGTAATGAAGTATCCATATGACAATAGTTTGGGTGGGAAACCAGTAAAACCCCAACTAACTGAAAATCCTGAAAAAACATTTATTAAAAATAATCTAAAAACTCCAAAAAAGAGTTGGGATGGTAATAGACAAACCACTCCCAGGGAAAAACATTTCCAGTCCAGAGGAAGGTCTCCTCAGCGGAGAGAGAGATCTCTAGGCCGAGAAGACAAGTCTCCCCAAAGGGAGCCCTCTGAAAAAAGATATAACCTTAGAGATAGGGATAAAATAAGAAAACCTGACAGATATCAAGATGTTGATACATGTTCCTCTCGATCCTTCTCACTCAATCTTTCTCGATCTTCCTCACAAAAATCGGAAAGAAGAGGACGGTCAGAACACAGAGAAGAGGACGTCAAGTCCAAAGACAAGGAACCTGCTCATCAAAGTAAAAAAATTACAATTTCCCAGAAAGAAGGTAGCAAGTATTAAGATTAAACATGCCGAGAATTCTGAGGACACAACTGAAAAACGGAGAGTGGGCACAGACAATGCTAGACAGCGCTGCAGACGTGACCATAGCTCGCAAGATCCTGATGAATCTTCTGGAGACAGTGGACACGAATGAGTACATTCAGGTGGAAACTGCAGACACACGAGTTAGTGTGCCCCATAAACTATATGAAATAACATTACGTATAGAGGGAGATAAAATTAGGAAAATAAAAGGTCTCGTTTGGGAAAAACTTTCAAAAGGCTATGACATTCTGTTAGCTGAGAAAGACTGGCCACCAGAGTTTGTCAGGGAGTTCCCTCATGGCGAAGAAATGATTATGCCTGCCTTCTCGAATCATATCCCAATTCATAAAAAATACACACTCGCAAGAAAATGGGCAGTGGCCCAAGCTCCTGCATTATATAAAAATCATGTAGGATGGGATGAGGATTCGCCTCACCACATAATCCAGTTAAAAAATCAGCCCACTGCACAAAGGCAGTACCCAGTTAAACAAGAAGCTAAAAAGCAAGTCAGGGAGATCTTGGATCAACTTGAATATCAAGGGGTGATTGAAACATGCACCTCACAAATGAACAATCCTTTGTTTCCTGTCTCCAAGCCAGACGATTCATATCGTCTAGTTTTGGACTACAGACACCTAAATTCCTGTTGTAAAACATTTGCAGTACAAAACTCACATAGTGCAGCACTAATGAATAACATTGTGCGCAAAAAATATAAAACAACATTAGACATCTCTAATGGATTCTTTTGTCAAAACATTGCACCTGAAAGCAGGTATTTGACCGCTTTCTCAATAATGGGGTCACAAAAACACTTCTGTCGACTCCCACAGGGATTCAAGAATAGCCCAGGATTATTCTCAGCAAGGGTAACAGAGTTACTACAAATATATGATGATGAGGCATTATCCTATGTCGATGATATCTATCTCACAGATGATGACCTGGAGACTCACTTAAAAAGAGTGAACACCATAATACTTGGGTTCGCATCAGAGGGTTACGAATTCAATTTTAAATAGTCACGAATTGCCCATCTAACTGTCCTGTTTTTAGGATATGAATTATCAAGTGAAGGCAAGAGCCTAGCTGACAATTTCTTAGAGGAATGTGCTGTACTCCAAGCACCAAAAACGCGGAAGAATTTACAATCAATACTAGATTTCCTGAATTTTAGAAGAACATACATTCTAAATTATGCAGAGAGGGTTAAACCTCTCTGTGAATTAATAAAAAAAGATTTCAAACCAATCAATTGGACTCAGAAACACACAGAGATTTTGAGATCATTGCAAACAGACATGTTAGCTAAAACAAAATTACAAACTCGCGAAAGCATACGCAATCTTGTAATGCGACACATCCCAGGAAGATGCGGATTCACATACCTGACCTCTAATGAGGGAGAAACGGTACCTATAGCTTACAAATCACATTTGTACCCTCAAGCTGAAATGAAATTCAGTTCAACTGAAAAAATTCTGACTGCGGTTCAAACTGCTGTAGCAAAAGAAAGAGCCCTAGCCCAAGGCAAGAGAATAACTGTTTATACAGCAGAATCAGCCCTTGAGGCATTAACAAGTCCATGCAATCTGAATACAGTGGCATTAGATCCAAAATGGATACAATGGGAAAATTCTCTTGCTACAGAAGATGTGAAATACTATTTTGACCCGAAACAGAAAAAACTAGATGATCTAGAACATGGGTACTCACAAACTTTCTCTCGGGGGGCCAAATTTACAGTGTGGTTTGTGTCCGAGGGCCGCACCGGTGGGGGCGGGGTCAGTGGGAAAGGGGGCGGGGTCAGTGGGGAAGGGGGCGGGGCGAGAGCAACAAAAAAAACTGCAACCATGAGGTTGATCACAGGTCCCTGCAGCGGACGCCTTCGTCCACTGAGCCACCAGACCCAGCATACACACATCTCTCTCTGTCTCCCTCCCTCTCTTTTTCACTCTCTCTCCCTCCCTCTGTCTCCCTCCCTCTGTCTCCCTCACTCTGTCTCCCTCACTCTGTCTCCCTCACTCTGTCTCCCTCACTCTGTCTCACTCACTCTGTCTCACTCACTCTGTCTCACTCACTCTGTCTCACTCACTCTCTTTGACTGTCTCACTCCCTCACTCTGTTTCCCTCTCGCTCACTCTGTTTCCCTCTCGCTCACTCTGTTTCCCTCTCCCTCACTCTATTTCCCTCTCCCTCACTCTATTTCTCTCTCCCTCACTCTATTTCTCTCTCCCTCACTCTGTCTCCCTCTCTCTCCTTCTCTCTCCCTCATTCCCTCTGTCTCCCTCGCTCTCCTTCCCTCTCCCTCTCTCTGAGGTCTTCCTCGCTCTCCTTCCCTTTCCCTCTCTCTGAGGTCTCCCTCGCTCTCCTTCCCTTTCTCTCTCTCTGAGGTCTCCCTCTCTCTGAGGCCTCCCTCTGTTTGCCTCCCTCTCTCTGCTTCCCTCCCTCCCTCTCCCTCCCTTTACCTCCCACTCCCTCCCTCCTTCTCCCTCTGCTTCCCTCTCCCCCTCCCTCTGTCTCCGTGCCTTTCCCTCCCTCAGTCTCCCTCCCTTTCCCTCTCACCCTTGCTCTCCCTCCCTATCCCTGCCTTTCCCTCCCTCCTTCTCGCTCTCCCTCCCTTTGACTCCCTCCCTCCGTCTGCCTACCTTTCCCTTCCTCCCTCTCCTTCACTTCATATGGTCTTGGTACTCTGGGGTGCCTTGCAATATCCTTTTAATGCAAATCACAGGGTACTTTATTTCTTATAATATATGGTGACTCCATCACCCTTCCCACACACTGCTTAAAGTCCTTGGGTTGTTGCACTTTCATATGAAATCGATAGTATGTTTGCTGACCTGATGAATAAAAGTCACACCTGTACCACAAAATTAAACACACCAAAGGGCAGTTAGACTTTTTTGCAAAAAGATATTGGAATTAGTTTAATACATGTCAGATTTTTAAAAATGTTGTAGTGCAGAAGCAATATGCATGGACAGAAACAGAGATGATATATTTTTCCATCATTTTCTAATGCATGCATGCAAAAAAAATATATATATGTTGCCATAAATGTCTCCGTTGTACAGATCATCGTTCATTCAGAAAATGCGAGGTTTCGTTTTTGCATGTTTAAATTGCAGCTTTAATAATGCTCCATATCCTCCCTTTCACCTTTGCCGCTGACTCTGGCAGCAGGCGTGATGTCAGAGCTCAGCTGTAATAAGGCATTACAGTTGATCAGCTATGTCAGTTCTTTTTCCTAGAGATGTCACAAGACGCCTACCGTATGGAAATCTGAGACACGCTTTAATATAGGGATTCCAGTCTCTCCTATATTATAAACGCCCTTTTAATGTTATACTAATGTTGTACAAAATGAGCGGGCGCTTTAAAATCCACCCCCTGCCCCTCCCATCTTCCCCCTGAAATCTGCTCATCATAAATAAAGTGCAGGTTCTGAAATACGGCTGGCGAGTTATTATTCAACATTAAATGTGCTCGTCAAAATGCTGCCTGATGGGATCGGAAAGTGGGCCCTGTCACAAAGATAGCACCAAGTAGAACCACTGACCTTTTGCAGGAATACACTCACTGGGTGTACATTACATTACATTACATTGAGGGTGCACAACTTCAGCCAATGGTGAGTGGGGTTGCGTTACGGCTGGCAGGCTGAGGTACTTCAATTTGTATGAGGGAAAATTTATTTGCGTACCTAAAACCCAATTTTGTGGGTTATAGACGTGGCTGATCGCTAGTGAAAAAGGTTACTTTGCTTGTAAGCTGAATTTAAATACTAAAACATCCTTAAGCATCAGATTAGTCAAGCACTAGTTAACGAACTGGTGGTTGAGTATAATGCAAAAATACCCAAGGGCAACAACAGTACTCTCTCGCTCCAACAGATGTTTCAACAACTGCTCTTATTTTTCAGGAGTAAGGTTCAGAGCTTCATCTCTGCGAACAGCTCTCCCCGAGAATTAAAGAGGAATGAATTGTAATTACACCAAACGCAAAGGGCGAGCTGTCCCCATAGACAGCCATCCATCACACCGCAGATTCCCCCAGGGACACAGAGGTCAAACATTGGTCACGGGCCTTACTCTGTCCCAGGTGGGACAGTGGCACCACATTACTGAAAATGCTGAAATAGCATTGGGCAGGGTCGGCTTTAGCGTTAGTAGCCCCCCAGTGCGAGAGCCTTTGTGGCCCCCCCTTCCGCCTTCTCTAAGGATGCCTTCACTATTTCCTTTCAGTGCTTCCCCTCATTTCTTTATAGCCACCCTCTCGCAGTGAATTGTTATTATTGCGATGCCCATTCTAATGTAGGGTCACAGAGCGCTTTACATAAAACGCAAATTATTCAGTCAATGAATCCTACAAGAGAGTAAATCCTTCTCCCTCCCTTTCCCTCCCACTCGCTCTCCCTCCCTCGGTCTGCCTTCCTTTCTCTCCCGCCCTCCCTCCCTCTTTCTCCTCACCCTTGCTGTGTGTGCCCAGGCTGTGACAGCTTCCAGGCGCAGGCCCACACACACACAGCCGCACCCGAGCTCTTGACAGATCCTTAATAGACGATTAGCATGTTAATTATGCCTTGATCACCTCTCAGCGCCCCTGCAGCCCCACTCGGACTACGGCGGGAATCGCCCGTCCCCCACAGAGCAGCAGAGTTGCCGAGTGGCGCTCTGGTTGCAGACAGACTTAAAAAAAACAAAAAAAACTCGGGTACGATATTTACAAGGTCCGCGGGCCGCCAGGGAAGGCTTGCCGGGCCGCCACTGGCCCGCGGGCCGTACTATGAGTACCCCTGATCTAGAATATGAACAAGAATATCCTCTGCCAATCGAAATTCTGCCTCTGGAACAATATACCTGCGTAATCTATATGGACAGATTCGCACAACACTACGATGTAGATAAAAAATCCTACAATGCAGCGTGCGCGATTGTTAAAGGTCGCTGGCGCTCTGGTAAATTCAAACCAATGATTACCAAAACTGAATCACTCAGAAACTGTTCAGCTCAGCGAGCTGAAATAAGATCTTTAAAGATGGCGCTTGAAAATGCTGATAGAGAATTCCCCACACTGATAGTGTGTGATTCGCATTTCTGCATCAAGTCATACAACAGTGACATGCAGACATGGAGTAAAAACGGTTACAAAGATGACAGGTGCCAAAATAAAGCATAAAACGCTTTGGGAACAAGCAGTTCTTTTAAATAAAGAACTACAGAAGACTCGCGTGATAGACGCACTGAGTCCTCAGCGTGATGGCGTTCACGTCGCAGGGAATTCATTGGCTAACACAGCCACAGCGGAAGCAGTTCAACCGGCTTCCATAGCCACTAAAAAGCGTTCAGAAAAACACATAGATGGGGAAACCATGCTGGCAGTAAAAGCCTCATTAAAAGGCGATTATGCAGCATTACCTCTCAACTATCCACTCAGTAATACATACATAATTGATGCAAACTCTGTTGCTTTTGCTCAAATCCCTGGAGTGGGGGATAGAGTAATTCCAAACACGAACCGGAGAGTTTTCTTGATTGAAAGCGCACACATGGGACTGGGTCCGAGGCACCAACAGATCTTGAAATCTCTAATAGAATTACAATCAGCGTACTGGTGGCCGGGAATGAGCGTGCAAATTTACAAATTTGCAATGGATTGTCCATACTGCAACAGAGATCGCAGTTGTGAACCGGAACAGACAATTGCCAGGACACCTTTATTAGGAAGCATAAGGCGATCTATACGCTGAAATCCAGCAGGAGAAATGCATCCCAATAATTATTAAGACTAGATTCACTTGAAAATGTAGACACCAGCGCTCGGCTGACGCCTGAACTGTTATAAAAGATTTGTGAGTCTATATCGGCACATACGCAATTGGCATGCTACATTCTGACCAGGGTCCTGCTTTTAGCTTTCGGGCTTACAAGGAGGCCATGGCCCTCATGGGCATTGCATTGCGGTACTCTTCTCCCTTCCATCCTGAGGGAAATGCGATAGTGGAAAGAAAAAACCGGGACATAAAGCAATCTATAACGGCGAGGGTATTAGGTTCGGGTGATGGGTGGGTCAAACATAGTCTTAATAATCTGCCAAGAAATTCTCTAAAAGGTCTCACTCCATACGAACTATTGTTCGGTACTAGAATGCACATTCAGGATCTTGATTGTCACATTTCAGTGGTAGAAGAAAAATCCTTTGATATCAAAGACCGTTTGGCTGTTTTACAGGATTTAAATGAAACAAGAAAAAGCCAGAGTAACATAAAGTTCAAACAACAGCCGACAGCCACTAAAGAAAAACCACCTGTCCCAGCAAGAACTGTCTGGATTCCAAAGTTTGGGGATCTGGTCAGAGAGAAGATCGCGGTGAAGAAGGAATTTGGGCCTTCTTACAGAAAAGCAGTACCTGTCTTACCTGTCAGCGGAACAAGATCAGTTGTACTACAGCCCCTTGCTAGTAAAAAGGAGAACAGAGTTGTATCCACTAACCTGGTAAAACCACAATCATGTGGCCAATAATAAGTAGTAGGCCCAGTGGACTCCCAAGAAATAGCAGAATACCGAAATTTGCTACGATCCAAGAGGCTCAAACTGAGAGACTAATCACATTTGATAAACCTGCAGTGAATAAAAAAGGACTATGCAATAATGCTATGGAACTTGTGCCTCTTGAAACCCAAATTGCAACAGTTCGTCAAGAAACACCAGTCTACAATGATGTAGCCTCTGACTATGCTAATGAAACAAAGAAAAATGCAAAAGCAAATGAAAATCCGGAAATAAGTCCAACAATTGACAGAACTGCATCTGGCTACTTCATCAATTTCGATGATTTTTCTGAAGATCCAAGCGAGCATGAAGAAACCAATGCAACAAAAACTTTCAAAGACAAAGTAATTGACATTTTTGGCCAACTAAAAGAAACGTATCTGATTTCACCATGGATTGAATTTTGGATAGTGTTAGGTGTACTTTTTCTCCTGCTTTGGATCATCATGGTTCTATGTTTGGGAAAGTTCATTGCTGGAAAATATAGTACAATGGACACAGCAAGTCTGAACATCAACTTGGTCCTAAAGCCTCACACATCCTCTCACATCGAGAAAAGAGAACTGTCATCAGTAAACATCCCAGCCAATCCAATACCCAGTGGGGTAGCACGGGACAGAACTGATTATGACATTTTTGGCCCGGTTGAGCTCTTGAAATATCCACACCAGTTCAAGGTTTCATTAAGTGACTTTGTGACACCAAGTACTTTCTCTGATGATTGGGACTTTGAAAACATTAATAATATGATGTCAGATTTAGTAATGTCAGCCAAATTTACAGAACATGATTACTTACATGGTTCATCGAATTATGAAGAGTTATACTGTTATAATCATTTTGGTGATCACTATTTGCATAAAACTGCTCAGCCTAGAAATGTTTTATCTTATAACCAATGGGAACACTGTCCAACTCCGCCGAAAGGCAGCTCGAAAACATTTTATGAGAAATTCCAGTACTTCTCGGGGTTTAACAACAGTGATCCAGAAATGTTTTATTTTAAAATGCTAATTAGGACAGGAATGAAAACAATGTTGACAAATACTAAATTGATTTATTCTGAAAAATGTTATGACAAAATGTCTACATTTGGTTTCGAATTTTGGAAAAACAACATTGAAACAAAAACGATGTGGGGTACCAAAGATTGGCAAGTACAAGGCCTAGAAGCATTATTTAGGGCCTGCATGATCCCAGAACAAATGATATTCTTGAATGACACAATTCAACAAACTACTTGTCTTGGCCTAGCTAAGATAAAAGACTTAAATACACCGTCTATTCCGAAACCCATAACTGATAGTAATAGCACTACAGATGTGGAGATAGACGTATCCCATACTTTACACCAAAACATAACACATCCTGATTGGAAAAAGTGGTTGATCTGGCCAACAGACACAAATAACTGTCAAGATAGATTACTGAACAAAACACAGGGGTTCCAAATGACCAGACCAGACCCAAGATACTCCCAGAGACAACATCCAGGGATAGTTACAACATACAGTGTAGGGAAACTTTTGCTTGAGTGGCTAGAGAAATCTACACTGGCTGAAATTAAGCAACACTTGACTTTACTTAAAGACGGCGCTGACTTGCGTGATTTCATACTGGGACCACGCAAACAGCGTCAAAAACGTTTCATAGCGGCGGGTGTATACGCTGCGTACAACGAAGCTTGGAAAGTAATGCAAATTGAAACAGCAGAAAAAATACGAGAAATTGATTGTATAAATTTGGAAAAATCACTTTCTGTAGTGGACAATGGGTTAACGACTCTGTCCTCCAGAATATATTCACTGGACAGCATTGTATCATCTGCTATTGATATAATAGAGCAGGACTTACTAATGTTACAACATGGTCAGTCTCAATTACGTTCTATTGTACAGCTTGGTTGGACGTTGCAAAATCTGCGTTCAGGCTACGTACCATGGCGTTTAATCAAGACAACGTCAGTATTCGGTATCTTTAACCTTACTGATAAACAAATCAGTTTGGCACAAAAAGGAGCAGACTATACGATTCTGAGCATTGAAAAACCTGAGAGATTACCATTGACAATGTCAGGGAGACCTGTCATTAAATGGATAATACACGGAACAATTTCAATTCCGATAACAACTTTCCAGTTTAAACACTGCCAAGAGTATATACCTGCGGGCCAGTATGAAAGGTTGGGTAAAGAATACATCAAATCAACCTGGGGTTTACCTTATACACACAAATGTTATAGTGAAGGGAAAAATGAAGTATTCCTTAGTGGTAAAAATTGAAAAAAATCACTAAGCTGTACACTTCTGTGTCAAGGTATTAACTTGCATGGAGCCTGCGAAGGGTCTTCAAATAACCTTTCATGTCACCTGCATGGCACGCCTGCAAAACAGATAGGGCCATTTTTTAGACAACTTTCTAACTGCAGTTACATTTTAATAAGTGACTACAGCTGTTGTGGAATGGTGCCAGGGAAAGCCTATCTCGTGACCGTAACTTCCAGGGTCGTTTGTTGTATGCAAGTATTGTATCCACACAGCAATCCACATATGGGGGCTGCGTTATGGCCTTTCTTGAATATCTCTTCTATTCGAATTGATACTTTAAGCAGAATGAAGTCTATTCTTTTACAGATAACTGTGCCTTTAACGTCATCCAAAGAAACTTATGATCTGCAAGTGGCAAGGACATTGACAGAGATACATTCCCTTTTATCGACTAATTGCCCTGTGAATTTCGTAGAAATGTTAAGCCAAATCTTAAACATGTCTGATACCAGTGGCATCGCACATGTATTTAAGACAGTTTTTTCTGGACTGTTAGCACCCTTTGAAACAGTTCTGTGCATCTTCCCGAATTTTGTCCATTCTGTCTTTGGCAGCCTACCCTTAATCTTGGGACTCGTGGCAGGAATTTTATTTTTGTTCCTTCTCTCCGACATGGCAAGCCAATCCATAGACAAGACTCCAGCAACAATGGAAAAAACGATCCTAGCAATACGATACGGAGACCGTATCACTAAGGTCCTCGGATTGGCCCGGTTTCTTTCATTCAGACCAATCTGGCAGAATTGCATCTTACCTGTGCTTCGATGCCTGCTATGCGGAGAAGAATGCGTGTTGGACGTCTGTCTTACACTACCATCAGCAGTACCAATGGATATCGATACTTTGCTTGGTCCTGTAACGACTTTATTGAGACTTCACCACTACAAGTAGGTGGCGGTGAGGTACGAGAGGAAAGCAGCACCAAACAGGTACAACCTTCTGTGAGCATTGCTGATCCAAACATCGATGATAGCAATCACGCACAGAATTGCACAGTTGCAGTATTTTCAAACTTGGTCGAACTTTCACCTGATGTTGTAGACCAATTTTTTTTGAGTCTGTCTGATATGATGTTCTCTCCAGTCAACGAGAATAACTCTTAAAAAACAATGAGCACACAGCGTTCCCTGAACTCTGAATTCGGACTTCAGTTTTGATAAACAAAGCTACGAAAATATTTGAAACTATTTTTTCCCCTGAAAGCGAAATAATTTTTTTCCATTTTCCAAAATATTTACCTTTTTTTTGGCACATTGTACTCTGCTTAAAGTAGAACTATTCTTAGAGAACAGAGCTTCTATTTTTAGGATACTAGAGACAATATTTTACCTCAGCCTCTAGCACATATACAGCATTTTGTATAAATATGTGATGGAATGGTCTCAACCTTCTTTTCTGTATTTAGAGCCATTTCATGTGTAATTTTCACAATTCATTCAGCGATAAATATATGCATTTAACTGAATGATGACACTGATTGAAAAGCGTACAGTACCAATACTCATTTTCGTGTATTTACCATATACCATTTCAAATGCGAAATATGTATTTTGGGGTGGGTTGGAAAACACACATGCATCGTTATATGTTTACTATTGCTTAGTTTTTAGTAATGATGGACATTAATCCGTGGAGTGGGTGTTGTGTTTCTATCTAGGACCCTAATTCGATATTCCCAATTTATGCCCTTATGTGCTTATAACAAACTATATCCTTATAAAGGCATAAGAATCATATCCATATTTAGTAATAGCCCATGCGGTTCAAACACGGCAAGGCTACTCCCCTAGACTCCTAGAAAGTACAACGCGTTCTTTAAACAAACCAAGCCTCCAGCAGCCCGGGAAATCCCCCCTCCTTTTGTTTTGATTTGAACAAGAACTCCTGGAGTCCAGAAAGAACTGTTAGTTCTTAGTGACGTCTTATGTCCAACCTTGCGTCAAACCCGGCACCCTTCAGGTATAAATATACCAACAGTTGCCTTAAGCAAACACACAGTGGTTTGGAGCAGAGCGGCTATCTACTTGCCCGAGAGCCCAGCTGGTGCGAGAGCCCACGGATGCCGCCCCTCCCGTTTGACGCACTGAAAGAGACGCTGTCTTTTTCTCCAGCCGAGAAAATCCAGCTCCGGTGTTTCCAGCCACCCTTGCGGGTTGCTGGGAGATCGAGTACTGAAGAAAGAGATACTAGACCTCCCACATTCTATTACCAAGGTACGGAGCTGACTAAACCTTTAAGAGAATTCTTGATTCAGATTCTTGGCAAAACCAACTTAACCAACTTAACTTAAACTGCTACTTACTTACTCCTTCCCAGGTATTAGGCTTAGGTCAGGTACGCCGGGGTAGGCGTAGTTAGAAGCACCAGTTGAGCACGTTAGTCAATGTTTTTATGTATGTATATATTTTATCTATTTTAAAGTATCATATGGCTAAGAAACCATATCAATGCTTTTACAGTATTATTTTATAATACTACTTTTACTGTACGCACTTTACTTTATAAGTATTGCAATTGTGGCAATTAAGAAGACTGCTCAATAAATACCACCTTTTATTGAAAACGCCCGTCTCTCTATTTCTCTGCACTCTGGTGAAACTAAGTATGCACGGTTGACTGAGTGAAATAGCTTCCTATTGTTTTCACACGACTCTAGAGATACACTCTTTTCTGAGGGAGCAAAGTTGTCATGTTTCTATAGTTGTCAGAAGCTAATCCCTTCTTGTCTAAATCCGGAGAGTTAACTCTTTCCTGAACATTTGAGAAAGTTTCTAGTGACCTCTGAGCTAGCTGGCAAAACTAATTAAGTCTAATATAGTCAGTAGAGACCTAGTCGACCTCAGTCCTACGTCTACACTGCTGTTTATATTATTCCAATGCGCAGAGCCTATTGGGAATATAGGAACTACACTACAGCGTGTTGCCTACGCATTCAACCGAGTACGATACTTTGGGGGGGGAGGTGCGGGAGTATTTTAACCTGACATTACATGACCCCCTACATAGTTCAAATATAAGACCTCTACAACATGGTGGTGCTTGAGCTGCGCTACTGAATATAATACAGACTCACAAACTAGTCGACATCTGAAGTAAAAAAAAACAACCAGAATTTACCTATTGCTCAGCAATCCACAGTTTGGCCTCAAGGCTGGACTTCTGATTGGGGACCAAGAATGTACTGGGGTCGACACATGGCATTATATATATGCCCCTTTCACTTTCTGACCATTCTCCTGTTATAATTATGCTACACCTGCCATAGGCAGACGGGGCGTGTCGACTGTGCTGCCTGCAACAAACCATGCTCCTGGACATGGTGTTTGGGGTGAAAAGTAAGCATGCTGTAATGGTGTGTTTTGATATGAATAAGATTTCTGTGCAGAGATGCGAAACAGTGTGGGAGGCCTTTAAGGCTATAATGCGAGGAGAGTGCATATCAAAGAGAAATGTAGAACTTGGGGCAAGTGGTCACTTGGAACTTATTTTCAGAAACTGAATATGATAGCACACCGATTCTTGTATAGACTTAGTCTTAGACAAGCGAGTTTCATTTTGGACAAAGTTTTGTCTGGAACTAATCTACAGGAAAAACAGTGATAAATTACCAGTATTTCTTGATTATATTTTATTTAGCCGAATCAAAATGTATTTCTTTAGAAAAAACAATCAGGTGCGTGGTAAAGAGATGCTTTACAAGAACCCCAAGTGATAAGAAAACCAACACCATAAAGAAAGAAAAAGTGACAATATACGTGGGCATAAATGGAGTATTGGTTATTGTTTTATAAGACAGCCAATTTCATTACATATACTTATGTACCCAACAGCCATAGAGAACACCATCCACCCCTCCCAAGAACTCTGCAACACCCTCTCAGACTACTTCCAAAGCAACATCACCAACAAATTTCCCCCTCCAACCTACCACCCTCAAACAACCAGTGAACATTAGCCAAACAATTACCGCCTGGTCTACGCTCACCGCCCTGACCAGCTCAGCCATCATGTCTTCCATCCACTCTGGGGGCACCCGCCGACTCCTGCCACCTCTTCAACCATGCAATGAACCCAATCGGCACGCAACTCACCAGCAACCTCAACACCTCCATCTCCACAGCAATCTACCCGGACAGATGGAAACTCGCAGATGTCAGACCCCTCCTAAAAAAAAAATTATTGACATTTTTCCATTATACATACATCATATCGTTCATTCTCGATGATTTGGACATTCAATTGATCCCGCGTAGGGACTGATTACAATGACACCTTAGGATTTGGGTTGAGGACTGTCGTGCCTGATTGCTGCCTCTGATGACATCAGAACACTCCTAGACTGTGGAGAAACTGCAGCCTTGATCCTTCTCAACCTCTCCGCAACGTTTGACACAATGTTTCTCACAACACCCTCATCAACAGACTCTATAACATAGGCATCCAGCAAGATGCCCTCAAGTGGATTCTCTCCGTTCTCACAGGATGCACACACAGCATCCGACTACCTCCCTTCACTTCTACCCCATAAGACATCATATACAGTGTACCACAAGGATCATCCCTCAGCCCCACCCTGTTCAACATCTGTATGACCTCCTTGCAGACGTCGTCAGATCCTACGGACCCAACAAAATCTCCTATTCAGACAACACTCAAATGATTCTCTCTCTCACCGAGGATCTTTCCAGTGGCAAAATCAACTTTTGCAACACCATGACCAATGTATCCAAATGGATGATAGACAAAAGCCTCCAACTCAGCTCTGACAAAACTGAAGTACTGATCTTTGGCAAGAACTCAGCTGCGAGCGTGCAGAACTCTACCTACACCCACACCAACTGACCATGCGCGCAACCTCTGCATCATCCTTGATAGCCAACGGACTATGAAATGTCAGGTCAATGCAGTCGCCTTCTCCTGCTTCCATACACTTCACAAACTCTGCAGGCTCTTCAGATGGATCCCACTTAATACCGGGTAGACCGTCACTTAGGTTCTTGCCACCAACAGCCTCGACTACGGCAGCTCCCTCTACATCGGCATCTCCACCCAGCTCCTCAAAAGACTCCAGACCATACAAAACGCCGCAGCCAAATTCTTCCTGGATCTCCCAAACTAACCCACATTGCCCTCCGCCTGAGACACATCCATTGGCTCTCCATCCAGAAGAGATGCAAGTTCAAGATCTTCACACACGTCTACAAAGCCCTTCATGGCATAGGACCTGCCTACATCAACCATTGTCTGAACCTCCACCATCCCTCGGGACACCTGTGCTCCTCTTTACTTGTCCTTTTCACCCCCTCCACCTCTGTCGCAGCCACGGCGGTGGCCGCTCCTTCTCCTTCAGCACTGCCAAGACCTGGGACGACCTTCCCTCCGTACAGCCACCTCACTGGCAGACTTCAGAAAGAGACTCAAGACCTGGCTCTTCGATGGAGACCCAACACTCAGATACCCCGAGGAGTGACAGTATTGACTTATACAAATGCTGATGATTGATTGATTGAAACACAAAGGTAGGGTCTCAGTGTATAATTCATACAGAAATAGGGTCTGTATTTTGTTGGTATCAATAGCGTTTTGGCCATTTAGCAAATACTAGGGTCTCATCAAGACTGAAATGAACCTGGAGAACTGAGGGGATGCACACAATTAATGATTGGGACATAGTGCTGGAAGTATTTAAATAAGGATATAAGGGTACATACTGGTTGTATTGCTGAAGGTGGTATAACTACATTATAAAAAGACCACGTGTTTGGCCACACGTAGTGGCCAGGAGAAACACCTAGGGAGAAGTCAGTGGTATGAATATAGCAGGCTTAGGTGGCAAGAATGCATGGGAAAAATGCAAGGAGGAGGTGCAGGGCTGCAGGGTAGCATGTTTCCTGCGATCGAGGGTACATGAATAATACGAGGAACCTCCCATCTCCCGCATCACGGTCCTGCTATGCCCACTGCCATTCCTTGTCTCAAGGACGCAACGCGGCTTTACTGATGCATCTTTATCTTCCTTCTCGGAAGTCCCGAGCATTGTCAATTTCACCTTTAGGAGATTCTCTGACTTGGAGAGCACTTCATACGGCTGTACCTAGTTACCTTCCAAGCACGGATAAGGAACCATTGTATTCCTTCTTCTCCTTACTGCCCACTAGGTTATTCTAATTCCAATGCCCAGCCTCTCATTTAGCAGGTAACATCACAGATGGTTTGAATAAAAAAAAAAACTCCACAGCCTGCATTTATTGAAAGCATCGGGTTGTAATTTTCTCCCAGACACTGGTAATCATTTATTGTATATCTCTCCAAAATCCCCAACTCCTTAATAGGTTCAGTATCCCTTTTACACTATTATCATATTTTATTTCAACAGGGCATCTCTAGGTGTTCTCATACACCTTCCATCTGGGCGTGAACAAGGCAGAGCGCCGCTGCCCCATCCCCACACCAGTCTGAAAATCCCTGGTAGGCCGCCCTGCACCTCCTTGCATTTTGCCTATACATCATCTTGCCCCCTACACCAAATACAGTCATACCACTGACTTCTCCCTAGGTGTTTCTTCGGATAACCATCTGTGGCTGACCCGAGTAGTCTTTTAAAAATGTAACTAGACAACCTTCAGCAATACAACCAGTATGTACCTTCATATCCTTATTTAAATACTTCCAGTACTATGTGTACCAGACGTTAATTGTGCGTGTATCCTCAGTTCCCCAGGTTTATTTCAGTCCTTATGAGACCCTAGTATCTGATAAAGGGTCGAAATGCAGTCAACACCTACAAAAGTCAGACCCTATTTCTGTATGAATTACACACTGGGACCCTACGCTTAGTATATGTAATGCAATTGACTGTCTTATGCTCCCTTATATTGTCATTTTTGCTTAATATATGGTGTTGGTTTTCTTTTCACTTGCGGTCCTTGTAAAGCATCTCTTCACGACTAACCTGATTGTGTTATTTACAAATCATGACTTTGTTTTTTCTAAAGAAATACATTTAGATTCGGCTGAATCTAATATAATTATGAAATACTGGTTCTTTCTCACCGTACTTTAATTCCAGGCAGAACTCAATCTGTCCTATATGTAACTGTTTTTATTAGATTACGTCTATATAGGATTTCCTGCATTATCACATTGAGTTTCTGCAAATGAGTTACAGGTGCACACTTGTCCCAAGTTCTACACTTGATACACGTTTGTGTGGACATTTGGGTTTGCTCTTCTTGCTTAGATGATGGAGGAATTGGCATTTGTAAATCGACTAAAGGCACCCATGCTAGTATAGAAGGTAAACTAAAACAAGTGCCTCGGTACAGCACGGACCCTGATGATACACTTAGATTAATCTTGTTCAAGTTCTGCAACAAGGTGGGTAGAGATTTAAAATACTTTGGGAATTACAGAGCTGCAGTACGGGAAGGGCAAGAGACTAGGGCCTACATTGGCTAGACTACTGAAAACCCAGTGCATATAGTCCTAATAACGACTACCGGAGGCGAAGAGAAAACTCGATCTCTAAATATTCTTGCAAAATTCACGTCTTATAATTGTATGTTATATACCACTACACACCGGTCAGACCAAGAGAGATGTAGACTATTTAGAACAAATCACATTACCATGGTTGGAAGTGGCTTAGTGGGAGTTGCTATGTTCCCTGCTTAACTTGGAGGACATTATCTGAGATAGGAAGGACTTCACGCATGACAAGGCGCCAAGTAGCGATGATCTGCTGGTGAAGTTCAATAAAGAGTATAGTGAATTCCTAGCCTCATACCTCCTTGATAAGTATAACAAAGCTTTACAGAAGGGCGAACCGCATATGGTACTGTAGGTGGTGGTTGTAAATCGCCTTAAACCTGGGAACCCTGCGCAGGAACATAGTGTATATAGACTCATATCCATAATAAATACTGATAATAAAATCCTGGCATTTCATTTGGTACAATTCTTATAGCATGGTCTCATCTTGCTTGTACAATTGCGCTGCATACCGCAGTGACCTGCCACTGATAATCTCCTCACCCTCTTCACTTTCTACATCAAATCAACGCCGGGTTGCTGGTTGCAGTTGTATTTCTCAACGCTGCTAAGGCATTTGATTCCATAGAATGGCCATACTTACGAGAAGTGTTCAGTAGAATGGGATTGGGCATGGCAATGTAGTAGTGGATAAACCTGCTCTATACTGACCCTATACCGTGCATTTAATTAAATGAAGGTATCTCTGACAGTATCACAATACAGCGCAGGACGAGGCAGTACTTGCCAAGGCACTAACAATGAAATGGATGTATCTCTGACACTATTGCTATAGAGTGCTCTAGCATTGACGTCTTTAGATAGCAGACTGTACAAATTACACTGTGACTTACCCTGGGCGTAGTTCGCGTAGTAGCGCTATTTGTATCTACGCGAAGTGCACTTCTTACTACGGGAACTGCGTAGTGCACTGTGCAAAATGCTGTTCGCACTGATTGCACAGTACCGGATGCCTGTCCGCACTGTGCAATCAGTGCAAACCGCATCTTGCACAGTGCAAGTGGTCGTTTTCTGCTGCTCGAGTAGATTTCTACTCGAGCAGCAGCTTTCTCAACGCGGACGGGTAGTTTCTCATTGTGAGCGGTCGCGAGCATACGCGACCACTCGCAATTAGAAACCTGACCTCCCCATGTTGAGAATCTCGCCGGGAATTTTATTTTCCATGCTCGCGATCGGCAACTTGATGTTGCTGATCGCGAGCGAGGAAAAAGTCTCGCCGGGATATAATTTCGCTCGTGGTCGGCAACTTGACGTTGAGGACCGCAAGCATGCAAAAAATGACCACTACACTCCACTACGCATGTTTGCACTGTGCTACGTGCAATTAGCGTAGTGCAAAGTAGCGCAAACATCGCAAACTACGGGAGCGTAGGGTAGTACTTCGGCCAGGGTTAACCGTGACAAAGGCATCCGATTTGGGACATACAGATTGTTGACATCGCTATATGTTGGCGACATACTGCTGTTGGTGTGACACCTGGACACTAACTTGGACCGCATCCTTACTGATATCACAGAATTTGGAACTTGGTCAGGCTTTTGCCATAAACTGGTCCATCTCCCTTATGATGCCCTTTACATTCATAACGACACCACCATCCCTGATGTATCCGTTGCAATGGCAGGTAGTTTGTTACTTTGGGATTCTGATCCATAAATATCTGGTGGTGATCCTGAGGGAGAACTATGTCACTTTACTGGATAAAATTCAAACCAATGTTTATAAATGGATTAAACTACCCATAACAATGGCAGGCCATATTGCAATTATTAAAATGGTAGCACTACCCCAGCTCCTCTACCTGTTCCTAAATATACAAATACCCCTGAACCTTAGTTTTTTTAACTGCTTACTATCCTCAGTAATTTTTTTGTTTTTTTGAAAAACCTTTATTGCAGCATTTTAAAAAAGACAAGTATGGGCCTACAACCACAGGTCCCGGCCGCTAAACAGAAGTATAAATCGATTCATCATAACACAACACAGCTCTTCAGCCGACAACCCCGAGGTCCGGCAGCGATTCAGGATGGATCTTGTATTAAAACGCATTGTTAGGTCACAGGATATAATAAAGGTCTTCATTTTTATATTTTTTAAATGATCGGATCAGGTGCCATACAGTCTAACAATAGGGTACGGGGGACAGGCCAAGAAAACAGGATATGCATGAAGAAATTCCCATTCGCGGAACTCTGGCATCAATGTCCATATGTCAGTATAAACTGTAAAACAGTATACATTTTCGTGAACGCCAGGTATCAGGGCCCGCCCGCCCAAAAAGTCGACTAACGTGAGAGTCATGGACACTAATTTCAGGTCACAGTGAAATCAAAATAAAGCACAAACCATACCGATCCTAAAGGAATATATGGGAAGGGAGAAAAAGGCCATAGAAAATAAAAAGGAAAAATAGCCCAACCCCACTAGCAGCTTGCCTGTCATCCCTTAACCTAAACCCTAAAAGAAGGAAGAAGAAGAAGAAGAATGGAGGAGGGCATAGTCATACGATGTTCCCGGCCCCTTGGCTCCCCCGCCAAAACACAGACACCCCTTGCCACAAGAGACAGACGTATAGCAACTTTTTCAAAAGACAATAAGGGGCACCGTGAAACACCGCCCAGCCTCTATAGTTAAACGGTTACAGTTTAAACTTCCATACCAAGGGTTCCAAACCATCCCAATTCAATTGACTCAACCTTGTCCCTTTCGAATCAGCACCCGAACCCTCCCTATCGAAACCCATGAGGACACAAACAAGTCATAGACGAGGGGGAAACCATCGAAAGTCAATCCGTTACCCCATGTAGCTGGTAACTCTACTAGGACTTCACCCGCGGGAAATTCCCCTCTCCAAGCTGGACCATCCCGATGTTTCTTACCCCGGGACCGCGGAACGTCCAAAAACGGGGGATAAAACCCCACGATGAGGGAAAAGTTTACAACACAGGGTTCCGGGGGGGAACGCCGTTCGATACCTCCAAAGTCAACGATGATGAAAGGTACGGTGATACACTCATGGTTTCGGGGACACCATCTTCCAGGGCGCCATACGTTGGATTCGATATTAACATCCATTCACGGTTCCATACGGGGTCCTCGCACGAAGTCAAAATGGCCGCAGCTTGAGTGGCTCTTGTTTGCTGGTTCGATCGTGGGGCAGGGTCCGGTACCTCAAACACAATCCCAGTCAGGCTTGTATCCATATTAGTCATGAACACATCCACTTGTGCGTGAAAGGCCCAAAGTTCTGCTATAATTGATCTCAGCGTTAGCCCAGACGCCGTTCGATCCATGATGTCAAGTTCGATAGCTGACGATCGACTCCCCGGGTGAATCCGTCTTTTTTGGGGGGGACGAACAGGATAATGAGAGGGCAAGCGTGGACGGAGACCCGTGGTTATCCACAGCCGGGAAAACCCGGTACAGCACCGCAGTCTGGGGTCCCGAACTGCCAAGCCCCGGCAGGAATCTAAACCGGGTCCGCGGAGCGGGGATTCCCACACACAGTCAGCAGCAGCAGGTCACCTCTCTCTCAGCGCTGGGCAAGGAAACATTCACCACCAAAGTCGGGCATAGACAAAGTCTCCACTACGATGGACCGGACCCTGCCAGGGTCTCTCAGCCGATGTTGTTGCACTGCAACCTGGCCATGCAATCACTCGAGGCCCCGGCTTCACCGCTGGAACAGGCCAGGATCTTTAACTCGGTGTAAGTCCGTGAAATCAACCGATAAAAGCTTGGGGATTTCACCGCTGGAATTAGGAACACTTCATCCAGGCAGAGGCTGGGTGTAAGATCAGGATATCGTACAGGATCTTGTGGCGGAATACGGAGGTCGGCTGAGCCGGGAACCTAAGCAGCCATCTTGTTTGCCGTCGTAGCTCCTCCCCTATCCTCAGTAATTTAACTCACATGGGTGAGTTAACAGCCACGAGTCAGCTAGAAACTATTGCAGAGGCCAGACGAGCAATGGGGATTTGCTGTACCATATTTAGAATTATACTACCATGTAGCTCAAGGGCAGTTTGCCACACACTTGTTACATAACCATAGACAAGCACCAAAGTGAAACTTGGAACTGAGTTTAGCAAAACGCCACAAACTTACCACTGTTATTATGCAACCCATGTCGAGACTGAGGGCTGACATTCATGTAATGCACAGCATGACCTGGGCATGGTCGCGACTGGATAGACGTCCCGGTATAGACATTGTATTCTCTCCGCACATTGCATTAACCCATAACCCCAAACTGCCTCTCACTAGTAAACCATTGATGTTAGAGCACCTGCAAAATCGTCAATTCCAGATGCTGGGAGATATATATGTGAGGGGGTCAGTTCCTAAACCCAAAAGAATATCTGTGGAAAGGCGGTTCTACCCCATTAGTGACATTTCTCTAGATCAGGTTACGAGCAATGATAGTAGAGGCATCCCCTACTTACCCTGATGAACCGGCAGAATGGAGGTAGTTGAGAGTGAGACTTAAGGCAATCGGCCCCCTGACTACAAAAACAAAGGCTGTATAGGTATGGGGGAGATAACGATGTATGTCAAATATGTAACATTCCTGCGTCCGATTTCATACGTCTGGCGTGGGACTGCAGGGTGATCTCAAAATACTGGAGTAGTTTGTTCCAAACTCTAAATAATATTGTGGGCATGACACTGCAACCTGAGGGCCTGACAGCTTTGCTGGGCTATGTCAAACTTGTACCTAAACAAAGTAGGGAGTTTGTTGGGCTGGCCCTGCTCTTGGATAATCATCGAATGGCTAAGGCATGGGGAAGGGAAGCATCCCCTACTGTGGACAAATGGATAACATATTTAGTGTCTTGCAGCACAAACTCAGAAATAGATGTTATAGTACAGCCTATGGGTCACGCCCAAGGGCCATTTGGGTTCTGCTGAGAACTTATCTTTCTGGGAGGGAAGGAACTGACAACTAAGAATGGGCGGCATTTATGGTCTCACAGGTCAGATGGGGTCAGCTCACAAGAGGGGTAGTTTAAGTTCAGAGGAATCAGATTGTGTTGGATAGTATACACATTGGTACTTGAGGCTGCATCCTGGTTATTTGCCAAGTTTATTTTTCTCTCGTTTATTATAAAATGTACATTGAACACAGTGCTATCCCTTTTTTTGGCACACTGTCTCCCGTGACTGTCATAGCAGTACATCTTTAGTATTATATTAATGAATCAATAAATAAATAAAGCTTTAAAAAATACAAAGAAAAGGAACTGATGCTCAGGGCTGCAGTGGAGACACATTTGTAAGTATGTCTGAGAAATGTCATAAAAATATGACTAATTTAAGATCCTTGTACCTGGAACTTAATGATCTATTAAAACTGACACCACACGCAAATACTCCTCTGCCGCAATAGTGCTGCCATCATATAGAGGAATCCAGATACACAGATAGATAATGGTCTTTCTACTAACCTGAACCTTGAAGTTCACTGCACTAAGACACATTTATGCCCCAGGTTTTCAGATCTGGGTGTGAACAGTAACCAGTGCCTGGAATAAGTTACTAGTTGTCACATTATTTGAAGTTTCTAATAGGGTTGTAAGATAATTTAACATTCATATTTTGGTGCCTCATTTATATTGCTTGTGACTTCAGATAAACAAAACCAAGCCAAAATCATTGTTGGTTCAGCTAATGCAATTCCTGGCAGCAGTTCTAGACAAAATGGTTGCAAAAGTGTCTCTTTCAGAGGCAGTCTATTGCAGCTGACATGTACATCTGTTCAGGTGAACCCACTTCCATTTGAGTGAAAGGTCTTCTACTTTCTAGATGTGAAAGCATAATGCATGTTCTTTGTTCCTTGCTGCTTCAATAGTGTCTAGAGGATTAGTGCTACCAGAGATTGTGGAATTGCTAAGACCAGCATATGCAGTCTTAGTTGGCTCTGCAATAACTTGCAATTTTGCCAAAGAAAGAACTTGTTGATAAGATTGTCGCTCCTAAACCAATACCCAATTTAGATAGTCACAGGTGCATCCATGTTGGAGTTGGGCATCTGGTGAGGTTCCGTGACGATTTGAACCTGTGTTTTCAACATTGTCGTAAACTCACAATTTTGGTATCAGTGAACCGCAAATGATCCATTTAGCATATCCTGGTGTTTTCGCTATGCTACGAGCAAGAGCACTCTTGTTATAACCACATTTCTGATTCACCCATGGCATCCATTTTAGATTATGGCGGCCATTTTGTATTCTTGCCCTCACATAGTCAATGGACACACGATGACCTCTGATCAATTAATTTCACTTAAGGACACGTAAGCTTTAGCCGGCGATTCACCTTGCTAGTGACACGTGCACCTTAGGACAGAAACGCTGTGGCCGCATGACTCGGCAAAAGCTGCCTCCCCCGCTTGAGGCCAGTCCTGCTATACTGGTTCTCGTGTTCGTTGGCCTGATCATGATTAGGCGGCCGAAGCTGGTAGCCTTGCCCATTTACGACCCACAAACATCTCTTATCCTGTGTTTATATCTTCTACACCTGGCTCTGCTCCTTTCCTTCTGGGCCTTTATTAGGGGGAGGTAACGAAATTTACGATGAGGCGGTCCGGCTCTTGAATGAAAAGATGACATGGGATTATGATGGAAGAGTGGGAACCTCTTGTTCGTAATGTTTTGACATCAGATATTGTTGACGATTCCCATGTAACGCCAAATATTTATTGTTTAGGACATAAAGGTTAAGAAACGTACTAGTGGAGAATGTTGCCCCCAGCTAAATAATTCGTATTTAAGGAGCAACCCTTTTTGTGCAAATCGAACAGGCTCCTAGAATCTGCCCGTGTGTAGTTTCTGTGACTTCTGTGTCCCTGCAGTAATAAACCTTTGGTCTTTGACGGCACCATCGAGAAGCCCGTGTTTCTGTTTATTTGTGCACCGAGACAGGTAGAACTCAGGGGTCTTCGGGTGTTGTCCCTGACACCTCTGGACCTTAATAAAAGTCCAGAACTCCAATCGGGCTTAAAGTTCTTCCAGTTAACAATTCTACCACATCAGTTTGCTCAGTATGTTGAAGCTGAGAGCAGTTCATCTCCTTTCTTTGGCCTCTTATGGCTGATTGACATTAGAATCGCAAATGATCTGAACAAACCAATATACAAAATCCGGAATTCTCTTGAGGGAATGTTGCCATTTAACTGGGGCTCTTGGTCAGAAATTCAGGAGATTGGTTTAATGCACCTTGGTTCATAAGAATTCCAAAGTATGTTTTGATGTATCTAGTGATAGAACATGAACTACTTCTCTTAGATGAAGTTCTTTAAGAAATGCAAAGCTTTCCTTGAAACTGACTCTGCTGACCTCCTGCCAGATATCAAACTTCCGGTCTTCTCTGAGAACGATAAGAGCTTTTTGGACGGTGACATCACCAATGACGAGATCGCGCGGGCGATCAGAAACCTTCGGCCAGCAAAGGCGTTGGGCCCCAATGGGCTACCTATCGAGCTCTACAAACTATGTCCCGATAAACTCACCCCGCACCGGAGGGCTATGTTTGAGGAGACTAGGAGAGTGGGAGCAATGCCGCCTGACCAAGGTCTGTCGTCGATAGTGGTCATCCCCAAGGAGGGAAAACCTAAAGATAGACGCGCCTCCTACAGACCTATCTCCATGCTTAATGCAGAGCCGAAAATCCTTGCCAAACTTTTGGCCGCTCGCCTTTCGTGAGTAATAAGTGCCTTGGTACACCCGGACAAGTCAGGCTTTATACCCCAGCGCAATACAGCCCTGAATTTGCGACGTGTACTGGGAAGGGCAGATACAATCCGGGAGGCTGCTATGATTTCGTCTCTGGACGCCTCTATGGTGTTTGATACTATTGAATGGCCTTACCTCTTTGCTGTCCTTTCCAAGTTGTGGTTTGGGCCGTAATTTGTATCATGGGTCAGACTCCTCTATTCGGAGCCTCTGGCTCAGGTAATAATAAACAACAAACAGTCTGACTCCTTTGGTCTAAGTCGGGGTACTAGACCGGTGTGTCCATTGTTGCCCTTGCTCTCGCCCTTTCATTGGAGCCTGGATCCGGCATGATCTGGTCATACGCAGTCTGCGGTGGTCGGTGGAGTGGGAGGATTGCATTTCGCTTTACGCGGATGATATTCTCCTTGACTTGGCCTCCCCCAACATGTCTCTCAGATGTGTCTTAGACATCATCACATCCTTCGGCAGATTTTCTGGCTACTCTATCAATTGGGATAAATCCCTCCTCTACATGCTGGGTGGCGATGCTCCGGCTCTCCCCAGAGATTGTCCAATACAAGTGGTGAAAGATGGGTTTTGCTACCTAGGGATCTTTGTCACCACCGATTCCAAGCACCGCTACGAGAATAATCTGCTCCCGCCTTTGCAACGCCTGCGGCGTGATGGTGCCACCTGGAGGGGTCTCCCTCTCTCTCTGCTTGGCTGAACTGCCCTTTTTAAGATGATGTCCCTGCCCTGCTTCCTCTATGCCCTACAAAACTATCCCGCACCAGTCCCTGCGAGGTATTTCAAAGAAATTGAAGGCTTACAGAGGGAGTTGTTATGGGGTGGGAGATCTAGAATAGCACTCAACAAACTAGTTCTCAACGGGTACAATGGGGGCATAAGTCTCCCTGACATTAAGAAATATTATTGGGCAGCCCACCTTGCGGCTATTAATCAAGGTACATACCGTACACCGGGTGACCCGGGCTTTGCCATGGACAGGTGGCTGCTGCCAGATGGGAAATATAACCGAGCCCTGTATGCGAATCCCAAGAAACTACCCTTAACTGGGCCCACCAGGCAATTGGTTCATATTTGGCATACGGTAAATAGAAGTCTGGGCTAGGACCGTAGACTGACGCTGGCGACCCCCTTGTGGGATTCGAGCAACTCGGTATCTTGCATTCCTCTAAGGGTTTTGACAAGTGGGACCTCATTGGTATCTCTGATAGGTGACCTCTGTGTGAAGGGTGACATGATTAGTTTTGATAAGCTACAACAGCAGTTCGAGCTCACAGGTCCACCACGTACTGGTTACAACCTTAAAGAAGGGTTCCTCCCTCCCTGAGACCTCCCCACTAGAAGACAGGTTATTGGATGGGTTGCTTCCTCAGGAGGACATATCACTAACTTACAAAAAGTTGATCAATAACACACCGGATCCCCTTGATAAGCAGCATGAGTCTTGATAGAGGAACAGTGTAGTGCTTGATGAGGAAGAGTGGCGAGAAGCGGTGGCCTTTCCCGCGTGAGGTGGAAAACCCTGCGTGTCTGCGCCTGGTTCAATTGAAAATTCTGCACAGAACCTATGTCACTGAGCCCCAGCTGGTCCTCATGGGAAGAGGGGAGGGGGACGCTTGTAGACAACAGAGTGGCCAGTTGGGCACATTTATGCATATTCTTTGGGAGTGTGAACAGATTCAAAGGTATTGGAGGGGGATACATACGGTCATGAGGGACGTCCTACACAAAGAAATCCATCCACAGGCCAAGAGGTGTTTGCTTAATGTCTGGGGACCCACTTGAAGAAATCACAACTCCTGCTTAGGGGTCCCACTGATACTTGGTCCTTTTAAACCAACAAAGAAGAAATTGGCACAGAAGCTGAAATTTAAAAGATAATTTTGATTAAACTCAAATGAGTGAGACTACGTCACACAGAAGCCTTAGCAACTGAATGATGCAGTCTAAGGAGTACAGAAAACTGGGGCTTTATATATATGCTTAGAGTTACATAGTAAGCATAAATGCTGGCTCATGTAAGCATGCAAAATGACTAAGTTGGGCATACAAGATCTACTTGCTCAACAAAGTGGGAGGAGAGTTACTTCTCCGTACAGCAGCAAAAATAGCCTGACAGTTATACTAGAGAAGCAGGTGCATTCTACTAGCTAGGCTCTTCTGGGCATGTGCAAAGTGGAGGATGCTGAATATAGTTTGTCTCTAGGCAGATTTCAAGAGCAGTTAACACTGAGGGAGGACAGAGCACATGGCGAGCACATGGCAAACAAAATGGCTGCCAGAAATACAAAATGGCTTTCAGCTCATGCTAACAAATCTGTTCAATATTTAACAGATGGTCCTTTTAGCATGAGCTAAAGACATTCCTATGATCCAGTAGGAACACATAAAATATTTGTACATTAATTTTTCATAAATTTATCAATTTCCTAATTCATTGCTAGGTGGGCATTTTCCTGAGCTATAAGCAGGAATAAAAAGAGAACAAAGCATCGGGTCATAATTAACATTCAGATAGCAGGAGAAAGTAATGACCACTATACAATTATCATTTTTCCAGTCCTAAGCAAAAGCAAATCCTAAAATCATCTAGTAATCACTTTCAGGTCTCCTATGCATTTCAGTGACTATTATATACTCGGGTGAAACAGTGGCGATCCATATCAATGCTCTCAGGTGAAATGGGAATACCTTTATCAGAGTACAGACAGAACATTACTTTAAAGCGATGCCAGCAGAACAGTAAGAACAGTCACACAAATTCACTTCTGGTGGACCATTTGGATGCTAGGGGTGGAGCCACTAGAGTCTATTTCTCTTCCATGGCAGTTCAGTCAAATGGGAACTTATCCAACACCCACGTTATGCAGTGGCACTGGAAACACTTGTGCAACTATGCCAAAGTCCGTTCTAAGCCTCTTTGGTAGGCTTCTATAGTCCATCAAATCTGCTTACGTTGTATTCTTCAGCGTTGGGCCTCTTGTTTCAGGCCTTCCATGAAAATAATGCTTCTCAGTATCTGTTGGAGTGCCCTCCTGGCAAACACTCACAGCTCACTCGAAAGTCTCAATGTCTCAATGCAGTGCACCAGTGTCTCTCCTCTGCGGCAGGCACTACAGATATTGTGCTCTTTGTTGGTCGTGGGCACAGATCATCTCGTGCAGACCCGGGTCTACATTCTCAGGCTCCCACACTCATTATTCAGTGTCAGAGGATGCTCGGGCTGCTCTTTCATTTTATTTTTCCTTTCATCATGGGTACCACAATGTAGTCCCTTTTGCCAATCTTGGATCCTCCGGTGCACTGCCCTTCCGTTGGAGCAAAGAAAAGGGGGGTGGCCAAAACTTAGGCCAAGGGGCTCAAGGGACCGCGCTCTGTCAGAGGTTACCGCAAGGAAAGCGTGTTGTATCCTACACACACTAACACTATTGGAAACTAACAAACAAGGATACAAGAGAATTCACAGGTGTTGTATTTTATTTCACAACACCAGGTTTTGACCACAATTGGATTACTTCATATTCAATAAATAGCCCCAAACAGGGAAAGGAAAGGAAGAAAGGGAAGGGGTAGTGCTCGAAGGAGTGTAAAGTCAAAAAGAATAGACACAGTCAAAAAATCTTGTGATAAATACAAGTATTCAAAAGAATTTTGTAACAGTTCAGATACACAAGCCAAAAATCAGGGCATCCATTAATAAACTAATAACTAATGACATTCAACGGTCACATGGTAAGATTAACAGTGGTTGAGGGCATGTGCCGGAAGTCCAAAAAGAAAGCCGTCGACGTTTCGACCCCTATCTGTAGGCTACGTTAAGTCCTTTGGCGGGGTCTTCATCAGGACTGATACGGGAGGGAGGTGAAATGGGGCAGTCCTATCTGAAAAGTTAAGAAAGGGAGGGGAGGTGGATTAGAATTCTAAGTAGTAAATTTGATTACATCCATTTAGTTTAGCAGTATAAGATTTATAATATTTACCATGGAGTCCTGGCCTTGCTAGGCTCTAGACGTAGGAAATTTGGTCAACCACGCAGAAAGTCGTAGTCGGTCTGAGCGATTTTATTACGCGAAACTACAGAGGAAAGGAAAACATGCAACTAGTTGAGTAGTTATTTATCAATGAGCGATAGCTGCTCAAAAGATTATATATATACGGGAGTGGAACTTACAAAAACTTCACCCATTCAGACGAATGGTGAGTTTAGTGTCGCCCCACAGGGGGCATTGGCCGTATACAGTTGTCTGGACAAGGGTGCAACTTATGTACATAAACTGTGGATTAAAAGAATTCCAAAGTCAGCTTAAAGGTTTGCTTACTAATAGTAAGTCTACATAGAGTCATGGCCGATATGTGGCCTATAGTCACATAAACGGTTAAGAAGGCCACTCACTATCTATAAGTAGTAAACACAGTTACTTACATAACTTGGTGACCCGTGGGGTTTAAAGCACCAAGTCCATTAAAAGCTGGTGATCGCTGAAAAATATGTAAAGACACAGGGCTCCATTGTTAGGTTAACAAAATGTAATGCGTGTGCACAAGTCGTGTAAGGAAGGCACAATAACATTATGTACCTCCGAATTAAACGCAAGGGGGTAAAACTTTCATCGTTATGGCAAGTCAGTACTTAGTGGTGGAGGCAGGCTGAGGACGTCCGTATCCAATAGTCCCAGGGAACAATTGCAGCGAGGGACGGTCAGCCGTTCCGTCAAGCTCGAAGAGAATCAATCCTACGGAAATCCTACGGAAATAAACGGGGATGCCCGTCAGGGGTCTGAGATATCTATGAACCGTGAAATACTTCCCAAAGTTCATGGCCACTCACCGAAACCCCAGAGGGGCCACTGTGATCTATGCCTGTCCACGAAAACTCCGCAGCCTCGCTACGCGGAGTTTGGGGGCGGAGTTAGTTAAAACGTCCAAAACAATAAGAATTGGTCTCTGGTCGCAGATGAGATTGAGCAAGCGCATCTTCCCCTCCATTCTTTCAAGAGGGCTAAAAATATACGGGACATGGTGGTTCACTCTTACCTGGAACCAGTGAGTCAACCCACTCTGACGACCATGTGGAATTTGCCTCCATTAGTAGGACACCATAGATGTGGCACGTGCACCGCATGTGACACCACAATTCAGACCAAGACTTTTGACCATGGGGGACGCACTTTCAACTTGAAACATTACACAAATTGCAACTCAACCTGTGCTATTTACATTGTCAAATGCCCATGTAGTCATGTTTACGTGGGACAAACACAACAGAAAATTAAGTCCCGTATTTCTTCCCACAGTAGTAGACTACGTTGTAAAGTGGTAGGGGCTCCTTTAGTGGAGCATTGGCAAAAAGCAGGTCATGCAGTATCTGACTTAAGGTGGTTTGTAATCGAAAAGGTAACCCTGGGTAGAAGAGGGGGTAACATGTTGACAGTATTAAATACACGTGAATCCAAATGGATGTCCCTTCTAGACTCGATTAAGAATGGCCTTAACGAACAGGACAGTAGTTTGGCACAACTGGCAGCATTGGGTTAATGTAAACAACTCACTACACCTAACATGCAGATCTATAATGCCACAATTAGTCAGTGATACTCGTTTCACTCTCATGTTGGAGAAGTGCATGAGACTCCGCTTCCTGCACGGTAGCCTTGAGTCACAGTTCCCGAGTGCCCTTGGGATTTTTTCAGAATTTATCAGTAGTTCACTATGCTACATGAAACGTTACTCGCTTACAACCTCTTGTCAGAGGGCTGCGCGGACATTAACAAACATTATCTTTTGCATTTGGCATTAGACTTTTTCTTCAGTTCATTTGTGAAATCGAGTGATATTATGTATCTTGATATGTTAACTCGTTTACAACCTCCTGTGAGAGTGTTGCATGAGTATAAGTTAGTTTTTGCGAAAGGATGTATTCATGACACATTGCATTCCACATTTAGATGGGTTATATGCTGTTCCATGTAATGTTGCTTTTTCAAAAGTTCTAACAAGTACCTCTAATTTTATAGTTATCATCAATCTGGTAATGTATAGAATTTACAGTAGACAGGGTCCCCCGCACTGCTTTCGCATCATGTTGTCTTCATGCACTGCCGTAGCTACAAAGTAACTCTTCACTTTCCTTTGTTTGGACGTTTTAACTAACTCCGCCCCCAAACTCCGCGTAGCGAGGCTGCAGAGTTTTCGTGGACAGGCATAGTACACAGCAGCCCCTCTGGGGTTTCGGTGAGTGGCCATGAACTTTGGGAAGTATTTCACGGTTAATAGATATCTCGGACCCCTGACGGGCATCCCCGTTTATTTCCTGTGGGGCGACATTAAACTCACCATTCGTCTGAATGGGTGAAGTTTTTGTAAGTTCCACTCCCGTATATATATAATCTTTTGAACAGCTATCGCTCATTGATAAATAACTACTCAACTAGTTGCATGTTTTCCTTTCCTCTGTAGTTTCGCGTAATAAAATCGCTCAGACCAACTACGACTTTCTGCGTGGTTGACCAAATTTCCTACGTCTAGAGCCTAGCAAGGCCATGACTCCATGGTAATTATTATGAATCTTATACTGCTAAACTAAATGGATGTAATCAAATTTACTACTTAGAATTCTAATCCACCTCCCCTCCCTTTCTTAACTTTTCAGATAGGACTGCCCCATTTCACCTCCCTCCCGTATCTGTCCTGATGAAGACCCCGCCAAAGGACTTAACGTAGCCTACAGATAGGGGTCGAAACATCGACGGCTTTCTTTTTGGACTTCCGGCACATGCCCTCAACCAATGTTAATCTTACCATGTGACCGTTGAATGTCATTAGTTATTAGTTTATTAATGGATGCCCTGATTTTTGGCTTGTGTATCTGAACTGTTACAAAATTCTTTTGAATACTTGTATTTATCACAAGATTTTTTGACTGTGTCTATTCTTTTTGACTTTACACTCCTTCGAGCACTACCCCTTCCCTTTCTTCCTTTCCTTTCCCTGTTTGGGGCTATTTATTGAATATGAAGTAATCCAATTGTGGTCAAAACCTGGTGTTGCGAAATAAAATACAACACCTGTGAATTCTCTTGTATCCTTGTTTGTTAGTTTCCAATAGTGTTAGTGTGTGTAGGATACAACATGCTTTCCTTGCGGGGACCCCGTTCTTACATGTACCACATACCACCCAGGTCCCCGCGACTGCATGGGTTCAACCCCCTTTTTGTAACGACAGAGGTTACCAGCACATGACAGGTAGAAAACTGAAGCCTCAAACCAGCCCTGCCATCAACAACAGGGATTCCTCTCTTTCGCTCTTTTGTACTGAAACTCTGGTTCTGTGGCAAAGAGGGAACCAGCTCCTCCTTCTTGTCTGATGTCCAACGCCGTCTGATGGAGCAAGCACGATGCTTTGGAGATGCCATTGATGAAGCGCTGGCGATTGCTGTCCAGCCTTGCTACTTTCTGAGTGCTGGGACTGTAGGTCCAAGACATCTGCCCTTCATCTGTAGCTGTCAATGATGGGATTTAGGACTCAGCTTAAATCATTGTTCTGCAGGTTATTATGACTCTTCCTTTTACTCTGGAAGATCCTGCAGAACCTAGTGACGTAGGAAATGTGACATAGTTGTTAGTTTCCTTCAAATTAGCGCAACAACAGTTCATTGTATTTAACAATGGGACTGAGGGCAGATGGCCTGGAATCTTGAAAGGAGTGGCCAGAAGCCATGGGACAACTCTGGTCTAGAATGCACTGTCACTCTCAAAGGCAAAGGCAGTACTTCTAGTCTCTTCAATTGGGTACCCTTCATTATCCTCACTAACTTCAATGTGAGAGCATATCCTCTGCCATCTAAGGGTAGGTAGTCCTCACACATAGTGGCATTGTCTAATGGGGTAAACATTTTTTTTTTTAATGATTATGTCTAGGTGTTCCTAAATTCCTTATCTAGAACACCTCAAAAGGGAAATCACATGACACAGATTATCAGGGACATGTAGATACCTCCCTTTAATAATTGTACATCAGGTGCACTATGCAATACACAGGCTAATGGTCAAAATGTGGAAACAAAAGACAAGAACTAGAGAGTCCTGGTATTTCCATGATTAGAACACATCTGATCCCACCGAAAATTAAAGCAGCAGGAACAAAAGGGTAAAAAACCAAATTAAAATAGGCATTTAAAATTTATCATGTTCAAAAAATAAACGTAAGGTATCTCCTATTGAGGTGGAAAACTTGTCTTACTATAGTATTGAGTCAGTTAACCAGTCCATCACTACCCTGACAGTCAGACTGGAAAACATCGAAGTGGGCCTAAAGAAAATTCTTGAAAACCAGTCTGGTCATACAAAAGGGAATTATACATAATATGGGGGTCCCTGGTACATCACTGCAGTCTGGAAGTGTGAACTTGAACAATACACCAACAATAATAAAAGGGCTGGTGAAAGGAATACGGAAAAGGGAAATGGGACTAGGACACAGCTAAAATCCCCAATAACTAGGCACAATGCGACATTGATCAGGGGGAGAAGCGGCAAAAGAAAAATCTATAGGAAGAACAAGAAATTACTTGGGTGATAGTCAGGCATGTGACACAACACCAAGAGTACGGGTGATACACAAAAGACCAAAGTAGTACACACATTTTAACTCTACCACCGGCCACTATACCATATACTGTAATCTTGGCTTCTGTTCCAGTTCCTTCCCCAGGGAAAATGAAACTTGGTTTCCTTTAAGGAACAAAGCCATACACTACCTAGGAAGCAGAACAGGATTAACTAGTGCAATATCATGAGAAAAGTTTTAAGTCACCTTTAGCAAGAGCCGCAGATTTATAGTTCCTCCTTAGGGCCCGATCAGGGAACATTTAATCAAGGGCTGGCCGTCCCTTAAGGGAAGGGGCAGTAACATTGCTAACTGCAGGTGACACACTTTTAATCCTATATATCTCTTTTTCTTTTCTTCAATGCCATTATAGCGAAATAGACGTACACTGATGAAGTGTTGTCTGTCATGTTCACAGCATGAAGTATCATATCTGTGAAATTTAGTAATCAGAACAAGTCCAACCAACTGTTGCGTAGCGATGGGCATCGTCATGATCATCCCCTCACAACACAGAGGAGCGTGTAATAGTATTAAACAACAAAAGCATAGAAACAAAAACATGCATAACAGAAAAACACACATGCCAAGCCATCAGGTATACTTGCTGTATTCCAAGCACAGAAAGCATAGACAAATTACAATAGCATATATAAATGAGCGGTGAAATACAACACCATGTCATGCACTTTATGCACTGTGAACCTGCAGCCCAAAACCCAATATTCTGACCTGCTTAATTTGTCAGGCTTAAAATTAATATTCAATTTCCTTACTTTCCTCACCCCCCTTTGACAGCAGGTCACCTTAGTGGTGATTGGCTGTCAAATACAACTTACTGTGTCGCTCCTGATACACAGGACCAGCAGGAACAATTCATTAAAGGACAAAATGCACAAACATGAAAAACACGCGAACATTTATTTTCAAAAGAATTTTACAAAAAACACATCTTGTTTCAACATACTGTTGAAAAGCAGCGAGACTCCCAAGACTTTCGATGCCGCTTGGTGCAAACCACCTCTAAATCACTTTAAGATTAGCGATCAAAATAACGAGGCAGGCGCTGGTAACTGGTAGGCGAAGAACACGTTTATTACTCCAGAGGAGAACACATCACATCGGACACCGGGGCTATCGCCAGGAGGTGCCCTAACTGCATCTCTGTGGCTCCGTCTTATATACACAGGTTCGTCACATTATTACATGGTCAAACATCCTTGGAATCCCCGCCTCAAGCTAGTTCCCACACAAACCCAGCAGCAATCGTCCCTCCACCAAGATCTAACAGATGATCGCTATCTCACAGCTGGACATTCCGACAGGATCTAAAACATGTGGGTTTGGTCAGATCTAAGGGGTCGTGTCACTGATTTAAACTCCGGCCCCTTTGTTGGTGAGGCAAGTTCTGCAGTATGTGGGTAATAAACTATGTCCGTAGGGGTCGGTTAGGGCCTGGGACCGGATTGGGTAGCCAGGTGCAGTGGAGGAGGTTATCAAAGGGGCCTGCCCGTGCGCGGAGGATGAAAGGACAAGTGGGTTTGGCGCGGGAAGTGACTCCGGGGCACTGTCATGCTGACATGGTTTACGACCCCAGTAGGTGTGCTCGGGCCTAGTCAGAGCGCGGGGGATGATAGCGAGGTCAGGGTGACACACAGGTGACCAGCAGTGCACAAAATGGCCACGGTATCTAAAATGGTTGCCGCTTACGTGCTCGCAGAGGCCTTCGCTAAGCAAGATGGTGCCAACAATGTTCAGGTTTGTCGTTTTATGTCTAACAGTCGCCCCTTTGAACATATCCTAGCCTGTTTGTCAGTTCACGTCAATGTCCATAATGTCCTGTACCTCTTTGTCATACATTGATTTCATGTTTTTGAATCGAGCATTCAAAGTCTTAGGGCGCAAAGAGTTCAAACAAAGAGAACACAAGGGCGGTATACAGTGTATCCCCAAACAGCAGCCACATATTACAAAGATTGGAACCAAGAGGATCATCATTAATTTCCAACCTCAGTCTTTCAAAATGCCCCAAAACCAGCTTCCAAGTGTCCAGGTTTCTGTTCCTTGATTTGATCTCTGATGCCAACCTGTGAAGATGCTCAATTGCCTTGTAGACTGAGGGTGAGGTGTCGGGGTGAAAGTACAGCAGCTTGCACCAATGATGCGGCATGCTCCTCCACGATCTGCCAATACTACATCCAGAACAAGGCGGTTCTGTAAAGCCACCAGGCGGACCGCCTGAAGCTCAGCTGTGTTGTTGGTGAGGTTGCCCGCTGTGACGTTCAATGCTGTTTCTACTGTATGTGATAGGTGTTGAATGGCTCGGCTGTTTGCCAATGGGCCCAATAGCGGGACGAGTTCTTTTTCTGCATCGAGGAACTGTGATGCGGCGGAGTCTGCTTGTTCTGTGTCTTTGGAGCGCCTTTCTCTGTGATGGTCTGCAGGTGCTGTGTAGGTCGGAGGCAGAACAAAGGCAATGTAGCATGTGCCCCCCCCAGCCTTTTGGGAGCCAGGTGTAGGCTTTTGTACCGCAGACAAAGTACATATTTGGCGATGCAACAAATGAAGGGTAGTTGGCAGTGTTCAGAGTCCTCGTTATTTGGCAAGAGCTGTGACCCACGATCTTAGATCCACGTTCACCACAGATAGGGCCACTGTCAGAGTTGCGGCAGTTCGTTTATTTAGATAGGAAAAGGTGGGTCTGGCTGGGTTGTTGAACACTTGCATTTCAACTCGTTCTTTGGAGGGAATGTTCATTGGAAAGGTTGCATTTGAAGTCCGAGGGCAAAAGGGAGTGAATGTTCTTCCTGTTTTGTTCAGCAGGAACTCGTTGTAGAATTGTTTGATTGTCCCATCGGATGTGGCATTGTCTTTGTAGCTCTCTTGCAGGAGCATTAACCAAGCGAGGCAGGATCCATGAACAGAAAAGGGTGAAGGGATAAAAGGAATGGAGTGTTCAGTGGCATGAGGTAGCAACCCACAGATCCAACAGTTAGTGGCATTTGCGGCAAGATTGTACTGGTGCAATATTTGTACGAAAGAATTATTCCAGAATTCTTTGCGTCGTTCTCAGAGGCGTGGTGGCAGTGATGCCAGATGGTGTTCTTTCTTGGTGGTGGGTTGCATGGTGGGTGACATTGTGCTGTAAGTGGGAGCACTCTCTTCAATGATCCAAACTGTGACTATTATCAAGAGGCAGGCGAGAGATGCTGCCACAAGTGCGATTGTCTTTGTGTTGTGCAACTTGGCAATTTTGGAGTCGTCGCAGTGGTTCTTCAGTGGTCAGGGTTCTTCCATCACCTTCAAGAGGCTCGACGACTGGCAGACCATATACTTTCATCTAGCGTTTCTCCTGGTAGCATTTGTAGTGTTAGCTACCGCTCTGGGACTTTTTTTTCAATTCAAATAGGTTTTTATTGGAAGTTTCAGTATTAAATAAAATACACATAGTACAGACTTAAAAACATACAAAATTACAGAAGAACAGTACAGTACAATAAAGCGAAAAGGGGTAAAAAGCAATATACAATAGGTCACACAATAATACATTCATTGTATCCGGACAGTTTCATGTAAATTATATCACCAACGATATGTGGGTGAGACTCAGGATGTCAGGGTGAAACGAAGAATCATATTAGCTCCACACTTTGGATTGTGATGGAGTTAAATGCATCGGAGCGGGGGGGGGGAGAATATCTAAGGTGGTTTATGGGTGGTAAAATAACAGTCAAGGGTAGACCACATCTTTCTCATATGGGGGCGCCATGGTGATTGTTGGAGAGCTATGTTATCCGCTCCCCTGAGGCTAATTATCCAGTTGTCCCAGCATGCAAAGGTAGCTTTGCTAGAATCCTGCCAGTTACTGAGAACAATTTTAACAGCTGCAGTGAGCATGAGATCAAGTAGCGCCCTGTCGTCGGCATGGAGGGAGGGTTCTAGGGTAAAACCAAAAGCTAGGTAAGGAAGTTCTCTGGATGGGGAGATGGGAAACTTTACTGATGAAGTCAAATACCTTGTCCCAAAATGGGGTAACACAGTCGCAATGTAGAATAATGTGTGCGAGGTCGCCCTCCGCCCGTTTACAGTTCCAGCAGAAGGCGTCTTGGCTAATGTTATGGGCATAAAGACGCGCAGGAGCCCAGAAGGTTTTGTGGAGGAACCAATATTTGGTCTGGGATAACGTCGGGCTAATTTTATGTCGCATGCATGATACCCAGGTATTGGCCCAGTCCGCTTCCGAAATCGGTCTAGATGACATTTCAGACCAAAACTGAGTTAGTGGTGCGGTGAGATTGGTATGGTGGGGGCGAATAAGTTTGTAGAGATGTGACACTTGATGTCCAAGTCTGTTCAATCTACTGAGGTAAGATGGGAGGGAGGGTGGTATCAGGGAGAATTTCACCTTGGAGAGTGCAGCTTTTATGTTTAGGAAGGTATAAAACTCTAGAGGTGCCAGGCCATAGGTAGTTTGCAATACTCTGAACGGGATAGAGTATGACCCCTCGAATAATTGGTGCGGGAAGAAGATACCTTTCTTAACCCACTGAGAATTATGCAGGTATTTGCCTTTGTGCTGTATGTATCGGTTGTTCCATAAAGACTCCCAACCCGAGTTGCATATGCTATGATCTAGAAATTTATCTATTTTAAGAAGAGCCATTTTCGTGTTACGAAAGATCGATTTCGAGTGGGCTAGTACATTTAAATTAAGTGAGAGGGCCGCAGCCAGGGTGATTCCGTCTAGGATCGCTTGCTCGACTTCCAGCCAAACTGGAGTGTAGTATACTGCGGGGGCTAGCCAGTGGGCGCCTTGCTTTGCTAGGAAAGCGGTCTCATAGTGTCTAAAGTCCGGTAGGTTGACCCCTCCTAATGATTTGTCTAATCGTAATTTTTTAATGCTGATCCTCGCTTTTTTCCCTTTCCACAGGAAGTTGTCTGTATATTGGTCCAATTTATGGAAGAAATCTTGGGTGAGTGTTAGAGGGAGCATTGAAATAAGGTAGTTTACCAGGGGGGAGATCATCATTTTGATGGTTTCCAGTCTACCCCACCATGTGATGAAGCGAGGGGACCATCCATCTAGTTGGTTTTTTATTTTATTTAGAGTGGTCTTCTCATTCTGTAGAAGGGTTTCCATAAGGAGTCCCCAAACTCTATCCCCAGATACTTTATAAACCCTGATTGCCAGCAGAGCCCAGAGTTCCCCAACTTGTCCTTAGTGGCTACGATGTTTAGCGGTTTGACCTCCGATTTCTCCCGATTAAGTTTATACCCTGAATGGGTGGAGTATGATTCAATGGTTGACATCAAAGTGGAGATGGAAGGCTCCGGAGACTCAGTCACTATCAGGATATCATCCGCGTAAGCGGCTAGTTTAACACAAGTGTCCCCAAAGCTTACTCCCTTGATATTGTTGTTCTTTTTAATGTTGGCGATGAGAGGCTCCATGGCCAGGAGGAAGAGTGATGGGGAGAGGGGGCAGCCCTGTCTGGTCCCCTGTTCCAGGCCGAATGGATCTGACAGTGAGCCATTTATGGCAATGCGAGCGGATGGGGAGAGTTACAAAGCCATGACCATGTCTATGAAGGTGTTACCCAAGTTGAAGGTGGACATATAATGTTTAAGGAAGAGCCAAGAGACTCTGTCGAACGCCTTCTCCGCGTCCAAGGTAATCGCCACGGAGGGGGTATCAAACGCCTTGGCCTTTTCTATAACATGGCAGAGAAGTCTCGTATTGTCATTAGACATACGATGCTTTAGGAACCCAACCTGTGATATACTGATTAATTTAGGCAAGAACGCGTCCAGTTTGGATGCAAGGATTTTGGCGTAGAGTTTGCAGTCCAGGTTTATCAAGGATATCGGTCTATAATTTTTTGTTAGTAGCGGATCCTTCCCCTCTTTGGGTATGATAATAATGGTGGCCTCACTCATTGATTTTGTTACTCCTTTTTTTGAGGGAAATGACTGGAACAATTTTAGAAGGGTTGGGCTTAATGCGGGTCCAAGTTCCTTATAGAAACCGGCAGAGAAGCCGTCAGGGCCCGGAGCTTTATTGCGTTTGAGGGTTTTAATGGAGTCCGTGACCTCTTGTAAGGAAAGGGGGGAATTTAGTTTCAGATTATCTGCGTCGTTGAGTTTTGGAAGGCCTAGGGAGCTCAGGTATGTAGAGCACGCTTGAGGATCAAAATCTAATTTATTCTTGTACAGGTCCTCGTAGAAGGACTTGAAGGTGTGTAGGATGTGGTTTTGTTTAGTTTGGATAGTGTTGTTTTGATCCTTGATTGAGGAAATGTTGAATTGTCTATTTTTGTGTTTTAGATAGGATGCTAGTAGTTTCCCCGCTTTGTTACCTTCACACAGCTTCATGGATTTAAATTTATTAACCCACACTCCGCTCTTCCGCTCTTCTGCTCAGGATCGCGTTATATTCGTATTTCTATTTAGTGAGGTCATTCAGAATCGAAGTATTATGGAGGTCCGCCGCATGGGATAATTCCAGGTTCTTAATGTCCCTTTCTAAAGTGACAAGCTCTAGATTCAGTGCCTTGTTAGTTTGCGCCCTAATACCTATAATCACCCCTCTTATAGTGGCTTTAAGTGCGTCCCAGACATTCGCTATGTCCGAGCCCGGAGTATCGTTTAATTCAAGGTATTCCTGTATGGCCACTTTGATTTTTTTCTTGTTTTCTGGCTCTGTGAAAATGTCGTCATTGAAGCGCCACCTCTTTGGGGGAAGAATAGATCTGGAGCCTACTAGCTTAACTTGGATGCTGGAGTGATCTGATACGAGTTTGGGGGCAATGTTGGTTTCTTCAATAAGGTGAGTGAAGGGACTATTGATGAGGATATAATCGATCCTGGAGTAGGAGTTATGGGGAGTCGAGTAGAACGTGTAATCACGACCATCTGGGTGCTGCAGTCGCCAGGTGTCTTGTAGGTCAAATTTAGAGCAGAGGCGTTTCAAACTATTGTGTGAGCGTGTAGGGTGGTAGATACAATGTGACTGGCGGTCCAATATCGGGTCAAGAGGCAGGTTGAAGTCCACCCCAATCACAAGTAGTTCATCTTGGGGTACTGTTTCGAGTATGGGAGAGAGGAAGTCCCAAAAGATCGGATCGTCACCATTTGGGCCATAAATATTCAGGACATGGATGTGATCATCGTTCTTTAGGAGGTGAGCCATGATTAACCTACCATTAGTGTCTTGAGTATGTGACACCACGGAGATATTGGATTTCTTTGCAATAAGTGTAATGACCCCCCTCTTTTTGTGTACTGCTGAGGAGCATAGGGTGTGTGAAATCCAGTGTTGATTGATACATTTGGCGTCTTCATTGGATAATTTGGTTTCCTGGAGTAGAAAAGTGTCACCCTTGGCTTTGGCTAGATATTCTAGGACTTTCCTCCGTTTAAGCGGATGGTTGAGCCCTTTGACGTTTAGGGAGACAATGTTAAGGCTTTCCGATATAACCTTGGTGTGGGTCATGAATCTGCAGGGTATCGCCTGTGGATTAATGAAGCTACTGTCATGAGGATTCCTGTATGGGTGGTTTCTGGATCTTGAACTGGCCTAGCTCGGCGGTACGCTTTGAATATGTCAGAAAAGGGCTGGATGTGCATGTGACAAACACTCAGCCGGTAGAATTTCTGTTTGTTAGATAACTGTACTGTTGAGCATGGAGAGACAACATAGAGAGCAAAACAAGAGTACAAAAGACATACTGAAACAATCCAAAAGATTTTCCCCTTCCCCCTCCCACCCCCTCTACCCGCACCCTCAATGTCCCAACCCTCCCCCCTCCCTTTCCCCCCAGAACTAGAACATAGGAGTAGCGATGGCAGTACCGTCCAAACACAACGTAGGATGAGTCAAAAGTGTCATCATAGCAGGAGAGATCTTAGAATTAGCTAGTATTTGCTAACAGGGTAAATCTAGGTTATGCAACGCCATTAGAGAAAGTGGCTGAAAATGCAGGAAATGGTCGGGACTACCGGTTACAGTAGTATACCGGGCTATATAACTATAGGAACTACAATAGAGCATGATGACTATGCAGGGCACATCGGTGTGAACAATGCATATCAGAACCGAGATAACATCAGAGTCAAAATGTAACAACATTACTCATAGAAAACTAACTAGTACATCGTAGTAGTGTATATCTTAAGCTAGTCTAAATGACTAGTACCATAAAACCATTACAGATAACAAATAACCATAGTGTCCGTAGGCAAGTCTTTGGATCGGGGGTCTTCCAGATTTTTCAAGTATCAGTGCGAGTAGTCTAGTGACATGATGCTGGACCCAAAAGGTAGGTAAAAGAAGGGCCTACCTGTTGGCGAGGGTCAACTTGGGGACTGGAATCCAGCTAATTTAGCATGAGCACAAGCACGGACTTACAATTGGTCGGGAAGTAAGCTGGCAAATGTAGGCATATGCAGGTAGTATAGAGAAAACGGGCATATACAAAGTGGATGTAGGACACAGGACAGAGGACAGAGGACAGAGGACACCTCAGCCATGACCCGTGCTCGATTGATCAGATTCATGTCCGTCCGTCTTCCTCTTGTTAGATGCGAAGACAGATGAGTCCATTGCCTGCGTAGGTGAATCTTCCAGCAACAGCGCTAGCTCATTAGGATTGGAGAAGAAGCGAGGTTTGCCATTGGTGATGATTTTAAATTTCGCCGGACCTGCAAAGGAGAACTGTATACCTTTTGACCTCAGTTTTTCCCTTAGGGCTAGGAAGCCCTTTCTAACTTCCATCGTGTCCTTCGAGTAGTCTTGAGTGAAGGTGATTTTGTGGCCTCCCCAGGTGACGGAATGGTTACGCCTGGCAAAGTGTAGGATAGCTTCAGTGTGCTGGAATCGCAGTGGTTTACAGATCAGCGGACGAGGGCCCTTGTATCCATGAGGGATGAAGATTGGGACTCTGTGTGCTTGGTCAAGCTCTAATTCATGGGTAAATGAGATGCCTGTCACTGAGGGAATCCAAGCCTCCAGGAATGCTACGCAGGATTCAGCATCCTTCTCCGCATTCTCAGGAACTCCAAAGATGCGTATGTTACCCCTCCTATTTCTGCCTTCCAATTCCGCATTTTGGCGTCTGAGGGATTCGGTCGATCTTTGAAGCTGGGAGATATTTTTGGCCGAGAGGTTGGATTTGTCTTCAACATCGCTTATCCTTTGCTCCGCTTCGTCTAGGCACTTGTGGACCGAGTTCATGTCCGCCCTTATCGCCGTAAGTTCCAGCTGCATAGCATCAGTATTGGATTTTGTTGATTTTGCTAGATCATGTACCTCCGCCAGCTTTTTTAGGATCATATCCAGGGTACTATTAAGGTCTGCTTTAGCCTTGATGGGCGAGTCAGAAATGGACGATTCCGGTTTCACTTTCTTGGTGTTCTTCTTATCAATCCCCTCCGCCATTTTGTTGGATTTCCGTAGCGGGCTAGTGATGAGGCGGGAGTTATCCAGTTTGGCATAAGAATTAGGACCAAGAAGATGTTTGGGCCAAGGCCGAAGAAGTGTTTAATCACTGTCCTGAATGGTTGAGCAGAAGTGGGTTGCGTCTTGTAATTTTGGGGCGCCACGTGGTATCTGAGTGAGCAGTGTGGTTGCGGGGTAGGTGCCCTTCTAACTCTCCGTAACTCTGCAGGTGTGGTGGTGGTGCTGATTGAGGTGTTGCCACTTGACCTCAGGAACCCCCTCTTGTAATCTTGTGGTGGCAGAGTAGTGGCTGGACGGAGAGGCGAGGGACACACACCAGTTGAATCAGGACCGGCAATTGAGCTCTTTGCGCAAGGAATAGGGTCACTAGGCTGCGATTACAGCAAGTATGGGGATATCAGTTATCCTTCTGTTGAAATCTGTGATCTGAGCGGCATTGGGATCAGCATTGGTGGTCTTGGTGGCTGAATTTGGCTGTATTCGTGCTTTCAGGTGTATCTGGGCATGGATGGCGCTCTCAAGCTGCAAATCGCGCCTTTTGCTCTAGAAATGCGATTTTCCGCCGCCATCTTAGGGTCAGGCAAGCCCCCCTGGGAGGTCCGGCTGGTGGTGGTCTGTGGATCGCACAGGGACTGCTTTTGCTCTTTGGACGCAGTGTTGTGGGCGCATCTCAGAGTGGCTTTAGAGCGGTGAGGCCGGGTGTGTACATGTGCGCTGCTAGAGGCCCCCAGGACGTCGTTATCGCGCACCGGCACGAAGGCGGTCCGCCATTTCAAGAACAGGCTTTGCGGCGAGCGAGCGTGGGAGCCGGTGAAAGCTTCAAAGACTGATTCTGTGTGCGGCCGGGCACTAGCGATGGACTGTAAAGAAGTCGACTCACCTCAGAGGCTTCATTCGCAGGTGGGTGAAGTCCTCAGCCGAAGGGTAGCGCAAGGGGAGTCAAACACGGGAATCCTTCACATTGACCAGGCGCTGGCCGGCGCAGAGGCACGGGCGCTGAATGGGGCACTTATCCGGTGATTTTGAATAAGATCTTGTCATCGAGTGTGCACCATGATGACAGGAGCCGGGATCCAGTGCCCAGTAGTTTGATGGATCGAGGAGTCTCTCCTAGGGCGAAAAGGTCGCTCTCCTACGTGGGCAGGGATAAGGTTAAGCGGCCATTACCACCGCCGTCCAAGCCACGCCCCCGCTCTGAGACTTTTGACTCAGTTAGTGGCCTGCTTGTCGGAGCACTCTCCTTTCGTCAATCTCAAGTTGTACCCTTTCTTGGATGGTACCGTGGGGTCGGGAAACTCTGCCAGTTCAAGTGTCTCTGTCTGTGGATAGCAACTCAGGACTGGCTGATCTTTCGTCAGGAGCTCTTCTTGGACGTTCACTTCTTCGCAGGTTGTCAGTGTTGGGGAGATCTTCTTACAATGATGTGCATGGAGCCAGATTTTCTTTCATTTCACTCGAAGTGTTGTTCGGGTGGTGATCAAGACTTGCCAGGGGCCCGTCCACCTGTGTTCCAGACTCTTCGTTCTCTGAAAATTTATTTTCAGCACGAAATCTCCAGGTTTGATATCATGTCCTGACGTCGGGTATGGCTTGCTGCACCTGTTGGTGGATAAGTGTTAGTTCGTTCGTCAATTTGTACAAATAGTCGGACATTAGTATGTCCGGGACATCATTAATGGAGGTTGGTTTCGGTGCCGCCCAAATGTTCTTAGGCCTGCCGAAGACTACTTCATAAGGGGTCCATAGGTGTTTGGTTGGGGTGGAGCGCATTGATAGCAATGCCAGTGGGAGGGCGTCGGGCCATTTGAACTCGGTCGTGGCGACTATTTTTGCTAGCCTCAATTTTAGTGTGGCGTTGTGTCTCTCTACCAGGCCCGCTGATTGGGGGTGGAAAACGGCATGGAACTTTTGCTTTACCCCCAACCCTTTCAGTATGTTCTGTATTACTTCTGCTACGAAGTGGGCGCCATTGTCGCTCCATAAAATTCTACAAAGGCCATATCGGGGGAAGAATTCTTTCAGTAATACCTTTGCAGTAGCTAAGGCGGTGTTGTCGTGGGTGGGGTAGGCCTCTACCCATTTGCTAAAGGCGCACACGATCACCAGAATGTATTTTAGACCATGGCACCTCTCTAGCTGGATGTAATCCATTTGGAGGACTTCGAAGGGGTGATCAGGGACTCCAAACTCTCCCTGTGGTACTACAGTCCCTTTCCCTGGGTGGTGTTGCAGGCATACAATACATTGCTGTACTAGGCATTTTGCTGATTCTGTTATCTTGCTGTTATGCCATACTCTAGTGATCAGTTCGGTCATGGGGGCAGATCCTATGTGTGCTGGTAAGTGTGCCATGGTCAATATGGGGATTAGATAGGCATTAGGTAGCAGCCATTTGTCTCTGTCTTTTGTTCTCCAGCAGCCTTCCTCGTCTTTTAGTCCCACCCGAGCCCATTCAGTCAGTTCGTCTTGTGTGCCTGTCGTTTGTGTGTCCCTTATAAGCATGGGCGGATTTGCGGATCGTGGATCCGCAAAATCCGCGGATTTGCAGATCCGCGGATTTGGGGCGGGGCTTCCATGCGAGTGCACATGCCTCTTGTGTGTTTGAAAGGTCTGAGAAAGATCAGTTCAGCAGATGAAGAGAAAGAAGCCCCTGGTCACAAGAACAGCACGGGTATTGTGCTCGTGAAAGTCAAGGATGCAAAGGCCTCTATCCAGCATCACAGCTGGTTTTCCACGGTAGAGTTGGGAAGAAGGCACACCTGTCCAGCCTCGACGACGCTCACAATTGTTTTTGGGCTAATGAATGAGTCACTGAATTTGAGCATCAACTAGTTCGAGCGACCATGTGTGTGTTACTATGCAATCGCCCCGAAGGGCGCAGGGGTCCCTTGAGTGAGCTGTCCATCATAGTGGGTGAATGGCGGGAAGACGGTGCAAACCGCGAGTGTGTGGGCGGGGCCAAACGGGCAGGGCTTCCATGCGAGTTCACACATGCTTCTTGTGTCACGGGTATTGTGCTCGTGAAAGTCAAGGATGCAAAGGCCTCTATCCAGCATCACAGCTGATTTTCCACGGTAGAGTTGGGAAGAAGGCACACCTGTCCAGCCTCGACGACGCTCACGATTGTTTTTGGGCTAATGAATGAGTCACTGAATTTGAGCATCAACTATTTCGAGCGACCATGTGTGTGATACTATGCAATCGCCCCGAAGGGCGCAGGGGTCCCTTGAGTGAGCTGTCCATCATAGTGGGTGAATGGCGGGAAGACGGTGCAAACCGCGAGTGTGTGGGTGGGGCCAAACGGGCAGGGCTTCCATGCGAGTTCACACATGCTTCTTGTGTGTATAAAAGGTCAGAGAAAGATCAGTTCAGCAGATGAAGAGAAAGAAGCTCCTGGTCACAGGAACAGCACGGGTATTGCGCTCGTGAAAGTCAAGGATGCAAAAGCCTCTATCCAGCATCACAGCTGATTTTCCTCGGTAGATTTGGGAAGAAGGCACACCTGCCTCGACGACGCTCACAATTGTTTTTGGGCTCACAGGAAGGGCATGTTGTAAATATTTTACGATGGCGCCGGCAAGCTGCCAGCTCCATCCTAAAATACTTACTAAATTAGCTTCAACAGGAAGCTCTAATAGATAAAATAAAGCAGGTGCGAGCACCTGCTTTATTTTATCTATTAGAGCTTCCTGTTGAAGCTAACTTAGTAACTATTTTAGGATGGCGCTGGCAGCTTGCCGGCGCCATCGTAAAATAGTTACAAGTTGACAGGCCAACCAGGCTTCAACTTTTGCCCCCGGAATCCGCCGCTCGCGGATTTGCGAATTCGCGGTAAATTCGCGGGAGTTCGCGGATCGCGAATTTACCGAAAATCCGCAAAATCCGCGAGCGGAACGGATTTTGCGCTCATTGTTAGTCCCTTACAATCGTTCTAGCGTCAGTCCATTGTTCAGCTTGTGACCTGGTCACGTACATTCGCGTCGTGGTTCTGTCCTTGGCTGTGGTTTGGGCAGCAATGTCGGCTTGTGCATTTCCCCGTCCAATGAGATTGGTCACTTTCTTATGTGCTTGGCATTTAATCACTGCTAGCTGTTTGGGGAGGAGGACTGCTTCTGTCAATGTGGAGACTAGATATCCATGTAGGATGGGTGTGCCGTGTGAGGTCAGGAACCTTCTTTCCCTCCATAGGAGCCCAAAATGGTGAACCACCCCGAAGGCGTACTGGCTGTCGGTTTATATGTTTACTGTCGTACCAGCTGCCAAAATACCTGCTCGTGTGAGGGCAATGAGCTCAGCTGCTTGGGTGGATCGTTGGGCAATGCGAGCTGTCTCTAGGATGGTTTGGGCTGTTGTGACGGCATATGCCGCTAAGGTGGTGCCATCGGGGAGTTTGATGCACGAGCCGTTTACCCATAGTTCCCCATCTGGCTCTGAAAAGGCAGTGTCTCGGAGATCTACTCCACTCTTTGTCTGTTCGTAAGTGAGGGTTATACAGTTGTGCAGGGGAGTCACACCAGGGTAAGTTTCAGGTAGATGTAACAATGTGGCTGGATTAAGAGTGGTGCAACGCTTCAGACTGATGTGTGGTGCTAGCAGGGTCAACTCGTAACCTGTCAGTCGTGCGCTAGTTAAGTGTTGGGTTTTGGTCTGCTTCAATAGTGTGTCGAATGCATGGGGTACTAACACAGTGATTGGATTGGAGAGCACTATTCCTTTGCTCTGGTGTATAGATACTGCTGCAGCTGCCACACCGCGCAAGCACGCTGGCAACGCTCTAGCTACTGGGTCGAGGGTGGCAGAGAAATATGCACATGGTTGATGCTTGTGACCAATTGACTATGTTAAGACGGACAATGCACATCCCTCCCTTTCATGTGTGTAGAGGAAGAATGGTTTGGAGTAGTCTGGGTTCCTAGAACAGGTGCTGAACAAAGGGCATCTCGCAATTCTTTGAATGCTGACTGGCATTCGGGTGTCCAGGGGAAAAGGCGAGAGGTTGTCTTTGGCTAGGAGGGAGAGAAGGGGTTTGACAATGAGGCTAAAGTTCGGCAAACACTGTCGGCAGAATGAAGTGAGGCCTATCAGAGAGCGGACTTGCTTCTGATTCTTGTGAACGGGAGTGTCTAGGATTGCCTGGATCCTGTTGGGTCGGAGTTTCCTCCCTTCTTTCAATAAGAGGTGACCTAAATATGTTACCTGTGGTTTGCAGAACTGCAATTTCTTTGGAGAAACTTTGTGACCATTTTCTGCAAGGAAGTGTAGGAGTTGGATGGTGGCTGTGACGCCTAGTGGAGTGGTGTCTGCTGCCAGAAGGATATCGTCTACATACTGTATCAACACCACCCCGTCTGGTAACTCTACGCCATCTAACTGTCTTTTGAGCGCCTGGCTATGGATGCTCAAGCTCTTGGTGTACCCCTGGGGTGCTCGACAAAATCTATATGAGCGGGATCTTAGAGTCAATCCGAAAAGATGGTGACTGTCTTGGTGAATCGGTATGGAGAAGAAGACATTCTTGAGATCGATAACGGTAAAAGTGGTAGCAGTGGACGGAATAAGGGTCAGGATGGTTGTGATGTCAGAAACTACTGGGTACTGTGGTACTACTATTTTGTTTATCCCCCGCAGGTCGATGATGAAGCGGTAGGCTTTTCCATCTCCCTCTCCCTGTCTCTTTATGATCGGTAAAATAGGACTGTTACAAACATTGCTCACTACCTCTTCTACCACTCCTGCCTCTACCAGTGACTGTATGATTTCGATCAATGCTTTCTCGCCCTCTGGTGATATCTTGTACTGCGACACTTTCAGTAAAGTTGCGTCTTGTCGTATTGTCACATGTACTGGGTCAATCATCATTCGTCCTACGTCTGAATCAGCCCTAGCCCATAGTTGCGAGGGTAAAGTGTCTAGTAGGGATGTGTCTGGCTCAGAAATGGGATACATGTGTTGGGAAGGATTGTCTCTCGGGTGTTGGTGATTGTCATATAAGATGACTCGTACTCCGTCTGGCGAACATCTGATAGTCGCACGGAAATGCTCCAGTAGATCGAGGCCCATAATGGCGTCTGGGGTGTTGGAGGTGAGAAGGAACGTCGTGTCGATAACATTGTTTTCAAGTCCGAAAGGGATCTGTCTGGACAAAGGGTTGGTGGAGGGCGTACCATCAAATCCTATTGAAGTTATATGTGAGCCAGACAAGGGTGCCCTTGGAATCAGTAGTTTGGATAGTGCACTACGTGTTGCTCCTGTGTCCACCAAAAATGGCGACTCTGTGCCCAGGACCTTTGCGGTAACATAAGGGACTTGCTGGTCAACATAAAGCTCAACTGGATCCCTCCCTTGCCCTTGACTGTCCTATGCAAAGTCGTACGTGTTGTCGAAATAGGACTGCTGATAGTGATTCTGTCTGGGATGATCAAATGTGTTCTCTCTCCCTGGCCTTTCCTCGTTAGGTAAATTCGTGTACCCTCTCCCATGTCCTCTTCCTTTCTCTCTGCTTACTATTTCCATCGCCCCTCTGCCCCTACCGATTCCTAGCAGAATCGGGCATTGGGACTTCCAGTGTCCGTACTCTTGACAAAACGCAAATTAATCCAGTCCTAAGTCTTGTCATCCTGTGTATGGCGTCAATGAATTACTTCTAGGCGGTTGTGCCCTAGGGGTATTCTGTTGGTTTGTTCCCTTATATTGCTCCCTTCCTGTATTCACTCCTTGGAGCTGCGCTATCATTACCCTTTCCTTCAAGTCTTTCTTCTTCTTTTCTGTAGCCCCATCAATTTCATTTTTCTGATGTTCATAGTATTGGGCCATCTGGAGGATGGCCTCTGGATTAGAGGCTGCCCAGCTGCTTTCGCTGGTCTGCAGTTTTTGCGATACTTCCGGTAGCAGTCCCTTAGCATAATTCTGGACAAACAAGTGGTGTCCGGTTGCGGTGGACATGTCTTGTAATCGGAGAACACTGTTTCGAATCTGGAGAAATACTCCGAAACATCCTCTTGTGGTTTCTGGCGGCACGCGGTTACAATGGACCAGTCGATCTTTTTCTCCGGGATCATAGATTTGACTTTTGGTATTATTTTGTCGGGAAAGTCTAATATGGCTTTTACTGGTTTTTGTCCGGGGTTTCGCTGTTTATCTAAAACACTGAGTTGTTCCCAGGTATGTTAGAGCAGTTCTGTGTGGTCTACTCTCCTAATTTGTTTCCACACATCCGCTGGCAGACATAGCCCAAAGAACAAATCGATATCTGCGAGTGTCATGATGGTGGATCCTAGAGCGGTACCTAATTCTGTGTAAAATGCGGTGGGATTCTTACGTAAATCCGGTAAAGATTTACGGAACGTTAGGAGGTCTTGTCTGTCCCATGGCTGATATACCCAATTGTAGACCACCCTTCCTTTGGCATCCTGGTGGTTTATGTCATCATTGTTCCCTTGTCCTCTAGGGGGGACCCAATAAGAGGCAGCTTCTTTTATTGGAATCATGGTATCCAGTGTTTCTATCGGGGGCCCTGTCATTGTAGACATCTTACCCTTCATTACCTGTCCTTGTTCTATGAGATGACGGAATACCTCTAGTGTGTACGAGAAGAGTTCTGCTACATCACAGTCATTTTCATCCCCCATATCTACCTTTCTATAAAGAGCCATTAGTCGCTCGGGCCCTACATCTTTGAACTTCTCCTCGTAAGCAGCGAGTGTGTGATAACAGAGGCGACCAATGAAGTGTTGCTTGTGGATTTCGACTTAGGAGTTGCATATGTCGGTTATATACTCTTCGGTCTCTTTCCTATCTACGAGTGTTTGGACTATTTTATCGATACCTGCTCATTTGTCTTTACTCAATCGTGGGATCCTCAGCAACCCTTTCTCTTTTGATTCAGCTTCTACTGATGCGACTTTTGATGAGGCACTAGGCACCAGAGACTCTGTTGGTGCTGAGGCTATGGGAGCCAAGGCAATTCAATTCGACTCTTCCCTCAGCTTTGATGAGCATGTGCGCATTACCGCAGGGCGCTGTTTTAGTCTGATCAGGCAGCTAAAGAAATTTTTCAATTTTCTGCCTATTTCAGCCAGGAAATCAGTCTCGGTGGCACTTATCTTCTCCCGGCTGGATTATTGTAACGGCCTCCTAGCAGGCATAAAGAAATCTGCCCTCAAAAAATTACAAAGTGTTCAACACGCAGCAGCCAGGCTTGTCCTGAAACTCCCCCGTAGGTCCTCGGCCTCTGCAGCCCTCAATGCCCTCCACTGGCTGCCCCTCCATAAGAGAATTTTATTCAAGCTTCTAGTCACTGTCTTCAAATCCACCAGGAGCACGGGTCCATCTTACCTGATCAAGCGCTTCCAGCGCTATATTCCAACTCGCTGCTTGAGGTCATCAGGTGCTAATCTCATCACTGTACCCCGAATAAAACTAAAAACCAAAGGCGGAAAGACCTTTTTATTCCTGGCTGCTAAGGCATGGAATCGTCTTCCCCCCAACCTTAGGCATGCCCCCTCAGAAAGCCTTTTCAGGAAACTCCTGAAGACTTGGATTTTTTCTCAGTCCGACTCATCGGTCCTTGCAGCTATCTGATTCTTGCTCCCCACAGTTGATTCTCTGTGTGCTCAGCGCCAAGATGCTCCCTCCGGAGCGAAAGTAGCGCTTTACAAATGCTAATAAATATCAAATAAATATCAAATGGTACTGCTTTCGACTACGTTTTGGGATTCCTGACGCTGTACTACAGGATGAGTGGGGGCATAAGGATGTGGCATGTAGATGATCGGGGACCTAATAACAAATCATCATCTACTCTCTGTTTTTTTTTCACAACCAATTTTATTGAGCAAATGAGCAATAAAAACGTGGCACCCCCAAGGCCGAAGATCACCACAACGATATCGGTACAATAAATCACATAGGTAGCAAATGTCCAAGTAGGTCTGAAGAATAGGCTCAGTATGAAAAACCCCCCCAACCCACCCTACCCCCCAACCCCGACCCCCCCAACATCCAAACTCCCCCCCCCACCCCCCCTTCCACACGTGTACACATAGCAATAGAATAAAAGGTGTAGGTGCAGCGCGACTGGAGCGTCGCAGACTCGGGCCAACAAAGTCTCTACCATCAAATGTCCTCTTCACGCTCTGCTGGGGGATCCAGTGACAGACCCCGGTAGTCGGCCCATCTCTTCCAAATTTTGTAATGTTTGCGCGGGCAGCCCCTCGCCTCAAAGATCGGCCTTTCCAGGCCCATGAAGTAGTCCAGCCCAGCTTTCCACGCAGACAGGAAGGGGGGGCCCTCACCGCCTTCCACGCCCGGGCCAGGTCCCGCTTGGCGACAACTAGCCCAAAAGCAGCAGATGGCGCTTATATATGTTCCCACCGATGCCATCCATGGCGTGCAATATTCCCAGCCGATGGGTGCGGGGAAGGTCCCAGCCCAAGACCTCGGACAGACAACTCCACACACCTCTCCAGAAACCAGACAGCCGACCACACAACCACACAGTATGTATCAGGGACCCAGGCACCGTCCCACAGCGCAAACATTCTGAGGACGCAATCAACCCAGCTCTCCACAATCGTTCACGGGTATAGTAGGCCCGATGCAAGTATTTTAATTGGATGAGTCGGAGCCGTACTGCAATGGCGGTTCCACGTGGGGATTCTAGCGCCTCCCTCCAATCGTCCTCATCGAGAGGGCCAACGTCCACCTCCCATGCCGCCCGAAGAGAGTGTAGGGTAGAGGAACAATGAATGACCAGCGTCTGGTATATCCGGGAAACCTTTCTGTCCCCCCGAACCCCCATAAATACCTTTGCCTCGACCGGGCTGAACTCCGGTAAGAAGTCTAGGTTGGCAATGCTCGGGGTGAGGGCATGGCGCAGCTGCAAGTAGCGGAAAAACTGGGACTGAGGCATTTGGAACTCTGTACGGAGTTCCTCGAACGATTTAAGGGTAGTGCCGGACATAACCTGGCCCAGTAACGTGATACCGATTGCTTCCCAACCTTCAAAACCTGCCAGGGCCGCCAGCTCCGGAAGCAGACCATTGTGCCAGAGCGGCGTCTCGGCCGTCAGCTTGCCCCACCAGCCCATGCGGCGTAGGGCCTGCCTCCACACAGCGAAGACCACTCTGGTAACCGACGGCAGTACGCGACGCAGGCGAGCTGAATACAGAATGGTGTGGAGTGTATTGTCACCCATAAGCGACCGTTCCAAGGCATACGCCGGGTCCCCCCTATCGCTGTACCACCATTCATTAAGAATAAGCAGTTGGGAAGCCTGGTAGTAGGAGAGGAGGTCAGAGGTGGCCAGGCCACCACAATAAGTAGACAAGAAGCACGTTTTCAACGCCACCCTGGCCGTGCCGCCAGCCCATAGGAAGCGACCCAGCACAGAATTGACCTGGCGAAACCACTGTGGGCCGATAGGGTACGGGAAATTCTGGAGTTGATATAGCAGACGCGGAAGCGCCACCATTTTGAAGATGGACGATCTTCCAAACATGGTAAGTGGCATTCTGGACCAAGTCCTGACATCGGCCTGGACCCGTTCCCACACTGGCAGGACGCCACGACCCCAAGCCACGACCTGATAGAAATATGCCAAGGTACTTCAGACCATCCGTCGCCACCCGCAGTCCCGCAGCCCAGGGATCAGTCACGACTCCGCCGCCCAGCACCCACAGGGTCGATTTATGAAGGTTGAGTCGAAGGCCGGAGATCTCGCCAAAGACGCGCATGACCTCCAGAACCCGGGGACCCGAGCGTTGTAGGTCGGTGAGAAAGAAAAGGACATCGTCCGCATAAAGTGCGATCCTATCCACCAGGTCGTCATTCCAGACAAACCCGCGTAGCATCTACTCTCTGTTTAGCTGGTAACTCAGGGTAAAGAGTTGAGGGCGTTTCTAACAGGACAGTGACCTGAAATCTTTGATTCTTGTTCTTTTCTATCAGTTTCTCTTTCTTTTATGTCTTCTTCTAACTTTTTACAAGCTTGGTGAGCTGCTTTTCGGATCTCTTTATCTAGTCTAGCTTAGTTTCTTTTCTTTTGTTGAGTGGCTTCTTTCTGCCACAAACCATAGCTGTCAAGCATGGCTTGCGTAGTTCTTTTTCTGCGAAGGGCTATTCCTAGCGTTTCTATTATATCAGGGTCAAAAGATCCAGTCAGTGGCCATTGATTTTCCCGATCTTTCTTAGTGCGTTTATGCCATCGTTCACTATACTTTACAGTAGCTAATCCATATTTCACATACATGTCCTTATTAGGTGTGCCTTCCGGCGGTGCCGGATGACCGACCTCTAACAAATGGTCCGGCCAAAAACAATCAATCAATGTTGAGAAGACAGGCATGACGTAACAAAGGTCAACAGAAAATCTCAAATCAATTTAGGCCAAAAGCCCGCATTACGTGTCCTACGCTGTCTGCAAAGAAAGAGAGAATTCCTAATCTCTGTTTGTTTGCACGCAGGGAATGTCTCAAGGGGAATACTAGTATTCGGTCAAACTTATTCAACCAGTCAAAAGAATCAATAAAAAGTAAGAATCGATTTTTCACGACCTTACCCGGACTGTTATGGACAGTTTCTTCGTCGTCCGCTTCCAGCGCCCGTGTGTCCTCTCACTCCAATAATGCGGCGTTCCTGTAAGGTCCCAGTCAGGACCGCGGGTCATTCAAGAGCGGTCCATTAGGAACAGGTGAAGTTCAGTTGATCGGCCACCAGACGAGGGTCTCTTTCAGGCAGGTGCACTTCCCGATCGTTCAGATGTTCACTCCGTCGTTAGGACCTCTCTCACCGGACCCACGTGTCGCTGATGGGCCCCGGCGTTGGTGCGCCAATTGTTGAAAAGCAGCGAGACTCCCAAGACTTTCGATGCCGCTTGGTGCAAACCACCTCTAATTCACTTTAAGATTAGCAATCAAAATAACAAGGCAGGCGCTTGAAACTGGAAGGCGAAGAACACGTTTATTACTCCAGAGGAGAACACATCACATCGGACACCGGGGCTATCGTCAGGAGGTGCTCTAACTGCATCTCTGTGGCTCAGCCTTCTAAACACAGGTTTGTCACTTTATTACATGGTCAAACATCCTTGGAATCACCGCCTCAAGCTAGTTCCCACACAAACCCAGCAGCAATCGTCCCTCCACCCAGATCTAACAGATGATCGCTATCTCGCAGCTGGACATTCCAATAGGATCTAAAACATGTGGGATCGGTCAGATCTAAGGGGTTGTGTCACTGATTTAAATTCTGTCCCCTTTGTTGGTGAGGCAAGTTCGGCCGTATGTGGGTAATAAACTATGTCCGCAGGGGTCGGTTAGTGCATGGGATCGGAGTGTGTAGCCAGGTGCAGTGGAGGATGTTATCTAAGGGGCCTGCCCGTGCGCGGAGGATGAAAGAACAAGTGGGTTTGGCGCGGGAAGTGACTCCGGGGCATTGTCATGCTGACATGGTTTACGACCCCAGTATGTGTGCTCGGGCCTAGTCAGAGCGCGGGGGATGATAGCGAGGTCAGAGTGACACACAGGTGACCAGCAGTGTACGAAATGGCCGCGGTATCTAAAATGGTTGCCGCTTACGTGCTCGCAGAGGCCTTCCCTAAGCAAGATGGGGCGGCAATGTTCAGGTTTGTCGTTTTATGTCTAACAATACTGCTGACAGCACCCTTCTTTTTGAAATTTGCACATTGATTAGGTCCCACAGGTACATATGGAACACTCGTTCCACCACCTCGTGGAATGGACCATCACTGATGCGTTTGCTATTGACCTCTGCTTTTCCACTACTTCCTTACACCTACTGTAGCATTCTCGGTCCATTCTATTCTTCTCTTACCCTAATTTCCTACCTATAGTCATTCAGGGCGCATACTTCACCTTTTTTCCTCTCACAACTGTGACGTTTTTGTCAAACCAACTCACGTATCTTGTCAGCCTTAAAACCACCCAGAACAATCCATGAATGATCTGTGGGCAGAAGCAAAAAAGGCACTTTTTTTATAACAGCAGTCTGAAATGCAAAATTTCGCCCCGTGTTTAACTGAGAAAGTTCTGGCCGAGTGAACATTCCTGTCTATTTGTGGCCTACAAAAACGACAGCTGTTTGCTTAGCGGCAGTAAAAGCTTTTTCTCAGTGTTGAAACGCGAGCACGGTGACAGTTTATTTAAAACTGAGACATTTCTAGTTTTAAAATGCGTGTGCAGTACAGCAACATCCAATTTATTCAGATGATGTTTGCCTGTTAATATCTAATACAATGTATCTAAGGAAAATGCTTTTTATTTGTTTATTTGTTACAAAACACACAATTTCGTTTTTGAGGCCTTTTATTCCTATTGAATGTGAATTTTAATGTTATCTTTTAGGCATTTAACAGTTTGTACATGTGCGTAATTGCATACTCTATAAATTAAATAATAACATATAGCTATTGTAGCATATCATATGGTTCATTTCTGGAGTTTCATTTAATTTCTATTAAATATTAATTAAATTACATTTTGGATAACAGACTGAAGACAACAAGAAAAACCACAGACACACATTGAGCTCATTTCAGACATATACAGAAAAGGGTCAAACACTCATAATACATCGCGCGTAATAGCCATTTTTCATAAATAGCGCTATCGCTATTTACTTACAGAAGTTGTAATGTAAAACCACAAACCACATAGACATTTAAACACACATATAACCCACAGATCAACACTTAGGACAGAAACAAAGGACAGCGCACAGACTGTACTTAAACCAAACCATTTGTAAATACTAGTTGTAAGTCATATTTACAAGAAACGCTTCTCAATAGTATTCCAAAAGACTGCAAAAACAGCCCAACAGACTGTTTTATTTCCAAGAAGCCAAAATACACTCAATTCACTAACTTTGTCTGGCAGAACACCAAAAAAATCTCTCTGCATATCTCCATTCATACAATTGCGCAGAAAAAGGATCCTTGTTTGTATTATGTACATATTTTAATTCCATCGGGAAATAGAATCACCAAGTAAGAAATATGTTTTTATACTTAAACATATTTAGATATTCCCTCAGGGGAGCCCGCTAATTTAATTTACATCTCACTATGGTACCTTCAAAAAGCAACACATTCTTCGATGTGTGCTTGAAACAGGCATGCCAAAAATAGTGCAAAATATGCAGTATTATAAAAAGTAGCGCTTAAAGTACTCTTCGTACGTTGCGCCGTTCAAATTTTATAGGATTAGAGAAAAATCTCCTTTTTTACCTGCCTATATGTGTAGCATCACATATATTTACATATTCATAGAACTAACTCAATATTTGGCCAATACATATCAAAAATACCACAGTAAGTATTTCTAAAACTACCTCACCAATCCAAGGCTTCAAACTTACAACAAGTGCCGTAAAATGGCTCTTACCAAATAAATTGTTGTCCAAATTCTAACTGCCAAGTTCTAAATGACCTAACGGTCTTTTTAAAATACTCACGCCAAAAAGGTTCTCAGTCAGGGGTGACATCATTTGGAGGATCAAAATCAGGAAGATCAGAAATATACTGGGCTGCAAAGACAGAGAATCCCCAGAATCTCCGTGCGCAGAGTAGCTCCTTAGTAGAATCCTGTCCTGTCCTCCTCAGTAGATTTCTGTCTCCTGACAAGATCACTCCCTCAGATAGCCACTTCTGATGAGGTCCACATTGCAGCACCAACTGAAGAAATCAAAACTCCTGTTTAGGGGTCCCACTGATACTTGGTCCTTTTAAACCAACAAAGAAGAAATTGGCACAGAAGCTGAAATATAAAAGATCATTTTTTTTTTCTTTTTTTTTTTGTCCTCATTAGCCACTTAGTCAATCCAGGGGCGCTCCAGCCACAAGACACAGTCGCCTCTGTACCATTAAGAAACCAGAAAATGGTTTCACAACCTCCAGGAAAGCAGGCCTGATGTCTCAGCAAAAAGGAGCCCCATACGAACTATCTCCATACTAGCCCAATATTGGCTGATGGTCCAGTAGAATTATGGCGTGGGGTGCCTCCCTTTGGACATGGAAACTTAGGCTTAATCATCGGACCCGGGCGAAAAAAAAAAACCCGGGTACTCTAACTGTTCCGTCTCCACTCAATTAAAAAGTTCCAGAATCTCACAGTACGGGGGCTACACGTTCTGGCTAAATCTACTTTCGATGTTACATAGAGTGAAGACAACCACTCTGCATGAGTCGGTGAATTAATATTGACCCAATTTTTGCAGATTTGTCTTCTTGCTGGTAGAATAGCATAGTACAGAAATTCTCTTTCTAATCCCTTGATGTTATTATTTAACCCAAAAATGATTAAAGACCATGAGAAAGGGATAGAGATTCTGAGAATTGATTCAAGTGATTATTATTATTATTATATATGAGTTTATTCAGCGTGCAGCTACCCGTAGATTTCCCGGCGCTAGGAAAGCAGAAGCAGAGGAGTGTGAAGGAACAAGGTTACAAAGAAAACAGCCAGGTCTTCACTCCTTTGCGGAACTTGAGATAACAAGTTTCCGACCGCAAAGGGACGGGTAGCGAATTCCAGAGCGAGGGCGCCAAGTAGGAGAACGCGCGCCCACCAACTCTAGCCCGCTTGAAACGGGGAACACTGAATCTGCTTTGAGTTGAGGATCTGAGGGTGCGGGAGGGACAGTAGAGATGGACTAAGGGGGATAGATAGTGAGGGGATTTTCCAGCTTTGATGCGATGCATAAAGCATAGTGCTTTAAATTTGGACCTAGACTCTATGCACAACCAATGCAGGCTGCGCAGGGACGCAGAGACTGGGGCAGTTCTAGGCAGATTGCAGAGTAATCGGGCAGCCATGTTCTGGACCACTTGGAGCTTGCGGGTGACCTCTTTGCAGGCACCTAGTAGAAGTACATTCCCGTAGTCCAGCCGAGATGTCAGTAAGGCCTGGACTACTGACCTCTGGGTGCCTGAAGGAAGCATCCATGTGATTTTCCTCAGCCACCTGATGATGGTAGTACAGATGGCTGAGACTTTGACCACATGTTGCCTCATAGATAGCTGATTGTCAAAGAGGACCCCGAGATTACGTGCTGTTGTTGCTGGGACTGGCAGCGGTCCCATTTGCTGAGGCCAATGTTGTGGGCCTCAGAGAGCGGAGTCCGGCCCAAACAAGAGCAGCTCCGTTTTATCGCCGTTCAGCTTCAGTTTGTTGAACGGCGATAAAACGGAGCTGCTCTTGTTTGGGCCGGACTCCGCTCTCTGGGGCCCACAACATTGGCCTCAGCAAATGGGACCGCTGCCAGTCCCAACAACAACAGCACGTAATCTCGGGGTCCTCTTTGACAATCAGCTATCTATGAGGCAACATGTATATGAAATATACTGGGCTGCAGAGACAGAGAATCCCCAGAATCTCCGTGCACAGAGTAGCTCCTTAGTAGAATCCTGTCCTGTCCTCCTCAGTAGATTTCTGTCTCCTGACAAGATCACTCCCTCAGATAGCCACTTCTGATGAGGTCCACATTGGAGCACCAACTGAAGAAATCAAAACTCTTGTTTAGGGGTCCCACTGATACTTGGTCCTTTTAAACCAACAAAGAAGAAATTGGCACAGAAGCTGAAATATAAAAGATCATTTTTTTTTCCTTTTTTTTTTGTCCTCATTAGCCACTTAGTCAATCCAGGGGCGCTCCAGCCGCAAGACACAGTCGCCTCTGTACCATTAAGAAACCAGAAAATGGTTTCACAACCTCCAGGAAAGCAGGCCTGATGTCTCAGCAAAAAGGAGCCCCATACGAACTATCTCCATACGAGCCCATTATTGGCTGATGGTCCAGTAGAATTATGGCGTGGGGTGCCTCCCTTTGGACATGAAAACTTAGGCTTAATCATCGGACCCGGGGGAAAAAAAAAACCCCGGGTACTCTAACTGTTCCGTCTCCACTCAATTAAAAAGTTCCAGAATCTCACAGTACGGGGGCTACACGTTCTGGCTAAATCTACTTTCGATTTTACATAGAGTGAAGACAACCACTCTGCATGAGTCGGTGAATTAATATTGACCCAATTTTTGCAGATTTGTCTTCTTGCTAGTAGAATAGCATAGTACAGAAATTCTCTTTCTAATCCCTTGATGTTATTATTTAACCCAAAGATGATTAAAGACCATGAGAAAGGGATAGAGATTCTGAGAATTGATTCAAGTGATGTTTTGATTTCTTGCCAATACAAAGTGATGTTCGGACATTCCCAAAACATATGTAGGTCTGAAGCTGCTGGGAGAAGGCATTTGCTACAGCACTTCCCTGGTTGGAACTTGGAGAGCTTTTTGGGGGAATAATACGCTCGATGTAGTGTAAATAATTGGTTGCACCTCAACCACGCAGGTTTTATGATTTTATAGAGAAGGCTAAAGGATTCTATCCATTTCTCTTCTGCCTGGGGTTCTCCCTCTCCTCCCCATAGTTTTATCGGAAGGTTAAACTCGCCCTCACCTTCTTCCATCATGTTCCAGTAATAAGAGGCAACCTCCTTACCTCTATAAGGTTTCTCGACTAGGTTTTTTTCTAGAGAGCTGTATCCTCCAATTTTGACCTTTTTCTTAATTTGAGTTCGCAACCAACTGGACGGTTGTATGTAGACAAACCAGGATAGGGGTGAGGTTACCCTGTCTGAGAATATTTCCCATTCCATAAAGGATCCTCCTGCCACTAACTCTCCCCATCATGTTATTCCTGCTTCCAGTAGGACCGTTTTAACCGTCTCAGTATATTGCGAAGAGAACCCTGGTAGATCCCAAATCGGTGCGTAGTTGGAAAAATATGCTATCCCAACCTTAGATTTAATTTGAGACCATTCTTTTATGGGGCAATATAATGACTTTAGCCTGACTTTTTTGAAGAATCTCTGATGTCCGAACTTAAATAGGAATCCGTCCAATGGAAGATCAGAGCCCAATAGCATTGCTTTGAACATAGGGCCGTTTGAGTTGTCTAGCGGGATCTTTAATAGCATCCTGGAGTGGGTCAGATGAAAAGCCCAAGCATAGTATTCCAGGTCTGGCAAGGCGAGTCCTCCCTTTTCCCTCCTCCTTCTTAACTTCTTCCATGCCAGCCTGGTTGACTTATAGCTCCAAATAAATGAGTTGATGTTTTGTTGACATTTAGAGAGTTGTTTGGTATCGATTATTAATGGAATAGTATTACAGATGAATGTATATTTGGGGAGGATGGTCATTTTCACTAAGCTGGTTCTCCCATAGATGGTGAGAGGGAGTAAAGACCAGGATTTCATCAGTGCCTTGGATTCTCGGGAGATCTGATCTAGATTAGTCTGAGTCAAAAGGTTTAAGTCTTTTGTGATTTTGATCCCCAGGTATCGCATTGAAGGTTTCACCGGGAGCTGAAGATTTGTGATGTTCCAAGCCATTATATCTGTTTTTCCGGCGTTTATTTCATATCCTAAATGTTTTCCAAATTCCTCAGCCCTTTTGATGACCGTAGGAAATGCCTGGGCCGGTTCCGTTGTATAAATGAGAATGTCATCGGCAAATAGTCCGACTTTCTTCTCCCATCCAGAAAAAGAAAAAGGCGGAATATTGATGTCCTCTCTTATAGTCTGAACAAATGGTTCCACATAATTATTAAATAAGAGAGGGAAAATAGGACACCCCTGTCTTGTCCCTCTACTAATTTCAAAGGGGTTTGTACGTGTGCCATTAATTAACAGGCTGGCTCTTGGGTTTTTATACAATAAGCCTACCGCTCTACAGAATTTAGGGCCAAATTGAAACTTTTCCATGACTGCAGTTAGACAGGACCAGTTGACCCTATCGAATGCTTTTGTTGCATCGAGTGTCATAATTGCGAGGGGTAAAGCAAAAGTTGAGGCAATATCTATAGCTCCGACTAGATCGTACGTTAAGTCAGCCAGTTGTCGGCCTCTAATAAATCCCTTTTGAGCTTGATGGATAATTGTTCCAATCTCGCTTCCCAAACGTGCAGCCAATATTGTCGAAAAGATCTTATAGTCGTTGTTGAGAAGCGAGATTGGACGATATGATCCATAATCTGCTGGGTCCTTACCTGCTTTTAAGATTAAAGCAATATTTGCTTTTCCCCAGGAGCTAGGTGGTGTCTCGCCCCTGATAAATATATTATTAAATACATTTGTTAGAATCGGGGTGAGAGTAGAATTAAGCACTCAATATAATTCTCCCGGAATACCATCCGGTCCTGCAGCCTTTCCCTGTTTTAGTTGTTTAATGGCACTTTCAACTTCCGCCTCATTTATCTCTTTATCTAGATTTTCACTCTGAAGCCCGTTCAACTTTGGAAGGTTCACCTTTTTCAGCCATTCAGTTCTTTCCTCGATGTTAACATTAATCTCATCTGTGTATATGTTTTGAAAAAAAGCATTGAAGGCTTCACCTATTTCTAGTCTGGTCCGCTTTTATTTTCCAAGCTAACAACTTCCCTGCCGATTCGCCATATTCAAAATGGGAAAGTTTACTGGCCTGCCATCGTTTGTTCAGTCTCTCCTGCAGTAACGTTTCTAATTTATCTTTTAGCTCCCTTTTCTTTTCTAGATTTACCGAAGGCTCTTGATCTACAGACTCCAATAGGGCCATATCTTGCTCTATTATTAATAACTCCTCTCTATATTTCTTTTTTCTGTAGGAAGCCCGGTTAGTGATGCAACCCCTTATATATGCTTTCCATGTCTCCCAAACACTGACCAGGGAGTCAGAATCTATATTCCACTCCAGAAAGGAGGCGGTTTCAGATATGAGATATTCTCTTTCCTCTTCCTCTAATAAGATGGTGCGGTCAAAAGACCATGAAGCATAAGTGGGTTTCTGATCTAGCATTAACGAGAAGAGAATAGCTGAGTGGTCTGAAATATGCTGAGGTAGGTATGTTAAGTTCTTTATAGAGTCTTTTATGGAGAAGCTAAATAGGGCATAATCAATATGCGATTTATGCTTATATTTGTGATTGTGAAAGGAGACACCCAAGGTTTTCCCAGCTCTTTGTCTCCATAAATCTTCCAATCCCAAATTGGACATGCAACACATAAGTGTATCTCTCATTTTATTATGAACTACAGCCCTAGAACTAGGGGATATGTCCAATTTTGGATCCACCACTAAATTAAAATCCTCCATCCATATTATTGGGTCTGTGATGGTGATCAGGTGATTTTGTAATATATTTAAGTAGGAGGGATCATCCTGATTGGGACCATAGTAGCCCACCAGGGTGAATCGCCTTACGTCAAGCTGAACATTGGCTATCAGCCATCTGCCACTCGGATCTGTCCTCCAATCCACAATCTGAGCCCTAGCTCCCTTTTTAAAGATGATGGCTAATCCACGAATATTGGCGTTGTGGTCTGTGCTTATGAATTTGTCAACCCATTTCAATTTTTTCAGTATGTCTGTGATCTCTTGTTTATTTAGATGTGTCTCCTGGATTGTTATGATCTGCGCGGGCGAGTCTCTAAGGTACTGCATGATTGTATGTCTTCTCGCTCGTACGCGCAGGCCATTTACGTTCCAGGACAGAAATTTAATATCCCTCATTTATCTTTACCATCCAAGTGTCCCGCTTTCCCCATTGTATTTTTTCTACTATTATCTGTCTATTGTGTTTTATTTCAACTGCTCATGTTATGTAACAGACCCTGGAATCAGTGAATTTTAGAAATTTGGCATTTTGCTTATGAGGACTTTTTTGTGCTTTCATCCCCCCACCTACACCCCTCCCTCTACTAGAAAATCCCCCCTACTTACTCTGGCCAGATGACTTGCCAGGTTGTCGTCCCCGACATACTCCCACCTGAGGCCCCCATCTATCTCGTTAGTTGGTCAATATAATCGGTATTATGTAGGTGGCTTATTTATTATTTTGGAGATAGACAAGATAGCATCTGATATCAAGTAGATCAAGAAAAGGCTGAAGGGAGAAAAAGAAGGAGATCCAATAGCCTGGCACATTTGGTATTGTATATTGTATATTATGGTGCTCTAGCCTTTTCACTGTTATAGGCTATTCAGGCTCTTTTAATATTTCTTCTCCTTAACATTTTTGTTCCTGTAGCCTTATGTTCTCCCTGTTGCAACCCCTTTTGTTTTTTATTCCCTTTTCCCTTTTTAAGTGCGATTCTTTATAGCTTTTTTTTTTTAGAATGCAATTATTTATAGCTATTTTATTTTATAGTTTATTTTTGTATGATAGTATGTCTATGTTTTTTTAGAGTTTATAAACAAACAAACGCATTTATTATTATTTTTTTCCCCCTGTTCTCTACCTCCCCTTATCCCCCTTTTTTTTAAATCCTAGATGACATCATGTGTCAAGGGGTTTGAGAGAATTCGCTAATAGAAACTAGTAGTTCATCCGCCTCAAGAGGAGTCTTGATGTTGTACATTTTATTGTTGAACATAATCTTCAAGAAGGCGGGAAATCGCATCTGTACAGTGGCTCCTAAAGCTCTAAACTTTTCCATCCGTTGTCCTAGCTCCCATTGCCCATCCAATGTGGTTTTGGATAGATCTGACCTTACTTCGAAGGAGAAGTCTGGAGTCTTTAATGACTTAGCTTTAAGTGCTAAATGAGGATCTTTTCCTTCATCGCATAAGTTAGAAAATGTACGAGGATCTTTCTGGGTTTGGTCCTGCCTGGGTTGAGATGGAAGGGGTCACGGTGTATCCTCTGTATGTCTGACTCTAGTTCTAATGTTGACTCCTTTAAGTTAAGAGCATCCTTAAGCAGAGTCACAATGTATTTTTAAATTTCGCTTCCTTCTTTACCTTCTGGAATTTTTAAAATCCTAAGATTGTTCCTCCTTGAGTAGTTTTCTAGGGACTCAACTCTTTCTTTTACAGCTTCTCCCTCCCTCCGCAGAGTCTGGATCTTTGTTTCTGCGTGATCTAATTTTGCTTTGAGTTCACTTAGAGTATTCTCTAAGCTCCCGGTCCTCTCAGAAAGCCCATCCACTTTGGTCTCTAGATTTTCGCACATAGCCCGAATCTCAGATTGATTTGCCTTGATTCAGCAAAGCACTTTTTTGACTCATCAAAGCCACATTTAATCTCATTTCTCATGTTGAGGAGTATATGCTGGAGAGTATCTTCACTGTCTTCTTTGTTACCCCCTGAGCATAATTCCAATCCTTTGCTACGCTTATAGCTTCTGTTCCTACTAAGTTCGTGGCTAAGTGATCTGGTGGGGTCTTCATGACTGTGCTCAGTTCTGTGGCGTCATCATCCGTCATTGACTTATTTTCCTGTTCCATTTTCTCCGCTGCTGGGAGCTTGGAGCTGTTAAATATGACTGAGCTAAGTGTGGCAGGTACTTCAATTGGGATGGATTTCATTTGTGTGATAGTCGGGCCCTGAGATTCTTGATTGATATTTAGGACCTGAGGCAGGATCTTAAAGTAGAACTTCAGAGAGGGTGTAATCAGTGTGGCTTTGGTCTTTTTAGATTAACCTTTATTCTGGGTTAGCTTGGGAGGTGACCCTTTCACACTGTTGCTTGGTCCTCCACTACTAATTTAGTAGTATGTGGTATCGAGTGCCTCTTTTCCCCACTCAACGCTTTGAAATGCAGTGTTTGTAATGAGTCTAGCTCAGACTCCGTCTCTGGCTCTGTTTCTATTTCTCTTTCAGGTCTCCCTTCTGGCACTTGTTCTAAGTCTAGATCCACAATTTTGTCTAAGCCACCAAGAGCTATATCCTTCTTTCTACCTTTCCCCTTCCCCTTTCGTTTCCCCAGGTTGTCGCTGGTGAGCCCTTTCTTCGCTTCTGCTCTCCTCTTTTTGGTCTGTGCCTTGCTACTTTTCTGAGTTAGTACTGCGCTGGAAAGGGCTTGCAATTTGCTCTTAATATTAATCAGGTTCGGGACAGGTACGGGGTAGAAGTCTTTTCCTGATATTTGCACAGCACTTTTTTCTTGATTTGCTAGTGTCGGGAAACTTCTGTCTGCTGTGTATAACTCTGCATGTTTGTGGCTAAGACGGTCACATTCGACATTAGCACTTGCTATTTTATCAGTTTTGCTAGTGTTTAGATTTGCGACCTTCTTTTCCTCCAAATGCGCTTCTAGTGGGACACCCTCCTCCCGAAAGCCCCCCTTACCGCACCGTTTTGCTGTGGTCGCTCCTCTGGTGAAGAAACTGTGTGTAGCCGCCCTCCGGCTTCTCCGCAGCTCCACGGCTGCCTCGTACCAGCGGAAGGGCGCAGGGAGAAAGACCTGCCCCCAGCACATCGGCTGCTCCGGTCGCGGCGTCCAGGAAAGCCGCTGAGCCGTTGAGAAGAACGCCGCTGAGAAAAAAGACGCCGGGCTGGGCTCCAAATGCTCGGCGTGCGCGCGAAATCAAGCCCGTCGCTGCTCCACCGCAACTCCGACCCACCAGGTAGTTGAATCCACCCGTGAAAAAGCTGGAAACGCTGTAGATGACCGAAAGAGATGTCTCTGTCAGAATGGGGGCATCAGGACTGGAGTCTCCATTTGGACGTGCGCGCCGCTCTAGCTAGCGGGCACCATGTTTTCCATAAAAGATCATTTTTATTAAACTCAAATGAGTGAGACTACGTCACACAGAAGCCTTAGCAACTGAATGAGGCAGTCTAAGGAGTACAGAAAACTGGGGCTTTATATATATGCTTAGAGTTACATAGTAAGCATAAATGCAAGGGGCAGTCCTGGCTCATGTAAGCATGCAAAATGACTAAGTTGGGCATACAAGATCTACTGGCTCAACAAAGTGGGAGGAGAGTTACTTCTCCATACAGCAGCAAAAATAACCTGACAGTTATATTAGAGAAGCAGGTGCATTCTACTAGCTAGGCCCTTCTGGGCATGTGCGAAGTGGAGGATGCTGAATATAGTTTGTCTCTAGGCAGATTTCAAGAGCAGTTAACACTGAGGGAGGACAGAGCAAATGGCGAGCACATGGCAAACAAAATGGCTGCCAGAAATACAAAATGGCTTTCAGCTCATGCTAACAAATCTGTCCAATATTTAACACACTGACTTGACACGGCAGAGAAACTTTGGACCACCCTGGGAACTATTGCTGCCTAGGGAGATATAGCCCAGCAATTGGGGGGTGGAGCATCATCCCTGATGCTTGCCACGTGGAAACGAAATGTTGATTGGTGCATGTTCAGGGAGAAAACAGTCTATGTAGCAAGAGTCCGCCCTAATAAATGGTCTCTAGTGTGGGCCAAGTGGAATGCCTACAGGGGAGATATATGTGTTGCACCCACAGCCCCATCAAAGACGAATCATTGTCCCCTTGATGCGCACCCCAACCTGTGTGTTGTATTATTGTAATTGCCTAGAATCCCAGATTAATTGCCATATGAACTGATACTTTTGTTTCCCTTCATGTGATATGCAGATTTTTTGTTTATGTTACCAAAATTGATAACAAGATATAGCAAAGTGCTGAGGATTTTGTCCATGGTCCAAGAACCCAATACCAGAGGAAATCACTTCTTTTTATAGAGTAGTCCAAAAACTTTGCTTATGCTTTTCCATCAGTATCACTTCTGCTGAAGGTTATGATAGAGCAGCAGAGACAATTCTCATCATTCCCGTTCAACCATGTTGGTGGTGGTATCCGGACTCACTTTGCCCATTAAAAGAGCCACACAGGAGGCTTCTTTGATGACGAGGGAATGACTACCCTGCCGTGGTCTGTGCTGGTCGCAGGCTGTGGCATGGCCTTTTAAGATAAATCTGCTGCCCCAAGGGTGAACTCACAGCTGCACCGGTACAGCATATTGGTGAAAGATGGAGTGGCTATTTGACACAGGTGTTCAGTCCTTCAGAGTCCGGATGGTTTCTGGTGTGTACTGCAAAAGGCAACCGATATCCCCCAGCAGCAAATGGGTGCAGTTAGTGACTGCTCATGTCTGCAAGGGGATGTCTGTTTCTCCCTTTGACAGGTTTGCCCTCTGGGGGCTCACCGACTGCGCCAGCTATTTGTGGTGCATCGAGAGTGCACATCCTAGCGGTCTTTTTGCCTGTGTGCCCGCATCCATAATATGACACGGGCAAAGTGTTTCTCTCATTAGTATGTGGCCAAGCTTCCTTAGAATCCCATCAGCCCTATCTGTGTTACAGAAAGGGCTGCACAAGCCTCTGCCGCCCCTTCTATAACACCAAAGTGTACCAGGGTGCAGAAACCAGGTGCCCTTAGAGCCCTTTATTTAATACAGCCCCAGATGTCTTTTCCAGGATTAAGGGCAAGATCATACACTGCAACTTCCATTACTAAACCTGGCCACCTTGCTCATAGGAAATTTATAGTTGCGGTATCCTAAACTTTCCACAAGAATTAATGAGGTTCTCAAATAGCTAGATTTCGCATCTTCTTACTAGAAAACAGATTGAAATTGAACGTGCTAAGAAGAGTTGATACCACTCAACCAAACTAATTTAGTAAAATCTGGTTTTCAGTAGTTTGGCTGAGGGTACACGTTTCCGAGATTACTGCATTTGGAAAATGTATGCGGACATCCTTTTCCACAAACATTGAAATGAAGTTTTAGGGCTCAAGTCTTGGATGAAGTGACAAAACATTCCCCTCTTTTAACAGAATGGAAGACTAAAGTCTCGCCAAAATTAATAGCTCTCATATTAAATTATTGTGCAAGACTGTCCTTCAATATTTTGCTTGGTGACCAGCACATTGGCCAAAAGAATGTTTAAAGTATTCACTAATGGACCTTGTATTGTATTCTTTCATCATACGGTTTTAATAAGAATTGTCCCTTCTTCCAGCAAATATTAGTTCAGATCTCTACGTGATTTGGATTTTTTTGTTAGTCTTACTTTCCTAGGTGATCCTCCCTAAGGAGCAGGTTTCCATACACTGAATGTAACGAGTGCCTTTAGCTGTTAAACACCACAGATATGTAAACCAAGGAAGGCATTTCTTACCCACTGGGCTATTCATACTGCTTTGGATTCCTCAACACAACAGAAAGCTGAATGGGATAGCAGTCTGCATCATAGATAGTTCATAGATATGTCATAGGTCACTTTTATGTAAACCTAGGAATCACTTTGCATATGTAAGGCAGCTGTTAATGCTCTTGTGCTGATGCTCTGTCCCTAGCAGTTAGAATTGGACATTATATGTTCTTCATAGTGCTTGTCTTTATCTGGGCCTGAGGCAGAAGTGGCTCCTCCATCAGGACGGAGGAGTGTCACCTCACTAATTAAAGTGCTCCCAGAAAATGGTAAAAACGTTAATTTATTACCATTTTATTTTCCACTAACCCGCATCCTGAGGCGAGTGTCAGGACGGGGCAGGCCATTGTTGCTAAGTGGCAGTAGCAGGGAGGAGTGGTGTATGAGAGAGATTTATCATGTAGTAACTCTCTCCCGATTACATTTAGACGCGGCGGCCTCAAGGCAACTCACACTGGCAGGATATAGTGTACATACCTGGAAGGGACTATTCTGCCTAGTGTTATTATGTGAAAGAAGGACTGGTCAAAGAAAGGTCACTTATTCTGTATCTTGTTACATAGATGAATATGTTATTTCGTCATATGTTAGATTTGTATATTCAGCTATAAACGAATGTATTTTAATGTATGTTTGTACTTTGGGTCACATAATTAGGTGTTGCCCTTCACAGAGACATGTAACATTGTAAAAAAAAAAATTGAAAAAAGATAAACTAGTGAAATAAATGACCAGGACTAATGAAATCAGAACACTGGTACCTTTGCTTTAAGTAAATGACAAATTGTGGCAACTAGATACTTTGTTTATAAAGTTTAAGTGGTCCAGTCTAGTTTGCACAAAGGACCCAGGCCTTCCTTTTCTAAAAAAAAAATTTAAAACGCTCAAACCTAGGCAGTGCCCCTTACTTATGATATGGGTCTTGCATGGTGTTTACATTGCTCATACAGATTTTCTGAAACTGGCATTGTGCCCTTAACTTCTTTAAAAGCAATGATGAGTATTTCAGCTGAGATATCTTGGAACCATGTTCATTTCAGGATGCCACTGTCTGGTGCGGTTTTCCTGAGGAATCTGACCAAGTCTGGATAAGGTGAAAACCCGGACTTAAGGGTGTGATAAAGTCACGTTTAAGGTGCTTCTAGTACTTCTGTCTATGGATCTTTCCCCTATGAACATCACCATCACCCCTTCACTCACATCATCAGCTGGGTCTTTCCAAGAGATTTTGTTTTGAAAGCAGTGGCTGTACATGGGAGGATTAGTGCTATTTCCCGAAGTGTTGAGAGTGTGCTTGGGATTGATATTCAAGAAACTACATAAAAAAGATTGCAGCAGTGCAAATCGTGTAGTTGCTTTCAGGCAGACTGACAATCTTTATGGGCCAAATTAAAACGCCACATGCATATATACCTTAAATCATGCTGTGCAAGTAGCTTGTCTGACAAATGCCAATTGATGATTTGTGTTCAGAAAACAGGAATTTACATTCACAAAGTCATTTATTCACACCTAATATTGCACTGTTATGGTGTAATGTTACCTGTGAACAAATCTGCTCCCAGGTGTGGTTGCTGTTTATCCCTAAAATCTTACACATCATGAGGCACCTTAACTGCAAGCCCGTGGGTGGGTGGATCAGTGATGGTGTTAAGCCTCAATTTCATGAGGTAATGTGTACCAAGATGAGGTTTACGTTTGACACGAAGGAGAACATGAAGTGTATTAACTCCATTCACAAAGACAATCACAAAGCTGCACTTATGTATACTCTATACCTCATAGGTGCATATTTAAGATTAATTAACAATACTCCGCAGAAGTGTTCCTGGAAGCTGCACCAATTACAGCTTTTCCAATGTACAAACTAGTAAGTTGCGATTGATGGATTTAATTTTGTTTTTTTAAAGGCTTTTATTTTCTCTAATGCGTATTTACACCTCTCAAAAGTGTACAGTCATACACTGTGGAAAGACAGCCTGACCTGCAAGTGCATATTTTTCCCATGGAGAACCCTTTTACCTCCACCCACACCAAGTTTGGGGTTGCTTCATCCAGCTTCAAGCTTTGAAATTAGAGTTGGTCCAATCCTTTGCTGGATAAAACAGACTGTTTCCAGGGTGAGAGAAGGGCCAGCTAGAAGCAGGATAATGGCCAAATAACATGAGTTTGTTGGGGTTCACAAACTTAGAAGGCAAACCACCCCTTGATCTATTCCCTCCTTACCCTTTGCTTAGGGTTTGGTTAAGGTTGTGACAGAGAATTGAGCAGCAGCAAAACACTTTATACCTGGCAGGTATCATTTAGTGAATTGCTACCGGGCATTAGCAGCCATCTATGGTGTTAAATGCAGTTGTATGGCCATAAATTGCTTTCTGAATCGGTTACTCAGTCTTTTGAAAGTAGTGCTTTCATTCAAACTGCGTGAGGAAGGATGCATTATTAATTAATTAATCTGTGGATGAGATTCATGCATGCATCCTGAAGCGGTGTACGTCATTTCTAGAAATCTCTAGAAAATAAAGCGGGAAGACTATGCATTCCTGATCACCACAACCTGTACCAAACAAGGATGGTGTAAGAACCTTTCAGAGATATTGCAATGGAGTGCCTTGCAAACTCAGGAGCCATGTGATGTCTGATAAAGAGATCCTACACTGAATTTCAGTTTTAATTACCTTACAGGCCTGACACTTGGACACATGAAAATTGAACACCTAGATATCCATTGATGATGTGGACCGAATGGGGTAAGAGCAAGATATAGAAAGTTCATTATGGTTGTATGTCGGCAAGGGACCACAACAAATTCTAACATACCATTAGCAAGGCTGTGCAGCAATTTAGGAGCATCTGTCAGCTATCTCAAGACTTAAGAAGCCGAGGTATTAGCAGTTTTCCCTTTTCTGAAAGAGATCAAAGATTTCATTAAAGGGCTCTTTGGAGAATTTGTTCCTGTTGTGACACCCAGTGCACCCATGTGAGCGGAATGTAAACATTGAAGCTGATATACACCCGTTTTGAAGCCATGTCTGAGACAGGCTATGGATCATGGAAAACAGGTTTTTATACTTATGATAACATTAGGGAGCTGCAAGCATTATCCGTCAAGGAACATGATATGCATTTTTCCAAAAATAAAATGCTTTTAGCACAAACATATTCTTTAGGTTTTCGTTATCATTGAAATATCACTTGAAACAGAAATTATCTCTACCATCATACTTTGAAAATCCTACATCAAGAGCAGGAAAGATGTTGCACAGAGAGGATCCCGGGAGAGCCCTTTAAAGTTATTTGGAGAGGACTAAATAATTCAGCAAAACAGATCACCTCGGCATAACGCGTCAGCATGTGGACAATCCAGCATGAAGCAATTTGTATCTAAGGAAGGTGGATAATGATTAGGTGTGGTGAGATTAATATAATTTCTGAATTTTACCTCACATGAAATTTGTGTAATTTCACATTACCCGATGATGTTTTGTACTTGTTTGTGTGCCGGCGCATCGTTTGCACAGAAAATGCCTTGCAGAAAGACATTTTCTGCTTGAACCAGTGACTTGCAGGTATCTTGTCAGGCTTTTGTACATGAAGCACATGCTTGTGTCATCAAAGTAATTTCTGCTTAAAAGTGTGATAGTGTCAAATTTTTAGAACATTTTGTAGAATTTTATGAGAAACTACACTATTTCACTATTTTGCACACCTTTGATAACAATATGTGCCAATCGGTGCCAGTGCATAGAAGCATCCAACAGAGTAAAGGCCCATTGTGCGAGAAGAGTAGCCATGACAATATGCCCTGCATCCAGGCCTAATGCTTAAGGATATTTGCAGGACATATAGAACAATGGCTTCTTAATGTACATATGCAGGGGTGGGGAAGTATGTGGTGAATGTTTTAATGAGATCTGATTGCCACCTCTTCTTCGTATACTGCTTATCATTGTGTTTGACAGCATGCAAATCTTTCAAATAGCCACCAGTCCTGCCTTCTCCCCAAAGGGACTTAAAGATTAGTTTTGTCTCACATTTCCAGTGCTTAATTTGTAAAATATGAAGTCCAGGTGCTCAAATGTTTGTTGAAGGCCACACCTACTTTCCCCCGGCTCCCCCGACTCCCTCCACTGGCTCCACCCACTTGGTCTATTGGCTTCACCCACATCCTCAACTGGCACTGCTAAAAGTTAAATTTAATACCCGATCTAAATTTCAGCAAGGGAACCTTCCTCATAAGAAAATGCAACAATAAACATAATTTTACTGAAAGTAATGAACAATGAAGTAGTGATGTCTGAGTTTTTCAAAAATGTTTCTGAAACTCACTTGGATTATACCATAAAGAAGAATGAGTGGGGGCGTACTTGCCTGCAAACAATTAAATATCTTCAGATTTGTGAGTTTGAAAGTTGCCTCTAATGGGTGTTCTATCTTTAAAGAGTTGGGCAGGCTTGTCAGGCACACTGGGACTGGCACTTTGGCAATGCATGATATGCTAGTACTACACTGCGTTTAAAAGCAGGAGTGGATTTACAAAAGCTATGGGCAACAATTCGTCTCTAGTGCAGTCTTTTAAAAAAAAAACAATAGTTGATGGTAAAAGGCAAGTGCAAAAACCAGAGTAAGTCCAGGCTGTGCTCGGCTCTTAGGTTCTTATGAAATGGTAGTACAAAATATACTGTAGCACCCGTTTTTGCATTCCCTACAATAGCCCGCAAGCAGGGGCGGCATTAGGCATGTGCAAGCTGTGCACCTGCACAGTGCCACCAAACCCCAGGGGCCTCCATGCCAATATATATCCTTAATATAATAATCCTCTGAGGATTGATACATATTTGCGTGGCGGCCCCTGGCAGGGATTTGGCGGCCTCCGGCTCTGTTCCACTTCCTAACACCCTGACCCCCCCCCCTTCTGAGCTCCGGGGGGCTCCCACCACCCGGACCCCCTCTTCCGGGGCCCCCTACCTACGCTCCCTGCCCAGGGCCACCATGAGCCTAGAGCCGCCCCTGCCGCAAGTACCTTTTTTCCCCAAAATGATTTGCAAGGATTTTGATATTGTAAGAAAATCAAGATCTGGCGAACATAAAGGTTTCCACGTTCTAACATGAGAATAAAGTGAAAGCTGCAGGTTGAGAAACAACTATCTATCTAGGAAGAGAAAGCTACTGCCATTTTTAATGGATATCCTTCCTCTGGGATGATGTATACAAACTTTAGATTAAAAATCTATTTTTTTTAAAGTGCCAGTTTGGGCAAAAACATGTTGCCATGCTTTCAATATAATGATTTGCAGAAAAAAGTACCAGGCTTGTGGAAGGGCCCCACACCATTTCCATCAACATCGCTTTCACATAAAAACTAAATACGAGTCAGCGCTTGATTACTCAAAATGCTGTCACGCTGTAGTGTTCTGAGAATGACAAGCATGTAATAAAAGAGAGAGGGAAAGGCTTTGGTGGAAAACAAAAAATATAAGGGAGCATCAGCAGGGAGCATGTAAGAGACAGAAAGCTACTGAGAAAGAGAGGGGAAAAAACAAGAAGCAATAAAGAGAGAGCGAAAACAGAGTCAGAGGGGCAGGTAAAGAGAGGAAGGGGAAGAAAAAGATAGTGAAAAAAGTGTGGGAGAGAGAAAAAGACAAAGAGAGACCACTTAATTGCATTAAAGGTATTTACGTGCAGTGTATTCCTAGAGGAGGGAGTGCCTTATGAAGAACAGGAAATACTAGCACTTTATGACATTGTAATAGTATTTACCCTATGGCTTCAAATCACGTTAATAACAGGTATTACTTTAACATGAAAATATTAACTTGTTAAACTGCAGGATTCCAAAAGGCTATGACAGCCGCCAGGCCTCAAGTTTGTGCCCCTCCGGATGCAGACATGTTTCTACCACACTTGTAATTCTCTAAATTATCTACACAGATTGTACGACCTTCCCACAGCTTTAGGAGTGGAGTCAAGCATGAAAAGAGACCTTACACATAGGACTGGATGTGTTTTCAAGTCGCTGCAAATGTCTTATGTTCATAAAACGGCTTCCTGCTTGTCTTGTAAAGATAAAGTTCTCTTCACCACCCCGCTGCGAATTGATTACATTTAACAGTAAGGTCTGGTCAAATGCTATGTAGACAATTAAAATCATGGCAAGACGTGGCAATCTGAAAACAAATCTGCACACGTTGCCTGCCGCACACAGAACTAAATAATCCAGATTCCAGCCCGGGGCAGGGCCTTAAGTTAACCGCTTCTCTGCCCTAAATTAAATTCACACATACTACGGGAGCCAAAGTCTCAATAAAACCAACGTATAGCCTATTTGGCCATTTTGCCTTGATGCTGCTTAAGAACGTGTGTAGAACCTGCAAATTTGGATATTATAATGTGTACGATCGTCAGCCGCAGGCCACTACTAGGCCAGGGCAGGCACTGCAGTAGTGTATCATGGAATCTTGGGGAGCTGCCACCACGCTCAAAGAAATAACAAGCATTTACAATGCAATGGTCTCGGCATTATTAAAGGTAGAGCTATTGGCATTGCTCATGCCATTTTTTTTAAAAATCATAAATAAATGGCATTGTCATTTACATTGCCAATAGCTTAATTGTTAAATAAATGGCATTGTCATTTACAATGCCAGTAGCTTAATCGCTCGCAAATGCATGACCTATTGCATTTACACCCACACAGAGCCACTCACACAAAGCCACCCACACACACATACAGAGCCACCCACACAGAGCCACAGACACACACACAGAGCCAAACACACACAGAGAGACACACACACACACAGAGACACCCACACAGAGACACACACACAGAGACACACACAGACACACAGAGACCCCCCCACACACACACAGCCCCGCACACATACAGAGAGCCCCACCCACACACACTGAGCCTCACACACACAGAGCCCCACACACACACACAGCCCCACACACACACAGCCCCACACACACACAGAGCCCCACACACACATGCACAGAGCCCCCCCACACCCACTCACACACACACAGAGCCCCACACATTTGACTCAAAAATTCCTTCCACAGACCCCCACCGTCACTGTTACTGGTGCTTAGTGTCTTGAAATGTAGCGTGAGGTAAACAAGCCCTTGCACAACTTCCACAGAGCAGATCAGTTGAGAGGCAGCTACGGGGTTTGGCATGCTTCATGCAATAAATACTGTGTATAGGGTCGGTTTGAAGGGGAAAACACTGCCATATTGTTAAAACTTAGGCTGCAGCATCAACATTATCGGCGCCATCTTGCCCCCATTTTGAGCCCATTCGTGCGCGTAAGCGGCGGCCATTTGGAGTACCATGGCCTCTCTGCCCATCGTTGATAGCCAGCGCATCTCTCTCTCTCTCCTGACCTCGCAAAGCTTCCCCCGCACGCTGACAGCCCCCGCTTTCACATACCTTGGGTCATAAACCCCTCTTCCACGCAGCTCTGCCTCGGAACCCCATCCTGTTCCCAGCGCGACACCTCCCTCCATTCCTTTCATGGTCCCGGATCCTTTGATAAAACCCCCTTTACTTTGTGCCCGTTTGTCTTACTCGTTCCCAGGCCGCCACCTGGCCCTGCGGATACTGTTATTGCCTCCCCCCCCCTCCTGTACAGTAGGAAGCTTCCCCCATCAAAGGATCCATGAGTTGATCAAAGCCCCCACCCCGTGAGATCCGATTGACCTCATACATTCCGTGAATCGGCGGAATGTCCAGCTGCGCGATGATCATCACCTGTTGTGACCGGGGTGGGGACTTCAACTGTAAATGTGTGTGGGAACGGGCCTGAAGCGGGGATTCCGAGGATGTCTTTCCTTACATCAAAGTAATGACAGAGATGTGTTTGACGTAATAAAATAATAAACTTGTGTATAAGAGGCCAGGCCTCAGATATGCGGTTAGAGCACCTCGTGACGATACTTGCTGTCCGAACTGATGTGTTCTCCTCCGGAGAAGAATAAACCCTTGTTTCCTGCCTTCCAGTCTCCAGCGCCTGCCTCTTCATTGATTAATAATTTGTGGGTTAAAGAGGCGACACCGCCGGGCAATACTTAAGGATCTTAGTTTATTGGTTGCTTCCCACCTTTTTACATATAGCCACTAACGACCTGTCAGATCTGCACCTCTCACGCTCCGATTCTTGAGTGTTAAGCTCAGTTACGTATTACTGCAGCCATTATAGACAGTCTCTGTCTACAACCAATGGTAAAGTGGTGATAATTCACCTGACTGGATTCGGGGGCGGATGTTTGCAGACGTCAGCTGGTTATCCGGAACTACAGCTCCCGGGCATGAGAAAATGCGGAGGGTTGGCCTGTTGAGGCTTGATCGCCCATGGTTTAACAAATCACACCCAATACGATCAAAGTTGCTTTCTCTCTCATTGTGTCACTTCCTGGCTCCACGTTCAAGCAAACACAACAACCACACAGTACTTTCCCTCGACAAGGGGTGCAGGGGTGGTCCCAATTAAGAGCCCCCCCACCATTCAGGGGACACCATGCTTGGCAAGCATATCTGCGAGGTATGGGAGACGCGAGGGCCCCTCATCACATTCTGCAGGGGCCCCATAATTTTGCGTTACGCCACTGGCCTGGACTCCTTGTCATGTAAGACGATATCTGTCACCTTTTCTACCGCTCGTTGCACTCCTGTCACAGCGGGACGACATTCAGTGGACTCAGATAAGTCAGTCCTAACATCCTTCGACTCCCTCCTTATACGTCATGAGGTAAGTAAAACGGCGCAAACATGTATCCTCCAAATGATCTTCGCACCCCCATGCCTGTGCACCGAGCTATTCTACATGCTCAGTGCACCCTCAAAATTTCACGCACGCCAATGCACGACAACCCCTCAACAAATCAAACCAGAGCGACCCACCCCAGGCTGCCTCTAATCAGGGAATATTCCAGCGCTGCAAAGTCACGGCAGTGCTAAAAGCGCTCTAAAGGCGACAGCAAAAACATGGACACAAATTAATATTTACCACCAGTAGGGGTGGCATGAATACACACATTAAAATGTGAACACTTAAGAAAATGTGCCCGCATGGTCAGCAATCCGACACAAAAACAGTCACGTTTTAGGTAATAATTCAGTAGTCCTCTTTGCATACCCATACTGTTTTTGTCTTTTTGTTTACTTTATAAATCACGTACAATTTGTTTTAGTTATTTGAAATAAATAAAGTAATGGCCAGTTCTTGAAAAGTCGCCTATAGACAGGAAGCGCACTATGTAATTAGCATTCGATAAAACTAAAAACCAGCCTTTAAAAAATGGTGATGGTGATCTGTGTTCGAGGTTCGTAGTCTCCTTCTTTTATTTTGTTGTTGTCACTCGGCTTGAACGGCTGAAGTGTCACGATCAAGTGGTGTAAGCAGATTATTATTTGTGATAGAAATGTCTCATTATTTGCTTCCCGACAAGTTCGTTATTGGGCTTTCATCTACATCTGGTGTTATTATAGTACAAGGTCCTGTTCTGCAGACCGGGGCTAAGCGTTGCCTACTGACAGCACGTGATGGCCGCTGCTCCAGGTGTGCCGCGAGCACGTGTATAGATAGCACTGTTTATATTTTGTGATTTAATACTTCCACTGAGCCGTTTCTTTGTGTAAAACAACGAAACGCAAACTAATTTACGCAATTCAGGGAGAGACACACCAGCTAGGACAAACCATAATAGTGTGAACATAGAACTATGGTATGAGCATGCATCAATACGGAAACAACATAGAATAGAGCAGAAAACCAAATTGGCGGATACGCGCTGACAACTTTTGATGAAGGGTCACGCTTATTCGAATTATACAGTTGAAAGCTTTTGCATAAAATAGTGCAGCTGTAGGTGTCGTCTGAGGTCTACAGGCGTGTATACCCAGGGCCTGCTGGCAGTAAAATGGAGCGATTTAGGACAAACGTTGGATGCAATAGTGTATGCTTGTTGGTGCACTCGCGTGAGGTCGCATTTGTGTCCATTTCAGGCCGTGCATGTGTTTTTCTAAACTTGACATCGAAGCTAGTAAGGACTGTGCGATTTTTCGTTAAACAGGCGTGTACGGAACACATGTTGTTCCTTTTCTGGTACCCCCTGCAGCTTGATCTGCCCATTGACTCTCCATACTTTACATGAATTCATAAAGCAACCCCACTTTTCTTCACTTATGAACATGCACCCGTAGTTGACGTGCACGAAAGACTGTAAGATTTACAGAACCCATGTTTGTGCTGTGAGTGGGTCTGAACACGGGTGCTGGGACGTGGTTTTCCAGTCCCCGTCTCTGCAACGCCTGCTGCAACTGTGCCCTATATAGCACATCAGATATTACGGTCTTTACGGATGACAATGGTTCATCACGTCTGTTGTTCCTGCGCACATAAATCCCCCATACTTTTATTTTTATTTATTTTGAAAGTTTTATATAGCGCGAACAAGATCTTTGCAGATATCAGAGCGCTTTACAAAGCCGGGAATACCAACAAGAGTGAATTTAAACATAATAAATGGGAAGGGTAGGTACGTGAGGGATCAAATTAGTACAGCAAATCAATAATATAAATATAACAGTTAAAAGTGTGCATAGATAGTCAGTAGCGTCAATAATACAGGTGAAATACAGCTAGCTGAGCGCCAACACCTGCTGTGCCTCTGTGTATACACAGCCCAGACAAGCTAAGTGCCTTCCTATGGAGCACAGCGTATCTCTCATCTGTGCATTCCTGTGTACTGTCCATGCGAGGATGTAAGACCTCTTCATCATCCCTCTCAAGCTGCTCCAGTGTGCCTCCTAGTGCTGCAGGCAGGAGCCCCCAGGTGAGAGGCCCGGGGGCTCGAGTTACAGACGGAGGAATGCAGCGTCCCGCGAGAACTGGGGGAGACAAAGCGGCCACCGGCCCCGGATCACTTACAATTCACGAGCTCGTTACCTGCTCCAGGCTTCCTTCGGAATGCAAACACTGACAGGTTTTGAAGTGGCGAAAACAGGACAAATGACCTGAGAGAGCAGAGATTCACTGCAGATTACAAGTCTCTGATGACGGCTTCGGCTGAAACGGGGGCGGGCACGGGAAGGGGCTGAACCAAGACCATCTTTCTCCGAGGCAAGCAGAAATGCCTCGGAGAAAGCACGGTCATTTTCGCATTCGGGGCGTGGTTTTCCTTCTCTCCTCTTCCCATTGGCTGGAAGGTAAAATACCAGCCAATGGGAAGAGGAGAGGAAGAAAACAAGAAAGAACCTTAAAAAAACGCCCCCGAATCTGAAAAAGACGGGGCTTGGACCGAGTGACGACCCTCTCCTCCAATGGCTGGCCAGCATTTACTAGGCCAGCCAATGAAGAAGACGGGCGGGTTCCAAGCCCCCTCTAGAAACATTAAATCTTCGGGCTTCGCCCACACTGCTTACAGCAGTGCGACAGAGTCCTCAACCTAAAAACCGCGTTGGTATGGTAATGGCGTATTTACAGTTTACTCATGGTGGGGGTCGTGGCACTGCCTTAATAACTAGATATGACTCTGCGCCTCAATGCCATCGGGCGGACAATGACTCGTAGGGGTGATCCGGCCGCAGGGGTATGCCAGGTCGTCACTTGACACTCTGAAAAAAGTCTGCGCAGGCTGCCTGCTGCACACAGCCCTGCAGAACCAAATACATCCAGATTCCAGCCCAATTCAGTGTCCCTACTCCCGCCCTTCGGCAACACTGAATCAAGGGCCACGACCTCTGTCGTATATATGAATTTTTGCTTAGGCACTCAGCTCTCACAGCCGCAACACTTCACCGGGACTGAGTCTGCAGACAAGATCAATACTTTGTGCAATTAAGCAATTATTCCGATGTGACGTGCAGACGCCGCCATGTGTAGACCCAGCCCTGATAAGTAAGTGCCGGTGCTAAGCACCGGAAAGCACTGTCACAAATTAAGCACTGCGCATTTCTGTTAGAAAAGATGGCAGGAGCTTCCCGGGAGAGGCTTTTGTCGAAGAATAGTCTGAATCTCAATGAAATGGATAGGCTATAACACTAAAAGAACTATTATTTGTATTGCTAGCCTGCTGCTATCCTGTGCGATCTACAAGTTTGAATACCTACCTAGCTGGATCAGTCAGTTCCCTTTGTGAGATTGATAAATTGAGTACCATTGAATTGGGTAATGGTAACTCTTTTCATTTTTAGTGCTTAGGATAGCATAATTAAGTGATGTATAATGAATGTATTATTCATACCAAAAGATTCACAGCTCACAAGTGGGAAATGGGAGTATGGATTATAGTAAACAAGAAATTAACTTTTAAACCGAAATGCAATCCTTGCTGTGACATGATGAAGAATAGATGAGATGAGATCACCAGGAAGATTACATAAATTTATTGGCAGAAAGCTTTTAATCTACACGGATGCTGTGGTAATGTACTACGTTGACTGCAACAGGGCTGATGTGCATTGTAGAGGTCAGAACTAAAGTGAAAAGCACAATCAAAAAGTCAAGCACAAGTTCTGAATTTATTGAGATGAGATTAAGAAAGTCTATGGCTGTTCGACAAAAGATACCACCAAGAACAGTGTCAACATAGACAAAGACCTTCTGACATTCTTGACTCATTGTAGTCCTCATACGTAAACATACTCTTAGCTTCACAGCACAGCAGCCATAGGCTGAGTAACAGTGGAGAGGGGACCCATCCCCGAGGGCTGCCCCATCTGCCAGCCACTGGTTGTGACTCGACAGGGGACTAAAGTACTCTCGCCCATTGAAGAGCAAGGCCCTGGGCTCTTGCTCCATGATGTCACAGGAGTGGGCCTGGGAGGATGTGGTTGAAGGCCAAATGCCACAGTCAGGTCCAACAAGATCAGGGCCCTGACACTTCTGAAATCCACTTCAATCTTCTGTCTATCAAGCCAAACGAGTGTCGCTGTTTCAATACTCCTGCTGGGCTTGAAATTCTTCTGAATGGAAATTTTGGAAACCTCTGGAGTTGGAATGAAGTCGTTCTTCCAGTGTTTTTGTTGGCGGTAGGAGAAGACGGATATAGTTGTTTATAAGTGATGCATTTGCAGTTTTAACAGCAGTAGAAACCAGGCTTTAAGAGATCATTAGTGTCAGTACGTTTCGAGTAGTAGGGATAACAATGTTGTTAATACATTTACAATTCCAAGCATTGCAGGGGCGCTGCGCCAGCTTTACTTTGGTCTTTCCATCATTGGAGGAGAGTTTCGTTTTGAGGTGATCCAAGGAAAGCACAATCAATGAATCCATAAAGGAGGTACACATCATTCCTCGAGTGACCTGAAATGAATATTTGGAGAGGTTAGCGGCAGAGAGTTCCCCGTGCGAAATCTTTTTTAGCTGATCTGAGTAACCTATAGTAGATTTATAGCCATTTGTTGTATTATTTTCGAGCATCACCGAGTGCAAATACGTATTGCTATAGCTTTCAATGATGTTTAGCTTTCTCCTTTTCGAGATAGCTGCAGAACCATTTACCATGTACAGTAGTGGACAGAGAGCGATAATTCTTTCAATGAGGCGATATTATGTGGAGCTTTTCAAAGGCAAAAGTTAAAAACTTCAAGTCAAGTGGTAGAGCAGTTGGTTTGTAGGTAGAGAAGATGTAACTATTTATTTAGCCCAGATGGACCATCTCTTGCCCGAGTTTTCTAGTTTCCAGGGGTGACTTCTTCTTCTGGTTTAGAAACAAAACGACATTACTAGGTTAATCTTCAAAGTCCCCAATCAAGAGCAGGTATTTGAGATTCTTTAAAGGTTCATGAGAGATGAATTTGGCTCAGTTGTCCTGCACACTAGCCAGTCAGGCTACACCTTCCCCTTGAAAAGAAGGGGAGAACATCGGGTGTACCTGAGGTGGCAGATCGGGGGATCTGATCCATCAGGAGCAAGAGCCCTCACACACCGAGGGGGGGGTCATGCTTCATCAACAGGCAGCTCCTCATTGGGCCGGCGCTACAATGCCCAATGAGCCCCCCAGGGGGGCTATCTGCCGGAGTTCTTTTCTGATGCGGATGTGATGAGTGAGGTGCAGTCTAAGCGTGCTGAAGTGAGTAGGCTGCTGTGAAGTGAGCATAACATTAACTAAAGCCAATCCAAAGGTAAATTTAATGTCTGGATCGTTTTGTTGTAATAAAAACAAGTGATGGCCAGGAGTGGATATAATGGTAAACATTGGCTCAAGGAATTATGTGGAGGTCAACATGTTTCTTGCCTTTTTCAAAAAATAATCACAGCAGTTCTTCAGGACTAAACAAAGGCTAGACTACTCAATGGTGGGTCAGTCAGAGTATGTATTGTTTCAAAATCCGTACCCTACATCAGTCACAAGGAGTATGTAGTATACCTTGGAACAATCAATAAATAAACGACAGCCGAGGAGACAAATTATGTCCGCACAGTCAGTAGCAGAGTTAGCTACACCAGTGGTAGCGGAGTCCCAGGTAGGTCATACGCTAGTAGCAGTCACGACCAACTGTGGTACCACGCCAATGATCAAGACTGACTACGGCGGCATAATTTGTCTCCTTAGCAGTCTGAAACTGCCACTTCAGGTCCTCCCTGAACCGAAACACAAGCCCACCAGGACAGGTTTCGCCCTCTGGAGAGCAGCCTGAAAGGGAAGTTTGAAAGTTAAAAGGAAGACCACCCAAACCTGTTCTGATGCAGTAGACAGTTGATGTACTTGCAGTATTCTGTTACCGTACAGACATAGAAGGCTTGTTTAACATACAAAGCAGGGCCAATAATCCCTGGGACTGTTTGGTAAACACAAAAAATATCTACACTTATCAAAATCAGTTTGACAAAGAGTCTACGATGTCGAGAGGTCGATTCAGAAGCTGAAACCTAATCTTTGGTGGCTCTATTGCAATCTGCTTCCATTCGTGAATTTAAAAATGAACCACCTGCAAGTCCCCCTCAGGGAAATCAGTCCCTGAACTTGCAAAAGAAGTTGACATTATCCCACTCCTCTTTCTCACCAAACTTTTTGTCTGTATTTATAAATAACATAACATAACGTGTATTTGTACAGCGCACGTTCACCCATAGGTCTCTTGGCACTGAACAACAGATGTTTATTGTTACACAAATCAATGGTATCCAAAACTGAATTAGAATAGGAGAGAAAAGAGGTGGAGGATGCTAATGGTGTTGTGGGGCTGGAAAAAAAGTACCACAGTTTTATTGGGGTTGAGTTTTTGAAAATGGACATGTATCCAGGACAAAAAGAAGATTAGAGTAAACACAGTGCTGAAGAGTACGATGGAAAAGGAGAAAATTGTTGAAAAGCATCTTTGTGAAAATGCCTATTCAGATTCCAGCATGTATGTCAGCAAGACCGGGATCAACATTGCCATATCAGAAGAAACAGGAGACCGAACTCAAGCAGTGGACTACCTAGATCATATCCATAAATGAATTTAGCTACACTCGCTATGCCTGAGGAGATCAAAGAAACAGATGATCTCATCTATGCTTTGGTGTTTTTGTCTCATCAACCCTCGTCCACCTACTGTGTTGTACAGCACACTGTGGGGCATATTCTCAAGAACAGGTGATAATTACCGTAAAATTAAATTAACGCAACTCTTCACATAGCAGTCTATCAAGGGAAAATAACAGTGTGTTAACGTTGTAGTCTCAACAAGGCGGGCTCACGATAACGCGTCAAATGTCCGCGATAAAGTCAACGTGACGCTGCAAAAATGCAAAAAAGCTGCGATGAGGCCAATCGCAATATATTAATCCGTGAAAACCAGCAACAGGCCTGCAATTCCCACACGTCAAGCTGGAAAAGGCACCATAAAAGCATAACAAAAACAAAGGGAAACAAAAATAAACTGCATAGCACCATGGAGCACCCGGACCGATTGCAGAGGCCAACGTGAACCCCACAAGCCCCACAGACCACCAGCAAGGAACCTTGGGGTCGGGGAAGGCCAAGGAGAAGAGGAAGAGAAAGACTGAGTGAAGTCCGCAGGAAAACCAGATCAGCGTCACTGAGGTGACAGAACACTACCATGAACTGAACTTCAGTTTGACAAAAGTGAATGCAGTCGGAGGCCACAGTCATCAGTGTGGAGACGGTGCAAGGAGTTGGGAGACCGGATACAGCTCGATAGGACCTGACACAACATCCACAGGGTGAGTAACAACCGGGGACGGGGGGGGGAGATGGGCACAATGACACACATGCACAACGATGTGTAGCACACTGCACACCCACAATGACCCAGGATCATGTCCTTGATCCCCGTGGCACACTGCAGCACACACACATAGCAATAACAGCACATTCACATTGACAACAATGTGGTACAAAGTTCAACATCTACACTGCAGAACAGAGGACACAGCTTGGTCCGCTCATGCGTAGAAACAGGCCAATCACATCTAACATAGCAGAAAACTGTGAGATGGAAATGTACATGTACAACCTCACTTCCGTCATGTTGTCCAAATGTCCACTGTCCTGCATCAAATATTCAGCACCTTCCAAACAGTCACAATGTACATTGTCATACTGTCTGCATGTAAACTATAACAATGCACCAACATACATGTCAACACAATGTCAACATGCATATCCCCTTCACATTGCAGAGGGACAAACAACACCTCTAGCAGAGCAGACCAGACCAGACCAGACAACTCATCAGTGAAGCTATAGAGGATCACCACACCTTTGACACTGATGCCCTACAACAGCTCATGGACATCTTAGGCAGCCTACCTCCAGGAGCAGGGCAGCCAAGCTACATAGAGGAGACCCCAGCCCCTGCACAGACCACACAGCAGGAAGCACCCACCAGCACGGCTGGCTCCCAACACTTCACCGAGGCACACATCACATTCCAATGCCAAGTGTTAGAATGCCAAAGGGAGGTGGCCGAACAGGTGTGGGTGGGGTCAGACCTGATGGAAGCCGAACTAGATCACATATGTGGGCGTCTAAGTCCCATCAGGGACCACCTACACCCCACAAAGGAGACCCACACTATGACAGAGACACATTATTATTATTATTAGTATTGCATCTTGTAAAGCGCAACAGCTACCTCCGACGGAGGTGTCCCGGCACTGATAGCGATTGCAGTGTGGTGGTACCTGGTAGCGGAGGCTCTAAGGTTGGCTGAAAAGCCAGGTTTTAAGAGTCTTCCTAAATAAACGTCCTGAGTTGGCCTTTCAGATATGCTCTGCCATGGAGTTCCAGAGAGATGCGGTTTTAAAAGCAAATGAGCGACCGCCTAGTCTTGCTTTTTTTTTTTTTTTTTTTTTTTGAAAACCTTTATTGAGCACGAATCATAAGACAAATACGGGCCTACAACCATCCGGCCGGCCTCGACACTTCTGATGCTCGGTAGCAAAGTATACATCCACTCGGTAGCACGTCAGAATGTAAAAGCTTACGATATGTGTTACAGCGAATCCACGTGTCCCAAGTGTCAGGAAATAGTAAGGTTAATTTTAAAATAATTTTATATATAAGGAGATACAGAAGCTAGAACGGATCAGTGTACAGTACATACATCCAAGTAATAAATGGGCAACGTCTATCAGGAGATTCCACTTACAATAAACATATCTAAAATGGCGGCACAAAACCAGGATACCAGGAGGACAAAACATAGTGAGGTGTGCCCCCCAGCCGTTACCCTCCTAACACCAATCCCACCCACTGACCCAGGAAAAAGCGTGTAAGAAAGAAGAACGGAAGAAGAGAAAAAGAAGGCCCATAGAAACAAAAAACGAACCGATGAAGACCCCCCACCCTACACGCATGCCGAGGCTATGGCCTACCCCCCCCTTAGCAGTGTGTCTGTCGCCCCAAAAAGAGAACCCGAAATATAGAGAACAAGCGAAGAAAGAAAAGAAAAAGTCCATAAATGCACGGTAGCACGTAGGGAGAGAGAGAAGAATACACTACCCTACTACTCCCAGGAAAAGGAAAAGCGGGGAGGAGCCCACCCAACAACCGAACTCCCGGCCTCTCTCGCCGTCAATGTCTCCCGCGCCGTACACAACACAATGACAAAAAACTGTACTCCCAATAGATCAGAAGCAGTAACCCCCAGTACCTCCGACCAGAACTAGTCCCCCCCCAGCAGATGAATTAAACAACAGGAGAGATCAACAGTGACGTGCAGCAGAAAAACAGGACATTAAAGACTACTCAGCCAAAGTCATAAAACGTGTTTCAGTCCAGGTCCTCGCCAGCCGATCCAATCAATGCGACAACCGACAATCCATCAACCCTGTCCGGACCGGCAGAATTTCTCCAGGCCTGTCCATTGCTGCGAGGCGCCTGGAACCAGGACAAAGGAGCAAGATGGCCGCTGACGAGGAGAGGGGACAATGAAGACTCCTAGTGCCACAGGGTCCCAAACAGTGCAATAACACATCCCAGGGGCTCCGATGGTAGAAGCAGCGAGGGGGGCAGATGAAGAGGAAAAGGAGCTGCCGGGCTCCGGTGGATAGTTTGTAGGCAGAGTAGTCGCGTCAAAAGTAGAGGATGCCTCTGCAACTGTTACACAGTCGATGGAAAAACACAGTACCTTGTAGCCAGGAGAATGCCTCACCGCCGTCTCTTCATTCGGCAACATTGTATCCCCTCCAAGTCGGAACAGGGGCAGCGGGGGATCATCCAGCCGGGATCGCCCCATGTCAGTCAGCGCTTCGTCAAATCTCCGAACCAGTGCCCGGCAGTGCTCCGCATTTCAGCTTTCAGTGCCATGAGGGCGGCCAGGATGTCGCCGCAGGTCGGGCCACTCCGAGTCGGAAGCCGGTCTGCATTATCCCCCCGTTTCCTCAATGCGGCCACCGGCACCAGGGCATATGGGCCCCCAGTCGCTGCAGACCCAGGAGCAGCCAACGTCTCGGCAGGGAGAACAGGCGCCATGTCCATGCCTGCTGCGCACAAAGAATGGCGATGCGGGAGGGAGAGAGCAGTATCCAAGAAGCAATAGCGTAGCCGCCGGGGGAACTCCGTGGACAACTCGGAGGCAGCACAGGATAGGTGCCCTCCGGATTCCCGTGGGTATCGACCGTCCACCACAGGGAAGACGCACCAAGATGGAGTCCACCCGTTGTTCTATGGAGTGGCGGGGGAGAGCTAACCATGGGGGGCTTCAGCGTCGTCCACGCCACCAGCCGCGCGAGAGAGAGTCTGACCCAGTTGGAAGGGTCCGACTCCGGTCGTCCGGGCAGCGCTCTACTCCCCCGTGATCGTCAGAGTTTCACCAGCTCGTCTCCCCATCCACGTCCCTCAGCGTCCAGCGGCGGCCATCAGCGCAGGATCCAGGGGAAGCGCCGGAGGTCGGAAAACACCGAGTTTGCCATCAATTCCGTCGGGAAGGGTACTGGGAGAACGCCAGTCACTTCGGCGCCATTATTTCACCGTGGTAGGACGGCGCAGGTCAGGAGAAATGATCAGGATGTCTGAAAGAAACCAGACGGCTTGCGGAGCCGGGAGCTCAGGCGTCCGTCCCGTCCGCCATCTTGGCTCCTCCTCCTAGTCTTGCTTTTTTGAAGCGTGGAATAGTTAGGAGTATCTGGTGATTCAATCTCAGAGTCAATATTTTGATTATATTTGGGTAGTCTGAGTTTTAAGTACTTGGGGCCAGTGTCTCTGGTAGACTTTTGGGCAAAGGTCAGGGCCTTAAACTGGATCCTCTTTTTGACCGGCAGCCAGTGTAGGCTGCGCAGATGTGGGTAGATGTGATGATGGAGTGGTACATTCCTGATGAGCTCGGTGGCTGCAGTTTGAATGGTCTGCGGCTTTCTGATGAGGAAATCTGGAAGACCCAAGTATAGACTGTTGGTATTTGCACATTTCCTGTACTGAGCCACTCCCAGAGCCCCGGAATTATCATTCACACACCCATATTGGTCCTGCGTACGATGGCCCAGTCCACTCCTCTTACATATTGAGTGGGTGACAACAAAGCTACATGTCCAAGGTCTTACCCGCTGCCTGCAGTGACATGGTTGCATCTGCTGTACACAGCACAAGGTAATGTGGTAGGGCCCGGGGCCCTAATGCATACATTATGACCACACGGACACATGCAGATAGTTTGTGGAACTAGCTACGGCACATGTTCCAGGCCCCTTTATTTGCAGGGTCGCATGTACAGTGACACCTGTACTGGATGTGTGTGGGGTGAGTGTAAGCCAGCCCTCACGGAGTGGTTGGTACTGGGAACAACTTGAACAGTGATCACTATTAAAACGGAAACAGACAACACCAGCATTACTGAAACAACTGCGAAGCATCATGGTGGTAGCTGGAGCAAGTACAGAGGTCATCCAATATACAACACACAGCGTATGTGGTGTTAACGTTGATTTCAAGCGCCAGGATGCCCTTGGGGTGACAGGACCGCGCTATATAAGTACACATACAATACAAACAGAAGTGTCCGTGAGTTGCAGTGCACTGAGGTTGGGGCACTAGAGCGGAGTGTGCTTATGTGAATAAATTGTCTAGGATTGTGTTCCTGCTGGATATTCCTGATGCAGCTGCAGTGGGGTGTGTTACACCTGCATCATCTTCCTCATCAACGTCCCAGGTCTCCCACACTGCCTGAGGTGACATTGCTGCGTGAGCTCTCCACAGCACAAAACTCAATCAGAAATGGTCCATGAGTTGTGGGGCATTGAGTTAGTGGCTCCTGGAGTACTGAGCAGGGTATCAGGCAGAGAATGTCCTCCACGACAGCTGTAAGCAACTCTGTTAGTCTGCCAGCACGACTGTTCCGACTCTGGTGGTTGTTGGTTGGAAGGTACCAGAGGCCAGCAAGTGCAGCACGGACAGCAGCTTTGTCGGAGGTGGGATGTTGGTTGTCCTCTGTGTTAGTACCGTCAGCCTGTGGGAAATGATGGTCAGGATTCGGAGGATGGTTGTCCTTTTGAACCTGTAGTGGGCAATTACATTCTCTGGTGTTGGGTCTATGAGGTTGGTGCATTTTCTGAAGGTCCGCTGTCTGTCTGCGCTGCCTCTGTGGTGGTCCGGGAGAGTGGGGTGGTGGCAGTGGGTGTTTTGGCCCTGTTGGGGTCCGAGCTGCATGATCAGTAGATCCATGGCATCTGTTTATCTTCAGGTGTGGCTCTGGCCTGGGCTCCTATTTCTGGTGCAGGTTGTCGTCCGACTTTACACCAAGTCATAGCAGGTGTTAATTTCCTGCTGCTAACGTGCCTTATCGCCTGTTTTGGGTTAATATTGCCGATCTGGCTGGTCATTGTGAATGTTGCGGAGTCGTGTTGTGCATGGGAATGCCTACTCTGCATATTATAAGCGATAGTTGCCGGTGTCATCTGTGGTGATGTTTTTTGCTGCTGCTTACGCAGGTAAACTGGTGATATCGGCTGTTAGCACCAGCTTGTGAATGGGGCGATACATTTATCGCCACTTTGGCTGCGATAAAGTGTTGATAACTTGGTGATAAATCCTTGAGAACATGCCCCTGTATCTCATTGGCAGGGCACTGGAGCAATTACGGTAGCCCAGTATCGACTTCCCAAAGGGTTTAAATACTTCTATCGCAGACCGTGTTGTGTAGGTGTGCAATCAGTTGTGTGAATAAATGTCTCAGATGACAGCTTTAAATTCAAGAGTTGTGGGTGAATGATCTTGGTGTGGGCCTGTGAGAATGAAAGGGTGATTTAAAGTGCTTCTGTATCTTTTAGGAGGTGCACATACCCATCACCAGGCGCAAGTGAGTTTGTAAGACGGATGGTTGGAGTCACTGCTGCTTAGTGTAGTAGTAGTCAAGAAATGGCATGTTTGTTTGTTGTGTAGATATCAGAAGTACTGGTCTGTTGTGTACAAGTACATGGTGTTTGCTGGTGGGGTGCTGTTGGATACCCAGCTAAATGGTGTGTATCTGTGCTGGATGTGTGTAAGCGGTTCTATCTGAGGTGTGGTGTTTTTTAGAAAAGTGTGCAGTTCTGATGCCAGTAGTATGACACATCGATGCAGTGCTAGACCTCTAACATGTTCTCTTGGGGGGATGTGTGTGTTGTCCATCCCAAGAACGGTGCAGTAGACGCAAATTTGAAGCTGGAGGTGATCCAAGCAGAGAAGGGAGGTGGGGGGGAGGCGGCAGAGGGTAGGAGCTGCAGCCATGGGGCCGGCAAGAGAGAGTAGTAGCAGCGATGAGGGAAGAGAGGGTAGCGTTGGAAGGTCATGGACTTCTGTAAAATTAGATGATGCAGAAACCATAGAGGCGGGCTGCGAGCAGAGGGAAGAGGGGCTGCGGTGCAGAGAGTGGGAAGAGGAAGCCCAGGACCTGCTGGGAACATAGAGAACCAGGAGCTGTTTCGACGAGGGGTGCCCAGAAACTCCTTGGGATGTAGGGAGCCGTACTCATCCCTCCACCTCTGGTCTGACTTGTTCTCTCTCTGGTCTCATACACTTGAGTGGAGTATCACCCATTCCCTGCCGGGTCTCTCACATTGCAACAGCCTCATGTATCCCCTTTCTGTTTCCATCCACTGTCATAGAGTTTACTTATTCTCTGTTTGCTCTCATGCACTTCACTGGAGCAATAAATACCTGTTCCCTGTCTAGTCTCATACATTGTAATGAAGCGTTGCTTAGGCCCTATCTGCTCTCATACAGCGTTCCCTTCTTCCCTCAACACGGGGATGCTTCCATTGGTGTAGCAGGTGCAGTGCTACCTGGGTCCAGAGCCCTGAGCTGCCCACTGAACCCGGACTTCTGCTGTATTTCACAGTTCAAACAGCAGCCATATTGCTCATTCTCTTTCTAGCAGAATGACACACGGGCTATGCCACTGAGCCCTTCATCTAGTCTCAGGAATTTACCATTGCTGGCTTTTTACCCTTAGGGGTACACTAACTAAGATGTTGCGCCGTGTTTGTGTCACGAAAGTGATGCCAAGCAATGCAAAATCGTTGTCTTCCAGTTTTCTTCCAAGTGCAAAACAAGCACCTAACACTGCATTTCATTACATAACGCAAAGGGAGGGGTGGGGAGGGGGGGTTATTAGTCGTGCATCGGTGTTCTCATGCAACCACCCATGGTTTTTAATGCAAAATCCCATGTATTATAAAAAAAAAGTAGACAGGGTTTTCTATTTTAAAAAAATGCCCTTTAGAAATCGTCTTTATCAAGGAGTAATGCTTTTTCATCTCCTTTTTTTCCACTTTGCAATTATGCTGTACTGTACATCACACACAAAAAGTAGGAAAACTTGCAAAATTACTGTAAGCACAGTATTTTGTCCTGCGAGGGTACCTTTCCAGTACAAATACCTTTACTAGACTCCCTGAGACACCTTTACACCGTAGTGTTCGTCGCACTCTGCAGCCTGATTGTGCGCCAGCGCTAAGGAAAGAGCAGGACAGTGTCATAACTTTGAAGACATGGAGCTTGAAGTCTCCCTCACTGTCGCAGGACAGATCTAATAAGCTCAGTAGTGTTGGATTTGTTAAATTGCCACAGCTCTGACACTTGTAAGCTAAACAAATTAGAAAAATGAAGGCGTGGCAATTGAAGGAGGGTTAAGGAATGAAAAAGAGGCAGTCTCCCAGTGCCATCTGGTGGTATACAAAGGTGACATTCTATTTTATTTCCATAGCGCAGAGTGTGGGGATTGGGTAGGCTGAGTGCATGTCTGTTTTTGTTTTAACAAGATGCCACCAAACAAAAATCTATCAGGGGCAGGTGGTATTAAGGGGCGTGAGGGGTGTTGCCCTACCACCCTGAGTGAGAAACAAAAGGATGAGGAGAACCTCCAAGCAGCTAGTACTAAATTGTGCTTGCTGCTCGACAGGGCCATTTCTAGGTGTTTTGCCGCCTTAGGCGAGAATCGAAAAATGTCACCCCCTCACTTTTACTACCATCACTTCTCCCCATTTCATACAGGCTGGAAGAATTAATGCATTACATATAAAAGAACATTTCAACCCAGACCAGTTCCTACTGCTGCTGTATAGCCTGGACGGCGAGGTAAAAATGTAACTTCACTTACTAAAATTAGGGCGGGGCGAGCTTCTCACCAGCAGTGGTGGGTCACTCTCGATCAGATTCTCAACCTTTTCAAGGGAAGGCTGGGGACGGGGCCACAGCAGCACACACACCAGGCCCGGTGCACGCAGGCCGGTCTCCGAGTCAGACAGACACTATGTGAGTAGTATAACTCCATTCAGTCGGTCCGTCCAAAGAGTGAGACTCCAGTCGGTCAGGGGTCTCAAAGCGGGAGGACTCGGAATAAATGACGGGACAGGACTGTGTGGCACTGACAGCAGTCATCAATTCACCAAGGCACCAGAGCAGCCGACATAAACAGTCTGTCCCCCGCGCCAAGATAGAGGGTGGTGCGACGTCACCATCACTGGCTGCTGCATAAAAAGCACAGCTCAGGGACTGGCCAAAAATGATGCCAAGGGCCGCCATTGGTAGCGCTTTCCCGCGCTACAAGATTGACGGCCCTGGGGACCCACATAGGCAGCGCCGACCCGCTCGCTCCACACACCACCATACTAGGGTGCGCTGCGCAGCATGTACAAGCAGATGCTCTTGCACACACATACAGGTACTGCTGCCTTCAAATTAAAAAATGCTCCCCCCCTTTTGCCGCCCTAGCCCTTTTGCCACCCTAGGCAGCTGCCTAGTCTTGTCTAATGGTAGAAACAGCCCTGCTGCTCGATGACAAAGATCTCTAAATCTATGTTTTTGTTTGTGGGAGGGTGATGGCCACTGGGGCCTGCTTATCTGTTGACTGGGTGAGGAAACCACACCTTGGAAGCAGAAGGCATGGCCTTGACGAAACACAGGTGGACGTCGTGTGTGTTACTGTGAGGAGCAGGTTATCATTTTGGGCATTATTTACATGGCTCAGGGCTGTCTTTGAAGACCTCCATTAATCTCAATGGCTTGGGGGCGGGCAGGTAGTTTGGGACAAGGTAGGAGTGGGTGTGTAGGTGACCACTGCCTCCTTCACTTCCACCCAGCAACTCCTGTTGATTTTCTTCAGATAGGTGAGCTGGAGGAGGAGTCCAGCTGCTTCCTTCGAGGTTGAGTCATGTGTGAGTTTGCAGTGCAGTCCAGTCACCAGACCCCAGAGAAAATAAGTTGGGGAGTCTAATATGTGCAGTTTTCTTGCATCCCATCGTTCTGAATTTAGGTGCGTTTCTTTTGTGCATGTGCGGTGTTTCTCAGTTTCGTTTCTTATATTTATAGATAGCCCACGGAAGCAGGTCTTGTCTGTGATCGCTGGCAGGGATCATACATGCACATATCCTCAGCTCATGAGGCGCACATGGCTGCTCGTTTAGACCTCTCAGAGCAACTAGTCTCTCCCCTCCACTATGCTTTTCTCCCACCCTATCTTCTTTTGTCTCACTATCCCACTGTCTTTCTCCATCTGTCACTTTATTCCCTCTCCCACGTGAATACCCATATGTTTTTTTTAATTTATTTTTTGCAGTTATTTTCTGCAGTTTTGTACAGCACAAGCTATAACCGTAGGTACTGGAGTGCTTGACGTGAAAAGCAGTAACATGTTCCTTGTTCGATACTGGCGGGCCCACTATTGCACAAGCCGTCCCCCGAAGAGCTTCACATTAGTATTACAGACTGAGGTTACCCTGGGTTCGGCCACCATGCATGGCTCACCATGACTAGCCATGCATCGGCACAGAGAGGCGGGCAGACACGTGCACACTACGGAGAAAATAAACGCTTCATATCAGAAGAAATGTAAAGTTTGTTAGGTCTGGTTAGAAACCCCCAAAAGTGTATAAACTGTTTGTATTTTTATGTATGGATTATGTTTTTATATTAAAAATTTTTTTTATCGTTATAGGGCAATTATCGTACTATAAATTGTATGATTTTTAATATGTTTATTAAACTGACATTTTAATTTTAGTTTGCTTTTGCTGTCATTTCATGCTGGTTGTTCTCCATATTGTTACTACCTAGGAGTTTTTTCACATATATTATTATCCCTGTCCTAGGAGTAGAGTTTTACTCTAGTTTTCAGGGGGTCCTTGCTTTGCACAATCCTGGCTCACCATGACTAGCCATGCAACGGCACAGAGAGGCGGGCAGACACGTGCACACCACGGAGAAAATAAACGCTTCAGTATATATCAGAAGAAATGTAAAGTTTGTTAGGTCTGCTGCTCCTTTATTATTCTGCCAGTGAACTTGTGTCCTCAATACCCCCTCTCTGCAACTTCAGTATCAATTCTGGTGAGTAATTGGTTCACATTTCTTCTAGAGCTCCCTCCCTGGATCGAGCCTTTAAAGGATGACAAATGCATGGTTGATGGCGGGAGATGCAGGTCTTTGGAGAGAGAAAAAGAGTAAATAATAACCAGGGCTAATGGTTTTTGTGCAATTTCTCAGGTCTCATAGTATTATAATAAAGGAAAAAAGTGAAAACATACTACTGCTGCTCCAGCATGCCTATGACAAACCAGCTCTGCACCTCTCCAAACTCAAGTGGGCTTGTGCGCTTGGCCGTAGCCTAGGGTTAGGGTCAGTGGTGGCTGCCGCCAATCGAAACCAGTAGGGCAGCAGGGAGAGGACAGGGTAATGGAAGTGGACGAAGAGGAGAGTGTAAGAAGTTGACTGGCATATGATGTCCACTATTCTAGTGGGCACCTTGCACCAGTCCAAATGACCCTTATTGATGGTAGGTTTAGACAACGTTTATAGAAAGCTATCCTAGTGGTAGCTGTGGAGAGCAGCCTTCAGGCTAAGTCTTGAAGGAATGTAAAGCAGCTTGTTTTACCAGTCTATAATCTCTTGAATGACCAAATGAAAGCAGAACCACACCAGGTATATATAAAATATATGTATTTATTCTAAACACACCCCTCTAGTCTCTTTATGAGGCTAGAGGCAAAAGTACAATACAAGAACGTATATAGCACACAGTAAATTAGCACAGTATACGTTTTGCCCTAGGAGCCTCACAAACCATATACTGAGAATGTGGTATAAGTACCACTCTCAACATAGAGACAAGGCCTAGGGCCTGTAGAACCGCTGGGGCAACCAGGAACCACCCAAGGTTTGGACGCCCGAGACCCACGGGGGACACGTGCAGTGTCTAAACACAGCCGTGAATCACCATTGACTTCTTTGGAGAAAGTTAGAGATACAATTTTAAAGAATAAGGACACAGTAAAATCCTTTCAGTACTGGACACTTCGAGAGTCAAGACCCACGGGAGCACCAAAGTACTCGTGTTACCTCACCCAGGGATGCCAGGTGCATAGGTGTCTTTTCGTGTCGGGTTTTGTCGTCGATTCCAATGGAGAGCTACAAAGAAGTGCTGCAGGCGACCAGAAGAAGAGTGTCCGGATGGATCCAAGGGTGGATCAGAGATCTGAAGGACTTGAAAGCAGAGGGTACAGAGTCTGGGTCACTAGCCAGTGACCAGGAAGGCGACAAGAAGATGCCAGCCGATGTTGGGTGCTTTTAGGTAATGGAGGTGAAGCTTGACTCTTCAGCCACGAGTTCCAGGAGGCGTCAACGACAACCAGGAGCTGGATTCGAGCTGTCCCATGTCGGATGTCGAGTGCTGCAGCGTCGGTATCCGATTTGGACCCAACAAGCCTTGGCAACAGCAACCCACGCAAGATGACAAGATTGACTTTGGTGCAGATCAGCAAGGTCTGAGGGACTCACCCTTTGGAGGGGAGTCAGGGCACATCTGGAGCAACCAGGAAAGTCCTAAAAACAAAGTATATTCCTTCGCGGGGACCCACCAGTCGATGGACCAGGGATCGCGAAGGGGCCTTGAGCAGAAATGCAGGAAGAGGGCCCATGGAACACTCATGGAGTGTAGGCCTCTAAGCTTCAGTGCAAAAGGTGCTCAGGGCTTGGACTACAACTAGCCCAATGCATAACTTCGGCAAAGCTTGGGAAGTTGCTGCACTAGCAAATGTGCAGGATGTCCAGGAGTTCCGGTCCCACGTCTCTCCTGATAGCTACAGGTCTCAGCTTTGCTGGGGACTCGTGTCAGCCTCGGAGATGTCTGGAAGTCCATGTCCTGTGCCGCAGATTCTTCGGGATCCTGCGGGAGCCTCGAAAATGCAGACTGGCAAGATGCTTCTTTGGTGCCTGTTTGAACAGGGGAGTCACTCCTTGACCCCAAGGGAGATTTCTTCCATCTTCCAGTTGATATGGAATGTTGAAGGTCCAAGATTTCTGTTTCAGAGTTTCGTCCAGGGTAATAGCAAGTCCTAGGGACTGGGTTCCTATACTTATACTAAGTTTAGGGGTTGGACTAAGTGTAGGGTCTCACCTATGGGAGGACCTGGGGAGGCTGTGGTTACACCCCTTCCCCTTTGTCCAGTTTCACGCCAGAGCTGGGGCTGAGTGCTCCAGCAACCGTTGGATTCAGTTTGACGAGCACTTGAGAGATTGACCATAGAACTGGGAAATGCACAGGGACACCTTGTGTGCCCCAGTCACTGTCTGGAAAGCATTCACTAAATGCAATCTACCATGCCCAATACACTAAAGCCTGTCTGGGGAGGTGCTGGCACCTCTCTGAACAGGAAACCTATTGTCCAAGCCTCCCCTGCTGGAGTTGCATCCAGCAGCAGGAGGTCAGACTTGTGTCTGTGGCAGAGGCATCCATTTTGTGATGCTGGGGCTCTGTATAACTTCTACCGGGTTTACCAGTGTGTAGATGTCTTCTCCCTCTAGAAGGATGGAATGCTACCCCGGCCGCCAGAACTGGCGGGGGGGAGGGAGTGGGTAGTATTCCAAAGTGTCACCAAACACGACATGTTTTGATGCAGCTATTCCAAAGTTAGTATTTACCGCGAGGATATAATGCACTTAAGAGTATATGGTATGGCTGTATCATAGAACAGCTATAAGGAAGTGATTCCGAAAGCTGCAGAGGGGCTCAGCTCATGCTTGAGCACCCTCTCACACAAAACCAAGCACTCTGCCTTCAGGATTGTCAAGGCCTGCCATAGGAGTGACTTATAGGTTTATATGTGTCTATATATATATAGGTAGATATAGGGATACTATATCTAAGTAAGGTGTACAAGTACTACCTTACCCAGGCTGCAGTAGCAGACCTGTGGTGCCATTTAGGAAGGCTTCCCAGGGGTGGCTTAATACATGCTTCAGCCCCTGGAAGGCCTCTAGGGTACCTATGCCCTTGGTACCTAAGTTACCATATACCAGAGACTTGCAAGGGTTACCCAGTAACCAATCTGGGGTGTACCTAATGTACATGCAATCAGAGGAAACAGCCAGGCTGAGGTCCTGGTTAGCAGGGCCACAGCCAGACTAAAGTCGATAATTCAGTGAAACACAGCAAAAAGTGGGGGTAACCATAGTAAGCAGATCTTACTCTCCTACAGAGAGGTTGGGAAATAACAGTAACTAAAATCACTTACATGCTGCTCCACTTCGCTCCCGCTGCCAGCCGCCTCGTTGCTCCTGCTCCCGAAGTGGATGGGCCTGGAGTCACAGACTTTCCACGCAATCCAGACGATACTCTCATAGCATGAGAGCAGCGTCTGGGTTGGTCTGAGCAGCCTAAGAAGGTACCTGGGAGCCGGTGGGATTTCTCCAGCCCAGCTGTGGAACACAGCTGGGTTGGAGAAACATAAGTGCGCATGTCTATTTGTCCGGCCTTGGACTGCCAGCCAAACTGACATGCACCCTTATAAGTGCACAGTACTCCTCCCGGCCATTGCCCAACCTGCCCCTCTTGTCGGATGTAAGCAGCCCAGACAGAGATGAATAAAATGAAAAAAACAATATGTTTTTATCTTTTTATTTATCATCTGCTGGCAGTGGGGCAACGCTCCTCCGCCATTGCAGAGGAGCCGCCCCTGGTTAGAGTAATGCATAATTTATTTGGCTTTGAGGCTGACAGTTAGTTCTGACTCTAGGAAACAGCTCCGAGTAGGCGGCTGAAGTTTTCTCCATTTGCCCTTAACTCATTGATGTTTCAGAATTCCTTATGTTCCCAGCCAATAATAAAAATGTCAAGTTTATGTGAGTGCTGAATGTATCTGTTAGAGAGATCTAAGTTTTGTTTAGTAGCATTTTTAGCTCATCCTACAAAGCACATCTTGTACCATACAGTTCACAGAGGTTTTTTTTTAGGTTGGTAGCTCAGTGGGCTACTGCTTTTTTCACAACAGCTGTTTTGCTACTTGCAGCTCATAAGTTACACTCCTAATATAGCCCAGTGAGCTAGCATCAAACAGCTGCAGGCATGCATGCAAACTGCAAAGCATATACGTAGAACCCTATATTTTTTCGTAATGTTTAGTTAGTCTAAGGTTGTTAAAAAAGGGTAGTTTAGATACTAATGAATTCTAATGATTTCTTATCATTAAAGAAATTCTTAAACAGCACTTGTGAAAGCCAATACAGCCTCCTACTCCTTTTAACACCAATGCAATTCTTGCGCAAAGACAAGATTGGGTTTTAATTCTTAAATGTCCAATGTAACGTTTGCCCTCTTTGCTGGAAACGCTTGACTGGCGGCATCTCCTATAAACCAGGAGGTGTTATATAGCACCTTATGCACAGAATGGTAGATATACGTTACGGCTCTGTGCCTGTATACGCCGGCTCCCTTAACACACTTGCACAGCTGTCTCTTTAAGCTTCACTGGGTTGCCTTGAAAATGCAACAAATACATGTGTGCACAAGTATGTTTAGTTATCTGAAGTCATAAGATCATTCCTCTGTCAAGACTTCCACTCATCAATGACATGCATGCACACCCTATTTTTACCAGTCAGAAAGATCATCGGTCAGTTATTCTGTGTCTGTTTGTTGAGAAACTCCACTTTGAGAGGATTTGGTGTGTCTGAAAACACAATTTCTGAAGTCAGTTATCCAAGACTGATCACATCCTGTGCTTGTCTGACTCAAAAAAATCTTCTATTATACACCTTTCTTGAGCCCAAACGAGCTGAGCTTTCGTGGAAGTCGATGTTGCAATATGGCTACAGCTGGCAACCTTGCAGTGCTTAATTTGTAAAATGGATAAGTACCTGGGCCCTCGTAAGATGCCACTGCTCCTGCTAGCGCTACCAATGTCATACCAACACAACTACTGACCATCACATTCTAACAAGTGTGAGAATTCAGAATATTCTTTGCCTTCAAATGTATAAGCATGGCTTGGGCAGCAGGTTTTAGTTATTTTTAATACTTATTTAATTAATAACTGTTGGGTTGCTCATCCCTAAATTGTACAGACAGCGCCACCATGTGGCAGAGTGTCGTAAGTGCCGGTTTTGACCATAAAGTGCCAGTGCTGAGCACCAGAAACTACTGTCTCAAATAAAGCACCGCGACCATGCAGCCTATGCTCATCATCTGGCAGGCCTAATGGCACCGCATGCTCGGTCTCCTGTCTTGTGAATAGCTGTTATGCAGAATCAACATTTTATTTTGTCGTTTTACATAGAACAAAGCTTGCTCAAGGACATAAGTTATGTACTAGACAGGGTTCACACTAAATAAAATTGCCCAAACTGATCAATACATTCTTTATTCAAATTTGCTTTAAGATTACCACTCTTTTTCTTCAAACTTTGATCAGGCACACCTAATGTCGGTTGAGCTCACTCGCTTTGCTTTCTATGTGAAACTCATCCCCAAATTGTACTCCCACCACTTTCAAATGTCACCAGCTGCCACTGAAATCCCTCTCTTTTCCTGCATGACCACAACTTTGATTCTTATGGTTCCTCCTGGCTGGATCAATGGAGTACTTTGGGCACCAAGAAGGATCCCTTTCACTGACCTCCAATGACAGTGATAATCTTTAATCGTATTTATCTACTTAGTAAGGCCTGCTGAGCGCACCTGTCTCCCTACTCATGGTCTTCGTCTCTAAGTACCAAGCCAACTCAGCTTTCTTCCTCCCTGCTCTCTGCCTTTGTCTAGCTTTATCTTGCCTCATGTCTTTGTAGATGTTACACAGCCACAATTTCTGTTTGCCTTGATTCTGGGTTAAAATTCATTCCCATATTTGTTTATGGATGTTTTGTCGAGTGCGATCAGGACACTAGCAGTAGTGCTTACTTGATAAAAGTAACAAATAATAAATAAATGCGTGCCAGGGCCTAAAGTTTCTATCATGGGTGCTTTCCACTGTTGGTGGGGCCCACTGCCATTTCTACAAGTTGTCTCTTTGGCAGTAGGGATGCAGAGGGAGTGTGAATAGGTGCTTTCAACACAACACAGTATACCTTTGGATATATGACAAGCAGCCACATCTGGTGCTCTTTGAAAGTTTTGACGCATGAAACTTTAAGAGGGGGTTTGGGAAGAAGGGGTCACCCCACTCCCCTGGTGAACTTTTGAGGTTTGGTTAGACTGTGAATTTTGCAGGACAATTTACAGATAAATATGCAAAATGCCATGTTTTTTCAGGCATTTATGAAATATTGCAGATGTGCAAAGCAGCATGTGGCCTCGAAGCGTGCAGCAAGGATCCCTGCTCAAAGATCATTTTTAGAAAATGATGGCAAAGTGGTGCATTTTGAGCACAATTTCCCTAAACATATTCCTGATAACCACCGGCAAACAGGCTTTATAGAAGGTGCAGTTCTGCAATTATTATTGCATCTATCTATGCAGGTACAGATTACTTCCTTCGTTTTTCCATCCTGCACTTTCCAGGTAGGTTCTCAGTCAAATGTTATGACTAGGTAGATTTTGTAGTCTCGTGATGCAGTGCTGCTGATCAGATTAGGGAGACCATGAAGACAAGTCCTGTAGGTTGGGGTATCAGACAGCAATAGCACTTGTCACTCACTCAGATTTCTGCTTTGGATATATATTTTCAAATCATTTCATTTTGTTGCCAAATATCAGATATGATCATAGTCAAAGACAGGCACGAATTCAATGAGTACTAGTAAAGGAAGCTGGGTTATAGACAGTTAATGCACTATGATGCAGTGATCTTTGAAGAGGCGAGTCTTCAACTCCTTACTTAAACTGGAGCAGCCATGGGTGGTCCTGATAGTTGTGGAGATGTTGTTCCAGATCCAGGCCTGCTGTCGTGTTTTTTATTTTTAAACTTCTTAGTCTGCACTGCGATGGTGTCCTGTCTTTGAGTATGCACCCACCCACGAAAGAGTTAGCCCACCATTATTCACAAACTACTTCTCTAAAGTTCCTACAGCCAAAAAAGATCCAAAACAGTAGTAAATGTACTCTAACTCAGATCTGAAGTACGTCCAGCACCAATCACTGGTATCACAACCCCCTCTTACAGATAACAGTGGTGATAGGGGTTTAAAATAAAACTCAGCAGAAAGCAATATTAGCATGCATTATTTTAATAAGTTAAATATTTAAATACATATAGTTTATTGCTAAAAACGTATCTTCAAATAAAGCATTAAACAGTTTTTCTTTTACCACATCTTAACCTTTTTTTAATTAAAAAATGAATGTAACATTAATTTTTATTAAAATAATTACAATTAAATTAAAATAATTACATTACTTTAAATTAATTCTATACAACACTTCTTTAGGAAAAAATTAAAAGATTTATTAAACTTGGAAAATATTATCAAAAACATTTTATGTGAAAAATTATTGAAAGTTCATTTCATAAAGCTTTATTTGATTGTTACAAATTTACAATCATAAAAGCACAGGTAAAACAATTTACATTACATCCAATCAGATAAATTTACATAATAGCAGCAATCATGTTGGGCAAACACATCCATACATAACATGTATACCAGAAAATGTTAAAAACTGTTCAAACAAACAGTTATAATTCATCAGTAGTAGTTAGACGTTTCCTTAAATAGAGTACTCTCTTCAACAACATGGCAAGCCTCCATACTACATGTTCGTTATCCAACAGCTGAAGTTTTAAAAAGCAGGGCGACATTGTCTTAGCCATTCGTTTTTGAAAAGCGTAACTAACCACACCTTTTGTTAATTCAGAGTAGAATTTACAAAAGAGAACAGAGTGGATAGTAGCTTATGGAGCCCCCAGTAGTGATGCCCTACACCTATAATGGAAGAGGTTTCTCTTCAACGATTACATCTAGTTTCATATAATCATGCTGTAAGATTACTTTGCTTTGAGGTTGACCAGAATCCTTTGAGTGATAATTTCCCTCTACACTTGGTTGTTTCTCTACCCTTAAAGAATGCCCCCAATTTAAATAAGGACAGAGAGGTCGCGGGTGAATTGAAATTAGATAAAACAAATGGTTACTCACTAAATGGTCAGAGGTGGACCCCGCAGAAATAACTAGATCTCTTGTTGTAAATTTTAAGTCAGCGATTGAGATCTGCTTGTTTGAGTTAGCATCCACTGCAAGTATTGTAGCATCCTACGCTGAAATATTGAATGCTTTAAAAACACCTATTACTAGTACAACACAGTAAGAAAAAAAAATTGTCAGGCTGGTTTAACTCAAGATGTACCCAAGTCTATTCCAATTTAAAAACTGAGTTACATAGGCAACCTAGAATAGTGGATAACATCAGACTTGCAAGATTGGAATATAGACAGGAAATAAAGGAGAGGAAGAATACCTTGAGAGATGAAGCACGGGAAGCTCTACATACAGCATCAGAATTGAAAGATAGTGCAGCTTTTTGGAGGGCCGTAAAGATACCTTTCCTAACCACACAGGAGGGCCCATCAATTGCAATTGCTATTTCAGAGGAGGAATGAATTACCCGTTTCTCACAGGTATATAATGGAATTGACTCTTCCTGCACTGAATCTGACAATGCTTTAGAGAGTGAGTGCTCTAAAATTAATCTGAATTTCACTCTTGACGAAGTAAATAGAGCTCTATTCTGGAGTAAGACAGGAAAAGCACCTGGCCCGGGTTGCATCCCAATAAACCTGTTCAAATGTAATATTTCGTTATGGGGGCCCATTATAACACAGGTCATGTATGCAAGTTGCCGAACTCAATTACCCGAAACCTAGTGAATATCAATAATTGTTCCAATTTTTAAAAAAGGGGACCGCCATAACCCAGGTTGCTATAGACCGATCTCTTTACTAGATTCTATGGTGAAAGTGGTGGGACGCGTGATTTTAGAGCACCTGCAGGAATGGTCAGAAGATAATAATATTTTAACAGATCTGCAATACGGCTTTCAAAAGAGGCTTGGAAACACGGAGCAGTGTCTAAATCTGGCCCTACTTATAGGAAAGTATTCGAGGGCGATAATACCAACTGTAGGCCTGCCCAACTGCCACCGTTATCGAAGGGTGATGTGCCCACTTGTGATATCATTCCTTGGAATATTGCTGGGTTGCGGTCAAAAATAGATAACCCGTATACCTTTAAAAAAAAAAAATAGATAACCCAGGTTGGTACAAATTCATTCAATATAAAGATATAATAGGCCTACAAGAAACCTGGATCGATGACCCACTCTATATTAATGGTTTTAAAACTTTTAACACTCCTCGTGTTATTATCGCCAGTACAAGACAATTCTAGCATTTGCACAGCAGGGATCTGGTTTAGAGGTAAAAGCTCCTTGTTGCTGAAATCTACACCCCTCGCTAGCTCACCCCCTGTTCTTTGCTGGTTACGTATTGCTTATATCCGATGATGGTAAATCCTCACTGCAAATCATTCCTGGCTCGATATTCTCGGCCGGGTGTTGGGCCCCAGCAGTCAGTCAATCGATATCCCCCAAGGAACTTAAAGCATTGAATCGGTTACTAGTTGGAATCGGGAGTCTTTGTTGAAAACCCCCTAGCAAATTCTCTGTCTCAATGGGGTACTGTGGACGCCTGGGAGATTGGTAAAAGAAGCCCAGAGGTAGGATGTTTATTCCCCGTGTAGTTCCCCTCACGGCAAATGAAAAGTTCCTTGGTGCGTGTCCCGTATTGTAAATTCGTTTTATGTATAAGTTTACATTTAGAACAAAAGAAAGAACTTTGCTATAGGACTGCTATCTTAATTTTTTGTTAAATACTTAATTAATGTAACAATATTAAATTAATATTATTTTATAAATATTTATTAAGATATATTCCATCTACATTAAAAAAAAAATATCAATGATTATTGATATGATGCACATAATTAATGTGATGTATATTAATTGCATTCTTTAATAAAAATGTCCGTTTTCACAGGCAAACAGATTTTTCTTTTACCTGCAGAAATTGGGGTATTTTGAGGATAACCAATATCCACAGCATTGTAGATTTTCCTTCCTTTCAAGCAACTTCCTCCTTATGTCATCACGAGATGCGTCACATACTGCTGAAAGATGTGTATGCCACCTCATGACTTGAAATATGAAAATCAATTATAACAGAAGACACGCAAATGTAATAATTCACCCAGAATGCGTGTGCTGTTCCCTAGATCGATCATCACAACAGTGGTGTTGGTATTACAGGTCCGACACTAAGGGCATTCTTTTTATGATGCACAAGCCTTCACCCACCGAAGTGGCATGCTTCATCATCGGGTCATGAACCTCGCTGGGTGGGCACTGCAATGCCCAGCAGGCACCTAGAGGGAGGGGGCTCTTTGATGGAGATCTTTTACTCACACCGTCCAAGAAATGAAACAGTAGAGTGTGTGCCCTATGCCTAACTCGGAAGGGAAAGTGGTTAACTGGGATCTGAAGTTAAAATTGGCTATGGGCATTATTTATTGTTCAGAAAGATATCCCATGACAAGGTTAAAAACAGGAATTAGAAAGTAGCAAAAAAACAATGTCCCTTAGTTTCTTTAAAATGGGGTCAACATGTATCATGCCTTAACTGCTCCTGCGAGTTAATGGCAATGCTATGTTATGTTAGGTGCCATTTATAAAGCGCGCTGTCGCCGGAGCTTCCTGGCGCTGGTGACAGATGAGTGAGGAGGAAGTGCGGAGTGCGGGAAACCTAACTGAGGGGGGGAAAGAGGTGCGTTTTTAGCGATTTCCTAAATTTAAGAAGGGATGTAGAGGATTTGATTGAGAGGGGGAGAAGGTTCCAGAGTGCAGGAGCCAAGTGAGAAAAACGGCGGCCGCCGAATTTTTTAGTTTTGATTTTTGGGGTGACTAGCAGGTCACGGTGGGCTGAGCGGAGGTTGCATGACGGACAGTGAGGGTGGATGAGGGATTTGAGGAACCCGGGGCTGGGGCAGTGGAGAGCTTTGAAGGTGAGACAGGCCACCTTGAAGGTGGATCTCCGGTCCACCGGGAGCCAATGAAGGTTGCAGAGCAAAGGTTTGGCTGATAGCCATCTAGGGGATCCATGGATCAGGCGGGCCGCCTGATTCTGGACGACCTGGAGGCGGTGTAGCAAAAATAGAGGGAGACCATGATAGATTGCATTGGAAAAATCCAGTCGGGAAAGCACAAGTGACATAACAGTTTGAGTGAGTGCTTCAGGGGGAAGAAGATGGCGGACCTTACGGATCCTTCGGAGTTGGTGCATGCAGGAGGATACTACAGCTCCAACTTGGGTTTTGAGGGAAAGTTTGGCATCAATGATTATGCCCAGGCTTTTTACAGCTTTGGCAGGGATAGGGGGAGAGCCGAGCTCTGGGGGCCAGTACTGTGGGCCCCAGAGGGTATGGCTGAGTCCCGGGAGGAGGAGCTCAGTCTTGCCAGGGTTTAGTTTTAGTTGATTCTGGTTCATCCAGAGCTGGATGTGAATCATGACCTCGTGAAATGTTTTTATGGCATGAGGAGAGTTGAGGGGGAAGATGAGTTGCAGGTCGTCTGTGTAGTTAAAAACTGTGACGTCCCATTCCAGAAGGGATTGGATCAGTGGTCGGAGGTACAAGTTGAAAAGGAGCGGGGAAAGGGAAGAACCCTGGGGGACACCACAGGAACTGGGAGTCTTGTTGGCAGTGTAGGGACCCATGCGGACTGCCTGTGTTCTACCAGTGAGGAAGGACTTAATCCACTCGTAAGCTGTACCTTGGATGCCCGCCTGCCCGACACGGTGGAGGAGGATGTTGTGGTCAACCGTGTCGAACGCGGCCGACAGATCCAACAGGACCAAGGCCTGGTGGCATCCACCATCAGCGTTGCTTCTGAGTGTATCGAGGACTGCCAGAATGACAGCCTCTGTGGAGTGGGCAGGTCGGAAGCCTGCCTGATTAGGCTCCAGATAGCAGGAAGTTTCGATGAAATTTGACAAGCACCGAGTGACATGGGCCTACAAGATTTTGGAGGGGTAAGGAAGGAGGGAAATAGGACGATAGTTTGACGGCTCTGCAGGATCGGCGCCCGTTTTTTTTAGGAGGGGTAGTAAGATGGCCTCCTTGAAAGAGGTAGGAAAGATTCCGTGGCGAAGAGATCTGTTAAGTAAATTTAGAATGTCGTCAGATAGATTGAGACAAACATTCCGCATAATGGATGGTGAACAACAGTCATTAGGGGAACCGGATTTGACACGGGTGGCAAGTTCCGCTAGGGAGGTGGAGTCCAGAGCGGGAAGGGTGGAAAGCGTCATAGGGTTTGTAAAGGAAGTGTCCAGTGGGGAAGACTGGGGAGGAGGTGGAATGGACATTTTGATTTTTATGATCTTTTCCAGAAAGAACGAGTTTAAGGTGTCGCAGGCCTCTTGAGTAGGGGTCTGAATCGGGAGGGTTCTGTCATCAGTGGTTAGCTCATTAAGAACTCTGAACACCTCCTTGGATTTGTTTTCTGCCAAGGAGATCCTTTTAGAGAAGTGCTCTATCTTTGCCAATCTGATGGCTGCCTTGTATTCATTGCGTGCGATCAGATAGGATTGTCTGGCTAGATCTGAGTAGTTGCGTCTCCAGATGTGTTCCGACTGGCGGGTTTTCAGCTTGTAGGCTTTGAGCTCATCTGAAAACCACCTATGAGAATTGCGGTGCCTAGTACGGGGAAATTCGACTAAGGGTGCGACTAGGTCGCTGGCCGATTCTAGCCAAGAGCCTAGATTGTATTCTAGTTTATCGATATCGTCAGAGGGGTCTATGCGAGAATCAGCAAGAGCGGTAAGAAAGGCCTGAGCATCGTAGGTGTTCCATTTTCGTGACAAGTAGCCAGCCATCAGTGGGGCAGGGATCTGACCGGCCAATGTTATGGTGGTGTCCACCAGATGGTGATCTGACCAGACACAGGGGAGTATGTCTGGTGGGGACAAGGACCGTGTTCTGCACCCTGATCTACCTTCGGAACACCTGTTTGTGTGTGTGTGTGTGTGCGTGTGAACGCGTGTGTTAAAAAAGTGTTCCTATGTTATTTCAGTATTGTAGTGTTAAAGTGCAACATGTGAAGAGCACACATAGCTAGGAAAATTATTTCACATTGGAGATAACGAACCCCTCCGACCTTCAGGAAGAAACGCTAGACAAACGTATATAAAATTGATATGCACAGCACAAGCATAAATGTATGGATGCTCACAAAAAATGGACAACTGAGTGTTAAGACCGTGCAGACCATGCTGCATGCACATTGCGTGTTATCTGAACACTGCAAACATTGGTGTTCTGATCTGCGTGTTATCAGCACACTGCAAACACGGGTGCGCTTTCATAAAAATAGTTAATGAATGATTAAAACAAAAACAAAGGAACTGCCCACCCATTATTTTAAAATGGCTGGGCCCCTTAGAATGCCATGGAGCCGCTTCTTAGACTTGCAAACTAACAGAAAGAAAGCATTAGAAAAGGTCCGTGAATACGAAATTCCTTAATAGTTCAAAAAAGGAATGCCCAAAAACTTGACAACAAAGGCCACTTATTTTCATCGTGGAGAAGCACAGTGAAAACCTTACCTGCTTGGTTGCACTCTGAATAGTGGCTTCATACTGATTGGGTGACGGTATTTGTTGTGGGTGCGCAGGTATAATTTACGTCTAAATTACATATCCACCTTGTCGCATGCTCCTTGGATAACGTACCAATGGAGCATCAACGTGACCACTAATACCTTGAAGGCGCAGCTTGGCGCCATCTTAAAATGATCAGGTTGTTCTGTGATAGCAGTATGAGCAGGGCCGGCCTTAGGCATGTGCAAGCTGTGCACCTGCACAGGGCCACCAAACCCCAGGGGCCTCCATGCCAATATACATCCTTAATATAATAATCCTCTGAGGATGGATACATATTTGCGTGGTGGCCCCTGGCAGGGATTTGGCGGCCTCCGGCTCTGTTCCACTTCCTAATACCCTGACCCCCCTCCTGAGCTCCGGGGGGCTCTGCCCCGACCCCCTCTTGCGGGCCCCCTACCTACGCTCCCTGCCCAGGGCCACCATGAGCCTAGAGCCGCCCCTGGTATGAGCCCGAGGAGTATATCTTCACTACCAGTTGAGTATTCTTATTCCCAGCCCTTCATAACAATTGCATGTATATATTATATTCTGAAGGATTTATATGGCTCCTGGAGTGATATGTGAAGAATACACACTCCAAAACTCCACACCAGCCAATCCAACACCAGATTCTGTCAGCAGTGCCATCTTGGGAGTATCTAGCAACAAAAAACAGAATCCCATTGTATTAGAAAAAAGTAAATACGGATTGTGGGAGAATGAAAAATTTCCTAGTTGACAGGAAGGAAAGTTTCAATCCTATTAAGCACGCAGAGGCGAGAATTATGTATTTCTTTCTTCACTCTTTATTGTTCAGCAAATGCCCAGTTAAGTAAAAAAAAACACATATAATACTACACTTTCCATGATCCCCAGGGAGAGCGTCCATAGCAACCAGTAAAGTCTGAATGTCCATATATATCCTTGTGTCACAAATGTCTTCCTCTTCTTCACTCAAGGAAGTTAAGTACAAGCAATCTCAATCCATCTCAGGCACCGAATCTATAAAAAACAACATCCATCTATGAAATCCTGACATTGGACCAGGTATACAAAACCTAATCTCATTGACATGTCATTAACATTACAATAATCATCACATGAAAACCCAAGATCATAGTAACGCACTGTATAAATATAGCAACATCTTCATGAATAATGTATGACATCTGAAAAATAAAGCATAGTTCCTTGGAACTCACCATTATATATACATTGTGTTTGTGAAAAGTATAGCACCTAGTAGCTGTTGGAATTCCATCCCAGCAAACCACACCATAGGTAAACAAAAGTACCTACAACTGAACTACGACAGGATTGCAGATTATGAATATGCTGAGGTGGGATAATCCTCACCTCTGTGTCCTTAATAGAACTGAAACTTTCCGTCATGTCAACTAGCGAATTTGTCATTCTATGTCAGGGCCGGAGGCGAGGATTATGCATGTTCAAAGCTTACTTTCCACCAAGGATGCGGCGTCGTGAATTGGTTTAAAGTACAACTTCTTCTCTTGGATTCCGAGGACCAATCCTCCACATTCATAATATCCTCAAGTCTACCACCTACGTGTACTGCCTTGGAGGCCATGGCCTCTCTAGCTGAATGTGCCCCGAAGAGGTGTGTATCAATCCCAGCCTCTGCCATAATCCATTTTATCCACTTGGCAATGGACGGGGAGGAAACCGCCTTAAATGTTTTTTTAACGGCAATCAGAAGTTTTTTCTCCACTGTCATTTTATCATAAGCCTTGAGACAGTTCACTACACAAAGTTTGGGGTATCTACAAAAGCTGGGAAAGCTACTGACCTGGTACTCGTCTTTGTTTGCCTCAAAATGGTAAAGGTAACCCCTCTGGGGGAAAAATCTTGCTGTGACATCCACGGCAGGGGCGTAACACAAGCCCCCGCATCCACCGCGTTGCGGGGGGGCCTCGCGATCCAGGGGGCCCCACCGGGGCCCCTCACTTTAATACATTGATGACGTATGTATCATGAATCATCATGATGATTTTAAAATTATGGACGGTCCCGGCCGGGGCCCCGTGAGGCTGGCAGCAGCAGGAATGGTGCGGGCAGCAGCTGAGGCTGGCTGAGCGGCCCTGCTGACTGCTGCTCTCTGCCTCTTGAGTTGAGCCTGCCCTGCCTGACTGGAATGGTGCGGGGGGGGGGTACGGCGGGGCCCCCGTGGCGTGTGGGAGCGGCTGAGGCTGAGCGCCGGGACTACTGCCACTGACTTGATCTAGTGGCTAGCTAGTGCCCTGTGCACTGAGAATGATGCGGGCCCCGGCCGGGGCCCGTGAGTGAGGCTGGCTGGCAGCAGCACAGCACTGCAGGAATGGTGCGGGCCCTGGCTGGGGCCCGTCCGTGAGTGAGCGGCTGGCACTGCCACTGACTGGCAGCACTGCAGGAATGGTGGGCCGAGGCTGGCAGCAGGCTGCAGCTGCAGCACTGCACTGGCTGGCTGCAGGAAATGAATGGTGCGGGCCGGGGCCCGTGACGTGAGGCTGGCAGCAGCTGAGGCTGAGCGGCGGGCTCTGCGCCTGCCCGAGGCCACGCAGTGGCCATTGAGAGGGTAGGCACCTTAGTCACGGAGGGCGGTCCCGCCCCCAGCAGTATGTCCAGCGCATCCGCCTCACTGGTTGGAGGAGGCGGCTGGCAGGGAATCTCGTCCGGGCGGCGGGGAGGGGCTTCCAAGGTACTTAAGCTACTGTACCCCTCTGGAGAGCCTCTTTGCCGCCCGGACGCCGTCGTGGAATTTCGGGACACTCTTTTCGTTGAATGAGGTGAGCGAGGCCTCGGGCCTACCCTCTCCCCCCCCTTTGTCTCCGCCTGCTCCCTCCTTGTGAGGTGTGAGCCTGGCGAGGCGGCCCACTAGAGCGGGCTGCTGTGGGGGGGGACGTCCGGTTTCGTTCTCGGGCCCCCGGCCTTTTTTCCTCCTATGGTGGCGTTTACGTTTAGCGCGGGTCCGGCCTGTACATGTCGGGCCCCGCCGTATTGCCTTAATACCCGCTAGTCCCGTTCCACGCCTCATTTATGACCTCTATGCATTTGTGTAATTTTGATCCGGCCTTGGGGGGGTCGGGGGGGATTGTACAGATCCCGCAAAGTTGGGTGGCCCGTATACTCGGCAAGCACAGTGCCCTCGGACACCCCCCCCTCCCCCATTTCGGCATTTCCGGTGGCCATCTTGGAGAGATATTGTTGTCGGGCGGACATTTAAGATTCTTGTGGGGGCCGCGTGTCAGATCGGTGGATGTTGTTCTATGTTGTGCGCGTGTGCGTTATTTGTGGCGCTCGCAAAGGGAGCAGGAATTTTGAGAGTAATAAGGTGCCGAAGCGAGGTGCTTGCTGGAGTTCGGTCCACGTGGGCGCGGGACTCCACGAGCGCTTGGTACAAAAGCTCCCGCCCCCCCCGCCTGATCTGCCTAACGCTCATCGTGTAATTGTTGTTCTTTGTTTCATTTAAAAACGGGATATTCATTACTGTGTTTATGATTTCTATCGTCATGTTTTTATGCCACGTGTTTGCCAATTTTATTAATAGCACAGTGTGATGTTTGTCCAGTATGAGCGGTTGTTAGCATGGTGCAGCGTATATGCTGTATGGGCATTCGCGCCTTTCCTGACTCATTACAATGCACAAGCGGTAAGGTGGGGAGCACGGAGCTTGCCGGTGTCCGGTCCACGTGGGCGCGGGACCCGACGAGCGTTTGGCGTGTCCCCCCCTGATCTGCCATACGCATAGCGTGCTATTTGCCGTATTGTTCAGTTCACATTCGTGATATCCGTTCTAGTGGGGGGATTTTCTTTCAAATTGCGCTAATTTTGATGCTACGTGTATTACCATTGTTCTTTTACAATACATGCAAGTTTCAGTGTGCTGCAGCGTATGTTTTGTTTTGGACCTTCGCGCCTTTACTGACTCACTACCATTACAAGAGGTAGGGTGCGGAGCGCGGTGTTTGTTAGAGTCCGGTCCACGTGGGCGCGGGACCCGGTGAGTGCCCAGCGAGTCTCCTGAATGGGCTTTGCTTTCCTGCCATTGCCGCATATGTGTCTCCTCATGTATAAGGGTTCGCTGGAGGCGGTGTGCTGCTCGCGACTACGGGATGTGGCCTCCCTGGGGTGGGGGAAAGGGGGGGCTGCACAGGCAGGGGCCCGGGCCTGCATGGGTGCTGGTGCCTCCCGCCTGCGTCCCCCTATCGGATGTGTATTAATTTCGTTGGTTTCTTTTCATAGGATCCGCCATCGAAAATCTATTCTCATCGGTGGTGCTGCATACTTCAGGGAACTCAGCGCGACGATTTTCCTTTGCTTTTCTTTCCTTATTGGCGCGCAGCGCCGGCCATTGCTGCCTCGGCGCGGGCCTTGTGATAACATGTCATCCTTGTTTCTTTCAGATACAGCCCTGTCGCGCAATCGCTACCGCTCCTAGGCCTTCCGGAGTACCTTGGTCGGCATCCGTGCATCCGCCCCCCCCGCCCCCCCCCCGGCCTCCCCGCTCTTACACAGTGCCAGCGCAAGGTATGTACTATCGTGAGAGTGAGCGATTATGTTGTTTTATCACGGGTTTGCCCGCTCCTTGCCTTGCTCGGGCTGTAGCCCCGGGGCTGTTTGACCAGCTAAATATGAACATTTGGTGACTATTGCGTACCGGTCTGGGACGTTGAAGTTGTTTCAGGACAAGTGGTTTACCCCCCCCTCTTTTTGTTTCACGCAGTTTTGACACAGTCGAGGAGCAACATTGGGGCCGTCCATTAGTCTCGGATTTCACTAGTTCACGTGAATAGTATCAGAGGTATGTAAGTGCGAAGGGTGGGCCTGCTCTAGGGGGTGGGGGGCCTGCGGTCGGTCAAACCCCCCAGTTGTGTATCAATTTTTTCCCTCCACAGGTCCTGTGACAAGGGGATGTGTGTGGGTGATGGCCTACATGGGGTGGGACGTGCGTGCTGGCTTGGCAGAAAAGTCGTCTGTATTTGGTGGCTCATGGTTATCTCTTTTGCAGGATACATCCGAAGGCACCATGGAGAGTCAGGGGTCCCCCACTCTTTTTACGCAGACGTCCCAGGTTGAGGATTCGGGGCTAGGACCGTCTCAGGACCCTCAGATGAAAGCCCTGTTGGATATGATAAAGATTAATGGGGTGGCGTGGGCCAGTGGACTTTTACTGGCCAACCCCCCTAAAGCCCCTGGGCCGGCCCCCGCCCCACAAATAACTGAAATAGAGGTGGTAGAGGACACAGCCACAGTGAGGTCCAAGCGCACGAGGAAGCCAACAGTCAAGGACTTCCCAGCGGAACCCCCCTCTAAGACCAGGGCGGCTGACCCGGTCAGGAATGTGATAGTGCACGCCCCGGCATCCCCCCCGGCGGTGGTCCGGGTGTGCCCTCCCTCGCCCCCTCGCACGGCGGCTTCTAGTGTGGAATTTGCTACCCGGGAAGATCTGGGTAAGATTACAGACTCGCTGGTGTCTTTTATGTCGGAAATAAGAGCCAGTTTGTCTCCCTGCCCTGGCACGGTCACCTGTTTCAATGCAATCTGAGCCTTTGACACCGCCGGTAGCGGCACCTTTCCTTTCCTCCGGGGAGGCTGACGTGGTGCAAGTGTGGGGGGGTACTTCCGCCCAAGGGGGGGAAAATGCTGGTCCCATCAATGTTTCTATTGCTCCCCCTGTCAGCTCTCCTCCTAGTCTGGTGTCTGGAGTGCCTCTCCCACAGGTTTTGCCGCCGGCGCCGAGTGTGTCTCAGGAAGCCCTTTCGCCCGCGGCGGTCCCGGTCCAGCCCCAGGTGGGTGCATCAGCCGCATCTCCACCCCTGCCAGCTATCAGTTCTGTGGCCCCCCCGACAGCTGAGGTGACCATCCCTGCGCCCACAGTTCTGATGACCATGGCACCTCTTCTGTCTGGCAAATGTTCCCTAGCCTGGCAAGTCCCTCAGGCAGCTAAGGAGGGCATTTGGCGTAGGGAATTCATAGACATTTTCTCCCTCCTCATGCTGGGGGCGGATGGGGTGGATGTGAGAAGGATGGGTTCAAAGGACGAAGAGAAGAAAGCGCGCTTCCAAACCTGGCCTGAGAAGACAATAAAAAACTGGCGCCAGGCATTCGCCATCCTGGCGGCAGTAATAACTGAGCGTTTCCCGGAGCAGGCACAGGGACTATTCCAATACAATAGTGTAATAATTAACAAAGCGGAAGCAACATCGGGGATGGGGTGGTACTTGTATGATTGCGAGTTCCGCAAAAAGATGTCTGTCTGCCCAGAACTAGAGTGGGACCAGGTTGAGGTGAGACTGTGGATGGTACACATGGGCAAAGGGAAAGTAGAGAGTGGTGTCAACAGTGTGGTCCAGGTTAGGAAGACAGACAATGAAAAGCAGTTCACGCAGAAGAAAAGCAATTTCAGACAGTCCTTTCGTGGGGGGCGCGGGGGGGGCAGTTTTAACAAACAGTATGCCAAGAAGAATGTTTCCCCCTCTTGTAGGATGTACAATGCAGGGAATTGCACCTGGGGGAAAGCATGCCGATTCTCCCACATTTGCAGCAAATGCGGTGGTTCCCACCCCGAGTTGTCCTGTGAGAAGAGGTCCCCCTCTGCCAACGCTGCCAACAAGGACAAATAGTGTATCCAAGGACATCCCCCACCCCTCCCCCCCATTTGATGTGCTCCTGCAGCCAATCCAGCTCCCCACTCCTCTTGCCTTACCTAGGGGGCCTTTCCCTGCGCTGCCCGCTAGGGACCCCCCCACCTTAGGTCCAAAGGCCCGTCTCCAATCATCTTACCCAGGCTGGTTGCCCTCCTTCACCACTACCCCAATGTGAAAGATAGGGATGTCCTGACCCAAGGCTTCCTAGATGGCTTCAAGATCCCCTATCAGGGTCCTAGGGTCAGCAGAGATGCTGAAAACCAAAAGTCTGTGAGGGAGCTCGCGGAGGTGTTGACAAAAAGATTAGCAAGGAGGTAGCCTTGGGGAGGGTGGCTGGGCCTTTTCCGCCCCCCCCCCTTCCTGACTTTGTGGTGTCCCCTTTGGGTGTTGTCCCCAAAAAAGAACCTGGGGCTTTCAGGTTGATACATAATTTGTCCTTCCCAGAGGGGAACTCTGTCAACTCCTGGCTGCCCGAAGAGGCCTGCTCTGTCTCTTACTGTTCCCTTGACATGGCCATAGACTTAGTGAGGAGAGCAGGGGAGGGGGCCTGGCTGGCTAAGGCAGACATAGAGGCAGCTTTCCGTCTGTTACCGGTACACCCTGACAGCCAGCACCTGTTGGGCTTCAAGTGGAATGGGGGATACTACTTCGACAGGTGTATGCCAATGGGTTGCGCTGTCTCGTGTGCCTTCTTTGAAGCCTTCAGCACCTTCCTTCAGTGGGCCCTCACAGAGGAGTATAAAGTGGCAGCAGTGTCTCACTACCTAGACGACTTCCTCTTTATTGGGAGGGAGGGCACACAGGAGTGTCAGGAGGGCCTGGACTGTTTCATTGAGCTAGCCAGTCGCTTGGGCGTGCCACTGGCGCCAGGTAAGACCGAGGGCCCTGCTCAGGTGCTGACCTTCCTGGGGATAGAGCTTGACACGGTCCAGGGAGTGTCTCGCCTCCCGGCTGAGAAGGTGGTGGCCTTGAAGAATGATATTCAAGCTTTGCTAGGCAGGGATAAAGCACCTCTGGGGGTCATTCAGAGCCTGCTAGGTAAACTGAATTTCGCTGCTAGAGTAATTCCTGTGGGGCGTGTTTTTGCAAGACGCTTAGCCAAGGCTACCGCCAAGATCCACAAATAGTATCATTTTGTTAGGTTGACCTCTGGCCTCAAGAAGGATCTGCAGATGTGGGATGATTTCTTGTCAGATTTTAATGGGACTGTGATATGGAGGTTCCCGTGGGTGGAGAGTCCTGAGTTGAACATGTTTACGGACGCCTCGGGCCGCGAAGGCTTCGGTGCCATTCTGGGAGAGCAATGGTGCGCGCAGGGCTGGCCCAATTCCTGGCGCAAGCGTGGTATAACTGCTAACATTGCTGTCCTGGAACTCTTCCCCATTGTCATTTCCCTACACCTGTGGCCGGAGATCCTGTCCAACAGAAAGGTTTTGTTTTGGTCAGATAACATGGCGGTGGAACAGGCTATCAACGGGTTATCTGCCAGCTGCCCGTTAGTGCTGTCTCTACTCCGGGAACTGGCTAGCAGGTGCCTGCGCTGCAATGTTGAATTTAGAGCTAGACACATTGCAGGGGTCACTAATGTCGCAGCTGACGCTCTCTCTCGTTTGCAGCTGGATCGTTTCCGGGCAGTTTGCCCTCAGGCGAGAGAGGAGATGACCCCCTTTGCGCCAAGGCTCTGGCACATCTTGGAGTGGAGCAGCACATGAGAGAACTAGGAGAGAAATCCTTAGCGTTGAGTACACGTAAACGCTACGCGAGTCATCGTGCCACGTTCATTAAAGTTATCACTGACCTGGGCTTGCAAGCTTTGCCAATAGAGAAGAGGGTTCAGGCTTTCATAGTATGGGCCAAGAAGCAGAAGAAATCTCATTCCTGGGTTTGCGGCCACCTAGCGGCCATTGGTCATGAGGCTAGATTGGGTGGGGGGCAGGATCCCACCTCGTCTTTTGTAATTAGGGCCGCCTTGAAGGGTTGGGCGCGGGAGGATCCCAGGGCCCCGGATGATAGGTCCCCCATCGATTTTCCTTCTCTCCAGGCCATGTTACAAGTGTTGCAGGCAGTCGTGCACTCGCAGTATGAAGCGGCCCTCTTCTCTGCTGCCTTTGTCCTAGCTTTCTTTGGGGCTTTTAGGAGTAGTGAGCTGGTGGCTCGTTCTAAGACTGATACCTCTCGGGATGCTCTGGGTGTGGAGGATATCAATTTGGAGAGTGGGTTGTCTATTACGCTGAGGAGGTCTAAGGCAGATCAGTCTGGGAAAGGGTCTCTCATCAGACTGTCCCCCCTTGTGGATTCTCGTTTTTGTCCGGTGGCAGTCCTACGAGCCTTCCTTGCATTGCGGCCAGCTGGGCCGGGTTATCTTCTGGTGCATGCCGACCTCAGCCCCTTGACTAAATACCAGATGGACAAGATCCTGCTGGCTTGCCTTGACAGGGCTGGTTTGTTGGTTCGAGGGAAGAAGTTCTCTAGTCATTCCTTCCGGATAGGGGCGGCCACATCGGCCTTCCGCGCTGGGATGTCTCCAGTGCAAGTGCAGTCTGTTGGGCGCTGGGAATCAGCTTGTTATAGACGCTACGTTAGGCCTTGAACCCATTTATTTTTTGAGTTTGTTCTTTGTTTGCTGTGCTTTGTGATAGTTTTGTATAACATGTGAATTCTTAAATAAACACCCTTGAACATATTGCGTCTTTCTTTGACAGGTTCGCGTGTGTGGGTCTTGGGGCACTCTATGGTCAGCAGATTGGCACGATGGGCTGCCATCAGACAGTGGACTGGTACCTTTGAAAAGATGGAATGTGTGTGGTGGGGTTTCCCGGGCATGCGTTGGCATAGCCTACTCTTTCGACTGCGGGAGGCCCTTGCCCAGGGTGGACCTCTTCCCCATCATTTAATAATCCACTTGGGTGGCAATGACATTACATCCTTGGGGAAATCCACTCTACTTCTCAAAATGAAGACCGATCTGGGCATCATTGGTAGCCTGTTGCGGGAATGCGAGGTCTGGTGGTCCGAAATAGTGCCTAGAAGAAACTGGCGGGGTGCTAAGTCCAGCGAGGCAATTGAGAGAGCAAAAAGGCGCATCAATGCGGCCATGAAAAAGTTCACTCAGCGCAGAGGGCTGGGTTGCATCAAACATGATTTGATTCAGGAAAAGGTGAAGGGGAACTTCGAGGAGGATGGTGTTCACCTCACGCCCGTAGGCTTAGACCTCTTCCTGCTGGACTTAAAAGAAGCACTCATGAGCAGAGGTTGCAGGTAGAAAAGGTAGCAATGGTGGGGGGGCCTGTGCGGCAGCGGTTACCACCGCACAGGCTGTGGCGGAGTTACTGGGCGATCCGGAAGAAGAGAGGTGCAAATGATGTACTTCAGCGGGCACATAGGGGTGCCAGAGCCTAACCTGTAACCTCATGGGAGGTGCAGGAATTCGTGTCGGCGCCCCAGTAGTCCTTCGGGCGGTTGTGGGCCTGTGCAACCGGGGTTTGCCTAGTCACGCCTAGCAATGGGCGTGTCAGTAGTTAATTTTATTGTACAGCAGTTGGGTGGTTCGCCACTGTGCTGTTTGGCTCAACAGGAGGACAGGTGGCGAGAATGCGGCCTGCCCTGGATCGCCCGTAAGCTAACCCACCATCTTTACATATGTTGTATGTAATAAATCCTGCAGCAATTTTTTACCCAAACTTAACAAGTTGTCTGTGTTTCCTTTGCGGGTTTGGGTATGTGGGGGCGGGGATCTTCCTGTAGCCCTGATGTGACTATGCGCCTGCCCGAGGCCACGCAGTGGCCATTGAGAGGGCAGGCACCTTAGTCACGGAGGGCGGTCCCGCCCCCAGCAGTATGTCCAGCGCATCCGCCTCACTGGTTGGAGGAGGCGGCTGGCCGGGAATCTCGTCCGGGCGGCGGGGAGGGGCTTCCAAGGTACTTAGGCTACTGTACCCCTCTGGAGAGCCTCTTTGCCGCCCGGACGCCGTCGTGGAATTTCGGGACACTCTTTTCCCTCCCTTCCTCTTACCCAGAGTGTCAGTCTAAGGGGTTGGGGGGGCATTTTAATGTCTTGTTTTTTCGTTGCAGGCGGAGTTACTGGGCGATCCGGAAGAAGAGAGGTGCAAATGATGTACTTCAGCGGGCACATAGGGGTGCCAGAGCCTAACCTGTAACCTCATGGGAGGTGCAGGAATTCGTGTCGGCGCCCCAGTAGTCCTTCGGGCGGTAGTGGGCCTGTGCAACCGGGGGTTTGCCTAGTCACGCCTAGCAATGGGCGTGTCAGTAGTTAATTTTATTGTACAGCAGTTGGGTGGTTCGCCACTGTGCTGTTTGGCTCGACAGGCGGGCAGGTGGCGAGAATGCGGCCTGCCCTGGATCGCCCGTAAGCTAACCCACCATCTTTACATATGTTGTATGTAATAAATCCTGCAGCAATTTTTTACCCAAACTTAACAAGTTGTCTGTGTTTCCTTTGCGGGTTTGGGTATGTGGGGGCGGGGATCTTCCTGTAGCCCTGATGTGACTATGCTCTCTGCCTCAGCCTCAGTGCCTCTGACTGTCTTGAGCACGAATGATGCGGGCCCCCGGCTGGGCCAGGAGTGTGTGTGAGACAGTCTGGGGCCCGCCGCCCGCGAGGCTCGGCTCTCTGCTGCCTCTTGAAGTGTTGTTGAGCCACTGCAGCCTGAGGATGAATGGTGCGTGCGGGGTCCCTGCCAGGGCCCCTGAAATTGATACAAATTGGTAGGTGGGCCCCGGCCGGGTGACACGGTGTGTGACTACTAGTAGTAGTAGTCTTAATGGTGGTGGGTGGATCAATGGCGGCGGGACAGGGTTGTTCACTAATCCGAGTCCTGCTGACTTTCACTTTCCTTTCCTCCCCGGCCTTCCGGGACGCGTATGCCCGCAGCGGGGGCACTGGGCAGGGGCGGCTGGCTGGTGACCAATGGCCTCATTACATTTGTCAGGGGGCAGGGACAACACATGCGCATTGCGCAATGTGCTAATCACGGCACACGCAATAAGCGCGTTACTGTAAGGTGTGGCATCAGGGGCGCGCAGCAGAAGACAAAGGAAGCCACGCTGACCGTTGACGCTCAGGTCAAGACTCATCACCGGCGGGGCCTTTATTTGCAAATTGAAAATTGCAATCATTTAAATTGCCCGGCCCCGGCCCCTTCCACCTGGCTAGCCTTGAGGCTTGCGCTGCACCCCCCCCTCAGCTGTCCTGCCTGCCTTCTGCCCATCCGCTCCAGCTCGCCTTGCGACGCCAGGCCCAGCAGGCCCCCAGCCCTCTCAGATCAGGTGAGTGCATTCTCCAGCTCTGAGTTTTAAGGCACTTAAAACGTACTGTGTAACGCATGCTCATGTATCAGTTTTGTTCCTATTGTGAAGCGCCAGTCCCGGCCCAGGTCAGGTCCCCAAAGAGTAGGCAGTGGAGGGGGACAGCGTTTCTTCTCTTGTGGTGGCAAGCAGGAGGAGGCTGTGACATACAACCTACATTTTCGAAAAGCAAACTGGGAAATTTGTATTTCTCCCATTGACTTCTATTGAGGCCTGAATCTGGTCAGTCTACCGTCTATTGGCATGTATGGCACTTACAATTGTGCTGCTGCAGGATCGGATATGAGAAATGCCGCCGGGGGGGCCCTCCATGTGCTTTGCAGGGGGGCCCCCTCAAGTTTCGTTACGCCACTGATCCAGGGCCCTGGTGTCCAAGACCCTTTTGCACAAAATCAGTCAGAGCAACATGGCCAGTTTTGCTCAGAGTTCCTTTCTGGAAAGAAACCTATTATCCTGCCAAGAAGATAGCAAATGCAGCACTAGATTAACATCCCACAGCCCAGAGTATCTGGGTTCTGGTGGTTTGGACAATTGGATGCCTTTAAGCAGTTTGCACACCCACAAGTGCTCCTCCGCCAAGGAGTTGTCTATGGGAAAATGGCCAGCAGAGATGGCTGACCTGAAAGCCCTTCCATGGCCTGTTCTGCTAGGAAGTTCAGGATATCTGTAATGTCAGACCCCCCAGGATCCAGGTGTCCCTCCAGACACCAACGAACCCATCATCTCCATGCAGATCAATATCTCTTGGAAGTTCCTGGCGTCCAAGCATGCTGAATGAGGTCTTCTTTTGCTCTCTTTCCATTGTAGCCTAAAATCCTCCATGCCATGAGGGGTAGGAGACCCTGATGGACCACAGGATGTGGGCAGCCAAGGGGATCTCAAAGATGCACTGGTACCATCCAAGGCAGTTCGAACAGGGTGTGGAACCAAGCCTGAGATTTCCAAATCGTTGTTATCAGTATCAAGTAGGCCCTGTGATGTCTGTCTTGAGCTGCCACTCTAGGAATTAATAGAAATGCTGGGAAGGCATTACCTTGGCTTGACGACCAGTCTTGCAGGAAAGCATTTACTGCACAACTCCCAGGTCCAGTCTCCAGCTGACGTACTGGGGAAGTAGAGTGTTTAGCCGGGACATAAACCGGTCCACATTGCACGGACCCTACCGGTTCATCAGGGTCAAGATAATTACAGAGTCGAGCTGCCAGTCACAGACGTCCTCGAGATATCTGGAATTCCAGTCCACCACTGTGTTCAGGGAGTCCAGCTGGTACTCTGCCATCACTGAAATCCGCCGTTGGAGGCAGTTGTGCCAAAAGTTCTTGGCCAGTTCTGCCAATGCTCGAGAATGGGTGCCCCCTAACTCTTTGATATACTGGATTGCAGTTGCGTTGTCCATTCGCAGAAGTATGCAACAGGAGACCATGGGCCTCATCAATGATCGGATAGTGAAGGAGCCCACCAGGAGTTCGAAGGCAATTGATGTGCAGATTCAGCTCCTACTCCGTCCATCTTCCTCCCATGGAGATCGAAATGCATCTGGCTCCCCAGCACTGCTGACTGACATCCCGACTCTATGATGAGGTTCAATCCGGATCCGAAGATTGCTCAGCCGTTCCATGCTTTTATGTTGTCTATCCCCCATTGTAATTCCATCTGGCTTCCACAGTCAGAGAAATCAATTCCCAGTAGGTAATGCCCCTCTACAGATGAGTCACCTTCAACCGATGTTGCGCCCTGTAATGTAGCAGTCCCGGGAAAATGGCCTGAATGGAAGATGATAACAAGCCAACAAGCCTGGCCAACTGCCTGAGGGAAATCCTGTCCCTCCGGAGCACCTTGTTGAACTCTTTCTTGATCTTGATAATCTTCTGTTCTGGTAGGCTCAGTGTAGCATGCTTGGAGTTGATGTTAAACCACAGAAAGGTTATGGTCTGTGGATTAATTTGTACATGCATAAACCATTTTAGTGTGCTTGCTTCATTAGGTCTTGTGATGTGACTCTTTTCCCTCTTGTGCTGCTCATTAGCATCCCAGGAGTATTGCAAACCGGGTCATTATTGTTTGTTTGTGAACACTCACTGCCACTGATGAATTGTGTGATATTAGGAGGATATGGCTTTACCATTTACCAGATGAAGCCTTGAACATAGGATGTGGGATGAGTGCACGCTGGTAAACTCTGCTCCGCCGGCGGTATGTGGAGTTTTTTTTGCTGAACTCTGCATTCCACACGGAGTGCGGAGCAGAAAAAAGTCGAGAACTTCACCAGCGTAGCGGAGTTTGCCACCCACACTTAGCTAGGAGTGCAGAAGAAAGCTTCTTCGAGGTGCCTCTGATAGGACCCATCGGCGAGCGAAGCAGCGCCACCTATGGCGCCTGTGCGGTGACAGGAGATGCATTCTCGGGCCAAAGCCTACTACACAGCAGAAACAAACCATCAAGCTAGCATGGGAGCAACACAGGAATAAGCAACAGCAACATGCACCCAAAGGAGTAATAAATCACATGAATAACAGTGAATCCCTCTCAAACCACTACCCCCAAGAACAGCTAAGGAATCAAGGGACTTAACTGCTGCAGCAGTGAAGAAAGAGGAAGGACGTTATGACACATGGATATATGAATATGCCTCCTTATTCCGCCATCTTTTAGTACGCAGGGAATCACAACGCGGTCGTTCGAAACAACCGCGTTGTGATTCCGCATATCATTACGGGGGGGTCGCTGGATGTTGGAATAGTATAATTTACTATTCCAACTCCAGTCTGTGCGGACACTGGGGAAGGTGTTGGATTTTAAATCCAACACCTTCCACCCCCCGCCCCCCGCAAGTCGTTGTTCCGACTTGCGGAGTAATGGTATGCGGAATCATGTATCAAGTATGCTTTGTGATTCCCTGCGTACTAAAAGTTTCGTCATAAACGTTCTTTACGGATATATATGAACTTTCGGGCTGTGCTATTATTAGTTAATGGTTGCTATGTACCATTGATCACCTGCTATGTACACTCCCCCTTGGGTTCAGGGCAAGTGTGGTGTTATGTGTTTTTTTACTTAACTTTGAACTTGCTGTACAATAAAGAGTGAAGAAAGAAATGCATAATCCTTGATTCCGGTCCTGACATGAAATCGGGCTCCATGGAAAATATGCTAGTCATGTAAAACTGACTAGATATTAGCCTCAGTATGGAGGTATATTACAACTGGAGCACATTATGTCGGCGATGCCATCTTGGGAGTATATAGTACCCAAAAAACACAAACCTGTTGTATTAAGTAAATCTGAACTGTGGGAAACAGACTGGATGGCATAAGTAAGAAGGTATTGCATTACAACCGGAGCACCCAAGAACGTATTGGTGATTCATGACTCAAGAAAGGGGGTGGACGTATGTGAGAGCTGAAAAACCTTTGGCAATGGACCTGAATTAAGGTGGGTATAATGCTTCTCGGAAGACTGTGTACACAAGATGAATAAATCAGTTCTGGGGAGAAAAAAAACTCTGAAGATGTAAAAAATGATGATTACTCAGTTGACTTTAGGTCGCGGTCTACATGTTTCAGTCCCTGTAGGATCTGGACGTGACTTTCTTCAGGACCAGGAGTGGCAAAAAGGAGGGCCACGTGTTTTAATCTCCAATACACGCGCTAAGGTGTGTGGAAAAAGGTGGTAGGCGCATCAGCCAGTTACTGGTGCCTTCGTTGGAGCGAAAAAATCATCGCTATATACGAAGATCCAGAGAATCGGGGCACCTATTACGTATCACTCCGGGCCACGGAGGGATACGTAATAGGATTCCAGCAGAGCATTCTTAAGACATAAATAGTGACAAGAGTGACTCCCCCCTGTGCCCCTGAAACATGTAGAACGCGACCTAAAGTCAACTGAGTAATCATCATTTTTTTACTACTAGTTGCAACACATAGTTTTTAATCAACACCCTGGGCCGCCATGAATAAATAATAAGGCAAGGATCCCCAGAGGTGTATTTTAACATTCACCTTCATCCACTTCACACTATTGCACGACACCCGCTCCGCTGTAGCCAGGCGTTGAAGCACAACCAGGCGGCACTCTGCTGCCTAGTTGGACCCCGATGATGAAGCATGACACCAACTAGGTTGGTGTGTGAGGGTTTTTTAAAAAAAGACTGTGCCCAGCTGATATAGCTACATATACAGGTGACATAGGATACTAACCAGATCCCATCTCTTCAACTCAGTGGGCTAGTCCTCGTTGTTTATTTGATTATACCTTCGGGGTAAGGACTCGCCCCTTAAAACCCTTGCTCTCCATTTTTGGTTACTCTACAATTGAATTAAGTATACACAGTTGTTTGTGTTACAGTTTGTGTGTTCGCGTAATTCCCATTTACGAGTTAGGCGTAAGTCGATCTCTTTTCTCACTTCGGTTACGTGGCAAATATTGCAATTGCCACAAGGAATTTGGCCCTTAACCTTCGGAAGATCCCATAGTGATGTATGTGATGATTCGGTGGAGGTGGGTTTCTGTTGTCATGTATGTACCAGTTGGTCTATTATGTTCGTAGATCTTTTGAAAGTTAATAACGGTTTTGGTATATCCATTTGGCCTATGTTCAGAATTTTCAATTTTTTATTAATAATCTTCTTAATCTCATTAGAGTGTGGGGTAAAGGTGGTCACACATGTTATCCAATTGGTTGGAGGCTTTTGAAACATTTCCAACAGTGATTCTATATTGTTGTTTCATGCCCTCTACCTGTTCTTGTGAATGATCTTTTTTGGACAACCCTTCTTCAAAGTTTAGTTGATAGTTCAGCAGCTTGTTCATCATAGTCATCCAAACTAAGCACAGTGCTGGGCACATGTGGTAAGGATATCACAAAGTTAGTGTAAGTATTTTTACGTATTGAAAATGGGGCGGTCGACACCAGTGTAAGTTTGAAAAAGTTTTTTATCACAAGGCAACAACTGTATTAAACCAAACAACCAGCGGACACGTGTTTCGTCACTTGGAGTGGTCCTGCGACTCTGTAGGGCTGGGAAGAATACAAAACATTGGGTGAGAGATACAGGGGAAACAGAAGGTAACATAGTCATAGTTCTATATAAGGAACAGGGGGAAAGGAAGGGGATCATCCTAAGTGCACCTATGAAGAAAATAAGAGACAGAGCGCTAGGTGAAGAGTGACTGTTGTGAGTGTGCCGCCCTCATGGGTTGTACATCATGAATAATGCACTGGAAGACACAGTAAATGAAGTGACTGTTGTGAGTGTGCCGCTTTCATGGGTTACACCTCATGAGAAATGCGCGGGAAAGCACAGTACATCAGAAGATGTGACATGGTACACAAGTATGGAAAATTGTGTGTGGGTGGCAGGAGAGGGTTTATAGTGGTCACTGTGAAATCCGCAGAAGCCAAGTGAACCATACACAGAAGTATAGAACGGCAGCGGTCAATAATATGTTTAAAATATTAGAAAAAATCCTACTGCACACAATGGTATGAATGGTATCTAGTCTTTGCTAATGTGGTAGGTCGGTGTCTGAAGGAACAGTGTACAGGGTCTGTGACACAGATAAGCGGCATTAGACATTGCATCTCGAAGGAGGAGAGGATCCTACCGTGGTGAGCAAGGTGAGAAGTGGGAAAGAGAGACAAGGAGGGAAGGGATGGGTGGTGGAAGTTTGGTAGACAAGACGTGTGGCATACTAGATATGCAAGGTAGAAAGATGGAGGTAGGGTGGTTACTTGTTCCGTGTTTGGAAGCAATATGAGAGCAGGCCACTGTGTGAAGGAGAAAACAAATGGACAAGGGAATAGCCTAGGAGAATGGACATAGGGTGGGGGGATCCTAATGGGAGGTGGAAGGTGGATCAGAAAAGTTGCTCACCATAGCAAAACTACTACAGTTTCTACAAAAGCGTAGAAACTGGCCTATGATAAGTTCTGTTTTAGGGCATATCTGAGGAGGCTGTTCCAGTCAGTTTTTTTTGTGATATGTTTTTGTGATTAATTTTCATTTTTCGATCTTAATCGTGAGTTCCAAAAACGCAATCTGATCTCTAGAGTATGTGAGAGAGAATTTAAGGTAGAAATCTAGAGTGATAATCCTGGCAAAGAATGTTTCTGCTTTGGGAATATTGCCGTGCCAGATTATCAGGATGTCATCTATGCACCGCTGCCATAGAATAATCTCTTGTTTAAAATGGTTGTTATTGTAAAAAATGTATGCTTCTTTAAAGTGGTTCATGTATAGATAGACATGCTAAACTTGTAGCGAATGTGCTTCCCACGGAAGTCCTCTCGATTTGAGGTTAGATATTGTTTCCGAGTTGGAAGTAATTCTATTTCAACGTTTTCGAGTGCTGACGCTTGTGGATTCATCTCTGCCTTCCTGCCTACTGCTCGCGGAACCCGCTTCGCGGGTCCCGCTTCGTGTGGGAGCTCATTTGTGAACTTGCGAGGCCGGACTGTTAAGTATCTCGTCCACTTACGGAGGAAGTCTCTGTGGGTGACTCTGGTGTGCGGGGCTACGAGCGAGAGCGGGCGCAGGACTCCAAGTCCCAGGAGCGCCCGCCAGACCCAATTACCAGCACCTGGGTCGCTCTCCCTGCATGCTCCTCCCCACCAGTACCTGTTAAAAACGCATTCCACTGGTTGCTGTTGGGACACTGTTTTCGAGTGCTGACGCTTGTGGATTCATCTCTTCCTTCCTGCCTACTGCTCGCGGAACCCGCTTCGCGGGTCCCGCTTCGTGTGGGAGCTCATTTGTGAACTTGCGAGGCCGGACTCTCTCCCTGCATGCTCCTCCCCTCTTTCATTGTATAGTATATAGCTAATTACAGTGACCCGCTGCGTGGGAGCACGCGGGAGCGACCGGGAGAAGCACGGGACAAGGGCGGGGCCGTCTGAGGCCGTCCGAGGTCGACGAAGGTCGGGTCGGGCCACCCCCCTTTTATCTCCCTTATTGTGTTATCTAGTATTGTATAATCTTATCATTCATAGCAGCTGCTTTATTGCATATTATCCTGTTTTTTCTTTGGTGGTGTGGTTACGTATATTTAAACAAAATGCCCCTGCGCTCTGGCAAAGAAAGACAAGTGCAAGTCTCCACAACAAATGGAGTTTTTACCGGTACCATTGACCAATTTTTTCAACGTACAACGTGTATCTTAGAAAAAGAAATTGCTCTTGCAGAAAAACGCTTATCTCTTGACTTACGATTCAGAAAAGGGGGTGGTGATGAACAGAGTGTCTGAGTTAAGCAGACCACTCTTACCCAGTCCAAAGATCAGGGCTTGATCCATCACCGTTATTTATCTCACTGCACCATCCCAGCTCAGAACCTGGCTATATGCAAATCAGTCTGTCCCTGGCCCAGTGCATCATGGGAACAGGGCAGACTAAACCACCAAGCCAATTCTTCACCAGAAAGGAGACAAGCTACCAGGTACCGGTTTCTGGCATTTCAGCCTTCTTCGGCCCGGCTTGCTTGAATCCTGATGGTGCAGTGAGAAAGGGACTCATGTCTGAGTATACCCTGCCACACCTATAGTGGCCAAAAAGCGTGGAAGGGTATACTAAGATGTGAGTCCCTTGCTCATTGCACCATCAGGATTCAAGCAAGCCGGGCCAAAGACGGCTGAAATGCCAGAAACCGGTCCCCGGTAGCTTGTTTCCTTCCCAGTGAAAGAATTGGCTTGGTAGTTTGGTTTGCCCTGTTCCCATGATGCACTGGGCCAGGGACAGACTAATTTGCATATAGCCAGGTTCTGTAGCTGGGATGGTGCAGTGAGCTAAAAAACGGTGTTGGATTAAGCCCTGATCTCTTGACTGGGTGAGAGTATTCTGCTTAATTCAGAAACTCTGTCCATCACCACCCCCTGTTGTTTAATTATTTTGTCCACCAGAAGCGTGGAAGGGTATACTCAGATGTGAGTCCCTTGCTCATTGCACCATCAGGATTCAAGCAAGCCGGGCCGAAGACGGCTGAAATGCCAGAAACCGGTCCCCGGTAGCTTGTTTCCTTCTCAGTGAAAGAATTGGCTTGGTAGTTTGGTTTGCCCTGTTCCCATGATGCACTGGGCCAGGGACAGACTAATTTGCATATAGCCAGGTTCTGTAGCTGGGATGGTGCAGTGAGCTAAAAAACGGTGTTGGATTAAGCCCTGATCTCTTGACTGGGTGAGAGTATTCTGCTTAATTCAGAAACTCTGTCCATCACCACCCCCTGTTGTTTAATTATTTTGTCCACCATAAGCGTGAAAGGGTATACTCAGATGTGAGTCCCTTGCTCATTGCACCATCAGGATTCAAGCAAGCCGGGCCAAAGATGGCTGAAATGCCAGAAACCGGTCCCCGGTAGCTTGTTTCCTTCCCAGTGAAAGAATTGGCTTGGTAGTTTGGTTTGCCCTGTTCGCATGATGCACTGGGCCAGGGACAGACTAATTTGCATATAGCCAGGTTCTGTAGCTGGGATGGTGCAGTGAGCTAAAAAACGGTGTTGGATTAAGCCCTGATCTCTTGACTGGGTGAGAGTATTCTGCTTAATTCAGAAACTCTGTCCATCACCACCCCCTGTTGTTTAATTATCTCTTGACTTAGTCACAGGCAAGCGCTCTTCCTTAGGGAAAATTTGTGATGCTGTTTCCCCAGTCCCATTAACACAATTGGAGTCAGCGGTCTGTAATGACATAGTCTTAGAAACTGTGCCTGCAGGCCATGAGTCAGATCTAGAGGGGGGCGCTGACAAAAACACTCAAGATTCCATATTAGAAGGTAGTTCTCTGCATTTTAATTCAATCAACTCTGAAACTGATATTTCGTCTTCCTCTAGTTTTGCTAAAAGTCCAGAGTCTGAATTACAATTATCATCTTCGAAGAACAGGAATAAGCAGAAATCTAACAAAAGGAAAAGGGTAGACTCGTCCCAGAAGGGGGGTAATAAAAAGGTTCAGAAAACCAATAGTGCGACTCTGTCCCAAAATAGCTTAACAGAGATACCACCTAACCCTGTAGTGAGTAATAATAATACAGTTAATAATAAAGTAGAAGACACACTCCTAGATAAAATTGAGGTGTTAATTAAATCTCTCCTCTTGCCCTTATTTGAACGGACTAGACTGCTAAACGTTAAAATGGACTCCTTGGAAACGCTGATGAGGGAAAATTCTGGTATATTGAAAAAGTCTCAACAATCTATCAGCTCCAAAGGCCCAGCACAAATGAATGTACATAAAAGGGCGCCGCGTAAAGGAGATAAGGGAAAAACTGTAGATCAGGTAACAACTCTAACGAAGGTCCCCCAGCAGAAACCAGCCGCAGATATAAATGAACAGATTGCGGTATCGTCGATCCCCCATAAAGCTGATTCGGGAAACAGACCACATGCTACTCCAAAAGGTTCATCCGAACCACCCCGACCAGTAGTACAAAACACACAGACTAGGAAAACTGTACCACCCAAGAAAAAATGTGTGAATCTCCCTCCTGAATCATTGCCATACACTGTAATTCTGACAGGAGTAGCCCCATTGGGAGAGGGCAGAGTGGAAACACACTCTGGTTTATATAATAAAGTAAAATGTTGGTTAAATAAGAACCGTCCACTCCCGCCCATGTCCAAAACAGAAATCCTAACTGTTAGGAGAGTAGACTGGGTAGGCTATAGTAAAAAAGATCTCGAAGAGGATTGTGTTGTCAGCAGTTTTAGGGAGCCATGGGTAGCTGAGTTTATTAGTAGAGAACCAAGATTTGGAAGAGTGGGTGACGTTCAAACTTTATCCCTACACTATTTCTACCCCAAACTCAGCCTGGGGAGAGAGCTTCCTCGACAAAATCATTTTAACCAAAATGTTAGCTTTAGAGGAAGATTCCCTCCAGAAGTAGCTACCTACCCTATGTTTATGCCTCACCTTTTGAATCGATTTGCTCCGTGGTGTGGGTTGGATGGTGTCGACTGACATAATGGAGGGTCATTGGAACAGTGCTACAGGGTGCATAGGTCTTCTGTTGGGAAAATATCCCCTTATCCCATAAGCACTCAGATGATGGATTCAAGCATCGATAATCATCATAATAATGCTGGTAATTCCTTGGGTGACCAAACAAGAAATGGTCTGAATGTTATTAATTTGGAAGAGGATTGTATAAACATTCCCTTATTATGTGATAAAAATGTGGGAAATGCAACCTTACCTGATGAGTCATTGGTAGCTCTTGTAAATACACTCAAGATATTGTCTTGGAACATTGCGGGGTTGAAGGGGAAAGTGGACTTGGTCGAATGGGGGGTTTTTATTGAGCAATTTGATATTGTTGTTTTTCAAGAAAGTTGGTCAATTGATGCTATCTTTCGTCTTGGTTATATGAACTTTTACAAACCAGCACATAAAGGGCAAAAGGGTCGCCCGTCTGGGGGTCTTGTTATTTGGAAAAAACAATCATTATGCTACAGGATCCGTGAGATATCTGTCCCTAGTGCCGACCTACAGGGTCTCAAACTTAGCAGAGCAAACCATCGAGATTTGTTTCTAATCAACATATATGCAAGGGGTCGAGTAGGAGGCAAGAGTCCCGAAATTATTGAGGACCTAGAATCCCTATTGAACAGCATTGGACGAGATAAGTGTGTTACAGTGGCAGGGGACTTAAATTGTACGTTCGAACCCCTACCAGTTATGGAAGATAATAATTATGGCGATACAGATCGATTGTGGAATATTCCTAACCTTGCCTTACCACCAATTAAAAAAGTTACTGATGCTGCCTTGCAATGGCTTGGGTTTTGTCTGGAGTGGGACTTTAGGGCAGCGAACGGGAGGTCTATTTCTGATAAAGCCGGAAAAGCCACATTTGATAATGGCTATAGTACAAGTCGTATAGATTATTTCTTCATTAAAATAGAGTACTGGTGCTTATTAGAGGATATGGAAATAGTAGATAGGCCTGAAAGCGACCATAATCCTTTATCAATAAATCTGAAAGTGGATGGTGGCTTGACCGTAAGGAACCCCTCAAAATACACTATGGCTGAGACATTTCTTACAAATGACTGTCGTAGGGTACGCTGGGATCGGATTCTGGAAGCCCCCGATACCATTGAAAAAATTTCAATGGAGGTTGTAACCATCACCAAAAAAGCAAAATCAGTGTTGGATAAAATGGGGTCACTGGACCTAATTACTGCAATCCATGAGTCCTTTTTTCCATACTTAAATCTTTTTTTACAAAACAGGGTGGCTCGTCGAAAATAGATTAAAAAACTCCTGGGCGCCAAAAGGTATAATAAAACCTGTCGTACAGCACACAGTTCTTTGATTGCTGTCATTAAGTCCAGGATAGCATCAGATATCAAAATAGAGAGGGCCAAATATAAGAAAGTGCTAATTCAAGCAAGGACCGCTTGGGATGATCAACGCGGGCTAGAACTATACGAGGCCAGTCTATCCACTAATCAACTTAAATTTTGACAGGTAGTGAAGTGGGGAGGGTCATGGGATTCGCAAACCCCAGCCAACTACGTCTCAGCAGATGACTGGGTTAAATTTTTTTCAGCCCAATTCTGTGGCAAGTCGAAATGCAATATCAATATAGGGGAGAGAAACCCATCTCTCACTTTCATAGCTACTAGTGTAAATATAGATTTTACTGAAAGTGAAACAGAGATTGCATTAAAACAGATACAAAATGGCAAGGCGCCAGGTATGGATTATGTTCCGGCTGATCTCTTCAAGCTGGATACAACAAACTGGGTCCCTTATATAACTATTTTAGCCAGTGCTATTGCTAGAGGAGCTAGTATTCCAGACTCTTGGAAAGGGGCTGAAATTCTCCCTATATATAAAAAGGGTGATAAGACCCGTGCGGGGAAATATTGTCCTATAAGCCTTATTGATGCCCTGCAGAAGGTAATTGCCAGAATGCTGCTGGGCAGAATCCAGTCTTGGATAAGTGAGGAAAATATCTTATCTCCGTTACAAGCTGGTTTTAGGGCTAGTATCAGCACTGTCGAGCAAGTGCTCAGATTTATCATGATCTATTGGAAGACAGTACACCTAGGAGAAGGTACCATATACGCAGCGTTCGTAGATCTCAAATCTGCGTTCGACCTGGTTCCCAGAGAAAAATTATGGGAAGCTCTAAAGAAAATGGGTATGCCACCTGAACTACTCGAGCTTACCATCAGGCTCCATGAGTCTAACTTTGCCAGAGTTAGATGAGGACGACAGGGCCAGGTGACAGACTCCGTCCCTGTGTCCCGTGGAGTAAGACAGGGCTGTGTCTTGGCACCAACCTTGTTCCTGCTCTTCATTAATCAAGTGGTACAGTTCCTTTCTTCTACTCCGACAGATGCGCCAGTTCTGGGTGGTACGAGATTCCCCCTTTTAATTTTTGCCGATGATACCCTGATTCTGGCAAAAACACAGGTGGGTCTCCAGACCGCAATAAATACATTTGTGGAGTTTTGTTCAAAAATGATTTTGAAATTAATGTTTCGAAAAACCAAATTCATGGTTCTAACTAAGAATAGATTACAAAGGGGTCATGTTACTATGAATGGTACCAATCTGGAACAAGTTGGGGTGATGACCTACCTAGGGGTGGTTATAGACTATAGATTGTGCTGGAAGGAGCATATTGAGGCACTTTATTTAAAATTTGCCCGTTTATCGGGCTGCCTAGTCAAAGAACAACGTTGCCCCCAAACCAAAAGAGTCTTGCCAGCACTAAAAATATTTAATGCCAAAATCAGCTCAGCCATCCTCTATGGTTCGGATCTGTGGGGCTATGTAGATCTTGCCTCTCTAGATAAAATCCAGAATACATTTGTCCGTAGTTTGGTCGGTCTCCCATTATCAACTCCATCACTCCCACTTATGTTAGATATGGGCTGCCAATCAATCAAAAAGCAGGCCCAATATAGGATGGTAGCCCTTTGGAGACGAATTTGGTCCACCCCAGAACTTTCCATGTTCGCAAATGAAATTCTAGAAGTGAGATCGATGCCAGGGTCAGGGAAATTATCTTGGTTTAAAAATGTGAAAGAAATTCTCCATAGGATGGGTCTTCACATGCAGTGGTCAGACCCGGGCAACCAGGTCTTTCCTTCAAAACAAGAATTTAAACTTATGTTTTGGGCCACAGTTAAAGAAGATTTGGTTTTGCTCTCACAAAACCAAAACTTGACTGGCTTCTTTTTACTGCATAAAGTAGTTTCCCATGTAGAAATATACTGGGACAAGATCACCAAAAGTGTAGATCGGAAACTCTACCACCAATTTCGAGTTGGCACATTGCCAATAAGGGAGTTTACTAACAAATGGCATAACAAACCATCCTTGCACTGCCCTTGGTGTAGCGAGCATAAGGAAACTATGGGTCATTTTCTTTTTGCCTGTCCGGCATACTGTGCGCCGCGTCGGAAATGGCTAAAACCCATCTGCAGAAGGATTAACACACGGGTGTGGGAAGAAGCGCTGTCAACCCTGAGATATAATACTGCTGAGTTGATCTCCATAGGTTTGGCAAAATATATCGGATGGGCATGGACCATTAGGGTTAGACATTTGTCAGGAAGATAGTTAAGACCACAATGATGGTATTTGTACAAGAGGGAATATACTAGTGTAGTAATCCATTGTTATAAAGTATGTATTGTGATTTGTAAAATCCTTTTCTTCTTTTTAATGCCCTATGTAAAACGTCTTTTGATACCATTTAATCAAATTTTATAATTGTACCATGATGGCTATTTATAAACCATTTTTATCACTTGTAATATTCATGTTGTAAACTTGTATGTATTTTTATTTGTTGTCTTTTATGAAGTAATCTTCGAAATAAAGACGTTAAAACCTGAAACCTGATTTCAACGCCAATGTATCACATTCCATAATTAAATTCATGAGTGTAATAGACATCAAAGTAGAGGCCCTTAGTACTTTATCAATTACTGTGAGCTTTGCATCTTGTGATATGCTTGTATAGAGGACATCTCCCTTTCTAGGTGAATGTTACTTAGAAGGTTGAGCAAATCTTTTGGATCCTTCAGGAAGGTGAATTTGTCACAAGTGGGTCAAGAAATGAGTCACAAAAAATGAACAGGGGTTCTAGAATAGAGTAAATCTCAGAGACTATGGGGCGCCCTGAGGGTGATACAATCCATTTGTGAATTTTTGGTAAGAGGTAGAAGTATGGAATTTTTGAGTTCTGCTTTATTAGAAAGAAATCCTCTCTATTAGTGACCCATCCTATGGTCTCTACCTCATATACCATTGTCTTAATCTTCCTTTCAAAGGTAGTAGTGGAATCACTAATGACTCTCATTACTTTTCTGGTCTGAGAGGAGTTGTAGGCATTCCTTCCTGTGGGTAAAAGATCCCCGGGAAAGAGTCCCACCTGTAGGGGCCCGCTGTCCATTGCAGAGTCCGTCCATTGAGGAGCATGGCCCGATGATGAAGCATGCCACTTCTGTGGGTGAGAGCTGTTACATTCTTAAAAGGATGTCCTCAATATTGGACCTGTAATATCAACACCACTGTTGTGTTGATCTATCTAGGGAACAGCACATTAATTCTGGGTGAATTCAGTAAGGAAGTGGGGGAGGTATAGGCTCTGCCTAAGTCAGTTCCCCTCATACCTCCTCTCTTTGGTTTCACACAAATATAATACTCTTCGGTAAAGATATTCTAGAGCTATCTACTGATCTCAATAACTTACACTGACTATTTATTGCAAATATATTTATATTTTATATATGCGTTTGTGTGTTTATATGTGTGTGTGTGTGTGTATCTTTGTCTGTGTGTGTGGGTTTATATCCACATAATAATAATTAACATAATTACTCTATTTACATTTGATTTTATCTGTTATAAAATGCAAACTATAATACCATCACCGTCCCTTTTTTCTTAATTTCACCTGGTGTACCTGTCAAGGTTTGTGCAAAGTGGAAAAGAGTATTTGTGAACTTTTTGAAAGTATGGTGGAATACTTCATCGCTGAGAAAAAAGACTCACTATTTAGCTCTACAGGACCAACAAGTCTTTGAAAATATTCCTGACAATTAAACAATTATGAGATGTGTGTTAAAAAGCAGACCAACATGATCTTCCTAAAATTCAAAAGTCTTAGAGCGACATAGTTTTGGTATGGTAGTTCAGAAAGATGGCGAATCAGTTGAAGAATATATTATTTCTCTTCGCATATTAGCTTCCGCTTGAACGTATAAGGGATCAATTTATGTTACAATGCAAAAATGACTAATCTAAACAGGAACTATGGCTTAAAGATGATCCTAAGGTTAATGAAGTCTTTGTTACTGGGAACATTCCTTGGCATGTGTAGATGAGTTAGGTAATCACATAATGTAAAAGAAGATTGTAATATTTGTTTACGCTAGAACCAACACTATTAATAGGCTTTAAAATGTTCAGAGGTGTTGTTAATTATGTGGTTACACAGGTCATATAGCCACCCACAAAGATCATCCTGCCGTAAAATATATTTGTAAATTGTGTGGTAAAAGAGGTCATTTCGCCAAGGATTGTGGGGATGCAGAGAATGGGGGCAGAGTATTAGACGTTGCTTAACAAAAGAATGACATTGTTTTGCAAATGTATAAAGAAATTAATATTATATTGGGAAATAGTTGTGATTACCCCAACGACGTGGCCTCTTTAAACAGTATACACACCACAATGATGATAAATTATGGTCCACAACTGACTTCAGTTTCTGATACAGATTTTGATGAAAAAATCAAAGGATAAGTGACTTTGAAAAAGCCTCGTGTTAGACAGTAATGGATATGGTGGTAAACCCTTTAAATTAATTGGTTACTTTGATGCTCAAATAGTATCAAGGACAATGTAATGGCATGGAAAGTGATTGTCCCGGTTGTAGATGACACAGTATTAAGTGGGCTCCATCAAAACGTATTAATCATTTCTCTGGATCCCAATGCCTCACCTCACTTCAAATTAACCACATCCAAGAAATAGCTTGATTGGAGAATGCCTGAAGGTTTTTTTTTAAATAGAATAGGATGTTTGAAGGGAGAAAAAAAAATCATAAAACTCAAAACAGACATCATCCTGTTTGTTTGTAAAGATAGATTGATTCATTTTAGTGTTAGGGATGCTGCTAGGTCTGACCTTGATTGGTTGTGCTTGGAAGGAATCACTGAGGAGGCTGAGCCACTTACTGGTTATCTTGCACGAAGGAAGCCTAGGACTTAGCATAGATTTACACAATCTAAGTAAGGGGGTTGTAGAGGACACATTTCCTCTGCCCAAACTAACTGATAAGCATGTTAAAATGGAGCACAATACTTTACCACTCTCAATCTATTATCTGCATACCACCAAGGAATCCAACCACTTAACATCTTTTGTCAGGCCATTTGAGACATTTAACTTTAATTGAATGCCATTTGGTGTGTGTTCAGTGACCTCTGTCTCCATAGATTGATGATCAGAATCTTGGGAGTTCCTACAGGTGTGATATTTTTCCAAGACGAGATTTGGGAGCAACACCCATCCAGAGTGAGAGTTGTCCTTAGTTTATTGAAAGAACATGGTCTGATGCTTAAGGCTAAAACAATAACATTTTGTTGCAGAGAATTCAGTTATTTGGGCCATTAAAATGTCTGTGCACAAAGATTTGTTTTTCAGGGGGTCGAGATTAACACCACCAGCATCAGTGAGGAAACATTTGCTTGATCTGGCCCATGTGGGACATCTTGGCATGGGAAAGACTAAAGTGAGAATAAGATGCAATTATTGGTGGCCAGAGATGGACATCCAAATTGAGCAGAACCAAATTGAGCAGAAGGTAAGAGACTGTTGGGAGTCTGCCAGAGAGATAAAGTTAGGACTCCTTCCATGGTATTAAGGGTTACCTTTGTTACTGTGGAAGAAAGTTGTTTTTCACATTTTAGGTCTAATGTCGTCATGGTCCAGCTACCTGCTTGCATTAGTAGATTGGTATTGTGAGAAGAGCTCAGTTGATGCTCGGTGCATTTTGATGATGGCTGAAGTGTCCTGTGTTCAGATAAATGCAGTTCTGCTGGAAATTAAACAAAGTATTTTGCACTTGCTTTCGATACCACAAGGTGTCTTTCGGGTTCTGCTGGGTTTATGCTGCATCTGCGATCAAAGCAGAGAGAAGAATGCATTTCAACATTCTAATCCTGACAAAACATGAATATCCAAGTTACAGTTGATTACAATCACTAGTCCAAAAAACAATATTTAAAACACATGTTAGTGTATAGCACACACAGTTATAGAAATGCCCTATTGGGTGGTAGTTACATTGGTAGCATAAGGACATACCAGTATATTTGGTTTACGTTGAGAGACATATCAGTGTGTTGCCTTGGTGCCACAGGAAATATACCTGCCCAAGTTGAAGCAACCAGTTGACTTGTAGTTTGACTGTAGAAGAGGAAGAAAGAATAAAAGAAAATAATATAAACAACTTATTTAAAGGGGGTGTGTTAGAGGCTATGTTTGAGGGGAAAGTATGTGATGTATGCTGTACTATGTAGGTATGGGGAAGGGCAGAGGTCGGTGAGGGTCAGCTGTTTGTGATTTGGGTTCAGGTGTGTGGTATCCTATTCCCATCCTTGTGTGGGCCCTTCCCATGTGGAGATCTCCCCATCGCATGCAGAGATCTCTCCTTGCAATGTAGAGGCCCCCTTCCCATTGATAGAGGCAACCACCAAATAAACAGATGTAAAATACTGTCTTAAAACTATTACCTTTATGGTTGTAAATTACAATGTAGGAGGCTCCACCCTCTGAACTGAGACACGTAAGTCTACACCTAGGAGTAACTATACACTCAGAAATGGTGACCACTAAAAAGTAGTAAGGTTGCTCCTGGCTGTAGTAGTAAATTCACACATGAGTTAATCAACAGGTGCAAATTTACCTTGGTGAATAGGGTCCCATTGAGTTCACTGTTTTTGATTAGTACAACCCTTTCAGTCTTCACTTTCACTGAAACAAAATTCATACATTTTTCACAATGCAATGGATGAAAGTAACATTATTGCAGGAGGTACTATCAAGTTAACAAACAACTGCAATTGACAATTATTACTTATAAATGGCATTTAGGCAGGCTGATGGAAAAGCTGACGCCTTGGTCACTATTTCTAGCTATGGTGCCTCTCATTATACCAGTGCCTATTTCACATTCTTTTGACATCACTAGGTTTATGAAGAATAACAGTGCTAGACGGCAGAACAGGGTGTCTGCCACTATCAATGTTTGAATTAGTATTAACAATCTATGAACACAGTTGAGTTATTGCTTATCTGCACAGAGCTACCCCTCTGCTCGGTGCACCAGCTGTATGTCTTAATACAGGGCAGGTCAAATTCTAGAGCATGGGGAAGGCAGGTGGGCTGCCCACCCAAGGAAGAAACCCACCTTTTGTTCTTTTTTATAATGCTACATGTGGGTCCTACAACATGCTCTCGCAGCCTGATTACTTTAAGTGCATAAGGGGAGGGTGCAGTAAGCAGGATGGAATAGCTGATATCACACACAAGTGAACAGTAGGCGTATCATGTGGTACCACGACTACAGCAAAAGAGACTGTAAGCTTTACACAAAAGGTACTTAATAGACAAAACAGTGACATGACAGAAACCACCTGAAACACATTTTGTTGTCCTAACAAAAGTAACTTAAAATGTTTATACAATTAGACCAAACATATTGTAATAGTGATTTTTTTTCCTCCCAGCTATAAAGCAATTTCTAAATTGTAGCATAGTACGAATAATAAGCAAAGTAATAACATGTTTTATATATATATATATATATATATATATATATATATATATATATATATATATATATATATATATATATATATATATATCCTGAAAGTCATCTCACCTAAAGGAATACAATCTCCACAGAGACGACGCAAACCCAAAGTCGTGCTGAAATATTTTTTATTTTTCACCCAGCACCTCTGCCATGATACGCTTCAGTCCTCCTCGGACCTTGATCACATGACAAGTCACATGGGGAAGCTCATGCAATTTAAAGTGACAGTGCAAACGTAAGTGCAATAGAAATGGACAACAGACTGAGTGTCAACCACTGCTTAATTATACCTGTAAAATACAGAAAACTGAGTGTGCAAATATCTGCAAGTTCCTTGTGCAAAGTGCATGAAATAAATATTTATAATAAATATTTAAAGTCATTTTAAATGCAATTATAAAAGCCATACGATTGGAAAACTAATTAATTAAACACGATTAATTAAAATCTGTGCAAAGAATTCCCATTCGGCAAAAAATCACAATATGTTAATAAAGCACAAGAATCTGCGCACATTTGAAAATAGCAGCATCAAATACATCAGTGGCAATGACACATAATCAATAAAGCCCAAGTGGGGAATGCAAGGATTCGTCCAAGTAAAGTGCAAGTGTTGTGATAATGTGTATACCCAACCTAAAATGATAAAAGATGATTGTGAATAAAAACTATATTTTTATGTATATTTACAGCAAACTGCAAATTTTGGATTCATTGATGAAAAGCACTCAAAGATATTTACATTTAAAAACAGAATCTTTTCATAAAAATGTAAAAAAATCTTCGGTGGAATTCAATCCATTTGGACTTTTGGTGTCCATCTCCAGTATATACTTTGTCTCTAACTTTCTCAGTTTAGCGTTTCTATCTCCTCCTCGTCTCAACGGGGGAATGCAATCCACCACTTAATATCTTAGGTCATCTGGGTTCTTGGCATGCGTGGCCTCAAAATGCCTAGCAACCGGGTACGTGTCATCACCATTTTTGATTGCTCGTAAGTGCTGGAGTATCCTTTTGTGGCATTGGGGTTTTGTGCTCCCCACATATTTTAAACCACAAGGACACTCCAGCACCTATTCAGCATACTCAATGCGGCATGTCAATTTTTTATCTATTTTGGTGGGTTTATTTTTGAAGGGGCTATGGTATTCGGTTTTGTTGACCCCTTGTTTGCATGCCTTGCATGTTGCACACTTTATGAACCCTTTGCTCCCCAAGATCCATAGATCACTTGTTTTTATTTCTGGACTACTAGTGACCAGTGTGTTGCTCATAGCGCTAGCTCTTCTGAATGTCAGATTGGGAGAGCGTGTACGTTTCTCCCCTAAAATGGGATCATTTCTAATCAGAGGCCAATTCTTTGTGATAATTTTTCTGATTGCCAGATGTTGATTGCGATACGTTAGTATAAGCCTTAACGGTTGATCCTCACTTAGGTTAGTTCTGACTACACTTCTAGTCACCAATGCCTGAGATCTATCTTGTGTGTTTGCTCTTTTTGTTGCTTTGTCAATCATATGAGGACTATATCCTCTCTCGATGAATCTTGACCGACATTCCCTCTGTGCTTTAAAGCAGTCAGTATCCAGGCTGCAGAATCTCCTGATCCACAGCATCTCCACATAGGGGATGCTGCGGATTAGGTGGGCAGGATGATTACTCTCCGCATGAAGCACTGAGTTGCCTACCGTGCTTTTCCTGTGCAACCTGGTATTAAGGAGATTATCTGAGACAAATATTTCAACATCAAGAAAAAACACAGTGGACTTGCTAATGTGGCTGGTAAAGTGCAGATTCATGTTGTTGGTATTAAGAGAGTCAATAAAGATTTCAGCATCCCTCTCTGTGCCCTTCCAGATGAACAGCAGATCATCTATGTATCTAAACATGTGAGCTATTTGGGTATTAATGAATTGTTTGTCTTCTGTCATTAACACCTGCCTTTCCCAAAGCCCCATGTGTAGGCAGGTGTAGCTAGGGGAAAAGCATGCCCCCATAGCTACGCCTCTGATTTGCTGATACACCTGTTTGGCAAACAAAAAATAGTTGTTTTCAAGGTACATTGTGATTATAGCCAACAACATTTTGTTATGTTCTAAATAACAAATGGGACGTTTCCTGAGAAAATTATCTACTGCCTTTAGACCATCCCTATGATGTATGCTGGTATACAAGGAAGATACGTCCATAGAAATTAATAGCATATCATCACTCCATACCACATTTTCCAATTTACGTAGCAAGTCACCAGTGTCCAATATGAATGATGGCAATGTTCGTACAGATTCTTGGAGGAAGTAATCAACATATTTGCTTGCATTCTCCATAATGCTACCACATGCAGATATTATTGGCCTGCACGGGGATGGGTCTTATTTTTGTGGATTTTAAGTATAAAATATACCACCGGTATTATTGGATTGTCATTTTTGAGAAAACGAAACTCATTTGTTGATAACAGCCCGGTACTTTTCCATGCTATTAAGCTCGAGTAGAAGTTGTGCCATGAGGATTTCACTGTTCTCATGTCGCTACGCCTGTAGCAGTCCATATCTCTTAGCTGGCTGGTTGCCTCCACCATATACATGCTATATGGTCAGAGGACGATGTTTCCACCTTTGTCAGCTTGGCGTATTATTATGTTTTTATTTGATTTCCACTTTTTCATGAGCTTAAAATATGGATCATCTTTTGCCGTATACCTTCTTTTGGCTTCATTCTATTTTTTTATACAAAGTTTTCACTTCCTGTGTTACCTTGTCGTGAAAGATGTCGATGTTATCTCGTAACATTACTGGGCAAAATTTAGATTTTGGTTTAAATTTTGTCAATGGCCCTTGTGCATGTTCCCTGGGCATTTGGCTAAGAGGTTCCAGCGCAGTGTTACCTTCATTTCGGAGGTCATGGAGATCTCACATGAGCTCTGCCTCTTGAACTGTTATGCAAATTTCAATTATGCTGATTGTCGGATTGATATATACAAGTTCATAAGAAAAATCAAACTAAAAAAGTTCCATTTGTTACAAGGTACTGGGAAACAGAAAATACCATTGCTCCAGTTATGACAAATGGTATTTTCTGTTTACCAGTACCTTGTAACAAATGGAACTTTTTTAGTTTGATTTTTCCTATGAACTTGTATATATCAATCCGGCAATCAGCATAATTGAAATTTCCCTTGGGACAGAATGACAAGCCAAATGAAAGGATAGATGTTATATATATATATACATATATATATATAAATGTTTTCCGAGTTAAGCCTGATGCTTCAAGGACGCACTATGTCATCAGTGATGTCATGAGTGATGTCACTGACCATGTCATGAGTGATGTAATATGTGACGTCATCAGCAGTGCATTGCGGGCGCGCGAGTTGAACTAACTATAACGGGGGAATTTCAAATGTTTTGCATGAGTAAAATGACCAGCTAACTATAACTGGTGTGAAACCTATGTTTTTTTCAGTGAATTTCAAAGGTTTTTAAAATGCTAATTCCTAACTATAACGTGGCTGAAACCTATGGTTTTTTCAGTGATTTTCAAAGGTTTTTTAAATGGTAATTCCTAACTATAACGTGGCTGAAACCTATGTTTTTTTCAGTGAATTTCAATGGTTTTGTAAATGATAATTTTTAAATGTAATAATTGTTATATTTTTTATACTGATTTACTACATTGTTATAAACTATTTATTTTTAGATATATTATTTGTTAAAATACATTACATTTTTTTATATAAATTGAAAAAAAATGCTTTTATACCTCTCTGCAACGCAGCCCCCTGGCATGTTTGCAGAGGGGGAACTAATTCCCCTTGCATAATGGGGGTCCCTGGGGGCCAACTAGCCCACCTGGAACCTCCAGTATCCGCCATGAAGCTGCATTGCAGAGAGGTGTAATGAGGCCACACCCTTTTTTACACCTCTCTGCAACGCAGCCCCCGGGCGCGTTTGCAGAGGGGGAACTAATTCCCCTTGCATACTAGGGGTCACTGGGGGCCAACTAGCCCACCTGGAACCTCCAGTATGAGGCCACACCCTTTTTTACACCTCTCTGCAACGCAGCCCCCGGGCGCGTTTGCAGAGGGGGAACTAATTCCCCTTGCATACTAGGGGTCCCTGGTGGCCATCTAGCCCACCTGGAACCTCCAGTATGTGCCAGGGGGCTGCATTGCAGAGAGTTGTAATGAGGCCACACTATTTTTTACACCTCTCTGCAACGCAGCCCCCTGGCACGTTTGCAGAGGGGGAGCTAATTCCCCTTGCATACTGGGGGTCTCTGTGGGTCAACTAGCCCACCTGGAACCTCCAGTATGCACCAGTGGGCTGCATTGCTTTGCCCGAGGGGGCAGCAGTCCCCGGGGCAGTGGGGGGGGTTGGGGACCCCCCAAACTTCTTTGTACCTATGCCCTCGCGATTTGATACCCCCAGGTGGGTAATTTTTGAAAAAACAGACCGGGTTTTTAAAAAAAAACATTTGAGCCTTTTTTGTCCTTGTGGGACCACCTGGGCAGGCCTAGGGGGTCATGGTGTGTCTACCCTGCCCCCTTTTTTTTTCTACACGTTTGTTTTTCTGCTTTCTTTTGCCTCGGTCTACCTAGCACAAGATGGATGCCAACACTTCCTGGTTAGAAGTGTTGACAGCCAATGAGCATGCTGCTTTCTCAGGAAGGCATGCTGATTGGCTGCCACTGTCTGTGCAACACTCCAAACCAGGAAGTGTTAGCAGCCATCTTGTGACTCGGTAGAACCAAGGCACAAGAAAGCAGTGAAACAAAGGTGGAAACACGCAAAGGGGGCAGGGTAGAAGCACCCTGACTCCCTTGGCCTGCTCAGGCCCCCACAATTTTTTATTTTTTTTCAAATAGCGGGGTGCGTGCACCGTATGCGTACCTCGGTGAGGTACGCGCACGGTGCGCGAACCCCGCCATTTTTCACCCAAAAAAATTGGGGGGGGGGCCTTGGGGTCCTTATGGGCCTAGGGGAGTCAGGGTGCTTCTACCCTGCCCCCTTTTTGAGTTCTACACCTTTGTTTTTTGCTTTCCTGTGCCTGTCTACCAAGGCTTAAGATGGCTGCCAACAATTTCTGTTTTGGAGTGTTGACAGACATTGGCAGCCAATCAGCATGCAGCTCGTGCATGCGAAGGTCCGCGCACGGTCCGTGTACCGTGCGCGCACAGTATGCGTACGGTACGCGGGCGTTGTGCGCTTATAGATATATATGTGTTTTCAAATTCAATGTTCTCAACAACTACTGGAGGGATCTACACCATTTAAACAAAAGGGCGGTCTGCGAATCAGACTCTAACATTTTGCCAAATTTCTTGTAATTCCGTTCAGCCATTCGGGCTGTAGCCGTGTCTAATCGTCCTATGGAAAATAACATCTGGTAAACACGTTTTGGGACCCCCCTTTTTTCTCAGCCCCCGCTTGACGAATCCCCACAAAACTTTCAGGGAAGGAGCGGGCCATCTTCTTTGAGAAATTCACGAAGATTAATCCACCGGCGCCAAAGTTATTCCCAATAGAATGTTGCGGATTTCCTATGGAAAATAGGTCCTAACTATAACTACCTACTGGCGACCACCAGTAGGTAATATATATATATATATATATATATATATATATATCATTCCACAATTCCAGTCTTCTGTACCAGAAAAAACGGCCAGCACTCGGGTGAGGTGTTATTCTTTTTTTATTTTGTTTCCGAACCCCCTACACCCCCGACAGACGCGTTTCGCTCAAGGCTTCAAAAAAAAAAAAAAAAAAATATATATATATATATATATATATATATATATATATATATATATATATATATATATATATAGTCCTAAATATCACACTTCTGCCATTTATAAAATTACAGATGTTACTGTTGCCAAAATATGAAACTCAATTTATCCACTATCGAAGGATGCAAATTTGTGTCTGTCCAAATCAAAAGTGAACAAAAGAAATGTCGCAGAAAGAAAAAAAAAAACATTGTATGGATCAATCTACTCAGTGCTTAATTTGAGCAGGTAGTTTCCGGTGCACGGCACAGGCACTTATTTTTGTTACAAAGTAAGCACTAAATCCACTTAATTCACACATCTGCACATGATGTAGATTGGTATATGTGCATGGATAAATATGCCTGCCATCTGCATTTTGCTGTAATTTACATGTGACTTTGAGGATACTAATTTGAATCCCAGTATGAGCATCTTAGAATTTAATCTTTCTGAGGCTGATAAACTATGTCAACCAAAAGGAACAATTGTCATTTGTAGCACTACAATCTAATAAAAGGTGTGGTAGCAAGTACCACATAAACAACAGGTATTATATTTTTGCTTAGTGAAAAACCACAAACATTTCAAATAGAATGTCAAATTGATATGATTATTTAGAATGTGAGGGGGTTACAACATTTTACAAAATAACATAGAGTATTATAATTTATAAAGATATTAGATGCCAGGAAACCCATCTCACGTTGCAAGAAGATGCTAAATTAGTGTTAAAATGTAGGTGACAGTTACATTTGGCAACTTACTGATTATACTCTAATAGAGTGACTAAATGGGTAGATGGTCAAGTGCCCTTTGAACATCTGACTATACAACGGGACCCTGAGATGATATACATTCTCATCATCAGCTCTTTAAATGGGAGACAAAAGGTGCTGCTGAAGGTTTATGCTCCCAACAGAGAAAACATGCCTTGTGTGATGTCATCTCAGAAATATACATTTCCTCCAAGACAGACTGAGCGTGCGCTGGAGAGCTCCAGATGGCACCGGCTTTGAGCCTCCCGACTCTCCTGGAGCACCGGGACACATTTTGTCTGCCTATTTTGCGTAGAGAGAGACATGCGGCGGCCCCAGAGCAGCTGGAGAGAGGTGCGCTAAGTTTTCAGGCAGAGTCATGGTCTTTATCTATATTTATTATGCTGCTCCTCATGTAGAGCCGCCAGTTACTTAAAAACCAAACAACAAAAGTCTAAAATTTACAGTATCAACTAGTCACCACACTGACTGACATTTTGCAATGCTTCCATGATTTCTATATAGTTTTGAAATGTTCCCTTCCACAGAAGTGCTGGATATTTTTTTTCTTCCTTCCCCAAAAACCGTAATATGTATGTTGACCGTGCATCTTTAGACAAAGATCTCTCAATATCCGAAATACTTGAAGCTCTGTCTAAATTACCCAACGATAAAGCACCCGGACGAAGTTTCTGTGAAATGCTACTCAAAATTCTCCAAAATCCTCATCCCTAAACTTCTCTCACTTTTCTTTTTCAACAACAAAGCACAAAGAGCGTTTCTCAAGGCTATGCTATATTTGATTTAAAAAAAGACCAGGATCTGACTTCATGCGAGAATTATACACCAATCTCTCTCATTAATACATATTGCAAGATTCTCTTGAAGTTGTTGGCTCTGCGTATAAATATTGCCCCTTCACTTATTAGTTCGGAGCAATCAGGATTTGTAAAAGTGAGACACATAACTGATAACGCTAGAACTTTTCTAAATATTATACATCTAGCCACTAAATACCTCTCCCCAGTTGCAAAAAACACTATAGAGGGGGATGGGAAGCCGATAAAGGTCCAGTACCCTTGCTTCCAAAAACAAGCATGTAGCACACAAGGGGGTAGCTATTCCTAAAGAAGTGACATAATACATGAGGAAAGTTGATACAGGGGGGAGGATCTTTCTTATTAAAAAGGTGTGTCCTCACACACCTGTGAAGGTGTAATGCTTCATCATTGGGCGTTTTGCTCCTCGTGTGGTTGGCACTGCAATACCCCACGGGCCCCGTAAGAGGGCTCTTTGGTAGAGATCTATTAGTAGAACGTCATAATAGTACGTGCAAGTATGTGTGGAACAAGTGAGTCAGTGGGTAAAAAATCCACTTTTTTCACATTTTTTAAACAGCTCCATGAAGACATTTTTATGGAAAAACAAGATAGCACACATTTTCCTACTTAAACTCCAACAACCGAAAGCCCATAGAGGGGTGAAATTTACAAACTCTTAACACTATCGGTGCGGCGCATTTTTCCGCTGTGCACTGAATATTTAAAAATCCCGCGCTATTGACGAGCTCAGCTCGTCATGAGCGTACGAGAGGTGTACTTCATGACGAGCTGAGCTCATCATCAGCGTCAAAGGGGTTAAAAATATCATTGAGCATTTACACCTAAACAGATTTGGACCGCTCTAAATGAGAACCCTGATTTCCTCCCCTCAATATGGCAATGCCTGGAAAGTTCCATTTGCAACCCATTTCCCTTTCATCACTTGGTTCGTTTTCACAACCTCCCAAATCTTTTTTGTCACTCCTCATTACTTTCTCTGTCTCTATAGCAAAACCCATCCTCACATATTCCTACTCTGACAAAGAGCGTTTCTCAGTGCCTCTTTATTACTTGTGTTGACTGTCCATTTCTGAGCTGTACTTTCCAACAAATTCTCCTCTACTTCCTTTTACCTCTCCATTGTCTATCACCAGCTGACTCTTTATCTGTTGCTCTTAGCTATCTTTTTCTCATCCACCTCTATATCACATCTTTCATATATTAATCTTCTCTCACTAGTCCGCCTCTCTCTATCTCTAGGCACTCTCCTTGTCACCTGTCTATCCCCCAGATTCATCAAAAACACATTTTGCGATTCTTTAATAGCGAAAAATACAGATTCGCTATTAAGGAATTGCAAAATGGAATGCATCAAGAAATCACAAAAAAAATAGCGATTTCTTAATATTCCTTAATTGCGACTCGCAATTTGCGACTCGCAATTAAGGAAAACCTCCCCATTCATTCCTATGGGCCTAGAGGCCCATAGGAATGAATGGGAAGACAATCTCAATTTGCGAATTGCAATTAGCGATTCGCAAATTGAGATTGCGATTTCAAGGGTGCAGGGGTGTCCAAAGGACACCCTGTTGCACCCCTGAAATTGATTTGTGCACATATGTTACGCACACACATGCCCTTAGGGCATGTGTGCGCGCAACATGAAACTTTGAAAAATGCACTTTAGTGCATTTTTCAAAGTTTTTGCAAATTACCATGAAGTTGTACTTCATGGTAATTTGCGTGCCCTATTAGCAAATTCGCTATTTTTTAAACTTTCATGCATTGCATTTAAGGTATCTCAATTTGAGATTCCTTAAATGCAATAAATTGCAATTTAGCGAATTCTCTATTTGTGATTTTTGCAATGGGATGATGCATCCCAAATGCAAAAATACCGGTCGCAAAGGGGCAGACTCTGAGAATCTGCCCCTTTGCGAATGGATTTTGGTTTGATGAATCTGGCCCCAAGTGTTTATCACCTCTCGCTCTCACCTGTCTTACTTTCTTTCACACCCTTGTACATCTCTTTTACACCTGTTACTTCTCTCTGATGATGCATCCCAAATGCAAAAATACCGGTCGCAAAGGGGCAGATTCTGAGAATCTGCCCCTTTGCGAGTAGATTTTGGTTTCATGAATCTGGCCCCAAGTGTTTAACACCTCTCGCTCTCACCTGTCTTTCTTTCTTTCACACCCTTGTACATCTCTTTTACACCTGTTACTTCTCTCTGATGCTTCCTTAATCCCTTTTGCCTCTCTCCCGCACGCACCCCTGTTTTTGTTTCTGGGTTTCTCACTCTTGTGTCTGTAGTGTCCTCTTCCTGCTCTTCCTTTCGTGACTTTACTCTCCTTTCCACTGGCAGTCTTTTTCCTTTTTTTCTTCTCTCTCTCCTCTAATTCTTGCTCCCTCGACATGCTCAGAGGCAGCAGGAGACATGGAGACACCAGTTTACAAAGGTCTGCATTATTTGAAACAATAAATGATTGTTTTGCAAGTTTTTATTTTCCTCTGAGGCCAGGCATCGCATGCTTAGTGCTATAGGCCGCAGGGGGCAAGCCTGGGGTCGTCGTTGGGACCCCTGAGATCCCCTAAACTACGTCCATGTGTATGTGTTATGCCTTGTTCAACTGTCAGCATTGCAATATCGGACTTATTGAATACCCTTTTTGGGAGTCATGCTAGCATCTTTCCATGCCTGCCCCCTTGTCCATGGAGTCCCTGCCAATTGGGGAGAGGAGTTGGCTTGACGACTAGGGCGGTCGACCTCGAATCTGGGGAACTAGGTTTGAGTCTCGGCAATGACGCAGAACATCCTGTGATTCTGGACAAATCAGTTAATCTCCCCGTGCCTAACAAAAATTAAAGTGTCCTCATGTAATGCAACTGGTGCTATGTAAAGCGCTCTGATACACAATTCTATATGATACACATCTCACATGGCTCGATTCCCATCTAACAGCCCCGTTTTCCACCTGTGACAATGGCTCCTGTCGCTCCAAGGCATTTATCCTTTTTAGGCAACACTACGCCCACTCCGTGGGTGTAGCGAAGTCCTTCGCCCAGGGTTAGTAAGCACTACAAAAGGACACCACACCAGTTTAGAAAAATATCCACTATTTTTATATACTTAAGACAAGACAAAAAAAATAATACAAATCCAAAATACAGTACTTAAAAATCTTCGGCTATCAAAATATGCTTGAAAAACAGTTTCTTGAGGAGGAGCCAAGCCGGCGACCGCAATGGCCGCCTAGTCCCTCGGCTCCGATCATCATCTCCTCTCGAGACCGCATCCCGCGTGAACTACCGCGGCAAGACGGAGGGTACGGGAACATGAAAGCGCCCGATCATCGAGGGCGCAATCCCGAGGTCCGTGCCTGCTTCTGGAGGCGAGATAACGTCGGCGACGCTAGCGGCCCGCAGCAGCCCTGAGACCGGGGACTCGGCCATCTTGCGAGGCTGGTCCCCGAGTAAACAACAACGGCCGCCTTTGGCCTGGAGGGACCGGTCAGCTCTGAGGAGGCGTGTGGCGGCGATTTTCCTGGCAGGCCTATGTTGGCGGTCTGTTACTACGTGTGAAGACCGAGACTCTCCCTGTGCCCCCGTGTAACCGGACAGTGCAACATTGTATCCACTCGCTCTCCGCCGAGAGATATTCTCCTAACCATCCCGCTTCTGGCGGGAGGCTCCCTAATTTCCTACGAGCCGCCCTTCAGCTGCACGAATTCCAGCGGTGCCTTTTGCTTGATCTCGGTGGCCCTGCCGGGGGAGCTACATTGCTCGCCGCCTTGCTGTCCGTGCCACGGCCCCACACCGGTCTTGATCTGACCCGTGCTACTATGGAGAAGGAGACCAGAACACACGGGGGGCACAGAACTGGTTTGCACCTTGACGCTTTGCTGGCCTCTCTAGCTGCCCTTCGTGACACCTTGGTGCAGGGCGCCCTATTGCTGGGGGGCAAGTTGGATACCATGATCCTCGCGGTGGAGCCAATGATATCGGCTGGCCCGTTCGTGCACAGTGAGACGCCGTCTTCGGCGCCAGGAGGCTTCAAGATGGCGCCTATTACCGCAGCTGGAGGGTCGGAAACACGGTGTCTTGGGACTTTCCATACGTGTACTATTGGATGCACTGGACGTTCTGGACATGCTAGCCTGGACCTGGCTGCAATATCCTTCCCCAACGACCTGTTGCTTGATATCCTGGTGCTGTTCCTGCTGTATTTTGACATTGGATTGGGGTTCTCCTGTGTTGCTTCGTGGCATGGAGTGTGGAAGGTCTGTTTCACTAACTGGTCTCGCCCGCCGCACTTGCTAGAGATTGGTACTGTCGCTGGTTCTGGTACTTTAAGCAAGACTGGACAAGGATAAATATCTCCCCTCTGGGTCATCGTCCTTTGTGCCGATACTGTAAGAACTGCTTGATACGTTGTCCTCTTTGATGCTGCGCCTAGTTGACTCTGTCCCTTGATATGTTACTTTGATCTGATTCTTGCTGCTCTAGTTCACATTCTGTGCTCATATAATATCATGTATGGGAAGGGCCGAGGGACTGCTATAGGTTGACTTTCATTTTTGCTTGTGATTTTGGCTGCAAGGGGTATTGCTTTCACGACGTTGTCACTACAGTGGATATGAATGCTTTGGGAATGCGAACTGTACTGCTTTGTGATTAATCCTGTTTCCGGTGTGTTAATGCTCACGCTCCGCTCGTAGTTTTCCCGACTGTGTATACCTTGTTCAATGTTTACCCCTTGTACCGATATGTTTCAATTGCCGGCTAGGGGGCACCGGGTGCCCGGGAGCGGGTCTGCTCCTCTCCTCCTCCACTCTTTATAATTTCCCTACTGTGGGGCAGTTCCGGGGCGACAGGCACGCTGTTAGTGGGTTAGGCCGTAGCCATTACAGGGGTGCAGGGTGGCGGGTGCGGGGGGGGTTTGTTGTTTTAGTTTGTTTTGTTCTATGGTCCCTATCGCTCTTTTCCGGCTTTGGGAGGGTCTTCCTCTTTGGTGGGGCTGACTGTCACTGGGTCTCGCACCTTTTTTCTTTTTCTATTTCCGGCATCTCAATATTCCTCTATTCCTCGCCTTTTTTAGGGGTGGGCTCTCGGGGATCGGACTTGGTAAAGTTGCTTTCTGTATCGTTGCTATTGTCTAGTTTTTTCGCTGCGGCTGCTTTGATTATATAGTTGCTGTACTTATAGCCTATCTCCGATTGTAACTGGGGTGTATCCCCCCTGCTTCTTCTTTGTCCTTTATGTAAGGTGTGTAGTCCTTGTTGTTGCAGCCCCCTCTCTTCTTCTAAACTTAAAAACGAAAACCTCATATCCTATATCGCGCACCCCGCAGTCCTTATAGTGTACTTTGAAGTATCCTGTTTGCATATTGACCTATTGCCTACGACTCTCCTGTTTTTAATGACTGTCTTTGCGGCCGGCTATGATGGTTGTGGGCTTGCGCATGTCTCTCCTGATTTTCCAATAAAGGTTTTCAAAAAAAAAAAAAAAAAAAGAAAAACAGTTTCTTGATGTCTATAGCTCTGTCCGGAGCTATCATGGCGTCGTGAACAAACAGATCCAAACAGCTCTGGCTGACCGCGGTGTCACGGGCAAGCTACGGTGTTAGGAAGACCCGCAAACAGTACCTTTTTAGAAATGCAGGGCGTCAGCAACCTCTCATTGAGCTTCCGAAGCATGGCGTCTGCAGGCAACGGTTCAGGAGGTCGGTGCAGGTGTCGTCGGGGCCCTCGAAATCACACGCATTGCAGGTCGATCTCCTCTCTGTTGCAGTCAGGAGCACTGGCGTCGGTAGGTGTCAGGTGCTGCTGTGAGAAGGGTAGCAGTGCGGTGTGAGGTGTGCGGTGTGCGGTGTCCTCATGTCGAGGTGCGAGCAGCGGCTCAGTGGCGGCATCAGATGGCATCGGTGAGACCAGGGTCGCAGTGCATTTTGAAGGCGGTGATCGTCGCGGTGCTGGCAGGTCACAGTGCAAGCAGCGGCATCGTTGTTGCTGAAGCGCTGTCATTGGCTGACGAACTGGAGTCGATGGCGCCGGCGTCAGTAAGCCATTGCTGTGGTGCAGTATGAGAGCGGTGCATCGTGTAACTTTCCGAGCGGTGCCCTCGAACCACGGATCAAGCAGCGGCGTCAATTTTGGCATGGAGCGGCGTCATCGGGGATACCAAGGCGTTGTCGTGAAGCATGGCGGTGCGGAGTGTGATGCCCACAGGTCGCGTGCGAGCAGTGGCTCGGTGGTGGCATCAGCAGGCATCAGCGGTGAGACCATGGTCATAGTGCGGCGTTGTGGCGGTGCCCTCTGCGGTACCTTCAGGACATGGAGTCGGCAGCGTCGACGTAGACGTCTTCGGGTTGCTTTTCTTCTGTTGCAGCACAAACCACACACTGAGGGCAGAAGAGCTTGAAGTCTTTGCTGTTCCTGAGATTTCTTGAACAGGGGGCAAGCTCTACCTCAAGCCCTTGGAGAAACTCACAAAAGTAGATTGCAGAAAGTTCAGCCCAGTCTTTTCACTGCTCAAGACAGAAGCAGCCACTGCAGGTCAACATAGCAAAGCACACAGGAAAGTGGTAGTTCCTCCTCACAGCTTCTCCAGCTCTTCTTCTTGGCAGTCTTCTTGGTCCAAAAGATTTCTAAAGGTCAGGGTCTGGGCCCCAATATTTATATCCCAAAATCATTTGATCTCTTCGGCAGATAGTGTCTGTGCCAAGTCAGAACCAGTTCTGCCTTCTCTGGTGTGACTTTCTGGCAGGAAGTGGAGACAGCATGGTCAGAGGTAGACCAGGCCCTTTGAGGTTCAAGGAAATCTCCTCCCCCTTCCCCAATTGCAACCCAGGTCTATTTAGCCCTTTCCTGCCCCACATAGACTATCTGGAGCCACCCCTGCTCCCCAGCCTTCTGTCATCCAAAACCCAGACAGGCAATCTACATTCCAGCAGAGGCACAGAGGGTGACTGAGCAAGAAAATACCTACTTTCTAAAAGTGGCATTTTCAAACACAGAATGCAAACATCACCTTCACTAAAAGATGCATCTTTAGATTCGGAGTTCCGGCATACTAAACTTTATTTTCCTAAGTAATTCCCCCGGCCAGTTATGTTTATAAGGTGTTTAAACAAACTCCCCATTCTGTCCTATGGGGAACAGATAGCCTTGCAATAGCACAAATACGAAATTGTCCGTAATTCGCTATCAGGACATGCCACACACACCAGGGCATGTCATACCTTTCACATACACTGCACCCGGCCTATAGGGGTACCATTGGCCTACCTTAGGGGTGGCTGACGAGTAGGAAAAGGGAAGGTGAGGGACTGTCCAGAGTGTGCACTGGCCAAGTCGACATGGCAGTTATAAACTGCACGCAGACTCCGCAATGGCGGGTCTGAGTTACCTTTTCAGGGCAACTGACGTGGGTGGCACAATCAGTGCTGCAGGCCCACTGGTAGCATTTGATTCACAGGTCCTGGCACACTCGGTGCACTTTACTAGGGACTAATAAGTAAATCAAATATCCAATCATGGAAACACCAATCCATAACACAATTTACCACAGGAGCACTTGCACTTTACTACTGATCAGCAGTGAGAAAAGTGCGCTGAAACACTACGCCAGCAAAAACAGTCAAAACTGGAAGGTCAGAAAGCAAAAACTCAGGGGAAACACACCAAAAGATGCCAAGTCTAACACCGCTACATGCGAATGCCGTCCTACAAAAATAATCTATGGAGCTATACCTACCAATAGCCCCCAGTTATCGTCTTATCAAATAATCAGTCAGTTGGCAGTGAAGAAAAGTCAATCGTTTATTATACAACCAATACTCTATAGAGGAGCCTCTCCGACGCCACCCACCCAGTGCGTGGAGAAGACTGCCTATTCATACTCAAGTCATGGCATATATACTTTCATTGCGTTACATGAGATCACCGTACATGGAAAAATACTGGTAGGCACAGTAGCTTAAAGGAAAGACCATATATGGCACATAAAGCTCATTTAGAAGTCGGCTTCCGCTATTATTGGGGAAGGTCAGGAGGGGTGACTCCCTTTCGTTTCGGTGCCTGGGAGCACGGGTACGGCGCCTCCAGGAATGTGCTTATCACCTCTGAAACCAGATGCGACCTTGGGTCTCAGAACAAAAAAGAATAGTATGAATTCAGCTGTCTATATAACTCAACTAACAGGGCTTACTCGGCTGCTGGAGGGTGGCACGTGACCACCGTTCGAGTCTAATACATGTACAGGCAAAATGGAGTCTGTTTGGTTCTCAGTCTGCGTGCAAAGAAATATAATGCAAGAGCGGTAAAGGAGTTCCTGCATTGACATAACTAATTAGTCTAAATTACGATATACATGTGAATATAGATACATCATGCTAACACAAAAGATTAAGATAAATATAGAAAATCGATTTTTATCCATCATGAAACCCACAAATAGTTATTGTAGTGAACAAATAAATATTCTATGCAATATAGGATTGTGGTGGTAGTGTTCCTCAAAATGAGAAAACGTCCGCACATATGAGCAATACAATTCTCCAGGCAAGTATACGTGTAATGTAAATTATATACAATTCTTTATGTGAGGTGCTCTGTTGTCCTGTCAAACACCCACCACCAGGAGTGTTGAATTAGCAAAAAAGATTTTTGCTAATGTTAAGTACCAAAGAGAAAACAGGCATTAACAAGCACTCTCACAAAGTATGTAATGATCCAAAAAATTATTGTCTTCAATCACAAGTTTCAAGATTACAGTTCATTGATAGGAAATGGACTTCCAAAGTACGGATCCAGACCAAGCGTTAGACTTCAAATCTTTATTTCATAAACATTAAAAATATTTCCAGCTTGTCCTGCCGACACGTGTTTCGTCTCATGGAGACTTTTTCAAGGCTGGAAGTATAAAAAAGCTAAAATCAATATTTACACAGTATTCATTATACATATACAACATCATGGAAGACTATATACAAAGAAGTCTAACAGATACATATATTATCTGAAGGTGTATCACACCTTATAGAGACACCACAAGAACAAAGACAAAAGAACCAGTAAGCATGCGAATATCAAAACATAAAATTCTCCTTATTGAAATACTATAGCAGAAATAGTTGATGTTCATAACTATTTTCATATATCCTCTTATTCCACTTATAACATTAGGCCAGTGAACAACATATATCCATAATATGGAGATGGTATCATCAATTAACTCACACGTTTATACACTAAATGACATGCTCATGTTATAAAGGATTCTTCAAGGTACTGGGTCTGATAGCACATAGAATAGGGGCATCCTGTCCCTGTAGTGTCCATTTATGTCTCACAAATAATTAAATGAAAAGTATAAATACACATACCCAAGAAGACGGAATTAGTGCACTGATATTCAACACCACGAATCTTGTTATCGAATGCAGATGAAACCGAGTTCTAAGGTCACACCAGTAATATGAGTACTAAGGAATTAAGAACACCAATTTTGAAATAGAGCGAGGCATAAAGTAAAACCTCTATTCTAGGATAACATAATAATAGTTGGAGACATACCGAAAAAGATATATCAGGGGGACACAATCCTTCTAGTCTGGTTCACTAGTATATATTCATGAGGAACATAGAGCGATGTCCAGAGTAATTGTTCAGAGTAAAAGAGGATAGACCTAAGAGTAAGGACAAACAATTGTAAAATGCCATAATAGGGAAAGGTCTATGGGCCAGATGCATCAAGCATCCATTTTGCGATTCCTTATTAGCGAAAAATAAGGAATCGCTAATAAGGAATAGCAAAATGGAATGCATCAAGCAATCACTATAAAAATAGCGATTCCTTAGAATTCCTTAATTGTGACTCGCAAATTGCGAGTCGCAATTAATGAATACCTCCCCATTAATTCCTATGGGCCTAGAGGCCCATAGGAATGAATGGGAAGACAATCTCAATTTGCGAAGCGCAATTAGCGATTAGCAAATTGAGATTGCGAGTTCAAGGGTGCAGGGGTGTCCAAAGGACACCCGGTTACACCCCTGAATGTGATCTGTGCACATATGTTGCGCACACACATGCCCTTAGGGCATGTGTGTGCGCAACATGAAACTTTGAAAAATGCACAAAAGTGCATTTTTCAAAGTTTTTGCAAATTACCATGAAGTTGTACTTCGTGGTAATTTGCGTGCCCTATTAGCGAATTTGCTATTTTTGATACTTTCATGCATTGCATTTAAGGATTCTCAATTTGAGATTCCTTAAATGCAAACAATCGCAATTTAGCGAATTCTCTATTTGCGATTTTTGCATTTGGGATGATGCATCCCAAATGCAAAAATTGCACTCGCAAAGGGCCAGATTCTGAGAATCTGGCCCTTTTGCGAGCGCATTTCGCTTGATGCATCTGGCTCCATATGCATATCAAATATTCAACATACTGTGAATATTTAAAACTAAGACATAATTATTTGCCTACAAGGTATCCAAGTACGGGTGTCCTGGTAGAGAACCAAAGCCATACATTTAACACTTTTGCAATGGTTAAGAGTATAAGCTACATATCTACAAACAGAATAACACAATCAGTAGATATACACGATCCTATACCTAGCAGACTAAAGATGAGATCTAACTAATAACACAAAGCAAGAAAACAAGAGACAAAAAGACACTATATATGTCTACTCACTTAATAAATTCATAGATCTTGCTTCGTGGAGGTGGAATCGTATTTTCTCAAGTTTAAGCGATGACCATGATAAGTCACTAAATAGTAGAAAAACAAACAAGCGTACGGTTTGTTCTAAATGTAAATGGTGGAAAGGCCCTTACATTATCAGAGGCACATAGTAATCACAAACACATACACGTCAGAGTGTCTTCAGATGTAAATGGAGCAGTATACCTACCCCGCAAGTAAGGAAAGAACGACTCTGGTGCGTAGGGATTACAGCCCATAAAACAGTACAATAACCCACAGGGCAAGAGTAAACAAACCCTTGTGGTTCAAGTTATGACTAAAGCGGGTTAGTGGAGAAGGGCAAGTTTCCATGATGGGGAAAACTTTGAAATGTCCACGTGCGAACGCTGGAGAATTAGGACCATTCAAAAGTGCATTAACCCAAAGGGCAAGAGCAAACAAACCCTCATGGTTCAAGTTATAACTAAAGCGGGTTAGTGAAAAGGGCAAGTTTCCATTATGAGGAAAACATTAAAATGTCCACGTGAGGACGCTGAGGAATTGGGACCATTCAAAATAGTGCAAAAAAGTAACTTAGTCAAATAGTAGGTTGCTATGAAATACCAAGGATTCGTCAATACATCCTAGATCACCATTAGGTTGCTTTAAAGTATCCGAAAATTTGTCAGTTCGTCCTGTGAAGGACTGGGTTTTTCTAAGACCCAGCGGTGCCAGGGGACAACACCTGAAACCTTCGTGGGTTACCTGTTCCGGCGTACAAATGACAGAGACACGGGACACTTCCTTCGGCGTCAAAGATCAAGGTTTATTTACTGCAGGGAACACAGAAGTCACAAGAAGTACAACGCATGTAGGTTCTAGGAGACTGCTTCAAATTGCATCTGTGGATCGCTCCTTTTATACAGTTTTTCGTCATAGGACAACATGGCAAACAAAAGGTTACAACCCAGTTCCCACAGTAAATTTCATAGGGGGCGCTTTCATGTATTCGAGGTCCCAGAACATAATTACAGTAGCATCGCCGGTTCCCAACTGTAAAAGTACATCTTCCCACCATTAGTGCATTCCATTCCGGCTGTAAACGAGTTAAGGAAGAGTCAGAAACAGGTGCAGGGAAAGACAAAGATAGTCAACAGATTGAAAAGAGTGTAAGGGGGTGATATCGGAAACACGATTGCAGGGATCAAAGGAGACGCGCCTAATGAATGCACGGCTGCAACAATAGACCGGCACGGCAAGATGAGCCTCGAGCGGGGCCATCTGCCTTCGCAGTGTCATCCCCCTCGTCATAAAGACATCCTCAAAGGAACACGTGTCTTCCGCAAGAGTTTGGGAATCCCAGGGTCACGAAGCGGACAGTGTCCGTTCGCTGGCTACTTGAGGGCAAGAAACAAAATGGATGCCGTATCTAAAATGGAACCCGTGGGTTCGAATGAAGAAACCCACGAAACAGACGAACGGTTTAGGTTAGCATAGCAAAATCGCGTACACCCACTAAACTCGTCATTTGCGGTTCATAGATACCAAACTCGACCGTTTTCGAGCGAGTCAAAAACACCACATACAATTGTCACAGAACCTCAGACGCTCCTTTTGCCCTCATGTAGGCAAGCACTAGTCGATATCAGAATCGATCTCGATATTCATCAGACCATCCAGATGTTGCTGCAACATTATTCTATCCATCAGTGCTTCCTTGGTAACAGGTGGCCGTCTTATACACGTTGTGGTGCAGAGGCCACATAAGGCAGGACCACACTGTACACAAAGACAACACGTGAACAGAAATGCTACAACAACCCCAATGATCATCAGAATTTTCCAACCCCACGTCGACATTAGGCCCCAAAACCACCCTAGTAGCGTCCAATCACCTACGTCCACGTGTATGGACTCGGAGATCTTATGCAACTTCGAGATGGCTTGATAGACAGTTGGAGCGTTATCAGGAATGAAAATGCAGCAACTCGAATGGATCACCTTACGTACTCCACCTCTATCTGCAAGGACAACGTCTAAGGCCATACGGTTTTGTAACGTCATAAGCCTGTCCGCCTGAAGCTCAGCTGTAATGTTACCAAGGGCACTTGCAGTGATATTAGCAGTCGATTCCACCACACGAGTCAACTGTCTCAGGTTCCTACTATTGATCATAGGTCCCCAAAACGGCAAGAAACCCTTAAAGAAGTCTCCTGCTTCTTGACCGGCAGTGTCCTCTTCGCTAATCACGCCTCTCACAACTCTGGTCTTGTGATAATCCGACCCAACAGTAAAGGCCGGCGGCAACAGATTCGCAATATAACAGGTGCCTGAGAAGTCACGAGGCAACCATGTATATGCGCGGTCGTAACAAACAAAGTATGTACCCTTGGCAGTCAGAAGAACAGGGGAAGAGGCCATCGGTAAAACTTACGTTTCAGTACAGACACTCCTCCCGAGCTGAGCTCGCGGACTTCGGCCAAGACCTTTCAGACAGAAATTACCGAGATGGGGTACGATCCAGATCGGAGACGAGCTCTTAAGCTGCCGATCACCCACTGACATACTGTACTCAGCCTCACTCAGATCTCTGTATGCTCGCACCTCTTCCTCTGGGATAAGCGATGCGTCGAAGATATCCCTATCTAAATCGGCAATCGCTCTTGCCAAAGGCTTGTGGTACGGGCCAGGACCATGATCTGCAGTGCATGGCTCTCGATGGGGGTAGGAATCTAGTGCGCTACGAAACATTGTTTGGAATGCTCGAGCTGAACCCTGGGAACTGTAAGGAAGGACCAAGTACGGAATTCCCCTATCCATGGTATGTGGCATTAAACCACACACCCAACAATTGGTAGTGTTCATCACCAACTGATGTTGATGAAGAAGCTGGACAAAGGAGTTGTTCATGAATTCCGCACGTCTAACCTGCTCGTGTTGAGGTAAAAGGTGGAAAGAATGAGGAGAAACAGTGGAAGTAGGTTTTGGTTCAGAGGAAAGGGTAGGTGAAGCAGAAGGCAATAATGATTGTATTCCATAATATACTCCACCCACCAGTAACATGGAAATAGTTAGGAACAGTAGGAACACCTGAAACAGAAAGCATTTGGTACGTACAACCCTGTGCAGTAATGATCTTTGCGCTTGAGTTTTCTCCACTTCCGACAACTTTGAGAATGCTATCCCCTAAAACAGTCCGCAACGTTCTTGACGCACTTCGTTCTGTGTAGCAATTGTCAATCCCCAGGAGTTCCTAGGAATCGACGGCCTCCGACCTAGTGTCAGAAACCTACTAAACAGAAGGAAGTACCCGTGCGGCCCTACGGTCAACCCGGATGTAAGGTTCTTTGAATCAAACAATATATACAAAATCTCCTAGCTGTGGAAAAACACACATGTGGAAAAAGAACTCAGAAATTAATAGAAACCACAATTGTTCAAAAATGTTCGAGATGATAATGGGGGGTAACGTGAATTTCAAAAAGGGGGAAAGCAAAAATATTTTATTAGTCTCTGGTATTGGAACGAAGAAAATATCTGCTTCTTCCAGGATGAGTCTGCTCCTCAAATAATTGTTCAGATTGTGGAACAGAGTCCTGTCGGTCAGACGATAGTTCAGGTCTTGAATTCTCCAATGGCAAAGGTTCAACAAAGTTATCTGATTGCACTGAAGTATCTCCCACAGGCTGAGTGTCACTGAACGGCACAAAGTTCGGCAGAGCTTCTGTTTCCGAGGCAGCGATACCGGTCCTCACCCACAAGTCTGCTGGTAAAGGTATTGGTACCTTCTTTGTATGGGTGGCGTGCACCCAATTTTTGCGGCCCTCCAAATGAACTGCAGTTCTCGTGGCGAGTAGCACCTGGAAGGGTCCCACAAACCTCGGCTCGAGGTTTCGCTTCCGGCCAAAATTTCATGTCACCACCCAGTCTCCCAGTTGGAGCCGGTGGCCAGGACCCTCCGTCTGTGCCGGCAGTGCTTCAAAGACCTGTTGATGAATTAACCTCAGTTTAGCAGTCAGATCATGAAGATAATCAATTAACATTGGGTATTCAAGACTATTGAAAGACCTGGGTCTAGGAACCCCCCAAATATTTGCAGGACGGCCGAACACAATCTCATATGGGCTGAGCCCTACTCGAGAGTGTACAGTCACCCTAGTCGACAGAAGAGCCAGAGGCAAAGCATCGGGCCGCGACAAACCAGTCGTAGCCTTAATCTTTGCGAGTTTTAATTTTAGAGTACCATTGTACCCTTCAACCAAACCTGCTGACTGGGGATGATTGGCGCTGTGGAATTTTTGTGTAATTCCAAGGCCCTTACACACACTCTTCATCACACTCCCCACAAACTCACTTCCGTTATCAGACCATACAATCCGTGGCATTCCATACCGAGGAAAGTACTCCTTCAGTAGGACTTTCGCTGTGGACAGGGCAGTATTGTCTTTGAGAGGATAGGCTTCGATCCATCGGGAGAATGCGCAAACCACAACTAAAACGTACTTCAGGTTATTACATCACTCCATATGGATGAAGTCCAGTTGGACTACCTCAAAGGGACATGTAGGAGGAGCAAAATGGCCAGGGGGTGTAGGAGTGCCCTTGCCGGGATTGTACATCATACATACCATGCAATTCTTAACCAATCTCTCAGCACACTTAGCGATACCATCATTCTTCCACACAGGGGACAACAACTTACAGATACCTTTCGCGCTAATATGTGACAAGCCATGCGCCATAGTCACAACAGCTAGCACATATGCATCCGGCAACATCCATCTTCGATTCTCCGACAAATCAATCCATTCGCATCCAACTTTCCTGTGCTCTCCTTCCACTTAGTCTTTTCAGTTTCGGTGGCCTCATTCTGAATCGCTTTCACACTTTCAACAGTATCCTCACACATACCAGTTTCTGCAGGCCACCTTACCGAACTCGTCACATACATTCTGGTTGCAAGATTTCTAGCAGTCTCCTTAGCGATCTCATCTGCAAACGCATTACCACGACCAACATCATCCGTCACCTTACGGTGGGCACTACATTTAATAATCGCCACCTGCTTGGGCAATGTAAGTGCATCTAAAAGATTGTTCACGAGCTGTCCGTGTTGGATCTTCGTGCCATGCGATGTCATAAAGCCTCTCTCTCTCCACAATCGGCCAAAGCTATGAGCAACACCAAAAGCATATTGGCAATCGGTAAACACTTTCACTCGCTTTCCCTTTGACAAAATACACGCTCTCGCCAATGCAATTAACTCTGCCGCCTGCGCAGAGTTCTGATTCAATCTCGCAGTTTCCACAACCGTACTCAACGTTACCACAGCATACGCAGTCGTCACATCACCATTCGGCAACTTAAAACACGAACCGTCCACATACAAAGTACCATCGGGATCTTCCAATGGAGTGTTTTTTAGGTCAACACGACCCTTCGTTTCCTCCTCAGTTCGCAAATAACAATCATGTGGTGGTACATCGTCTGATTCGATTCCATATTAGTTGGCAACAAAGTCGCCGGATTTAGGACATTGCAGCGCTTTATTTGAATGTGACTTGCCAAAAGCGTCAACTCGTAACCGGACAACCTTGCGCTCGTCAAGTGTTGGGTTTTCGTACGATTCAAGAGAGTGTCAACTGCATGTGGAACCATCACCGTAAGCATATTATCCATGACCAATCCTGCAGATTGTCGGATGGACACCGCAGCTGCCGCTGTTGCTCTTAGACAACTCGGCAATGCTCTAGCTACTGGGTCCATGGTCGAGGAAAAATATGCACATGGACGCTGCTTACCGCCAAATTGCTGCGTCAAAACACTCAACGCACAACCTTCCCTCTCGTGAACGTATAGCGTAAACGGCTTGCTGTAGTCAGGAGTACCTAACACAGGGGCCGAACACAACGCATCACGCAGTTCAGAAAAACTTTTCTGACATTCTTCCGTCCATGGCAAAGGAGTCGGAACATCCTTGCACGTGAGGGCTACCAAAGGTTTCGCTAGCAATGAAAAATTTGGAATCCATTGCCTGCAGTATGACGTGATACCTAGAAAGGCACGCACATCTCTCTGAGTTGTTGGCACAGTCATTCGAGCGATCGCTGCAATTCTCTCTGGGGTCAACCTTCTTCCCTCCTTTGACAATAAGTGACCTAGATAGGTTACTTCTTGGCAACAATATTGCAGCTTAGAAGGTGACACCTTGTGATGTAAGTCACAGAGATGCTGTAACAGAGACACCGTAGCAGTCTTGCAAATCTCTCGTGTGTCCGCAGCCACCAATAAGTCATCAACATATTGGATCAAGGCCGCACCAGCCGGTAACACAAACGCGTCAAGTTGACTCTTCAGGGCTTGGCTGTATATCGATGGACTCTCACAGTAGCCCTGAGGAGCGCGTTTAAACCTAAAGCTGCGACCACCTAACGAGAAACCGAATAGGTCCCTACTTTCCTCAGCAATCGGAATGCTAAAGAAAGCATTCTTCAGATCGATCACTGAGAACCAAGAAGCAGATGCTGGAATCAGAGTCAGTAAAGCCGTAATGTCAGGCACCACAGGGAACTGAGGAATCACAATTTTGTTCACCTCCCGTAAATCAATAACAAAGCGATATACAGGAGGCTTGGTTGGATCAGTGCGTTTCAAGATAGGTAACACAGGACTATTACACACGTTTCCCCGAGACTCCTCGATAACATCTTTCTCGATCAAGTCATAGATGATTGCTAATAACGCTCGCTCACCATCAAGGGAGATACGATACTGGGGAATACGTGGTAATCGCACATTCGATTTCAATTGAACAACATAAGGGGAGATGTCAAGCAGGCCCACATCATTGGGACCTGTTGCCCACAAAGATGCAGGAAGAGAACTCAATTCCGGTGGGAGCTTATCAGATGACAAGTACATGGGAGAGATCACTCTCTGACCCAACGTAAGCTCCACTCCCGCAGGAGAACAATACAAAGTTGCATATAATCGTTTCAGCAAATCCAGGCCCAAAAGATTCTCACCACAACCAGTAGTCAAAATCAAAGGAGCTTTCAGCTCACAAAGCCCAATTGTAAGGGGCAAAGGGCGAGAGACCGGATTGCTAACAGGGGCGCCAGAGAATCCAACGGAAACATTTGTTAAGCCAGACAAAGGTGCGCCAGGGAGTTTCGAATGCATGATGGAACTTTTCGCTGCACCAGTGTCCAACAGAAAAGGCTCAACTACGCCCGATGTGGCAACTGTGACGTAAGGCCCTCTCTGATCAACCGGAACTGATACTACTCCCTCTCTTTGTCTGTGGCTGTCCTAGTAATTACCGTCATCAGTACCCTGCTCGATATAAAATCGTCCACATGGTACTGCGCGGATCTACCTGATGATGAACCACGCTGATCAAAACAATTATTGGAGTTAGAGGAATTGTTAGAACGCTCATTTTGATTCTGAGTAACACCACGACCCCTACCTCGCGAAGCCTGTTGAGGACCACTACGACCTCCTCTAGATGAATTACCATTATTTCGATCGAGCAAAACCGGACAATCAAACTTCAAATGACCCTCACCTCTACAATAGGCACATTGATTGTATCCAAGCATAGATCTCTGCGAAGAAGAATCATTCCGCGATTGCGACCTAGCGGACTGCGATTGCGATCTATTCCGCTGTTGAGAATCATTTTGATTTGAGCGCGGAGGATACGCTTGTTGTAACAGAACTTTTGTTTTGAGGTCTTTCGTCTTTTTATCCGCCCGATCATTTTCCTCCTTCTCTCTATTTTCATAGTATTGAGCCGTAGCCAATATCTGAGCAGAGGTAGAAACGGCCCACGAACTTTCTGAATTTTTCAATTTGTTGCTAAGTTCAGGCAACAAATTCGATACAAATTTATCCACAAACAATCTCTGACCTCCCTCAGTGCTCATATCTTGACCACTGTGATCGATGAATGCCTCCTCAAATCTCGTAAAGAAATCGGAGACACTCTCGTCCTTCTTTTGCTTACAGGCAGACAATTTATCCCAGTTAACTTTCATTGCTGGCATAAGTGTCTTCATCAATGTAATAATTCTCTGAGGCAAAGCCGTAATTAACTGCTCAGGCTTAGCCCCACCAACCTGCAAACCGTCAGCCGCTGTAAGTGCCGCCCAATCACCACCTAATTCAGCTGCATGATCTTCATGACGTATTTTCGCCCAAACCGGTTGCGGTACGACATTGCCGAACAATATGTCGTTGTCGGCAAGGTTCATTATCGTAGTATCCACTAATTGGGACAATTCTTTATAGTACCCTGCAGGATTTTTGCGGGGGTCAGGCAGAGTTTGCTTAACCTGCAAAACTTCCGATCGCTTCCGTGGGAGGTGTATCCAAACTCTCTGGAAGTGTGGCGGAATAGCAGGATTAGCAGCAGCATCACCTGGCATCCGCACTGGTGGAACTTCACGCATGGGATACTGACCAGGCGTTGCCGTCCATTCCTCAGATTCATCTTTAAACAACGCTCGAGGTATCACAGTGGGACGAAAAGATAGAAGGTGTTCTATAGCACGTCGAACATTGCTACCCACGAGAATACCACTCGAAAACTGAAGCTGAAGTTCAGTTACATCGACCGGTACCTCGTTTACCTCATCATTTGATATCGCTTCACATAAGAATTTGCACATTTCGTCAAACACAAATCTCTGTGTTGGCTCATTAAATTGAGAGAAAGTCTCAAAAATTATGCGCGGGGGATTTTTAAGGGGATACCTAATCCAATTTTGCGCCATTTTGATTAGCGTATCATGTTCCCTACCGCCAGGAAGCTGACTTCGTCGTTGGGGAACATCAGAATCATCAGACCCAAGAAGAGGTCCAAAAGGAGAATAAAGATTAGCAACAGCATTAGGGATGCGTCTTCGAACAGACGGAGAAGAGGAGAAAAGTACAGGAGCAACAACATGAGAGCTAAACACAGAAGCAGCAGGAGCAGTAGGAGTAGCCACAAGAGCAGAAGTAGCGGGAACAACAGCTTGAGAAGGTATAGACGGTGGAGCAGTAGGAACAGTAGCAGGTAGAGGAATAGAGACAGAAGGATTCGCAAGGACAGGACCAGCGACAGGCTGATTAACAGCTGCCGGAACAACAGGTTGAGGAACAGGGGGAACCACAGGGGCTGTGGTATCCTGCGCATATGGAGGTGGTGACTTCAGTAGATAGGACAACAAAGGATCCTCTACTGCTTCCTCTCCCTTCTTATCAGTACCCGTCGGTAAAGCGGGATAACATTTATCCACTGTCATACGTTGTAATCTATCAAAAACGTCCTTTTCCTTCTCATCTTTGTCTCGCTGAAACTGCTCTGCATTTCTCATCGTCGTAACGATTCCTTCTCTCTTATTACGTTTAAGCTGTTTGATTTCTTTCTGCTTGGCTTCTTTACGCCATAACCGAAAGGAATCGAACATGGCCGGCCTTGCTTTCTTTTGAAACAATTTAGCTTCAAGATTATCCAAAATTGGTGTTTCGAAACTACCATGAGGTGGCCAACTAAGGACACCGTCATCTTTAGTATAGCAAACCCAGCAATCATTAAATGTGATAGGACCCACACCATGGCGACTATATAATTCATAAACTGGAGTTCCAACTGGAGGTATCGGACATGAGTCCTCCAATCGGGAACTGGCACCACAACCTCTAAAACAGCTAAACAAAGTACTACGGCCAGGCATCGTGCACACTAACCGAGTTTCACAAACGTCAAGGGTTATTGGATTACAATGTCCCCGCAAAAGTGCAAAAACCCTCGGTTTTTGGCGACTGCAGTCGTCAAATAGAACAGCTAAGAACAAAGTACGAAGAACCACAAATGCAATGGAACCATGCAACAACTAAGCACCCACAACAACTAAGGATTCTGGGAGCGACCCACAAATACTTAACTCAAAGAACAATGGTGTCACCAGGAAGGCCCGTCAATCGTCTCGCTGTACCAAGGTCTACGCCAGGCGCCAAAACAGGTCAACAGTCAGGGCATCAGTCCGTCGCAGCCGTCAGGAGGCGGGGATCTTCGCGGGAAAAGTCTTCGGGCCACTTGTTTCGACAACAGGATCGATGAAGCGGGGTGCACCTTCCCTCGGAGATTTCACACGAAGTTCCTCACGATCGTCGGGCTTTGGACCGGTACCGCTGATGCCGCCCCACATGGGCGCCAACTGAAGGACTGGGTTTTTCTAAGACCCAGCGGTGCCAGGGGACAACACCTGAAACCTTCGTGGGTTACCTGTTCCGGCGTACAAATGACAGAGACACGGGACACTTCCTTCGGCGTCAAAGATCAAGGTTTATTTACTGCAGGGAACACAGAAGTCACAAGAAGTACAACGCATGTAGGTTCTAGGAGACTGCTTCAAATTGCATCTGTGGATCGCTCCTTTTATACAGTTTTTCGTCATAGGACAACATGGCAAACAAAAGGTTACAACCCAGTTCCCACAGTAAATTTCATAGGGGGTCGCTTTCATGTATTCGAGGTCCCGGAACATAATTACAGTAGCATCGCCGGTTCCCAACTGTAAAAGTACATCTTCCCACCATTAGTGCATTCCATTCCGGCTGTAAACGAGTTAAGGAAGAGTCAGAAACAGGTGCAGAGAAAGACAAAGATAGACAACAGATTGAAAAGAGTGTAAGGGGGTGATATCGGAAACACGATTGCAGGGATCAAAGGAGACGCGCCTAATGAATGCACGGCTGCAACAATAGACCGGCACAGCAAGATGAGCCTCGAGCGGGGCCATCTGCCTTTGCAGTGTCATCCCCCTCGTCATAAAGACATCCTCAAAGGAACACGTGTCTTCCGCAAGAGTTTGGGAATCCCAGGGTCACGAAGCGGACAGTGTCCGTTCGCTGGCTACTTGAGGGCAAGAAACAAAATGGATGCCGTATCTAAAATGGAGCCCGTGGGTTCGAATGAAGAAACCCACGAAACAGACGAACGGTTTAGGTTAGCATAGCGAAAACGCGTACACCCACTAAACTCGTCATTTGCGGTTCATAGATACCAAACTCGACCGTTTTCGAGCGAGTCGAAAACACCACTTACAATTGTCACGGAACCTCACCTGTATCTTACCTAGTTTAGCGCAGCGTCACCCTGACACCTCCACTGCTGTCAGCTACCTGTGACATTGTCTTGCGCCGGATTTTAAGCGGAAAGCGGGGGCGTGGCAAATGCAAGGAAGCCACGTATAAGTCATGCAGTGGAACGAGTCCCTTCTGAAAACCCTCGTAGAATCATGGTGGCCATCTTGTAAGGGTTAGCCAGACCGTAATACGAACCTCAATACCCATATTCTTTTCGATGAAAGACTTTAATATCCCAAAACATAATAGTGAAGTTTGTAAAGGCTGTCCCAGTCAATTATCGGGGTCAATATGAATTATAGAAGTGGAAACAAAAAAGAAACACTACATTCCCCTCCATTTTCAGGAAAAACCCGACGGTTTGCACAGAGGTAATCTAGCCATTTTAGCGTTTAGATATTCCCAAATAAAATCAGTTTACCATGAATGTACCCAGCATTATGGACTGGTATTCATGTCGTCATCAGTACATATCAAGCGTTCAATAGTGGCAGACATCTTGTAATGGGTGTCTGGGGAACGGGCAAATTTCGGGACTACACTGCACAGATTGTATTGCTATGAGTAGCAGCAACCCTCAGTAAGAGCGAATACTCCATCAATATTTAGGAATATGAGGTAGTTGAAATGATTCTCAATTGTACAATGTGACATTATTACTAAGCAAAAAGAATTATTTAGTTTGTCCTAAGCAATTTTACACAATATATTCAATTAAGAAATTATATCAACATTTCGTAATACCTCAAAGAAATGGGTAAACAGTGAATTGCATGGAGGATTGTACTATAGTAAACAGCAACCCACTGAAATTCATCAAATAACATAAGTATACAGAAAATGAAGAATAAACACAATATTAAGTTAGTGATGTAATAATTCAAGATGGATAGATTATATATGGTCACAGTAACATTATAACTTGAGTTGATACAAGAAGATGGGTAAGTCTCAAGCGACACACATAATGCCATTATTCTTTGAGAAATACATGTAGTTCTCTATCAGTATTCAGTCCCTGATCAACTGCACGGAGCTTAATCAGCCATTTGGATTCAAGCTTACGTAGAGCCAATGTGTTGTCTCCCCCTCTTGAATCAGGTCTGATCATGTCTATTCCAATGAAATGGATACCAAGTACTTCCAGACCTGAATGTTCTTTGTTGTAATGAGCTGCTAGGGGATATTTGGCATTGTTATTGCGAATGGCTCTAACATGTTCCTGTAGTCGTTCTTTTAGTGGGCGAATCGTGCTTCCCACGTAAATCAATCCACAATGACAAATGATACAGTATACCACCAACTTGGAATTACAGTTGATGAAATGATTTATGTGGTGTACTTGTTTAGTATTGTAGGAGAAGGTCTTTTTCTTATCCAGTGCAAACTGGCACATGTTACATAGAGTACATCTATAAGAGCCACACGGTTTGATAGGCATCCATTTTTTAATACCATCAATCACCTCATTGTTGTGACCCGGGTTCTTTATGATGGAAGGACTGAGTAAACTCTTAAGAGTTCTGCCTTTCTTGTATATAACACAAGGTTTTTTGCCAACATATGTTTCTAGATCTTTATCTAGTTGGAGTAAATGCCAATGTTTTCTAATGGCATTATAGATCTGGGTGCTGTTAGCACTGTATTGGGTTATAAGAGCCAGCTTGTTATTAGCTACTGTGTTAGAATCTTTCTGTTTCCTTCTAAGCATGGTTTTCTGGAAACTTTCTGAATTTTATTTTGTGCTGTTTCTAGTATTTTGTTGTCATAGCCTCTCATCAGGAACCTGCCTTTTAGGATGTCTATTTCTCTTACAAAATCATTCTCAGTACTGCAATTGCGTCGCAATCTAGTCATTTCTCCATACCGGATACCTCCAATTTGTGAAGCCGGATGTGCACTACTCGCATGGAGAACTGAGTTGCAGGATGTACTCTTTCTATATAGTTTTGATTCAATTCTGTTCTCAGATATAAATAGCGTGACGTCCAAAAATGAAATACTTTTGGTGCTAGATTCAAAGGTGAAGGTGAGATTATACTCATTTTGGTTTAAATACTTCATGAGGTTGTTAAGTAAATCATCTCCTCCCGCCCAGATCATAAAAAGATCATCGATAAATCGACCCCAGTAAACAATGTGCTCTGTTAAAGTAGGGGGACCTTTCTTCCAGATGTGGTGTTCTTCAAAGAACCCCATATAGAGGTTCGCAAAAGAGGGGGAAAATTTAGCCCCCATGGCTACTCCTGAGTGTTGCTGATACCAATCATCCATGTGTTTAAAAAAATTGTTGTTTAGGGCAAATCTAGTTAAATCAATGATCATAGTTGTATGATCATATAGTGTGGCATCCCTCTTAGATAGGAAATAGGTGAGGGCATTCATTCCCTTTTCCAAGGGTATGCTTGTATACAAGGCGCATACATCTAGTGTCACTAGTTTGAAGGTTGGTATCCATTCAAGATCTTCTAATTTACAAAGAAGATCCTTGGTATCTTCCAGAAATGAAGGAATATTCCGTACGATCGGTTGTAGGATGATGTCAATAAACTCAGAGATTTTCTCTATTGGCCCTCCAATCCCAGAAATAATGGGTCTGCCAGGTGGAGATGTAATACACTTATGTATTTTAGGTAATACATAGATATATGCAGCTTTTGGGTTGGGAACATTAAGATATCTAAGTTCAAAATCCGACAGTAAACCTTCACTATGCCAATATTTAAGTTTTTTGCCAAGGTTAGTTGTCATGGAGTTCATAGGATTGGACCCAAGTTTGATGTATGAATTGGTGTCACAAAGTTGGCGATTAATCTCTCCAATATAATCATCTATATCAAGCATGACTATATTCCCTCCCTTGTCCGCCTCCTTTATTATCACATTATTTCTAGCTTTGAGGTCTTTTAGGGCATTCCTCTCACTCACATTAAAGGTCGGCCAAGGGTCTTATCTTCAAGTTTGTATAATTCATCCGTGACTGTTTTATAAAAACAGTCAATGAGGGTATCAGATGGTGTTATTGGAGAAAAAGTGGATTTGCTTCTAAGGCCACTGTCTGTGTAAATATTACTTTCTATTCCCAAGTCTGACATGACACTACTCACAGTTGGAGTTTCCTCCAATTCAGAATCAATGTGGAGGGAAAGAGGAATTAGTGATCCAACCAATTTCCTCGAGTTATATATTCTGATCAGGGGGGGAAAGAATCACTTGTCCTGCATAACTTTGGGTATGCCGTAACTTTTCCGAGTAGTCCCAATGTTAACCCTCATGCACGTGCTGGTAAAAGGTGTGGTATTGAGAGGTATATCTTGTTCTCCGCCGTCCCTCGCACGTGTGTGCATAATCATCGGGTTGTTTTTTCCTGCAACCTCCATCCAGGAGGCATTACCCATTGTTAAAAACAGTAGTGATAAGTGATTGTGACGTGAAAAAGTGATGGAATAAAATTGTCTCTCTTGATCAGAAAAATTATTTATTAGTTCTGTATTTAGAGGCAATGGATTTAAAAATTAAGTCCGTGAACGTGAGTTATTATGACTCGTTCACACTAAGTGAAAAAAGGTCGACATGTTTCAGCCCTTTCTTATGCCTGGTAGGTCATGTGGGCTTTCTTCAGGACCGTGGTGTGAAATAGAGACCTCTCACGCCTCTATTAGTGGTAAGAAAAAAGGTTTAAGTAATGGAACATAACGTTATGTTGCTCCATAGGAGGTCAAATAGTACCTGCAAAGAAAGAGGACATAGTAGACACAGGGTAAAGGTGAAGGGAAACATATAAGACTATACGACTGGTTGAATGCACCAGGAACACATAAATCGCACTGTGGCGTAGCAACTAAAAAATGGCAATACTTTGCACTGACTACCCCACTCAAAGAATAGGGTCGACTATCTCATAATTTGCATGGGAGTTCTAATGATTCAATTGGTTTTACAGAAATGGCAAGTGGTGGGAGTTATGGTGAGAGTGGCGTATGGTTACAGGTGCCGGTTTTCAAGCGTATTCGTGTAATTATCTCAAACGCGTTCATTCCACACCAAACATTTTGTGTCATACGGCAGCGTGATCATACTGTGCTGCATTCCCTCTAGAGTTAAAGCTAGAGAACATGTTATTCTCTCTGCACATAGTTTCGTAACATACCTCCGTTCTTGGCTACATTAAGCCTCTTCGGTATCAGGGTGGGTCAGGGAGGCACACTACAATGGTAAACATACGATCAGAACATGGTGTTCTTGTTTGGTAATCAAGAACACCATTTGATGTGGTCCTCCACATCAAATGCAACAACCGATGAGGGGCAATTACCAACAGGGGCCGCCTTTTTTAGGGAGAGGCCAGAACAGTCGAGGCTCGAAACAGAAAGGGGTAACTTGGCAGGACCAAAGGGCTGAAACATGTCGACCTTTTTTCACTTAGTGTGAACGAGTCATAATAACTCACGTTCACCGACTTAATTTTTAAATCCATTGCCTCTAAATACAGAACTAATAAATAATTTTTCTGATCAAGAGAGACAATTTTATTCCATCACTTTTTCACGTCACAATCACTTATCACTACTGTTTTTAACAATGGGTAATGCCTCCTGGATGGAGGTTGCATGAAAAAACAACCCGATGATTATGCACACACGTGCGAGGGACGGCGGAGAACAAGATATACCGCTCAATACCACACCTTTTACCAGCACGTGCATGAGGGTTAACATTGGGACTACTCGGAACAGTTACGGCAAACCCAAAGTTATGCAGGACAAGTGATCCTTCCCCCCCCCGATCAGAATAGTTTCCTCCAATTCATCATCCATCTCAAGTAGCATCTGTACTTCCATGATATCTTGAATACTTCTCCCACTTTCACATACATTATAGACAGGAATTTCTTTTGGTCTTTTATTTAGGTCAAAAAACTTTTTTAATTTAAGTTTCCTTACAAATTTGTAAAGATCGATGTGTACAAGAGTAAAGTCAGCTTTACTCATAGGACAAAAACGTAATCCTTTCTTAAGTAAACTTACTTCACTTGCTTCCAATTCAATTTTAGACAAATTAATAACAGACACATCATTGGTTACACTTTGCAAGTCAATTCCAATATAACAATTGATGGTTTTGGTACAAGTAGTCAAGACATTATTACATGAGGTCAAAACATTAATGTTACTGTCCTGTGCTTTTACTTTCTCTGTTGTCGTGAGACTGACCTGGTTACTCTTTGAGTTGGGTCCCCTTCTGTGTTTCCGGCCCCCCCTCCTTGTTCTCTTTCTGGCTGGGTTTTGCGATTGAAGCCCGCCTGAATTCCCTTCCGGTATCGTTCTAGTTCTGTTAAAAAAGATGAACCTGGGATAGGGCTTTTTGAAGGACCTGCCACTGAAGAGGATTCACTTCTCCTGTCACTGATTTTTGTAAAATCACTGTTAATGCTTGACATTTCTGATCCACTAACAGAGACTGTCTTGTCTGTTCTTGGTTCATTCAATGTTGATTTCCCTGATCTGGGTTTGGTTTCGTCAAATCTTTTGGCAAAAGTAAAAACTCTTCCATTTTTGTAATCAAGTTCGTCACGTTTTAGCTTTCTGATCTTTTTGTCTCTTATATAATTTTGGTGAGAGCTGAGGACCTCTTTCAGTATCTTATAGTTTTTTTTCAGCAACATCACCCAAATTGAGGGAACTTATTTCACCATCTATTTTTTCTATTTCCTTCAAGAGTTTCTCCCTTTTCCTTTCCGCATGACGGATTAAGATGTCCATCATGCCAAATGATGAGCCAGCAATTAAATTTTCCCATTCTCCAAGGAGATCAGGATCCAAATCCTCGAAGGTGGGGAAGATGATAACCCTTAACCCTCTAGGGATCTGTTTGATCTCGATGTATTTTTTGAGAGTGGTTAAGTCCCACCAACGGGAGAGTTCTGACTTGCGTAAACGTTCTAGTTTGAGGAATAGTTGTTTTATATTTTGTGGTTTCTCTTCTACGGTCACCTTCGGTTTATTCTGGATCTCTTGATTTTGGAATATCTCATTAAACATTTTATCCCTATCATCTTCAAACATAGCCATGTTTGATGTAACGAATGATAATCAGTATTAATACAAGAGAGTATTCAGCCAGCTACACGTCAAGAGAGAAAGTATCACAAAAGTGTAGGGACTCACTTAACAAAATGCAATATAGGATTGTGGTGGTAGTGTTCCTCAAAATGAGAAAACGTCCGCACATATGAGCAATACAATTCTCTAGGCAAGTATACGTGTAATGTAAATTATATACAATTCTTTATGTGAGGTGCTCTGTTGTCCTTTCAAACACCCACCACCAGGAGTGTTGAATTAGCAAAAAAGATTTTTGCTAATGTTAAGTACCAAAGAGAAAACAGGCATTATCAAGCACTCTCACAAAGTATGTAATGATCCAAAAAATTATTGTCATCAATCACAAGTTTCAAGATTACAGTTCATTGATAGGAAATGGACTTCCAAAGTACGGATCCAGACCGAGCGTTAGACTTCAAATCTTTATTTCATAAACATTAAAAATATTTCCAGCTTGTCCTGCCGACACGTGTTTCGTCTCATGGAGACTTTTTCAAGGCTGGAAGTATAAAAAAGCTAAAATCAATATTTACACAGTATTCATTATACATATACAACATCATGGAAGACTATATACAAAGAAGTCTAACAGATACATATATTATCTGAAGGTGTATCACACCTTATAGAGAAACCACAAGAACAAAGACAAAAGAACCAGTAAGCATGCGAATATCCAAACATAAAATTCTCCTTATTGAAATACTATAGCAGAAATAGTTGATGTTCATAACTATTTTCATATATCCTCTTATTCCACTTATAACATTAGGCCAGTGAACAACATATATCCATAATATGGAGATGGTATCATCAATGAACTCACACGTTTATACACTAAATGACATGCTCATGTTATAAAGGATTCTTCAAGGTACTGGGTCTGATAGCACATAGAATAGGGGCATCCTGTCCCTGTAGTGTCCATTTATGTCTCACAAATAATTAAATGAAAAGTATAAATACACATACCCAAGAAGACGGAACTAGTGCACTGATATTCAACACCACGAATCTTTTTATCTAATGCAGATGAAACCGAGTTCTAAGGTCACACCAGTAATATGAGTCCAAAGGAATTAAGAACACCAATTTTGAAATAGAGCGAGGCATAAAGTAAAACCTCTATTCTAGGATAACATAATAATAGTTGGAGACATACCGAAAAAGATATATCAGGGGGACACAATCCTTCTAGTCTGGTTCACTAGTATATATTCATGAGGAACATAGAGCGATATCCAGAGTAATTGTTCAGAGTAAAAGAGGATAGACCTAAGAGTAAGGAAAAACAATTGTAAAATGCCATAATAGAGAAAAGTCTATATGCATATCAAATATTTAACATACTGTGAATATTTAAAACTAAGACATAATTATTTGCCTACAAGGTATCCAAGTACGGGTGTCCTGGTAGAGAACCAAAGCCATACATTTAACACTTTTGCAATGGTTAAGAGTATAAGCTACATATCTACAAACAGAATAACACAATCAGTAGATATAGACGATCCTATACCTAGCAGACTAAAGATGAGATCTAACTAATAACACAAAGCAAGAAAACAAGAGTCAAAAAGTCACTATATATGTCTACTCACTTAATAAATTCATAGATCTTGCTTCGTGGAGGTGGAATCGTATTTTCTCAAGTTTAAGCGATGACCATGATAAGTCACTAAATAGTAGAAAAACAAACAAGGGTACGGTTTGTTCTAAATGTAAATGGTGGAAAGGCCCTTACATTATCAGAGGCACATAGTAATCACAAACACATACACGTCAGAGTGTCTTCAGATGTAAATGGAGCAGTATACCAACCCCGCAAGTAAGGAAAGAACGACTCTGGTGCGTAGAGATTACAGCCCATAAAACAGTACAATTACCCACAGGGCAAGAGTAAACAAACCCTTGTGGTTCAAGTTATGACTAAAGCGGGTTAGTGAGAAGGGCAAGTTTCCATTATGGGGAAAACTTTGAAATGTCCACGTGCGAACGCTGGAGAATTAGGACCATTCAAAAGTGCATTAACCCAAAGGGCAAGAGCAAACAAACCCTCATGGTTCAAGTTATAACTAAAGCGGGTTAGTGAAAAGGGCAAGTTTCCATTATGAGGAAAACATTAAAATGTCCACGTGAGGACGCTGAGGAATTGGGACCATTCAAAATAGTACAAAAAAGTAACTTAGTCAAATAGTAGGTTGCTATGAAATACCAAGGATTTGTCAATACATCCTAGATCACCATTAGGTTGCTTTAAAGTATCCGAAAATTTGTCAGTTCATCCTGTATCTTACCTAGTTTAGCGCAGCGTCACCCTGACACCTCCACTGCTGTCAGCTACCTGTGACATTGTCTCGCGCCGGATTTTAAGCGGAAAGCGGGGGCGTGGCTTATGCAAGGAAGCCACGTATAAGTCATGCAGTGGAACGAGTCCCTTCTGAAAACCCTCGTAGAATCATGGCGGCCATCTTGTAAGGGTTAGCCAGACCGTAATACGAACCTCAATACCCATATTCTTTTCGATGAAAGATTTTAATATCCCAAAACATAATAGTGAAGTTTGTAAAGGCTGTCCCAGTCAATTATCGGGGTCAATATGAATTATAGAAGTGGAAACAAAAAAGAAACACTACATTCCCCTCCATTTTCGGGAAAAACCCGACGGTTTGCACAGAGGTAATCTAGTCATTTTAGCGTTTAGATATTCCCGAATAAAATCCGTTTACCATGAATGTACCCAGCATTATGGACTGGTATTCATGTCGTCATTAGTACATATCAAGCGTTCAATAGTGGCAGACATCTTGTAATGGGTGTCTTGGGAACGGGCATATTTCGGGACTACACTGCACAGATTGTATTGCTATGAGTAGCAGCAACCCTCAGTAAGAGCGAATACTCCATCAATATTTAGGAATATGAGGTAGTTGAAATGATTCTCAATTGTACAATGTGACATTATTACTAAGCAAAAAGAATTATTTAGTTTGTCCTAAGCAATTTTACACAATATATTCAATTAAGAAATTATATCAACATTTCGTAATACCTCAAAGAAATGGGTAAACAGTGAATTGCATGGAGGATTGTTCTATAGTAAACAGCAACCCACTGAAATTCATCAAATTACATAAGTATACAGAAAATGAAGAATAAACACAATGTTAAGTTAGTGATGTAATAATTCAAGATGGATAGATTATATATGGTCACAGTAACATTATAACTTGAGTTGATACAAGAAGATGGGTAAGTCTCAAGCGACACACATAATGCCATTATTCTTTGAGAAATACATGTAGTTCTCTATCAGTATTCAGTCCCTGATCAACTGCACGGAGCTTAATCAGCCATTTGGATTCAAGCTTACGTAGAGCCAATGTGTTGTCTCCCCCTCTTGAATCAGGTCTGATCATGTCTATTCCATGGAAATGGATACCAAGTACTTCCAGACCTGAATGTTCTTTGTTGTAATGAGCTGCTAGGGGATATTTGGCATTGTTATTGCGAATGGCTCTAACACGTTCCTGTAGTCGTTCTTTTAGTGGGCGAATCGTGCTTCCCACGTAAATCAATCCACAATGACAATGTGATACACCTTCAGATAATATAATATATGTATCTGTTAGACTTCTTTGTATATAGTCTTCCATGATGTTGTATATGTATAATGAATACTGTGTAAATATTGATTTTAGCTTTTTTATACTTCCAGCCTTGAAAAAGTCTCCATGAGACGAAACACGTGTCGGCAGGACAAGCTGGAAATATTTTTAATGTTTATGAAATAAAGATTTGAAGTCTAACGCTTGGTCTGGATCCGTACTTTGGAAGTCCATTTCCTATCAATGAACTGTAATCTTGAAACTTGTGATTGATGACAATAATTTTTTGGATCATTACATACTTTGTGAGAGTGCTTGATAATGCCTGTTTTCTCTTTGGTAAATAAATATTCTAACTTAGCATTTTCTAATTTTATAATGGGTCGGAGAGTGGGAAGGGAGAGAAGGGGGGAGAAAGAAACCTATTAACCCCTTCCATGCTGGTGACGGCCGGAAGCCGTCATGGCACACAGTGCTTGTGTGCTGATGACGGCTCCCGGCCGTCATGACCGCACCCGCGATCGGAAAGTGCCGCACAGGCGCAGAATCGCGGCCGCACCCAAGGGGTTAAAGAGAAAGAGATGGGTGTAAAATACAAGTGTATCTTGTTGACGATCAATAACAATGCAATAAATCAAATAGATTTTTGGTGGGGTCTGACTGATGTGTAACTGTAGGGGAATTGGGCAATTTTCAAGAGAGAAAGGAGGAAAGAGGCATCCACAGAATATCTTGCGTGATACATTATTTCGTAGAAGCGATTGCAGCACAGTCATGATGGTTGCAGAGCATCTTCCACCAATTATGGAACGTGACCTTTTGGGCATTCTTCCAGCTGGACATAACAACCTGGAAAGCAATTGCAATTCACAAATCTGCAAACTTCGCCAGCATAACAGAGTTCTATTCCATAAAGGAGAAACACTACTCCAAAACAATATGCATTTTATCAAATAGAGATGAAATCATGCAAATATCAGGAAGAATAACCCAAACGTGTGACCAGAATCGGCTGATTGGGGAACAATTAAAAAACATATGAACAAAATCCTTCTTCTCTATTTGGCACGTCCAACATTTATTATCGTTAGATAGTTTGTATTCATATAAAGATAAAGGGGTAAGGTATATTAAATAAAGTCTGTGTGGTGGTGGGCGAGCGAGAAGTGGTATGGATTTTACACCAAAATTTGTGCCATGACTGAGCAGGAATAGATTATTGGAGATCAGCTTCCCATTGGGCTTCAATAGTCGTTTTTGGTCTATCTAAAGAAGTGTGGAAGTTATTGTCAATGTTTTTATAGATAAAGGAGGACTTTATGGGAATTGTGAAGTTGAATGTAGGAGAACTCTTGTTTGGAGCCAGTGCTGTGGTGGTAGTGAATGGGGATTATTGTAAGAAATAGATATTAAGCCGATTGCAATTAAGAAGTGAGTAAAGTGTGTAGTCTATATTTAGATTGGAGGTTGGGAAAAGGAAACAAGAACCAGAGTCTGAGAAGAGTTGATTTACTGTAGTGATACCTTTCTGGTTTAAATCCCTCCAGAATATAACTGTTATTTATTTTAATATATTCATTATACCAAGAGGGGACAACAGTCAGGTGGGCCAGTGGGTGGGAAAGGTGAGGGAATACTTAGAGTCTGTTCAGAAAGAAGGAAAGAAGAATAACGTTTCCTATATCGGGGTAAACAAAATATATATGAATAACTCTATAGGAAACATCTTTAAATGTGGAACAAATATCTGTAAGAATGTATGTACAAACCCATGGATACTAATTTAATAGAAATTCATATTTAATATTCAAAACATTTTTTGAGATGTGTCAAACAAAGAGACCATATGTATATATCTGTACATTCATTAATCAACTGATGATAACATGTGTCGCAAATCAATCTCTTATTGGCATAACAATTCATTTAATCAAAACAAAGCCAATTACACTACAATACATTCGAATTCGAATGTATTATAGTGTAATTGGCTTTGTATTGATTAAATGAATTGTTAGCCAATAAGAGACTGATTAGAGATACATGTTATCATCAGTTGATTATTGAATGTACAGATATATACATATGGTCTCTTTGTTTGACACATCTCAAAAAATGTTTTGAATATTAAATATGAATTTCTATTAAATTAGTATCCATGGGTTTGTACATACATTCTTACAGATATTTGTTCCACATTTAAAGATGTTTCCTATAGAGTTATTCATATATATTTTGTTTACCCCGATATAGGAAACGTTATTTGGGGTACCTTTTTTGTTACAAACCCATACCTGATTCTCTGCCATCCTTCAACTCCTCATGTGTATCCCCCAGAGTCTGGGTGTGTGTTAAATATGACCGATAAGGGCTCCAGATGTCTTTGGGGCGACTGCATGGTGGCATAAAATGGTGGTAAGCGTCTGATTGGGTATTACAACGGGTCATGACTGTAAGCCACTCTTTCACAGTTAGTAGTGGTCCCTTCATCAAGTGCATCAGTATTCAATGACGCGCAAGTAAGATACTTATAACCACAAGATGCCTTCGGCCCTAGCCCAGCAGTGCTGTCAGTGGCGTGTGAGGTACCACTGTTCCCATGATATCCTCCATGATCTGCTATGCTTTGAGCCAAATGCATTGCACACCTAGGCAGTACCATGCCGTGTGTGCGAAACCAGCGTCTTCCGTCCCACAATGCGAGCAACAGAAGTCATCGTGGAGGCCATCATGGTATAATCGGACCTGAGTATAATAAACCCAATTGTGGTACTTATAGTGTACAAGGTGATGGCATCCATTCAGTGACACTGTGCAGATTACTGAGCAGTAGTATGTCCTTTGCATGTCGCTAATGGCCATGCCCAGATCCTCTTGCCAGTTGCGACACCCTTTTACATTGGTAGGTTGTTGGGACCCCTGCGAGAATGCTTACAGCGTAGCAACTGCACGAGTGGGAGACGATGACTGTAGTATGTATGTAAGGGCTAAAAGTTCAGGGGGTTCCACCATAGCGCCATTCAATAGAGAAAGAAATGTGTGGCACACTCTGTAATAGTGGAACTGCGTAAGTATAGTAGGTGCATTGCATTGAGCGCCGACTTGAGGCCGGTCACGTGGGATTCCGCCATCACAGATGTCGCCCATGTGCCAAATCCCCAGCCCAAGCAAGGCCGCAGCAGCATCATGCCCCAGGGGGAACCAGATTCACCACTCCAGAGAGAGGTGTGGCAAGGACAACAGTGGCATGAGATGCAAATCCAGTGTTTTCTTCCAGAGGCAGTGTGTTGTGCCTATGGGGTCTAGTACGTGAAAGCGACGCACCGGTTTGATGAATGAAAAATGTGGAAGTGTCAATGGGAGAGGACAATCCCTCTCCAGCCAGAGAAGGGGCAGGTGCATCGGTCCATGCAACCAGTAGTAAGCAAACGCACACTGCACAATGCCTTGAGATCTGGGGTGTTCAGTCCCCCATCGTATATGATAGAGTGAGTGTATCCCATCTCACCAATGGTTGTTTGCCAGTCCATGCTAAGCGTATCAGCAGGGAACTCATTGTCCAAAAGATCTCGCTTGGAAGCAGAATAGGGATGTTTGCGAACAAAAAAAGGAAGTGAGGCAGCACCATCATTTTCATATTGGCTATGAAGCCACAAAGAGAAAGGGGGAGATAAACCCATCGGTCAACAGCTTCCGTGAGCCGATGCACCGCCTTACCCTAGTTTTCACGCATCACCACCTTGGGACTAGTATGTATCTAGAATGCCCAGATAGCGCACCTGTTCATGGTCCATCTCAGAGGGAACTCCATCTGTATTTGCATTGTGATGGTGTTGAGTGGAAATATGAGGGACTTGTCCCAGTTAATACGCAGTCCAGAATGGCCACCAAAGAGGACGACATCCCGGAGAACTGGCGAAAGGTTATGGTCTGGGTCATGCATGTATAATAGTGTATAATCAGCGTAAGCAGACACTATCAATTTGTAGTGCTGAATTCAGATTCCACGTTGAGAATGATACTCCACAATGTGCAAGCCAGGGGCAACGCCACAAGCGCATATAGAAGCGATGATGGGGCAACTCAGGTGAGTGCCCCCTTGTGATAATTATTGGGGGTGTCACCCGACCATTGATTTGACACCCCGCTGTTGGTTCAGTACAAAGGACCTACGCTGGTTTTAGATCAACCTTGCCTACACCAACACAACAAAGTATTGCTAACATGAATTCCCATTCGACAGACTTGAAGGCCTTCTCCGCATCCAAAAAGACCTCTGCTGCGCGCACCTCTGGGTCAATGCGAGTGATAATACCGGAGGGCGTACAGAGATTTTAGGTAAAGGATTGACCAGGTATGAAACCAGACTGGTCTGTATCCTCTATATTAGAGAGGAGAGGTACCAGTTGGTTGCCCAGTATTTTCTTAAAGATCTTCGTATCCTTGTTCATTAACAACAGCGACTGAAAAGATGAACAATGCTCAGCAGGTTTATCCGGTTTAAGCAGAGTGACCAGAAATTCCTCCCACATAGTCTGGGGCATACGGCCATCATGCACCATTTCCTCGAAGACCACATGGGGCACGAGCCTGTCCTGGTATGCCTAATGGAAAGCCACTGTCAGACCATCAGTGCCAGGGGCCTTTCCGTTCGGCATATCTTGCAGTGCAGCTGTGATTTCGGTGAGAGAAAGTGGTGCCATAAGCTACTCCCTGTGTAAGCCTGTCAGCCTTTTCATAGTAATGTGTGCTAAATAGTAATTTGCGGCTTGTTCACTTAATTCAACTTGGGCAGTGTGATGGTCAGAGTAATACCGGCAAAATTATTCTGACAATTGGTCGGCCCTGTGGAAGGGTGTGCCCTGCTCGTCAATATTGGTCACTATTTCACTATTTTCGCGATTAGACTGAAGGAGATGGAGACTCCATGAATGTAGACCTTGAACGCATCCCAGACAGTGGCAAATTCATCCATTGATCCTAGGTTGGTACGGAAAAATACATCACTTGCCAGAGCCAGTTCCTCGTGGAAAACTCCGCCCAACAGAAAGAACTGCAGAAAATGGCAGGTTAAAGTGTGAGGCGCGGATCCTTGAGTTCTAGCACCTGCTCGGCCAGGGAGTGTTCTGAATATGTGCAGGAAGATGACCACACCGCCGTATCCTGTGCAGGAGGCTGCGCGAGGTGAGCCAATAGTTGATGCGTGTAGAAGTGTCATGTACTGTAGAGCAGTGGGTGTAATCCCTGCCCTGCGGTGACGAGTGTTGGTGGACATCCACCAGTTCAGCATGTTCTATTATCAATAGTATAGCTAGGGCAGCCACTGAGGGGCACTGGGGCGGGCCCTGTGAGAGGTCTAACTCAGGCGACAAAACATAATTAAAGTCACCGTTCCAGATCTGTGGGAGGGCACCATAGCAGGCTAACTTGACGTGCAGTGTGTGATAGAATGGCGGGTCATCATAGTGGGGGCCGTATACCCCCACTAGAAGTACAGGTCAAGCGTTCCACATGGCAGAGCACCACCACAGAGCGCCCCCCAGAGTTGACTAGCACATCCTGTTTTTTTTAATTCCAGAGCCTCGTCTAGTCCAAATAGGGACTCTTCGTGCATCTGTCCTAAACCCAGCTGCATAACAGTTCCCCCTCATATGCCTCTGTGTGAGCTATCCGCTACTCGGGACAAGTGCTTTTCTTGCAGTATGGCTACCTAATCTGGTGTCGGAGTAAATAGGAAACCACCTGTCTGATTTTTTGGTTATTATTTAAACCCCTGACATTTCATGTGAGGAAGTTCAACACTGCTGCCCATTCTGCTGCAGCAGCCTGAACTCTTGTATCGTTAGGCGTATCCACAGACGTTCTAGGTGTTTCGTTGACATTATACTGGTCTCAATTCATCGTCAGCTTCTGCCAATGCCAAATGGTCAAACGAACATGCCTGGTCCCACCCCGCCACCCAAGCCTTGCCCCCCAACTGCTGGCACAGTAATTGAATCCCAATCCCGTTACCACCATCCCCTCAAACAACAAACCCCAATCAAAATTAAAATGTTGTGGTGCATACATGGAGACAGACGCTGTACAATGAGCACCCCCACAACAAGAAGTCGTAGGTGGGCCACATCCAGAATATCAAATACACAATTTGTTCAGTAAACAATAGCCTTCTGCAACTCCCCATTCAGCGACAACCAGGCACCTCGCTCATCATACACCTAGAAGCCACTTCCATGTCTCACACGTAGGCATTGCTACAGCAGCAGTGATATCAACAATATTCAAATGAAACATTGCATGAAAGTTCAATGATATGGTTAAGGCAGATAGCAGAGAAAAATCAGTCCTGGATTTCCAGGTCCTGGGAGGCCGCAGGTCCATCTTCGTATTGACACAGCGATTTCCGTTTCCTATTCTCCAACTTGTGTTGTTTGAAGAATTATTGTAAGGTTTTAGGGTTACTGAAGATTCTTGCCTTCCCATCTATGTACACACGCAACCTGGCAGGATAGAGCATGGCATAGTCATGTTTTATTCCTGTACCTGTGGTCAGCAGTGGTGCGTCCATTGGGGCGTAGGGGCGCAGCCCCACTAAGCAAGCCCTGGACGCACCGTGGTTTCCGACTAAAGCAAATACATTAAATATAACAGCGCACGCAGCGCGACTGAGTGTCTGTCAATGCGGTCGGACTCGGAGTGCGCAGGGGGTGGGGAGGCGGGGCTACTGGCCTGCTGCAGCTGCTTGAGTGACAGTCTGCAGCAGGCCAGCACTGTGCGCATGATATCACCGTGCGGCGACTTGCCCGCACATGCGTTGATGCCCTTAGGCATAGAGAAGAGGCCGGGGTGAGGCTTCAGCCGGACGGGTTCTAAAGGCTTCCCAGGGTGAGCAGTGCATGTGCCTTGCTAGCCAATCCTGGCGCTGCATGCAGCACCAGGATTGGCTAGCAAATCAGTGGAGGAACTCTGCAGAGAGAGGGGAGAGGAGCAGCATGGCCACCGAGTTTGCCCCCAAGATCAGCCCCACGCTGATGACCCCAGACCCGCACTACATCCCAGGGTAAGTGCAGACACTCCGGGAAGTACTCACTTTCTGCCTACTTAACTTTATTTTACCGTGTTGTTTGTGTGTTTTGTAAAAAAAAAAGCCGCTCTGCTCGGTGAGTTTCACCGGCGGCAGGGACGTGTTTCCTTCCGGGTCAGATTCACTCGGTATATCCCGGCAGGGGCCGTTGTTTACAGAATCTGTCAAACGGATACGATGTCACTTTTATGTAATTCATTGTAAGGTTTGTGAAGTTCAAGCAGTGAATGTTACATTAATAGTACGGCTAGGTACCACGTGGGAATTCCGCTAGGTCCGTGCATTTTAATTAATGTTTTAGGCCAATGTAATTGTTGCACGCAGAAGTATTTAGAATTTTTGGAATGCGCTATGTAGATGAACCCATTATTTAGTTTCTGTGTTTTTCAGGTGTGTAGTTGATTGAGCTTGTGGGGCGTTAGCGATACTTTTGTCATGTTTCTCGTTTTTTGAAAAAATTGTCATTGCTTTCGCCAAATTCCGCCACGAAACATAAAAGTATATCATGGGCAATTAATGATTCAACGTGTTCTAGCCTGATAATGTGGAGTCAATGTCATTTTGATATATTTATATAGTATTTTATCTATGCATAATTTCTATTTTGCAACTGTTTTATAACCACGTCGATATGCTGGTTGCGCGCCATTTAAAACTATAGATACATGAATACCTTTCTGTATTAAAATACACACATTTGAGTGTGATAAAACATCCCTTTACTTTACAAGGGGCGCAGGCTTTATAGTTAACTTATTTTTATTATCCTCCAGATTGTAAATCACAAATCAGATATAATGCAGTTAAAATACCTTAATTTAGTTAGGTGTCATAAAAGGCATGAGAGAAAAGACGCCTCTTAAACGCACCCCATCGTGATTTTCTGTGTAATCTGTAATGACTTCTATTCAAAATCGAGACAGCTGTGAGGGCTGTGTGGGCTGTGTGGGCTGTGAGGGCTGTGTGGGCTGTGAGGGCTGTGTGGGCTGTGAGGGCTGTGTGGGCTGTGTGGGCTATGTGGGCTGTGTGGGCTGTGAGAGCTGTGTGGGCTGTGAGAGCTGTGGGCTGTGAGAGCAGTGTGGGCTGTGAGAGCAGTGTGGGCTGTGAGAGCAGTGGGCTGTGAGAGCTGTGTGGGATGAGAGCTGTGTGGGCTGTGAGAGCTGTGTGGGCTGAGAGAGCTGTGTGGGCTGAGAGCTGTGTGGGCTGAGAGAGCTGTGTGGGCTGAGAGAGCTGTGTGGGCTGAGAGAGCTGTGTGGGGGGAGAGAGCTGTGTGGGGGAGAGAGCTGTGTGGGCGGAGAGAGCTGTGTGGGCTGTGGGAGCTGTGTGGGCTGTGAGAGCTGTGTGGGCTGTGAGAGCTGTGTGGGCTGTGAGAGCAGTGTGGGCTGTGAGAGCAGTGTGCTGTGAGCTGTGTGGGATGAGAGGGCTGTGTGGGCTGTGAGGGCTGTGTGGGCTGTGTGGGCTGTGTGGGCTGTGTGGGCTGTGAGAGCTGTGTGGGCTGTGAGAGCTGTGTGGGCTGGGAGAGCTGTGTGGTCTGAGAGAGCTGTGTGGGCTGAGAGAGCTGTGTGGGCTGTGAGAGCTGTGTGGGCTGTGAGAGCAGTGTGAGCAATGTGGGCTGTGAGAGCAGTGTGGGCTGTGAGAGCTGTGTGGGCTGAGAGTGCTGTGTGGTCTGAGAGAGCTGTGTGGGCTGAGAGAGCTGTGTGGGCTGAGAGAGCTGTGTGGGCTGTGAGAGCTGTGTGGGCTGTGAGAGCAGTGTGAGCAATGTGGGTTGTGAGAGCAGTGTGGGCTGTGAGAGCAGTGTGGGCTGTGAGAGCTGTGTGGGCTGAGAGAGCTGTGTGGGCTGAGAGAGCTGTGTCGGCTGAGAGAGCTGTGTGGGCTGAGAGACCTGTGTGGGCTGAGAGAGCTGTGTGGGCTGTGAGAGATGTGAGAGCTGTGTGGGCTGTGAGAGCTGTGTGGGCTGTGAGAGCAGTGTGGGCTGTGAGAGCAGTGTGGGCTGTGAGAGCAGTGTGGGCTGTGAGAGCTGTGTGGGTTGAGAGAGCTGCGTGGGCTGAGAGAGCTGTGTGGGCTGAGAGAGCTGTGTGGGCTGAGAGAGCTGTGTGGGCTGAGAGAGCTGTGTGGGCGGAGAGAGCTGTGTGGGCTTGAAGAGCTCTGTGGGCTGTGAGAGCTGTGTGGGCTGCGAGAGCAGTGTGAGCTGTGTGGGCTGTGAGAGCTGTGTGGGCTGTGAGAGCAGTGTGGGCTGTGAGAGCAGTGTGGGCTGTGAGAGCTGTGTGGGCTGAGAGAGCTGTGTGGGCTGAGAGAGCTGTGTGGGCTAAGAGAGCTGTGTGGGCTGAGAGCTGTGTGGGCTGTGAGAGCTGTGAGAGCTGTGTGGGCTGTGAGAGCTGTGTGGGCTGTGAGAGCTGTGTGGGCTGAGAGAGCTGTGTGGGCTGAGAGAGCTGTGTGGGCTGAGAGAGCTGTGTGGGCTGTGAGAGCAGTGTGAGCTGTGTGAGCTGTGTGGGCTGTGAGAGCAGTGTGGGCTGTGAGAGCAGTGTGGGCTGTGAGAGCTGTGAGAGCAGTGTGGGCTGTGAGAGCTGTGAGAGCTGTGTGGGCTGTGAGAGCTGTGTGGGCTGTGAGAGCTGTGTGGGCTGTGAGAGCAGTGTGGGCTGTGAGAGCAGTGTGGGCTTTGAGAGCTGTGTGGGCTGAGAGAGCTGTGTGGGCTGAGAGCTGTGTGGGCTGAGAGAGCTGTGTGGGCTGAGAGAGCTGTGTGGGCTGAGAGAGCTGTGTGGGCTGTGAGAACTGTGAGAGCTGTGTGGGCTGTGAGAGCTGTGTGGGCTGTGAGAGCTGTGCGGGCTGTGAGAGCTGTGCGGGCTGTGAGAGCTGTGCGGGCTGTGAGAGCTGTGTGGGCTGTGGTTCCCGATGCTTTGTGAAGGCTGTTTCCCAACTGCTGTGCAACTTCTTCTACTCTTAGAGCTGAGATTTCCATGAAATTCTTATAGTCTCAATTCAGCACCTGAGCATAATAGGACGGAATGTATGAAGCTCTGAATAAGCAGCTACTTATGTTATGCCATCTATTAATGTAATAACTGCACTTTCACAATTGCTTTATTAACCTTCCTGCTTTCTTAAATTTGCTTGAAAATGCACGATTTTTCTTCTTTTTTTTCAAAATTTTCTTGCGGGGGTCATCTCCCCAAACCCCCCTTTGGGGGTTCGGGCACGCTTCGCTCGCTACGGTGCTGTATACTAATCACTTTGCGCCCCACCACTTTCAAATGTCACCCACCGCCCCTGCCTGTGGTGTGAAGTCTGGGAAAATAGAGAGACCATTGCCCTTGAAGCAGAGAGTTTGTAGTTCCCAGAAATGATGGAGCACTGCATTGTGGTCCCAGTAATTAAGCAGTCTAGCAATGATTGGTCGGGCCAAGCCCCCGGCAGTAATCAAGGAGCCAGCCAGCGGTGCACAATTTTCACAACAAAGTTGCCAGAGAAGGTTTCACAACCTAATAATTCTACATAAAGAGCTTCATGTTTCCAACATACGTGGATTCTGCCAGGCCAACAATCCGAAGGTTATTTCACTGAGGGCGGGCCTCCAAGTCCTCTGACTTAGCCTGCAGCGATGTGAGAGCCCTTTTTTGCTGTTTCCGTGTGGCGGTCCCGAGACCTGCTCATCCTTGACCTCCGTGACCCTGCGTTCCACCATACCCTGTAGCTCAGCGTACTTATTCACATGCTCTGACATTCAGGCCATGCGGTACGATAGTGAGTCTATCTTCCCATCAATCTTGGTAAGTAGCATGGTAATTAACAATTTGGTGCAATTCACTACTCAGCTTGGGCCCAGCATTGCCTGCCCCACCTCAGGCTCCATCTGAACCTCCTCGTGCAACCTGGTAGTCTTGCTTAGGCAGCTTAGGCTGTGATTTGTCTGTTTTGCCCATATTGCCGTGTGCTACGCAGCTCTAGACGAGCTGGCGTTGTGAGCAAGCAGGCTCCTGGCAGCACAGGGAAGGAGTGCAACTATACACAGCTCTGTTATAACCGGGCCCCACCAAAGCTCACTGGTTAAAAGTAAGGTGAGTCCAAACCACTGCTGCCACAGAGAGAGGGATCAGTACGTAGCGTGGTCAATGTTCAGCAGGGCATGTGTAGTGACAGACGACAGAAGAGATAATGTGAGCAGCCAGCTTTATTCCACTTCAGCTATGGAATGCCAGTTGGACTAACCGTATCAGCACAGGTTTACCTGAACGTTCTAAAGCACACTCCGGGAGACACGCGCACGGACACAGGAGGTAGGATGGGAGCGGGGAAAAAACAAGAAGGGGAAGGGACACAGAATGTTACATCTTCTCCTGTTGTTTTTCAGAAAACAACTCTGGAATACATAGTTTCAAAACAAGCAAAGGGAACACATGCTCTGCTTTCCCTAGAATGGCTAATACATAGCATAATCCTTGAATCTTATGGGCGGAACAATTGTTCTCCTATTGCGAGTGTCATCGACAGGACCAGATGTCATGCCAGGAAGAGACACTCTGGGAATATCATCATTTAATACAGGAGTAGTTTTATCACCACATGCTCCACCCATGCGTGACTCAGCAGAGGACTCTGGACCATAGTCCTGCGAGCCACTGGGCCTGCTCACAGGCTCAGGGATCCTGCTTCTAGCAACTTTCGACCCATTCCACCATTGACCATTATCAAGAAAAACTGCAGTACCCTTTGTTTTTACCATATACCTAGGTTCACTGTACTTGCTCATGTTGGCCCCCTTCATGGGATACTTCACTCTCACAACATCACCTTTCACGGACATCTTTCGTACAGCATTCCTTGCGTCATATTTTGTGCGCATACGCTTCTGGCGCTCATCAACCAGACTTCTCATCTTACACTCATTTACTTGATGGTTTTCATTTTCCCATTTTTCCCAAGTCAATGACCAATGTGGTTGCAAATGTGTGATAGCTGCCCTACCCCTGATGAGTTCAAATGGGATATTACCAGTGGTACTGTGGGGGGTAGTACGGTATGACCACAACCTGGTACGTAGTGCTGCCTCAACAGGGATGTGAGACTTCAAGGCCATTTGGATGGTTTCTTTAATCAGGCGATTGGCCCGTTCCACTTGGCCATTGCCCTGTGGATGATATAGTGAGGATTTTACATGTTCTATGCCAATTCTTTTGAAGAATGAGACTAACTCTGAGGATACAAACTGCACTCCATTGTCGGAGACCAGTTGATGGAGAAAACCTTCTCTGCAAAATAACTCCTTAAGGAAGTTAATTACCTCTTGTGTGGTGGGTTGAGACACAAACTTGGCTTCCAGCCACTTGCTGAAATAATCAATCAACACTATTGCATAGCGTAATTCCAGACTCAATGCATTCATGGGACCTATGAAGTCAATGCCGACTTTGATCTACGGAACGTCTGGTAATTCAACTGAGGTCATGGGACAATGGCGTGTCGTTAAAGTTTTGCCAGCTTCATTGCACATTCAGCAGTGAGTAACAAACATATCAACGTCACACTTCATGGAGGGCCACCAGTATCCTTCCCTCAACCTCTGTTTAGTGCCTTTCATTCCTACATGTCCTTCATGGGATAACGCCATCAATCTGCTTCTCAAGGACATTGGTGCTATTAAAGTACCACCTCTGAGAATGACATCTTCGCCAACACCAATAATTGTCCAGTAAGGACTGAGTGCTTTGTCAAGTGCCTTCTCTCGTGGCCAACCTTTGATCACATACTTGTTAATTGTTTTTAACACTGTGTCATTTTTCTATAGCTTCTAACCATTCTGATCATCATCCATTTCGCATTCAGAATCATCCTCACACGGGGCACGTGACAAATAATCTGCTGATAAATTTACTCGGACTGGAATGTATTCCATCTTCACTTGATGCTCCTGCAATTTGCATGCCAACTTCGCAATTCTTGGCAAAGGCTGGCTAGAACCTTTGCCTCAAGTATACTGACCAACGGTTTTTGGTCGGTACGGATAGTGAATTCCTTTCCCCACAGGCAACTTTTAAACTTTGTAACAGCCCAAACACAAGCCCATAATTCACGCTCAATTACTGAGTACTTTGTCTCTGGGCCCCTTAGCTTCCTGGATGCAAATGGGATGATTTGCTCCCCTTTCTCCGTCATTTGGCTAAGCATAGCTCCCAACCCGATTTGGCTGGTGTCTGTTGTTACAGTGCTTTCCAATTTCTTATTTATTTATTTATTTATTTGCTGGTTTTTATAGCGCTCGAATCAACTCCAGATGGAGTAAATGTAAATGTAAATGTAAATGTAAATGTAAATGTATAGGCATTTATATAGCGCACTACTTACCCGTAGGGTCCCAAGGCGCTTCGACCGCTGCGAAACCCTTCCTGGCTTCCCTGAGAGATGGTCCCTTAATGGGTATCTCCAGGGTGAGACCAGGCATCCCCGGCGGTCTGGTGGGGCCGTTAGTGAAGATGAGGCAAGCTAATGCCCAGAGTTGCCGAGTGTGATCGCTGATCAGAGTGGGCACCGAGGCGAGAGAATTATCGAGTCCGCTGACCCTGGTCCAGAAACCTGCCGCGCCGGGAATCGAACCCTGGTCCCGGGCCGTCCTCTGCTCTCGGGTCTGCCGCCTCTAACCAGTGAGCCACACTATTCCACTGTATCTCTGCGCTTATGGTGCCGACTAAACAGAAGATGTAAATTGGAGCAGATGCTAGATCTCATTTTTAAATAAGACGGTTTTCAGTTGCCTTCTGAATTTTAAGTGCTCAGTACACTGTCTTAGGGACAGAGGGAGTCTGTTCCATAATGTGGGTCCTGCAATTGACAACGCTTTATTCCCATGCCTCGCTTTCTTGGCGCGGGGCACCACTAGGAGCAGATTATTGCTTGATCTTAGTGTTCGAGATGGAATGTAGGGAATAAATTTGTTTTCCAGATATGCAGGCCCTTGTCCATGGAGACATTTGTGTATCAGGCAGGCTATCTTGAATTTTGTTCTTTGCCGGATCGAGAGCCAATGTAATTGCTCAAGGAGGGGTTTGGATGGAGTTCTTGGCGGAGCATTCAGAACCAGGCGGGCCGCTGTGTTTTGAATGACCTGGAGCTTAGCCAACACGCCTTCATTGGCAGAAAGCAGCAGGCCATTACAGTAGTCGATCCGACTTAGCACGAGTGCCTGTACTAGCGTCCTCCTAAAGGAATCTGGCAGTAAAGGGAAGACCTTACGCAGCAGGCTGATGGTATGGAAACAAGAACCCGAGATGAAGTTGGAATGCTGTTTTAGTGATAGTTCTTGGTCCAGACGGACCCCCAGGTTTTTCACTATCTGCTTGGGTTCTGGGGCTGCTCCCAAGTCCTGTGGCCACCAATCCGGGGCCCATAGCATCCTGGCTTCTCCAAACAGCATGACTTCCGTCTTGCTGACGTTGCACTGAAGGCAGTTGGAGGACATCCAGTGCGCCACTGCCTTCATGCCTAATGAGAAGGAGTTTCTTACTTCAGCGGAGAGGGTTTTAAAGGGGAAGAGGAGCTGGGTGTCATCAGCGTAGGATACTGGGATAAACCCTAGCCAGGGGTGCCACATAAATGTTGAAGAGGGTCGGGCTTAGACACGAACCCTGGGGCACCCCTTTTGATATCTCCATCTCCGCTGAACGATATGCACCCATGGTGACAGTCTGGGTGCGATCGGATAAAAAACTCCTTAGCCAGGCAAGGGCTTTGTTCTTAATGCCAGCGTTCGACAACCGCTCAGTCAAGATGGAATGTGACACGGTGTCGAACGCTGCAGACAGATCTAAAAGAACCAAGATTACTGAGATGCCCTTGTCCTGGTACATGTGCAAGTCATCAGTGACTGACAGAAGGGTGGATTCAGTGCTATGTTTGGGTCTGAAACCTGACTGAGAGTAGTCCAGAGCCCCAGCAAGTTCGATATAGCTGGAGAGATGGTGGTTGACATGCTTCTCAGTCAGTTTCCCTAGGAAAGGTAGTAAGGAGATGGGCCTCAGATTAGCCAATTCGGTCCACGGAGTCGCAGTGTTTTTCCTGATTGGTCTAACAATGGCTCGTTTCCATTCTCTAGGGACATTGCCTGAGGTTTACCAAGTCTTCAATCATGGAGCGGAGTTGGTCAGCTAGAGCGGGCATTATCCTCGCTGGGATAGTATCGTCTGGGCTACCACTTTTGATCTGTGAGATCAAAGAGAGGATGTTATCAGACGAAATAGGAGGGAAGGTATCAAGAGAATGAGTATTCTGCTTCAGGTCGGCATCTATTTGGAGAGGCGCTGTATCAGTAGTGATAGTCTTGTTGGTGCAAATTATTTTTTCATAAATTTTGTCTATTTTTTCTGTAAACAATTGAGATATTTCATTGCACAACTGCTGTGACGCTACCTCAGATGTTTCACATGCTGTAGGTTTGACAAATGTTTGAAGGATTTGATAGAGGACCCTAGGTGAGTTCCCTGCAGCTGTAATTTGTGCCGTAATATGGGTTTTTCGTGCTACCCGGATAGCTTTGTGGTAGATGGATAGTGAATCCCAATATTTGTTCTTGTCCTCTACCAAATGAGAAGTTCTCCACTTCTTCTCAAGCTTCCTAGCGGTTAACTTTAATGTCCTTAAATGGTCCGAGAACCAGACTTCCTGTTTTTTTGCAGGTCTGGGTTTAAATTGCTTCATGGGAGCAATTTTCTCTATCGCATCCCTAGTTGCACATTCAAATTTTCCAAGTGCTATTTCAGCATTATCAGTGGGGAGGATGGCAAAGGGCTTGAATTTTCCCTTGAAGGAGTCAGCAGTAACTTTGTGCCATTGTCTGCGTACACTAGGTAGGGAGATAGTGCTTGCAGGAGTAGAGTTAGAATACGGGGTGTAGAATTCCATTATAAAATGATCAGTCCAGTTAACCTGAAATCCAGGTAGACATGAAACTGACAGGAAGGTAGATAAAATCAGGTCAAGAGTGTGTCCAGCCTGATGGGTGGGCCCAGAATTTCGTTTTATAAGTCCTAGTAAGGATAGGTCTGTTAGTAAGGTCTGTGCCTCATTACAATCCAGCTTTTCGCTGTGTACATTAAAATCCCCTACTAGTATGAAGTTGCTTTCATTATTTATGTGAGGGGCCAGTAACTCAATCAGCTTATTGGAAAAATTTGTGCAGGGCCCCGGAGGACGGTATATTAGGGCACCTTTTTGACTTTCTTTGGGGGACCATACTATTTTAAAAATTAGTAGTTCAATTTCAGGGGTACTCAGCTCATCTAATATCGTGATGCTAATTTCTTGTTTGTGCACAATGGCTATCCCACCACCAGTTTTTATAGGCCGGTCCAGTCTGACTATTTTGTAGCCGTCAGGAATTCCTAGGGTTATAGCAGGGGTGGAGTGTGGTTTTAACCATGTTTCTGTGAGATAGCACAGATCGGGCTGTTTTGAGGAAATTAGGTCCCATACTTCGGCAGTATGTTTGGAGAGTGACCTAATATTGCAAAGGATGTTTTTTCTCCCCGAGGGAGTCTGGGTAGAATCATTCTCAGTATTGCTAGGCGTTTTACATGGTTGGTAGTGTTTAGCCTCAATATCGTCTCTTATTAGAGTACTGAACTGACTGTGGCAATGATAGCAGGAAAAAGGGCCTTCTATCTCAGGGAACACATCCCGTTTGCAGCCCGATAGTGGGGCAGATTTGAGTTGCCGCAGTACCTGAGGTGTGTATGTGAGCCTTCGTGAGGAATGCCTTGGGAGACCGATTGATGCATCCCCCATGGCCCCTGTGCCCCGTCCTGTCGCGGACGGGCGCAGACGGGCAGGTCTTTGGCTTGTCTTAGGCGCCGTCCAGGGCGCCCCTCTGCGCTCAACCGCTGCGCGCTTGAGCCGACGAGGGGCTAAATAGCCCTCCGATTATGATCAGCTAGAGCGCTAACCGCTCTACTTCCTGTGGGCGTCTGGCTCTTGCCTGCCCCGCCCTCCGCACAACGGTATTGGCTACCGAGTCGGACCGGGCGGGCAGGCTGGAGTATCGAGCTCAGAGGCTGGGAAGTGGTCTAAACATAGAGTGCAGGTACAGTTTAAGTTCTAAATCTGCTTTAGCTGAAATCCGCCGCTAGTGCAAGCGCTAGGCTCAATGAGAAGTGTTCTTTAAAAATTCGATTCAGTTTTAAAATAAGGCAATTGTCTTCAGGTAAAACAATTTACATACAGAGCATCCGCTCTAATATCGTTTCTGGCGCTAAGCGGGGTCAGGAGATGCTGCCACCGTCGTCCCTTACCGCGCTGGGTTGTGCCTCCTCGCCGCCTAAATAGCCCTCCGATTGTGATCAGCTAGAGCGCTAACCGCTCTACTTCCTGTGGGCGTCTGGCTCTTGCCTGCCCCACCCTCCGCACAACGGTATTGGCTACAGAGTCGGACCGGGGCGGGCAGGCTGGAGTATCGAGCTCAGAGGCTGGGAAGTGGTCTAAACATAGAGTGCAGGTACAGTTTAAGTTCTAAATCTGCTTTAGCTGAAATCCGCCGCTAGTGCAAGCGCTAGGCTCAATGAGAAGTGTTCTTTAAAAATTCGATTCAGTTTTAAAATAAGGCAATTGTCTTCAGGTAAAACAATTTACATACAGAGCATCCGCTCTAATATCGTTTCTGGCGCCAAGCGGGGTCAGGAGATGCTGCCACCGTCGTCCCTTACCGCGCTGGGTTGTGCCTCCTCGCCGCCTAAATAGCCCTCCGATTGTGATCAGCTAGAGCGCTAACCGCTCTACTTCCTGTGGGCGTCTGGCTCTTGCCTGCCCCGCCCTCCGCACAACGGTATTGGCTACCGAGTCGGACCGGGGCGGGCAGGCTGGAGTATCGAGCTCAGAGGCTGGGAAGTGGTCTAAACATAGAGTGCAGGTACAGTTTAAGTTCTAAATCTGCTTTAGCTGAAATCCGCCGCTAGTGCAAGCGCTAGGCTCAATGAGAAGTGTACTTTAAAAATTCGATTCGATTCTTATTGAATGACTGGAGAGATGGTGCTTGCTCAAGTTCCATCTTAATGGCTTTTGTGCTTCGTTCACACTCTTCATTCCAGATGAATTCTGCATCCTTCTTTACCATTTTCCGCAGTGGTTCGACCATGGCTACATAATGTTGTAAGAATTTATTTATTTTTATTTATTTATTTATTTCAATTTATATAGCGCGTTATCACCCCAGGGTCTCTAAGCGCTTGTACAGGGAAAAAAAGAAACCGACTTCTACAGAAAACAGATGGCTACCTTACAACCCTCCCCATGCTTCCCAAAAAAGAATAGTTTTTAACATTCGGCGGAAAAGCAGTAGATTGGACTCCTTGCGGAGATTAGTTGGTAATTTATTCCACGCTGCAGGAAGTAAAGTGGAAAAAGCGTGCCCTCCCAAAGTGGACAGGCGAAAGTGTGGATTAACCAGGAGAGTGGCATCAGAGGACCGTAGCACCCTACCAGGAACATAGCGAGATAATCTAGTTTTGATGTAACTGGGCGCATTCCCGTAGAGTGCCTTGTGTGTGATACATAGTCCTTTAAACAATGCCCTCTGTCTAACAGGGAGCCAGTGTAACTGACGCAGGAGAGATGAAGCATGTGTTTTCCTAGGCTTCTTAAAAATCAATCTCGCTGCATCGTTCATTACTGTCTGAAGCCTCGTAAGTTGTTGCTTGGGCAGCCCTATGTACAGCGCATTGTCGTAGTCCAGTCGTCCCAAAATTATAGCTGACACCGCACTTCTTAAAGTGGAAAACGACAACAGTTGGGCAATCTTGCGGACCTGTCTCAGAAGACCAACACACGTGCCTACCACTACCGACACCTGTTTCTTCATAGACAAAGTGCTGTCAATATGGATTCCCAGGCTTTTCACCACGGTTGCTGGCTCCTGCGTCCTGCCCAACTCCATGGGCCAAAACCCATTGTTCTAGGGGCTGCCAGAGGTGGCTATAGGCAGCACCTCTGTTTTGTCCGGATTAATCTTCAGGGAGTTTGCGGACATCCAATTTACCGTATACCTTAGAATGTTATGCAACCTGGCTTGTGCTCCTGGAGAATCCTCTATTTGGATGACGATCTGTGTGTCGTCAGCATCATTAAAAATCTGACACTCCATCTGGTTGAGAGCTGAAATCAGTGGCTGCAGGTAGATGTTAAAAAGGAGCGGTGAATGAGCCGAGCCTTGCGGTACTCCACAGGTGATGGCCGCTGATGTTGATACTAGGTCGGACCGCTGCACCTTCTGCGATCTATCTTGCAAGAAGGAGGTAAGCCAACCTAGTGCAGGCCCCCCGATGCCCAAGTCTCTCACATGTGACAGCAGTTGACTATGACACACCGTGTCAAAAGCCGCGGAGAGATCAAGTAGCACCAGGGCCCCCGGGATCTTCTTGTCAGCTCTACACCTCAATTCGTCTAAGATAGACACCATCACAAGCTCCGTGCTGTGATGTACCCGGAAGAATTTGGAATGGAAATCACACATGCCCAAGAAAAATGCCAGTTCATCCTTATTTTTTGGATTAGGTGAACAGGAAACTGCAGAAATTAAGGAGGGTTTGGGTCATACTCCGTTTCCATCGATGAGATGTCCCAAGTACTCAACCGTTTCTTTTAAGATTTTGCACTTGTCTTTTTGCAGAGTAAGTCCACTGTCATTAATCCTCTGTAAAACTTTCCTCAGGATGACCAGGTGTTCCTCTTTTGTTTTGATGTAAATCAGAACATCATCCTGGAATGATCTAACTCATTCCATGCCTTTGAATAACTGGTTCATTATGCGTTGAAATACAGCTGACGCCGAACATAACTCAAAGGGTAACCAGTGGAATTGATATGCTCCTTCTGGTGTGACGAACGCCATGTATTTTTTTGACTCATCATGCAGTTGTATCTGATGGTAGGCGGCGCTGAAGTCTAGAGTGGTGAAGATCTTCGCCTGACCTAACGTAATCTCAATTTCGTTAATCAATGGCAGAGGTTGGCAATCAGCTATCACGTGGCGGTTCAGCTGGCGAAGGTCAATGCACAAACGGATCTTCCCGTTCCTTTTCCTCGCGATAACCATTGGCGATAACCACTCAGATGCATTTATTGGCTCGATAATACCATCCTTGCACCAATTCTCCAAGGTTGTTTTGTCTTCGGCGCGGGCAGATAGGGGTACATTCCTGACTTTCTGTTTCACTGGATATGCTGTATACTTCAGGATAATCTGATGTTCAAAGTTCTTTAGGCATCCTAATTGTTCTTTGAACACCCTCTCAAATTCCTTGAGAATGGTCTCCATGCCGTCCTCTTGAATGCTGAACACATACGTTGGTTGACAAGGATTAATCCTCATTTTGAGTTTTTGTTGTTCCAGCCAACCCAGAATGTTCACATTGTAGAGGTGTTATTTTCTTTAAACAACAAATCTGCCTTGAAGACCCCTTCTAATTTTATCTTGTATCCGCCATATGCACCTGGAATGATTCTGCTAGATTCCAACGGTGACTTGCACTTGACTCCATTGTACATGTCCTTAGACAGAATTGTTATTCTTGACCCGGTGTCCACCAACATCTCGACATCTTCACCATTCACAGCAACATCACACCTGGGTTGGTTTTGTGCATCTTCACTGCTGATAATTGCGACCAGCAGCACCAGGTTCTCCAGTAGCTCATCTGAGTCTACATCTGACTTTGACTTGTTTACAGTGTAGATTTTTTTAGAAGTGAAGTTCTGCAAGCCCTAAGGAAGCGTCCCATTTTTCCACATCCTTGACAGATCCTGCCCCTCGCAGGACATTCTTTGCTAGTTGCCACATGTGCGTTGGATCCACAACAATAACAATTCTGCCTTCCCACATGGGTACTGGGGTTTCCAGGCCAGGTGAAATTCCTGCGTGGTTTGTTGGATGTTGACTCCTCCTCCTTCCGCACAAGATCGACGCTCAGTTGTTGGTTATCAGGTTTGCGCAGTTGAAATTGTAAATTGATACTTGTATAGCGCACTACTCACCCGCAAGGGTCTCAAGGCGCTTGTACGAATACCAATGTGGACCCCATCCTGGCTTTCCCTGTGAGGCGTCCACTCCTGGGCACCCCCAAGGTGGCGGCCAGGCATCCTTAGCGTTGTGGGGGCCGTTGTGGAGATTAAGCAAGCTATTGCCCAGAGTTGCAGAGTGGGACTCCATGATTGGAATAGGCACCGAGGCGAGAATGATCAGGTCCATGGAATTTTTGAGCCCAAGATCCGCCGAGGCGGGGAATTGAACCCTGGTCCCGGGCTAGACCTCTGCATCAGGGTCTGCCGCTCTAACCATTGAGTCACACTCTCCATTAAACACCTTTGGCCGACCTTTCCATGCTTTTAATGGTAGACACCACCTTCTTGAGGTTTGGATTCTTGTGGCATAACGACTTCTCTTGCACCTTCACACACGTGGTACGCATCACCACCTGATCCCGTATCATCTTGTCTGCATCTTTGAATGCACACGTTGTAGCTAACATTCTCAATGTTGCGACGTAAGACTAAATCGCCTCACCTGGTGCTTGGTACCTGTAGTAGAAGTTATATCTCTCCATTATCTCACTCATAGTGGTGTTAAAATAGTATTCATTCTCAATTTGGCCTCCTTAAATACATCCCACTCTTCACCCCCTTCCTCTTTTTCAATTGGAGTTATGTGGTCAAATACCCTCCTTCCTTCTGCACCCAAACAATTGAACATCATTGCTTGTTTTCTCGTAGGGTTATATTCAGTCCCATCAGTTGCCTCCAAATGTTTCCCAAAACATTTTACCCACTTTGTCCAATTTTCCGTGGGTGGCCCAGGGACTTCTAGGAAGGTGCTGGGCATTGCCACTGCATTCATTATTGCTGTCATTCTTTTACAGCGCAGATAATTGTTTGGAATAAGCTCTTAAATCTTATGAAGTAAAGATTAGAAGGTGTGTGGCTCCTTCTGGTGGCCGTTTATGGTATCTTTAATTTTGACGACAGAAATGTCACTTCACCTTCACTCACGTTTCGTTGCAGCTCCTCCCCGGGGCTGACAGGGATGAGTGACGATAAATGGTGTGAGGCTGAGGGGTTAATGGGCGTCGCGCTGAGGTGGAGCGGAAAGAGGAAGTCTGTCCCACACAACACTAGGTGGGGAAATGTGAGGACGTCCTGAGCCTCTAGTAATCAGCCTTGTTCCGGATGGTGGGTCCTGATCCCGTAATTGTCACCAGATTTGATGTAGTGACGGACGACAGGAGAGATAATATGAGCAGCCAGCTTTATTCCACTTCTGATACGGAATTCCCATTGTGTAGTGTAGTTCCTATTTCCCTTATAGGTTCTGCGCATTGGAATAACATACACGATAGGCTTGGCATAGGACTGAGGTCAGTATGCCCCGATGATGTATATTAAACTTACATACTGTGTACCAGCTAGCTCAGAGGCCACTAGAAACTTCTTGAAGACAAGAAGGGAATAGCTTCTGGCAACCACATAACATAAAAGCCTGATCCCTCAGAATCGTGGAAACAATATACTACTTTTCATTCAATCACTCATCTCAGAGAAGTACTTAGAAGAAACAGTCGGTGTGTTTACAATAAAATTTATTGCACAGTTGTTTTTCTAGTACTGGTTATCTGTGCTGCGATGACTGTTGGACAGTAGCAGAGAATTATAGCCAGCAGTGCAGTTAAATAAAAAGGCATTGTTCTATCATTTTGCAATAGTAATAAACACATACATGAAATACAGAATGCATTAAGATAAAACCTATACCCCTATGATGCCTAACTAGATGTACCTAAGTGTACCTAGCATGTGTGTAGGTCTTTAGAGAGCCAAGAATCCCCCTAGGATTTAGTCTAACCCCATTACCTTAGTGGGACTTCATCCTGATCTCGAGCTGGACACCCACAGATGGGTGATGGACCTCTGCCAGCTGGAGCTGTGGCATGACGCAGGTTGCAGCGCCTCAGGCAAAGTGTCGCCATGGAAGTCTCGGTCTCCTCTGGTTTGCTTGGGCAAAGGGAGGTATATTTATACCGGATAGGTGCCTTGGATTGACGCAAAGTTGGTCAGAGGAAGATGAGTTCTTGGAGAAAGGGTCTGTTTCCAAGAATTTGTGTTCTTGGAGAAAGGGCCTGTTTCCAAGAATTTGTTGTGACGTAGGTTAGTCACTGTTGGACATGGAGATTACGTATTTAGGATGGACCGTCTTCTGTGCCTAGAGCACACTGATCAGATAAGGACATCCTCTCTGTTGCTCGTTATTGTAAAGGGAGGGATAATCTAGGTCAAAGGGCCTGCCTGTCTCTGTGACACGAAGGATTTGTGCCTCTGAGACAGAGTACCTATGTTAGGGCCTCAATTTCGTTTATAACAGTTGGACTAACGGTATCAGCACAGGTTTACCTGAACGTTCTAAAACGCGAGCGGGACAAGAAGGGGAAGGGACACAGAATGTTACACATGGAGCCACCGAGGATAGGCATGGGCGCAGCGCCGCATTGGCCGGTAAAATGCCAATAGTACAGGTCAATTTCCGGGCTGAAACAAAGTTGTCAGTGGCACAGGTGCGCTGCTATTGATGAAGTATAGTTGATACAGGCTGCATGGCAGCTCCCCACCAGACAGTGAAATGTCCTGGGGCCCTCATTCTAGGCCATGCCTCCTTACTGCTCAATGTAAGGGCTCCTCCACACCCACCATTGGTCAACTCCTCTGCTGGGGTGAGTGCCTCATGCCTCTTAAGGTCTAGTCCCCTCCAGGGCAGCACAGAGCGCTAATCATTGATAGCGCAGCAGGAGGTATCCAGTGTTGACACGGGTTTGCACCAATGAGCCCCAGTAGAGTCCCCTGACTGCAAGAGGGAGGACCCATTGTATCAGGCCCCACCGTGTACCCCTAGGCCAAAGGGAGGATGCGGGCTATGCCGCCACGCCCATCTGTGCAGGCACTTGAGCCATTTGGTCCCTGATAGACAGTCCCCGGCAAGAGTGCCACATGGCCCCACTGCACCCAGCCCAGGTAGGCCCCCACACTCAATGTGGGCAAGGGAGATTTTTGGTACCCACTTCTCGGGCCCGACCCGAGGGGGTTCAACGAGGTAGCGGCCACCAGCAGCACAGAAGCCAAACACCGAGCCCCCCATCTGACACCCGGGGTGATCCAATACAAGCCTAGGCAGGTGCAATGTCTAGGTGGTCCCACACAACAGGCTCTGCTGCCCAGGCCGCCACTCCACCATGCAGCATGCTTCAGCTGGTCATCTGTGGTCATAGTGGAATGGCCTCCGACAATCTGTGTCTGCTGTAGATGCACAGGGTCGGTATGCATGTGTGGCATGAGTTTGGCATACACTTAGTAGCACAATGGTGTATGATCTTAGAGGATAACTGATGCGGCTGAAGAGGCTCGCCTAAGATACAGCCATCTTCAGGCCAGGCAAGCTCCACCCCCTCCCCCACCCCCACCCTCCGCCACCCAAAAGAGTGACACCGTTGAATAGGGTTATGGGTCATTATACAGTTTAGAAAGTGACAGGCAGATTAGAAAAACAGCTATTAGGGAGGCAGGGAGGAGGAAAGGTGAGAGATATGTAGATGATATTGGGACAGAAACAGGTGAGAAGTAGACAAGTGAGTAAGCGAGGTTGGTGAATGGAGACATATGGGTGAAAAAGAGACAGAACAGTTGAGAATGTCAGGTGTGAAAGAAGGAGACTTGCCTTTAAAGAACAATGAGGGAGACACAGTTAAGATACTGAAAATTGCCTGCCTCACGCATTAAGCCTTACATTTTAGCAAACTCAGCCACCTGGCAGAAAAGATCAGGCTAGACCCCGCCAGATTTAGAAACCAAAAAAGTTACACACGCTCCTTTTCAGGATCAGCTCCAAGGATCTGGAACTCCCTACCAACCAATATGCGGTCAAACCCATCGGCCCACATTTTCAAACAGAGGTGAAAAAGATCCTAATTAACAGATTCCTCTCCTTAAGTCTTTGTGAGCTTGTCGCCTTGAGCGCAGTGGATGCCACAAGGACATTAATTTAAATACAGGGCAGAAGCACATCCTTTCCAGTAGAATTCCACATAAACTTTGTTCCCCTGGGTAACTGGAAAGGGTCAAGCTCAGAGCAGACTCAGGAGACCATCTTAGAGAATCTAGGGCAGAGCTTCATAAATGAATGACAGACTTTTGACAATATCTCTGTCACAACATACCATATCCTACTTGAGTCCAGCTTTTGATCTATGTTTGTGTTAGGGTGTCTATTTATGTTATGTTTTCAGTTATTTGAGTATGTTTATGCTTTTTCAATCATTTGTACAGTGCTTTGATTCCCTCGGGTCATGTTTGCACTTTATAAAACACCCTAAATAAACTAATGGAGAGTGGGGGTGAGAAAGAGACAAAACTGGCAAGAAAGTCAGGTGAGAGAGAGAGACAATAAAGTTAGTTCACAAACAGCTCAGGGGAAGGGTGATAGCAGGTCAAAGGTCATATAACTCTACTTCCTCTGATGTAATTGAGAGTCAAAGGACATGTTATGCCACTTACGCTACCCCTGGCATTTAGATGAAACGACGCTCATGCACAAATAAAACAAATGAATTGATAGGGCTTTTCAGGCCTACCTGCAAATCCTAAAAAGATACAAAGAAAACCTCTATACCCAGCAAAGACACAAGAATACGTATATGAAGCCAGTATGCCAAGACTTTCCTCCGAATATGAGAGAAGACTTGGACCTCCCTATGACAGGAGAAGGATTGAAAGAAGCATGTGTGGAAATGCAGACTTGGAAAACACTGGATATGGATGGGTTGTCACCTGAGTTTTATAAAATGGCCCCCACTCAGCTTAGCACTGATGGAGTAAGAAGTTCCTGTAGGGTGAAGAAAGAAGAAGGAGGCTATGTTGGTCAACACCCTTACTCAGTAGTGGACGTGAGGCCCTCACACATCCATTTGAGTGTCATGCTTAATTATAGGGCTTGCTCCATATCAGGCCGGCCCTGCAATGCCTGACGGGCACCCTATGAGGGGCTCCTTGTCGGAGAGCTTTTCCTCTAGCCGTATAGGTGAAGTGTTAGCCCAGCTAGATTTTAAATACTACTTAAGTGGATAAATAGGGCCCAAAGAAGTGAGGGGTTATCATTTTTAACCCTGGCGTAGGACTACGCTACGCTCGTGGAGCGTGCGTAGTTTGCGCAATTACGCGCTACATGAATTACACGTAGCACAGTGTATAGTGTAGCAGGCATTTTTTGCTTGCTCCCGGTCCTCAGCGTCAAGTTGGCGACTGCGAGCGAGCAAAATAACATCCCGGTGAGTCTTTTTCCTCGTTCGTTATCAGCAACATTAAGTTGCCGATCGTGAGCGTGGAAAATAAACCTCCCAGCGAGATTCTCAACGCGGGGAGGTCAGGTTTTTCATCGCGTGTGGTCGCGTATGCTCGTGACCGCTTGCGGTGAGAAAGTACCAGTCCGCATTGAGAAAGCTGCTGCTCAAGTACAAATCTACTAGAGTGGCAGAAAACAACTGCTTGCACTGTGCAAGATGCCATCTGCAATGGTTACACAGTGCGGACAAGCATCCGGCACTGTGCAATCAGTGTGAACAGCACTTTCCCTACCCCACTATGCAGTTCACGTAGCTTGCAAAGTGCCCTTCCTGTAGCTACTCGTAGCACTACTACGCGAACTACGCCCAGGGTTAATTATTTCCAGGCTGTTACCCAGACTACATTGCACACATGGCTCTGAAGCTTGAGCAGCGAGAGACTCAATATTTGATATTGCTGATGTCACAAATATGGGTCCGCCTGTGCGTGATAATATTAAAAAATACCCCTATTATGGTGAATGCTGAAATATGGGGATATTTCCTACTCTTAGAGGTTAAAAAGGGAGATGGGAGCTTCAGGTTAGCAGGGCCGGACTGGCTATAGCGGGCACCAGGCAATCCCCCGGTGCGCCGCATGGGTGGGGGCCGGTTTTGGGCTGCAAAATCGGCCCTGTACCAAAATCGACCGAAAACAGGTTAGATTGAGGGTGGGTGCTCTAACTAAGTGCCTTGTATGAAGACGACTTTATAACATTTGAAACGGGCAGACAAAAGTGTGCAATATGCACAGGACAGTTTCAGACTCTCAGTGAACTAAGCTACAAGGCAGATTGTCTGGATGCCCCATGGAATCCACAATTACGATGACTACCTGGTCTAGTCTCATGCAGGATGGGTGACTCGTATTGTGTATCTATATAACCCTGCTGTGGGACTGGGCAGCTCACACGCCCAAAATTAATGCAGCCTCATGGGAGGGTCCCCAAGAACGGTGACAGGCTGAAGAACACGTTTCTTATGCAGAAGGTAGAATGGGGGACTCCACCAGGACTCAGAACAACAAATCCGGGAAGAATGACCTCCTAGCACAGGAAACGGGAGCCACCAGGCGGCGAGAGAGCGTAGCAACACAGCTGCGATGCTATGCGTACTCGAACCAAACTGGAGCCCTTCTATACGAAATAAACATGAACAGGAAATGATGGAGCATCTAAACTTACGTGCTAATTTATTTTACTTTGTGAATCAGGACTTTAATATCTGCGATAAACAATACCTTTTCCGGCCACATGGTGGCAGTAGATTCCATTAATTCGCCGTTTCCACAAACCATGTAAATATAGCAAAATCAGAAAAAGTTAACTAAGGTTATTTCACTTTTTTGTTGGTCATTTTATGGCGCTGTATATCCTTTAAATGAGTTTATGCCCATCCTGAAGCGTTGACGAAGTGGTGGCGGCCAAGAGTAATGCAAAAAAGAAAAGGGAATGGGGGGGGGGGGCGTTGAAGAGTGGGGGCAAGAGATGGAAGGAATGTGGCTGGAGCTCTGGTGAGTGGATGTGTTTAAACCTAAAACACGAGCACTAAGTCCGTGGAGCTTACATATATTGTGGTAGCTGACCTTTTTATTGGACAGGTTTCATATAACGCTAACTCGACCCAAAGGTATTGAAGCGCTTTACATTGAGCACCATAATTTTTTAGACACTGTGGGGCAGATTTGCACGCCCCTTGCAACAATTTTGCTCCGCCGTTGCTTCACTTTTGTGACGCAGCAGTGGCATAAACAATGCAGCTAGTTTACAACATGACGCTTCTAGGGAGATGCGTCATGTTGTAAAACCCTGCGTCACATTACACCTGTGTCAAGTAAAATGTATGCAGTGTGGGCGTTCCCACGAAGGAAAGCCGCGTAAAAGTGATGCAGTGAGATCTACAAGATTTTAGTGCACCACTTCTTGGACGCCACTGTGTCAAAACCTTTTGCCTGCTTAAAGCCGGCGTAAGGACTGACGTAGTGCATTAGTATAGGCCTCAACATACATTGTTGGAGTTGCGTTGTGTTTGTGACACTACTCCAGCAATCAGCGTTAGAAGTGGGCGGGGACGGAAGGGCACGGCGTGCCCTTACTTCTTAAAATTATGTTAGTCCGTTCCCCTACTTCTTAGTTTTGAAAGAGCGTACCGGGGACTGTAAAATTGCCATACTTTAAAGTACACCTTTTTTCTTTTTCACGCATGAGTGGTGCAACGTGAATATTCAGAAGGCCTCTGCACTGCGCCCGACCTCCTCCCCTTCCCTGCTGGGTCTAATGGGCCTGAAAAGTTAGACTGAAAGGGCCATCAGTGTAGCATAGTGCGAAAACGGCTACTCTGATGGCCCTGCGGCTGCTGCGAGCCCGTGATCACACCTCATTTGTGAGGACGCTGCCAGCAAATTTACATGCCAATTTAAAGCTGCTATTAGTTGGGTTTTGTGGCAGTGTTTACCTGCTGAAGCAACGTTCATCAATGCCTACCAGACTGTTTCCCGGCAATCTCGGCCCGGAGGTGCACCGGGGCCGTTTTCACGCCACTTCTAGTTCTGTTGATAGTTGTCCTCCCCATACAGGCCCCGGTGTAACACACACCATTCCAAAGATGTTTGAGAAACCCAAGAGCAAGAGTGGTTGTGCACCCATAACCAAACGAGTAAGCTCATATTTGGAAGCAGTATTTACACCACCTCCTGACCCATGTGCACATGATTTGGCAGATTTAATAATTGCATGTACTAACAGATTCGCCCCCCTGCAAAGCCCCATTGATAATGACGCCATCTGTGCAGACAAATCTTTTCCAACTCAAGCAATGACAGCCCCGGCGTTTGACCCCAGTATTTAGGAGTCTGTTAGTGATTTAAGAAAATATTCCAATGTTCTGAAGTCTATGATTGGTGACCTTATGGGGATGATGAAGGGCAGGAGCAGTGATGGGGCAGGAGAGGCGACAGGGCAGGAGAGGAGACGTGGAAGGAGAGGCAATAGGGCAGGAGAGGTGACCGGGCACAAGAAGTGACGGGCAGGTGACATGACAGGCAGGTGATGTGACGGGCAGGTGAGGTGATGGGCAGGAGAGGTGACGGGGCAGGAGAGGTGACGGGGCAGGAGAGGTGACGGGGCTTGAGCTAGAGCAGTAACCGGGTGTGAGCAGTGAAAGGACAGCAGCGGTGAAAGGACAGGAGAAGTGAACGGGGCAGGAGCAGTGAACGGGGCAGGAGCAGTGAACGGGGCAGGAGCAGTAAACGGGGCAGGAGCAGTAAACGGGGCAGGAGCAGTAAACGGGGCAGGAGCAGTGAACGGGGCAGGAGCAGTGAACGGGGCAGGAGCAGTGGAAGGCAGGAGCAGCGACAGGGCAGGAGAAGCAACAGGGCAGGAGAAGCAACAGGGCAGGAGAGGAGACGTGGAAGGAGAGGCAACAGGGCAGGAGAGGTGACCGGGCACAAGAAGTGACGGGCAGGTGACATGACAGGCAGGTGATGTGACGGGCAGGTGATGTGACGGGCAGGTGATGTGACAGGCAGGTGATGTGACGGGCAGGTGAGGTGATGGGCAGGAGAGGTGACGGGGCAGGAGTGGTGACGGGGCAGGAGAGGTGACGGGGCAGGAGAGGTGACGGGGCAGGAGAGGTGATGGGCAGGAGAGGTGACGGGGCAGGAGCAGTGAACAGGACAGGAGCAGTGAACAGGACAGGAGCAGTGAACAGCGCAGGAGCAGTGAACGGGGCAGGAGTGGTGAGCGGGGCAGGAGCGGTGAACAGGGCAGGAGCGGTGAACAGGGCAGGAGCGGTGAACAGGGCAGGAGCGGTGAGCGGGGCAGGAGCGGTGAACAGGGCAGGAGCGGTGAACAGGGCAGGAGAGGTGACGGGGCATGAGCTAGAGCAGTAACCGGGTGTGAGCGGTGAAAGGACAGCAGCGGTGAAAGGACCGGAGTAGTGAACGGGGCAGGAGCAGTGAACGGGGCAGGAGCAGTGAACGGGGCAGGAGCAGTAAACGGGGCAGGAGCAGTGAACGGGGCAGGAGCAGTGATAGGGCAGGAGCAGTGATAGGGCAGGAGCAGCGACAGGGCAGGAGAAGTGACAGGGCAGGAGAGGAGACGTGGAAGGAGAGGCAACAGGGCAGGAGAGGTGACCGGGCACAAGAAGTGACGGGCAGGTGACATGACAGGCAGGTGATGGGATGGGCAGGAGAGGTGACGGGGCAGGAGAGGTGACGGGGCAGAAGAGGTGACGGGGCAGGAGAGGTGACGGGGCAGGAGAGGTGACGGGGCAGGAGAGGTGACGGGGCAGGAGAGGTGATGGGGCAGAAGAGGAGACGGGGCATGAGCTAGAGCAGTAACCGGGTGTGAGCGGTGAAAAGACAGGAGCGGAGAAAGGACAGGAGCAATGAAAGGACAGGAGCAGTGAACGAGGCAGGAGCAGTGAACGAGGCAGGAGGTGCGAACGGGGCAGGAGCAGCAAACGGGGCAGGAGCAGTGAAGGGGGCAGGAGCAGTGTCGGAGCAGGAGCAGTGATGGGGCAGGAGAGGCGACAGGGCAGGAGAGGAGACGTGGAAGGAGAGGCAACAGGGCAGGAGAGGTGACTGGGCAGGTGACATGACAGGCAAGTGACATGACAGGCAGGTGACATGACAGGCAGGTGACATGACAGGCAGGTGAGGTGACGGGGCAGGAGAGGTGACGGGGCAGGAGAGGTGACGGGGCAGGAGAGGTGACGAGGCAGGAGAGGTGACGAGGCAGGAGAGGTGACTAGGCAGGAGAGGTGACGGGGCAGGAGCAGTGAACAGGACAGGAGCAGTGAACAGGACAGGAGCAGTGAACAGGACAGGAGCAGTGAACGGCGCAGGAGCAGTGAACGGGGCAGGAGCGGTGAGCGGGGCAGGAGCGGTGAACAGGGCAGGAGCGGTGAACAGGGCAGGAGCGGTGAGCGGGGCAGGAGCAGTGAACAGGGCAGGAGCGGTGAACAGGGCAGGAGAGGTGACGGGGCATGAGCTAGAGCAGTAACCGGGTGTGAGCGGTGAAAGGACAGCAGCGGTGAAAGGACAGGAGAAGTGAACGGGGCAGGAGCAGTGAACGGGGCAGGAGCAGTGAACGGGGTAGCAGAAATGAACGGGGCAGGAGCAGTGAACGGGGCAGGAGCAGTGAACGGGGCAGGAGCAGTGAACGGGGCAGGAGCAGTGAACGGGGCAGGAGCAGTGATAGGGCAGGAGCAGTGATAGGGCAGGAGGAGCGACAGGGCAGGAGAAGTGACAGGGCAGGAGAGGAGACGTGGAAGGAGAGGCAACAGGGCAGGAGAGGTGACCGGGCACAAGAAGTGACGGGCAGGTGACATGACAGGCAGGTGATGGGATGGGCAGGTGCGGTGATGGGCAGGAGAGGTGACGGGGCAGGAGAGGTGATGGGGCAGAAGAGGTGACGGGGCAGGAGAGGTGACGGGGCAGGAGAGGTGACGGGGCAGGAGAGGTGACGGGGCAGGAGAGGTGACGGGGCAGAAGAGGTGACGGGGCATGAGCTAGAGCAGAAACCGGGTGTGAGCGGTGAAAAGACAGGAGCGGAGAAAGGACAGGAGCAATGAAAGGACAGGAGCAGTGAACGAGGCAGGAGCAGTGAACGAGGCAGGAGGTGCGAACGGGGCAGGAGCAGCAAACGGGGCAGGAGCAGCAAACGGGGCAGGAGCAGTGAAGGGGGCAGGAGCAGTGTCGGAGCAGGAGCAGTGATGGGGCAGGAGAGGCGACAGGGCAGGAGAGGAGACGTGGAAGAAGAGGCAACAGGGCAGGAGAGGTGACTGGGCAGGTGACATGACAGGCAGGTGACATGACAGGCAGGTGACATGACAGGCAGGTGACATGACAGGCAGGTGAGGTGACGGGGCAGGAGAGGTAACGGGGCAGGAGAGGTGACGGGGCAGGAGAGGTGACGGGGCAGGAGAGGTGACGGGGCAGGAGAGGTGACAAGGCAGGAGAGGTGACGAGGCAGGAGAGGTGACGGGGCATGAGCTAGAGCAGTAACCGGATGTGAGCAGTAAAAGGACAGGAGCGGTGAAAGGACAGGAGCAGTGAAAGGACAGGAGCGGTGAACTGGGCAGGAGCAGTGAACGGGGCAGGAGCAGTGAACGGGGCAGGAGCAGTGAACGGGGCAGGAGCAGTGAACAGGGCAGGAGCAGTGATGGGGCAGGAGAGGCGACAGGGCAGGAGAGGAGACGTGGAAGGAGAGGCAACAGGGCAGGAGAGGCGACCGGGCAGGAGAGGTGACGGGGCAGGAGAGGTGACGGGGCAGGAGAGGTGACGGGGCAGGAGAGGTGACGGGGCAGTAGAGGTGACGGGGCAGGAGAGGTGATGGGGCAGAAGAGGTGACGGGGCAGGAGAGGTGACGGGGCAGGAGAGGTGACGGGGCAGGAGAGGTGACGGGGCAGGAGAGGTGACGGGGCAGAAGAGGTGACGGGGCATGAGCTAGAGCAGAAACCGGGTGTGAGCGGTGAAAAGACAGGAGCGGAGAAAGGACAGGAGCAATGAAAGGACAGGAGCAGCAAACGGGGCAGGAGCAGTGAAGGGGGCAGGAGCAGTGTCGGAGCAGGAGCAGTGATGGGGCAGGAGAGGCGACAGGGCAGGAGAGGAGACGTGGAAGAAGAGGCAACAGGGCAGGAGAGGTGACTGGGCAGGTGACATGACAGGCAGGTGACATGACAGGCAGGTGAGGTGACGGGGCAGGAGAGGTAACGGGGCAGGAGAGGTGACGGGGCAGGAGAGGTGACGGGGCAGGAGAGGTGACGGGGCAGGAGAGGTGACAAGGCAGGAGAGGTGACGAGGCAGGAGAGGTGACGGGGCATGAGCTAGAGCAGTAACCCGATGTGAGCAGTAAAAGGACAGGAGCGGTGAAAGGACAGGAGCAGTGAAAGGACAGGAGCGGTGAACTGGGCAGGAGCAGTGAACGGGGCAGGAGCAGTGAACGGGGCAGGAGCAGTGAACGGGGCAGGAGCAGTGAACAGGGCAGGAGCAGTGATGGGGCAGGAGAGGCGACAGGGCAGGAGAGGAGACGTGGAAGGAGAGGCAACAGGGCAGGAGAGGCGACCGGGCAGGAGAGGTGACGGGGCAGGAGAGGTGACGGGGCAGGAGAGGTGACGGGGCAGGAGAGGTGACGGGGCAGTAGAGGTGACGGGGCAGGAGAGGTGATGGGGCAGGAGAGGTGACGGGGCAGGAGAGGTGACGGGGCAGGAGCAGTGAACAGGACAGGAGCAGTGAACAGGACAGGAGCAGTGAACAGGACAGGAGCAGTGAACAGGACAGGAGCAGTGAACAGGACAGGAGCAGTGAACGGGGCAGGAACGGTGAACGGGGCAGGAGCGGTGAACGGGGCAGGAGCGGTGAACAGGGCAGGAGCGGTGAACAGGGCAGGAGCGGTGAGCGGGGCAGGAGCGGTGAACAGGGCAGGAGCGGTGAACAGGGCAGGAGCGGTGAACAGGGCAGGAGCAGTGACGGGCAGGAGAAGTGACGGGCCAGTAGAAGTGACGGGCCAGGAGAAGGTAGGGGTCGGGGGAATTGACGAAGCAGGAGTGTTGATCGAGCATGAGCAGGAGTACTGACTGGACAGGAGCAGTGAAAGGGCAGGAGTAGGCGTTTCCCAGGGCGACTGGAAGGGTAGGGGGCCAGTTTAGTTTGGGGGGACCGGCTTTGTACAAGTGCAGGAGTTTTAAAAACACTGCAAAGTTATTTGTATATTCAGCAGGTTTCGGTCAACAATACAAGTGCCAAGATAACTTTGGTGATCAATGTACCTGCTGGAGAGAGATGGGAGCATGTTTTGTCTAGTGGCTATTTTACTCATCTAAGGTAGTGCAGAGGGGTAATATGCCTGCTGCAAAGAACATGTACCATGCATATCAAAGAGCAATATGTTATGTGTATAGTTCAGTGGGTACTGCTTTGTGTTCACTTCCCGAATGAAAGGACACTTGAATACATATGGCCTGGCAGTTCGGGCTGGACTGTTCACATTGGGCGCAGGATCAAGACTGATTTGCATATGGCTGGGTCCAAACTGGAATGGCATGGTGAGCAAAAAACGATGGATTTAAGCCCCGATCTCTGAACTGGGGTGAATGTATGACCTTGTTCTGCATTCTGTCTATCAATTGTTCTTTTTGCATTTGTCACCCCGAGTGGGACAGGTATGCTCAGACATGAGTCCTGTGCTCTCCATGCCAATGGAATCAAGCTATCCTGGCTGATGAGGGCTAAAAGCCCGAAACCGGTCCTAGGATGCTTGTTTCCAGTCCAGGGAGGACCTGGCCTGGCAGTTCTTGCTACACTGTTCTCATTGGGCACAGGATCAAGACTGATTTGCATATGGCTGGGTCCAAACTAAAATCGCATGTGAGCAAAGAAACAATGGATTTAGGCAAATCTCTCTGCACTGGGGTGAATGTATGATATTGCTCTGCATTCTGTCCACCAGTTGTTCTTTTTACTATATTATGATTGAGCAGCCAGCTGGCTGACATGAATATGAAGGAGCCTTTGTGGGTTTCTGTGAGTCTAGATTCTCCTGAAGAGTCCCTTTCTCTTCTGAGCCCTGCTTAACACATGTGTATAGGAGGAGCCCTGCATTCATGACATCAATGTTTGAGACAAAAAATAATCATAGATTTCTGAACAATGAGAGTAAAAGCATTAAGGTAGCATGTTGTTCCTACTTATATTTCACATGCTTTACATAAACCTGTATTCCCTATGAGTGTTTGCTTTTTCCTGAATTAAACCTCAAATAACCATATCCATTCTTTTAATTAAATAACGTTATAAGCTGTAACTGGTCAGTGAAATGCTAAACGTACTAAAAATTGGTATGTTTTGCTATTTCTAGCCACACCCCTGACTCCGCCCACTGATTCAATCTTCGGTTGTTCCCGCCCCCTGATACTCCACCCACAGTTCACCTACTTTTTAGGTTTCGCCTCGCCGAAGGATGCGCTCTGCGCATCTTTTCGGCGCAGGCGAAATCCTGTTGAGAACTGTAAGGTGGCTTTGTCCGGCCCTCGTCCTTGATTGGCTGGCTCCGTAAACGGAGCCTTGCCATTGGACGAGGGGCCTGTCCGTCAATGCCGGACCAGACACGGGGGCGTTCCCGACATTCTTTGGCTTTTGCCGACGTCACGGGACGCCGGGAACGCCCCCGTGTCTGGTCCGGCATTGCCGGGACCTGCCTTTGGCATCTCATGCCTATGTACTCTTCAAGGAAGCTCTTTTTTGAGGTTTGAGCCTTTCTGATTGATGGTCAAGCGAAGGGTAGCTCTCCGAGTATGGAGACCCTAAAAGAGTGTCCGTCTGAAAGATAACTCTGCTGTGAAGACTGCGTGATGTGTGCCAGTCCCGCCCTGTGGGAAGTTCGTGTTGTCTGGTTTGTGAATGGTGGCAGTTCTGATACCCCGTACCTCACTCACACTGCCTGATGTGTCACTCAGAGGGATAGCTCTGCTGTGAATGAGTATGTATGATTGTGAAAGGTAACATAACTCTGCCGGCCCGGACTTCTCTGTGTGAGGTGTCAGAAGGCTAGCTCTGCTGTGTGATGTGTACAAGTGGAATGTGTCTGCCTGAAGCACAGCTCTCCAGGCGGAGGGATGTGACAATCCAGCGTCCCGGGCGGGGACGAGGGTGTGTGAGTTCATGATACCTCCCGGCCATGTGCCCTGCTGGGGCAGGAAGAGCAGAGAGGCCCCCCGTGCAGCCCCCGCCCAGGGCTCCCTCACACACAGAGCCGGCTTTGAATATGCACCAAACGGCCCAGGTGTGAGAATTTTGAACAGGCAAATGTGGCGAGGAGGCGGGGCCTCCCAGCAGGACGCACACTGCCGAGGAGCCCCATGCGTACCCCTCGGACTCGCAGCTTCCCAAGCCCCCACAACTGCGTCACCGAGGGCACGCAGATCTAAGGTTAAAAGACCAGAAGTTACCCCAAACAGCTCGATTCTCGCAGTCCGGGCGCTGCGGTCCCGCCCCCGGCCCCTCCCCCGGTGCCCAGACTTGAGCTACTGCAGGAGTTAGAAACTTTGGAGCATGTGTCTCGGTGCAGGCGCTTACCTTGTGTGACTTGGAAAGCTCTCGGTCTCCTTGCCCGGTCAGAGCCCGTCCATCGAGCCTTCTCCTCCCAGGGGTGTTCTGTCCTCCTCCAGGGGTGTCGTGTCCTCCTCCAGGGGTGTCCTGTCCTCCTCCGGCAGGGTCTGTCCTCCCCTGGACTCTGCTCTCTCTGCTGTCAGGCTCTTTGTCTCGCGGGCTCCCGGGTCGCTCTCTCGCGCTCCTTATCTCGGGTGCTCTCCCGGCCTCCTCTTCCTGCCTCTGTTTCCCTCGCACGTCCAGCTCCACTTCACAAATCTCAGCCCTGCCTCCTGCGTCCCCCGCTGTCTGCTTTTCGCACCCTGTCCCACCTCGCCCCCTCCTTCCTATCTGTCTCTGCCCCTCCTTTATTTTCGATGTCCTTACTCCTCTCTCCACTTTCTGTCTGTCTCGCCCGCTTCCCTTTGTCACTCTGCTCCTGTCTCCTTTCCAGTGTCTGTTTCCTAATACTTCGCCTCTTCCCCTCACCTTGCTCTCGGTTTTCTCTCCTCAAGCTCCTAACTCGTTTCCACTTGTCAGTCCTTCTCACGCTCCTTCCTATCTGTTGCTTTCTCCCTTTGGTGTAATTACCACCTTCATTCTTTTCTACGTTCGCCCTCCTGTTTCCTCCTTGTCACTCACTGTCACTTTTATTCCTTGTTACCCAGGCTCTTTCCACTTTCTTATCTTCACATCTGCCCCTGGCTCCCACTAGACACACGTGTTTCCCTCTGTTTACCTGTCTCTCTGTCTCGACCTCCTAAGTTCCCCTTCCTTTCACACTCCCTCCTCTCTTTCTCCTCTGACTCGTTCTGTCTCTTCCGCCTTTCTTCCCACTTCTTTGTCTCTCTGCTCTTCTTGTCTCCGGCCTCTTCTCTCCTCCTCACTTCATACCTCTTCCCCCCTCTCCAACTCCTTCTTCCTCTCTGTCTCGTCCCCTCGTTTCCTCTGCCTTCCCCCCGCCCTGTTTCGGAGTCTCACTTACACCCTCTCCCTGTGTGTGTCTGACTGAGCCCTGCCTTCCAGCGCAGCCCGGGCTGAAAATACAAGGATTGGGTTTCTCCTCTGCGCTGCCCACTCCCCCTGTCCACCCCAGGCGTGTCTGAGAGAGGGAGAGCGCGGCCCGAGCCAAGGGGAGGGAGGGGGCGGAATGCGCTGTGTGTGAGTGATTCACCTCGCGGAGGTGGGGCGCGGAGAACAATGCAGGCCTCCCGGCGCAGGCAGCCGGGAGCTCAGGGCACCGCGCCTCCTGCCACGACCCCCCATCGAGCAGGCACTTACTGAGCGGGAAAACAATGCGCAGGAGTCGCAGGCATTGTGAGGGTGAGACAGGGGAGGGGGGCTGCACACAACACAATCCGACCAGCTGAACGGGACAAACAACAGCAGCGCCAGAGTGAATTATTCAGAAGTGGCCCATGTGATTACACTAGAAGCTCTGCGCCTCGGGCGCAGCTCTATGCGCTACCTATTGCTACATGCAGAAGGGGGTGGAGCTGCATAGATTAACGGCTCCTGTTGTTTCAGCTGGCCGATCAGTGTTTGGGATGAAGACACTGGGTCTGTAGGCTCGCAAGCCCTCTGTGTGTTCTGGGGCCCAGAAGTGAAAGGATTATAGGGGAACGCCTGGTTAGTCTGAGACAGGGGCAGTGTCCGTCACCTGGGACGCATGCATGTTGCAGGACCCAGCCTGTTGCATGTCCAGGCGCTCGCCTTAGTGTTTAGCCCCCACACTGCGAGACTTCGATGTGCTGCTCAGGGGTAATTTTGTTGCATTTAGTTACCGATCGTTACACCACTGCTGCAGGAGGGTGGTGCCCTGTCTTGACCGCCCTTTATGCGAAGACTGTCACCCGGATCCTACAGCAATTCGAACTCCATGCATTCCTGCCATTGGTGCAGCAGGTGCAGTAGCACCAGAGCCCGGAGGGGCCCACTGATCACCGATGATTGCTGTGTATTACGATGCAAACATCATTCCAATGCACCACTGTCCTTGCTCGCACCAGGGCCCATGGGACCCACCCCCGCCGGAATACACGCACTTTCCACGACCGCCTCTACTGCTGATGGGTTTAAAGGTCTCGTTGAATCTCGCATTTTCATTTTCTCTCCCGGAACGGACATACCATCCGTTTCATCCCAGGCATGGCTGGCCTCTGCTTCAAACAAAGTCGGTAGTTTGAGCACCGCCCGTGTGAAAGTGACACTCCTCCTTTTTTTCCACAAGAATTGAATACGCCTGCCTATACGTTTAGTATCACTTTTAAGACGGCACACTGGATTCAGGCACCTGCTGCAGAGATCTGTGACTGTATGTCCAGGAACTCCCAGGGTGTAGCGCTGACACATCCATCAGTCATCCATGCAACATTTAACATCAATCTATGGATTCTTCAGAAATTATGGTTTTTTCAAACTAGTAAAGTCACTGTGCAATATTGTACTTATGCATGGTTCGGTGTGACATCCTCAAGTGCCTTATTGATGTTTTCCAACAATACATGCAATTGCATTCTAAGACCTTCACATCATTGTATATGTTCTTTAAAAAAGTTTCAAAGCAGCTGCCTGCATCCATCTAAAAGTGGCTTGTACAAGATATGTTTCCATAAGTTGAAAAAAAGTACACAAAACTTTACTGTAAATTGAACTACAAAAACATAAGTAAATTATGTTTCATACAAAATGTAAACGTATTTTCAGTACAGTTTAATTTGCTTACAATAATAAATATATTTACATAAATAAAAAAGATAAACATTATTTTGTCTTTGCATTATTATTTACAAACAACATAAATGTTACTATGCAAATCTAGTTTAACAAAAATACAACAAATGCACTCATTCTATGTTCTATAGCAGAGTGGAGCTTCAGAGTGGAGCTTCAGAGTGCAGAATGTTAAAAGCAATGCCAATAGCTCTAACTTTAACAAAGGCGAAACCATTGCATTGTAAATGCTTGTTTTTCCCACTTCGACCACTGCCAGCAATGCGTGACTTTTGGGTCAACAGAGGTGTCAGAATTTCTGACGCATCTGTTAATCTATGCGCTATGGTGCATTGTATTGTAAATACAGCACATCCCTTCCAGGGACAGATTTACAAGAAACTGTACAATTCGGCCCAGCATGGCGCATGGATTGACAGATGCGTCAGAAATTCTGACGCATCTGTTGGCCCAAAAGTCACGCATTGCTGGAGTCATTTTGCAAGCACGACACTTCTCCAGCAATGGATGTTGAGGCCTATACTTAGTGTACTGCGTCACTCCTTAAGCCTGCATCAATCAGGTGTAAGGTTTTGACGCAGTGGCGTCTTAGAAGTGGCGCTGTAAAATCTTGTAGATTTCACTGTGTCACTTTTACGAGGCTTTCCTAAGTGGGAACGCCCACCTTGCATAAATTATACGTGACGCAGGGCATTACAGAGTGACTCATCTCCCTAGATGCGTCACTTTGTAAATTGGCTGCATTGTTTACGCCGCTGCTGCGTTACAATAGTGACACAACAGCGGTGCAAAAGCGTCTCAAGGGGCTTGTAAATCTGCCCCTCAGTGATCTACCCAGAATCACAGGAAGTTGAGTCGATGCAGAACTGGAATGAAAAATTAGTGGGCAGATTTACGAGCCCCTTGCGCCACTTTTGCGTCACTTTTAACATAGAAAAAGTGACGCAAAAGTGGCGTAAGGGGCTTGTAAATCTGCCCCTAGGCTGGAAAGTCGGCAGCTCTGGCCTAGCGCCACGCACGACCTTGGCTATTTATCACCCTTCCCTGGGCTCTTTAAACTTTCACACCACAAGACTGGCCTTTTCTTTGCAGACTCACGTCCGCTGAGGACTCCCTGCACTGTGGCCTTCTGTTTACTGCACTAAAATCCACGCACCGTGCCCTTTTGTTTGTCTATTCTGTTATTCAAATCACCTTTAATGGGAGTCTAGTCTCGTGCTCACCGGCGCTGCCGCATATTTCAAGCAAATACGAATTAGCATTTGAAAAGTCACATAAGGAGCCCCGTGTGAGTGGGAGCCCGTGTGTAGGAAAGGGTGGGGGCGAGGGGGCGCTCAGTAATTTATGGCAAGATGACTTTAATGACCCGAGGAGCGTAGTGTGGGGGCGCGCGTGGGGGAGGAGGGCTGCAGTGGCGGTTTCTCCCCGAGGGCGTAGGGGCTCCGCCCCCGTTCCCAAAAGCTGCTCATTGCTCAATCATATATTTTTTTAAATACTTTTTTTTAACGTCTTCTAAATGTTGTCTCCAATAAATCTGTAAGCCTGTCTGCCCCAGCAGCCCCGGCCACTCACCAATACCGCCGCCGTAAGGTATGAAGCGTTTGCCGGCTGAGAACATCACAGCCCTGAAGGCTGTGATGTCATCAGCTCGGCAAAGACTGAGCTTCAGGGCATAGTCTCCACCCCCTGATGGCGTGGAGGTTAAGTTAGCCCCGGGCGTTTTAAGTCTAAGCCCGGGATCGCTAACCCTCCACGTCAATCAGAGAGTGCAGAGAGCTTTCCCAACTCATTACAGGGCGCGGTGGGACCCACCCTGTGATGAGTCGGGAAAGGGGTGTGGCAGGAGGGAAGCAGAGGATTCGAGTCTGCGCAGACTTGACCCCAGACTGTCTCCCCAGGAACTTTCTGGAAGCCACTGCGTCAGAGAGCGGGGACATGGACTTCAGAGACGACTTTCTCTGACTCAAGTTGTGTGTCCATTATTTAATGCCAGTTTGCTGCTTGCTGCCACGACTAACTTGACTGCCACAGGACTCAGAGGTTAGTAGGACGCATTACTGTTTATTGGTAATTGGTTATAAGTAATTGGTGTGGTGTGCAGTCACTGGCGTAGCTAGTCGTTTTAAAAGTTTTATATTGGCTGCCTTGAGATTAAGATTGACTCAACAACAAACAAAATGTGCAGTGGGATGTGAAGAAAATACAGCAATCAGCTTGGTAGCGTGGGTGAAAGGAAAAAGATAGTTTACAGTAATGGACGGTACTTTGCTATTGGCCTGGCCTGGGCCAGGTCTCAGGAGTGCGCAGTAATGAGCTGCACGCCTCGCTTACTCCAGCCTTGTACTTTTAATGTCATCCTTTCAGGTCCAAAGAGAGAGCGCGAGCTGGACGAGGGGGGCCTGCGAGTGTAGACTGCTGCTGAGCCCCTCTTGACACCTCTGCATGGCTGCACATGGCTTCCTTGCTAGCCGAGGACCACAGGTGCGCGCCGCTCCTAGACGCGTGTGCACAGCCCAGTGCTTAACTTGATCCGGTGGCCACCGGCACCCATTTTTGAAGACCTCCTCTTATTTTTCCTCTACAGCTGCCTGGGGGTGGACAGCGCACTGCAGGAGGCAAACATTATCAAATAGAAATACACGCGCTGGTCATTAACATGTTAAATGTGTGGTGTCTGCAACCATAAACCATTCTATACCCAGCTACTCGCAATGGAGAGAGATGTAATTCATGCTGTCACAGGCCGCCCTGGACTGACGGGCCAGGTAAAGCTTCGGGTGACTATGGGATCCCTGGCTATTTTTATTGTTGTCCATGCACCACATACTAACCGCAGGGGCAGCGGTGCAGGGAGCACTTCTGTGCAGCATGGATGATAGGCACGTCTGCTTTTGGGCTGCAAATGCGGTCACAGCCTACCCGGGCCTGGCTCTGTCACCCCTTGTGCACCGAAGCAGGAAACAGAAGAGCTCTGCTGTTTAATAGTAGAGGAGTGCACACCGCCCTGTACGTGGCAGACACTGTCTGCACACACTCACATGCTGCCTGCTACGTCCTGCCTGCCTGTGTTAAGTTGACCGTGCTCTGTCTGTAGACTGACTGGGCCGTGAGTTGCTCCTACACTACACATCACGCAGGCCGGAGAGGTATGCAACAAGTGGGCTGTGTCACTCACTGTGCGGGCAGTATGCGTGAGAGGGCATGCACCCACCTCACCCCTTCAGACAGAGCAGAGGGGGGCAGGCTGGACCCTGACAAAGCGACATCAGGAGGTAGGAAGAAAACAAGCATTTACAATGCAATGGTTTCGCCTTTGGAAAAGTTAGAGCTATTGGCATTGCCCACACACAGAGCCCCACACACAAATACACACAGACACACACACACGCAGTCGGACACACACACACAGAGCCAGACACACACACACAGAGCCAGACACACACACACACAGCCAGACACACACACACACAGCCAGACACACACAGCCAGACACACACACACACAGCCAGACACACACACACACAGCCAGACACACACACACACGAATGTCTGACAAAATATCGAAATCAAAAATATCGAAATACAAAAATATCGGAACAAAAATATCGAAGTCAAAAATATAGGATGCCTATCCCTAAAAAGGTAAGTACAAAAATATCGAAAAAATAATATCGTAGTACAAAAATATCGAAATTAAAAATATCGTTTTTTAAATATATTAATAATAATGTAAAAATAATTATAAAATACATATAATGTTACAAATATTAAATAAAAATATTAAAACATAATTAAAAAATTAAAACTAATACATATACATTTAAAATAAATTAAAAACTTAATAATTTAATGTCATTTTATATTTTTTTATTTAATTTAATTGATTTAATGTAAATTTATTTTATTTTTACCCTGTACGACTGTACCCCAAAAACCCAAAACTGACCCTGAACCCTAAAAATACCCCTTTACCCAAAAACCCAAAACTGACCCTGAACCCTAAAAATATCCCTGTACCCCAAAAACCCAAAACTGACCCTAAACCCTAAAAATACCCCTTTACCAAAAACTGAAAACTGACCCTGAACCCTAAAAATACCCCTTTACCCAAAAACTGAAAACTGACCCTGAACCCTAAAAATACCCCTTTACCCATGAACTGAAAACTGACCCTGAACCCTAAAAATACCCCTGTACCCATGAACTGAAAACTGACCCTGAACCCTAAAAATACCCCTTTACCCAAAAACTGAAAACTGACCCTGAACCCTAAAAATACCCCTTTACCCATGAACTGAAAACTGACCCTGAACCCTAAAAATACCCCTGTACCCATGAACTGAAAACTGACCCTGAACCCTAAAAATACCCCTTTACCCAAAAACTGAAAACTGACCCTGAACCCTAAAAATACCCCTTTACCCATGAACTGAAAACTGACCTTGAACCCTAAAAATACCCCTGTACCCATGAACTGAAAACTGACCCTGAACCCTAAAAATACCCCTGTACCCAAAATTAATTAATATTATTTAATTACCAATTAATTATTAATTAACAATAACAATAAAGTAAATATATTAGCACATTTGCTGTAATTAATTTAATTTAATAATTAATATTATTTTGCACAATTAATTAATTAAGAATAACAATAAATTATATATAAAAGAATTACTATAATTAATGTAATTAAATAATTAATAATAATTAATTACCAACTAATTAATAATTATAAATATGTAAAAAAAATTATAATAATTAATTAACTAATTAATAGAAATTAATTACCAATTAATTATTAATTAAAATATGTACAAACATATATCAATTAATTAATTATTATTAAATTACTTCCCACCCTATTCCCCTATAAACCCATAACCCGCTACAGAACATATTTATCAATTAATAAATTAATTAAAAATAATTAAAAATTAATTTTCAATTAATTAATTAATAATTCCTACTAATTCATAATTAATTTAACATAATTAAATTACTTCCCACCCTATTCCCCTATAAACCCACAACCCGCTACAGTAGTAAAAGACAATATTTAATAAAATAACATTAAAAATAAATAATAAAACATAACAAATACAATATAATATACACAAAATTTATTTAAAAATTGATATTAGTAACATCAAAGTTATTAATTTCGATATTATTAATATCGATATTTACAACTTCGATATTACTAATATCATACCAATATCGATATTTAGACTGTCGATATTACTTACCTCCGATATTTTTGTATTTCGATATTAAAACTTCGATATTTTTGCATATCGATATTTAAAAATCGATATTTTGTCTGTGTACCACACACACAGCCAGACACACACACAGAGCCAGACACACACACACAGAGCCAGACACACACACACAGCCAGACGCCCACACACAGCCAGACGCCCACACACAGCCAGACGCCCACACAGAGCCAGACGCCCACACAGAGCCAGACGCCCACACAGAGCCAGACGCCCACACAGAGCCAGACGCCCACACAGAGCCAGACGCCCACACAGAGCCAGACTCCCACACACAGAGCATAATTCCAAGAGCCGCACGCAGTGAATTCCGGCACCACCCACGCCTCCTATCACCTTTCTGCAGCTCACGGGACACCGCCCGCACCCGGCTGGGGCTAGGCCGCGCCACACTCACTACCTCCGGGACTGGGTACACAGGGGCCCGCCTTCACTGCAGCGGCGGCAGTCACCAGCTCCAGACTCCCCCTGCTGGCAGGACCAGTGCACCTCACGTAGGCCCAGGCTCTTTATATGTTATTTATTCACTGCACAACGAGGCGCTTGTGTGGCCTCCAGAAGCAGTTCCTTAGCCCACTCCACACTTAGACCGCACGCCCGCAGGCTCTCGATCCCAGCTCCGACGGGGGGGGGGGACATGGGGTGAGGGGTTTGGGGGGGGGGTTACTGCTCACCTCAGCTTGTATCTTCACGCAATCTCGTACCCCTGATCCAGGCTAGTACTGGCACACCCTGTTGTGAGAGCGGCCTGCGCACATGCACGCTCGTGAGCCGGCTGCCTCTGTGTGCCCAGAGGTTGGGAAACATTTAAGAAATGCGCCCAGGGGCGAATTTCTTCGAAAAGAATGATTAATCTACCAATAGGCGCAGGCTTCACGGGCGCCAGAGAAAAGTGAAAAACAGCCAAATATTTGTGGCAGAGGCCGGCGGAGGACAAACGGGCGAGAGGTCGGACTCCCAAAGAAAAGATCCGTCTGGGGTTGAGTCAACAGGCGTCGCGTGATGTCGGCAAAAGCCAAAGAATCTCGGGAACGCCCCCGTGTCTGGTCCGGCATTGATGGACAGGCCCCTCGTCCAATGGCTAGGCTCCATTTATGGAGCTAGCCAATGGGACGGGGGGCGTGTTCCAGAGTGCCTTACTGTACTAAATAGATTTCTCTGGAGGAGGAGCCTAACGGCTCCGTCCCCCAGCGAAACCTAAAAATGCAGTTGTTGATGGGATTAACCGTTAATGAGGCATACTCCATGGAGCTGCATGGAGGCAGATGTCGAGGCTTTGGGACCATCAACAAGAAATGCTACAATTTTAATGTTCACAGGCAAATGTCAACACAGCACTGAATGTCTAAGGAGCAAATCAAGAGTCTAAGGGCACAGTCATTAAGGTAAAGCTAACAAGCCTATGAATTTTGGCCTTCTTCAGGGACTTTCCGCTAGAACCATTGAGCTGCTTCTTGGAAGCAGTGAAGAGCTTTTCTTTAATGAACAATTTTATTGTGCATTTTGTAAAAAAAGAAAAATCATGGCAGAGCTAGAGGAGCAAATAATAATCCCATGAATTCAGCAAGGTGAGGCATCTTATTGGCATTCAGGGCTTTAATCACAAACTTAACTTTGTCTTCAGTTATCAGGGAGTCAAGAAGTGTTTTCGTGATTCTTATCTAAATAATCATTTTGCAATGATTGGGTAAGCTAGGCAAACTGATATAAGATACAGTAAAAATAAAAAAAAGACAATTTGTTTTCTTCCCCAGTACATAGATTTTCTGATTTAATAATAAGTTCCCTGGCATAGCTACTCTCCTGTCTGTCTTAGTTGTTTGGCCAGTAAGGTCCCTACCTAATTGCCTCTAGTTTAATACACTTTTTTCACTCGAAGGAAATCAATCTCTACTCTATTCCTATCGCCCGTGTTATCCCCTGATAACCGTAAACTGTCCGTAGAAGTCTTGGACAGGGAGCTGTTCTTTGAGTGGCTTCTGCTGCTTGAAGTTCTTGTTAGAACTGAGTTCTATGCAATCGCCTAACATTCACCATTAGACTGATACAAGTACACCACCAGACTCCATTAAAATTGTGCCATGTAGTTTTTTCTGTGAATTCTTCATTCTCATGCTCTTCAAAAGACTGTTTTATACGTATCCCAAGTTCTTCTTTAGGAACCGCATATCTCAGGAGCTTAGGGTGCAGAATCCAACATCCTGTTCCTGTTGTATTCTGTTGCCAATGCATGCAAAGTGTGACTGGGGTATGATCTGTTACACCTATTTGGCCTTAGACCCCCAGACCCAGCTGCCAATGGTACCAGTGCATTATTAATGAGAACGTAATCTATTCTGGAGAACGTCCTATCGAAAAACAACAGGTATTCCTGATCATGTGGGTGGTGATATCACCAAATATCTCCGAGACCCAACTTTTGACTGATTTTTTTCAAACGCTCAGAGATTGCCCCTGTACGTGTTGACGCCTAACCTCTCCTATCTAGGCCAGAGTCCTGCAGCACTGAAGTCCCCCGTTAAAATAAGATCACCTTCAGCAAAACTAGCCCTGGGATGCATGCTAGTCTAAATTACGGCCGTATCGAGTAACTATAGTTCAGTGGCTACTGGTGAAATTTATAAGTGGTGGGGGGCAAAAGTTCTGAATGAGTGCCTGGTGACAGTGGGCTCATGTGGGTCTCTCCCAGAGATTTTTTTTTTTTAATGGGCAAATGGTACATTTTCAAGCAAATTTGAGAAACAGAAGGTTACTTAAGCAATTGTGAAACTGTAGGTATGACTCAATGATAATGACGTAGGCATGCTGTTTATTCAGTTTAGCCACGGAACTTCTTAACACAGTGAGATAACAATGCAGAGTTAGCGCACATATTACTCTCTGCTGTCCAGATGAAAACAGCCCTCCCCACACAGCAGGGATTAACCCAGGAGGAAAGTAACATTAATACACAAAAGGGCACACAGTGCTCGGGCTTCGCAGGAAATCATCAAATCGTCGAGCTGGAAAGCTGGGAGCGCCAGCTTGAGACTTCCTAATGATTGCAACGTTCCTTGAGCATCTCGGATGCACCAGGAACTTTGCACATGGATCTTATGATCGGATTGCTGCTGAAGGTTTGCAATTTTGAGTGATGCGTTGTGATTGTTTCACTGGTCAGTACTGTGTTACTGATGATCCTGCTGTAAATCTAGTCTGAGTCACAGAGTGCCCTGCACGGTCCACCATAGTTCACCAAAGAGTGCCACCCGTAGTCAGACCTAAATCACTTCACTCGGGAAGAAATACAGACTAGAAATCATATATAACAGGGAAAAATAATGACACAAACAAATGGTTTACTGTCGATAACATACAAAGTCAATGAAATGAGGTTAAACTTATTTAACATCTTCACAAGTGTTTGAATTAATGGAAATACTGACACGGCTCCGATGAATCAAACAAAACAAGCATCATCGCATTCCATTTGAAATGCAGTCTGTGCCTCGCACTCTTGCTTGGAGAGAGAATGGTCATAAGTGCAGAGGAGCACACGTTCCGACATGCTGCATCGGCTTTGAAAGCCTGTCTTTATCTCTTTTCCCCCATTGTAAATTGTAGAGCTGCTTCACATGTATCTTTCGGATGAAGCGCAGGTGAATACCATTAAAATTCTGCTGTGGCGGGAACAAGAGAGGGGTGTGCTGCGCCGCATCTGTGTCTGTGCTTGTTCACTTGGTAATCATCGCTCCATGCACTCCACGTAACAAGCACCTACGAGGACAGTGGGGGGCGGGAGAGGAACGGACGGCGTGAGGGGGCGGGAGAGGACACAGGGGGCGGGAGGGGGGCGGGAGCATCATCGCATTCCATTTGAAATGCAGTCTGTGCCTCGCACTCTTGCTTGGAGAGAGAATGGTCATAAGTGCAGAGGAGCACACGTTCCGACATGCTGCATCGGCTTTGAAAGCCTGTCTTTATCTCTTTTCCCCCATTGTAAATTGTAGAGCTGCTTCACATGTATCTTTCGGGTGAAGCGCAGGTGAATACCATTAAAATTCTGCCGTGGCGGGAACAAGAGAGGGGTGTGCTGCGCCGCATCTGTGTCTGTGCTTGTTCACTTGGTAATCATCGCTCCACGCACTCCACGTAACAAGCACCTACGAGGACAGTGGGGGGCGGGAGAGGAACGGACGGCGGGAGGGGGCGGGAGAGGACACAGGGGGCGGGAGGGGGGCGGGAGCATCATCGCATTCCATTTGAAATGCAGTCTGTGCCTCGCACTCTTGCTTGGAGAGAGAATGGTCATAAGTGCAGAGGAGCACACGTTCCGACATGCTGCATCGGCTTTGAAAGCCTGTCTTTATCTCTTTTCCCCCATTGTAAATTGTAGAGCTGCTTCACATGTATCTTTCGGGTGAAGCGCAGGTGAATACCATTAAAATTCTGCCGTGGCGGGAACAAGAGAGGGGTGTGCTGCGCCGCATCTGTGTCTGTGCTTGTTCACTTGGTAATCATCGCTCCACGCACTCCACGTAACAAGCACCTACGAGGACAGTGGGGGGCGGGAGAGGAACGGACGGCGGGAGGGGGCGGGAGAGGACACAGGGGGCGGGAGGGGGGCGGGAGAGGACACAGGGGGCGGGAGGGGGGCGGGAAAGGACACGAGAGAAACGGACGGCGGGAGGGGGCGGGAGAGGACACAGGGGGCGGGAGGGGGGCGGGAAAGGACACAAGAGGAACGGACGGCGGGAGGGAGGCGGGAAACGTGGGGACGGCGGGAGGAGGGACACAAGGCAGGACAGCAGCAAGCACGGCCCGGCCGGACCAGACTCGGGGGCGTTCCCGGCGTCGCGTGACGTCGCCAAAGCCAAAGAATCTCGGGAACGCCCCCGTGTCTGGTCCGGCATTGATGGACAGGCCCCTCGTCCAATGGCTAGGCTCCATTTATGGAGCTAGCCAATCGGACGGGGGGGCGTGTTCCATAGTGCTTACTATACTCATTAGATTTCTCTGGAGGCGGAGCCTAATCGGCTCCGCTCCCCAGCGAAACCTAAAAACTGGGCAAGGAGAGTGATGCTATTAACGGATGGGAGGGGCGCATGCTGGGTCTGGCATCGGAAAGGGGGAGAGCAAGAAAGAGGATGGCGTGGAAAGGGAGATGAGGCAGGGGAGGAGTGCTGCAAGAGAAGTATGGGAAGCATAACTGCGGAAAGTCACAAGTAGAGGTCGCAGATTTCACGTGCGTGCTTCTGTGTGTGACTGTTATCATGCATGTTTAACAGGACATCTGTTACTGTCTTCCCGAGCGTATGCACATGCACACGCATGGTGTGTGTGTGCGTCCCTCAGCTCAGTCCATGGCTGGCTGTGAACACGTTAGACTACAGGCCGCAGATTCGAGGCCTGCCTTCAGATATGCCTGTGTGTGTGTTTTTTTTTGCAGAGCTCCATCTTCGGAGCTCTCCCACATGCTCAAAGCAGCAGTCACTGGTGCATCCCACCTTTGCAGGGGGGTGGGGTGATTGGGGGGAGAGCGCACTGCAAGCTAAGCGGGGAAGGGTTGGCTCCCAGGGTGTGTGTCTGTCTGCTTTCACTGTTTGGGTCCGTGGTGTGTCCTCATCATTTTTTTCCTTCAGGAGGCTGAGCCCAAACTCGCGTTGAAACATGTTATAAACGTGGACTGCCATTTCAAACCCGATAGCACCGTGGGGGGACTAAAATGGGACTGACTAAATCTAAAAAAAAACTTACACAAACAAACTAAGGGCAAATGTTCTCTCTTCTCATTTGTGCAGAAATAAAGAATACCATTGCCTCAATTACTATCGTTCATTGATTTATCCTTCTGTTCATTTTTTCTTTCTTCCTATTTTTATAGATTTCTTAACATTTTTTCCCTCTCCTTTCTTTCGTCCGTTTGTATTTCGTAGTTTCAATGTTGTGTAGTTCTCATGTGTTCCTCCTTATCACCTATCTTTCTTTTCTCTCTTCTTACTTAAGCTCTTTTCTTTCTTATTAATCATCTTCATTTCTTCTTTCTGAAACACCTTTCAGTCTCTCATACAGACTCCTCTCTCCCTTTCTCTGCATCTCTTACTCGGAAACAAACTATTTAAATTTGCATATTTCGTTTTTTCGCCCTCTTGTATTCTCCTCTGTTATTTGTTTCTGTCTGGCTTACTTTCTTCCCTCTCTTTTTCTATTTATTTCTTGGTTTCGTTGTCACTTTCCTCTCACTTTCTTTTTCATTTACCTATTATCCCCTCACACACATCATTTCTTAATTGAAAGTACGTTCATCATATTAATAAATTAGCATTTGGTATAGCGTTTTGTGTATCGAGTGTAGTCCTTCTCACTGTCCTGTTCCATTTTTAAATTCCAATGTAATCCATATTACAATTCTTCCTTTTATACTGAGGCAATGGAATGATGATTGTAGAATTTAACTATATTAGAAACCATAAAATGAGAGCATGGTTTATTCTTCTGATCTTCACATTATCAATAATATTTAGTGGTGATGGTTGTAAACGTAGTATTGCTGCTGATATTATTGCCTTAGTTATTGCTGTTGGTACAGTAATAACAGCAGTAGGATTATTTGCTGTTTTTGTTTATTGATGTGCTGCATGTCGCTGATAATGATGTTAAGTCTTTTAGTGTCAGAAGTCCTCGTTGGTTCAGGCTCAATTATCAGCGGTATATGTGTTATTAGCTGGTTGTGCATTGTTCACGCACCTGTGTGCTGGTATCCGGTTCCACCCCTGAATAGCATGCATGGGGTGAAGGGGGCTTCGAATGTTTATGCGTGTGGGTATTTGAACAATTTGCGGGATTCAGTGACACTACATATGAGAATGAAAATGTTGTTAACTGTTCTGATTCAGGACTTTGGCGCAAACTGCAAGGATGCCAGCTTTGTGGAAGCGCAGAGACACAGTGAATGGGACTTTGCCCATTCACTGTAGGGACATGGTGCCCGAGCACTAGTGTGCTGAGGACTCGCACGCTGCAACGCTACTCTGCAGGCTGCGCTACTCGCTTTTACAAACTGCCCGTTTTCGTATCTCTGTTGATTTTTATTTTTTATTCCCTGATTTTACTTGGGTCTTCTTGCCCCTCACCTGCACTTTAATTGTTGAAGCACCGCTGCTTAGCGGGTCCGGGTCTGTGGGTTCTTAGCTTGTTTGGTTTCGCCGCCATCTTGGGTGTGGTTGTGCCGTTCTGGAGGCGCTTTACCGAGCGCTCTAGTGGTGCGGCTGTCGCCCGCCCTACTTTAACCTGCCCCTTAGCGCGCAGCGGTGACGCGTAGCGGGCGCGCCTTCACTGCACCTGAGTCGTGCCAGAGTCCTGCCCGTCTGCGCTTGTCAGCGCTATGGTAGTGCTAGGGCAGGGCTCTATAGCTTTCTCTCTTCTGTGTTGTGTTCGACTCATGTCTGTAAGAATGTATTCTAGAGCCGAGCTGCTCCATCTACGCTACCTTTCGCTGCCCTGCACCTATACTCCTTTATATCCTCTTTGCGGCCCTTTTCAGTGCCCGGGTGCGCTTTTCATCTTACATCCCCAGCCCCTACACTTGCCCATAGGATAGCTCCCTTAGGAGGTCCAGATACTACTGGTTCCCCTCAGGTGAAATCTCAGGGCCTTTATGACTTCAAGGTGTGCCATCTCAATGTGAGATCACTGGTTAAGCACCATCTGGACATCTATGATCTATTAACGGAGGAGACTCCTGACATTCTTTTTATGTCAGAAACATGGTTAATTGAGGAAGCTCTGGCGGCAGTTAATCTGGCACTCCCTTCTGAGTACTCGATATTCGCCCTCAACCGTAACTCGAGAGGTGGTGGCATTGCGGCTGCTGTTAAATCTTGCTACCCATGTGTATGGAAGGCTATGGACATAGTTGGCTGCAAAAGTGCCCATTTCTGTGTCTCTGTCAGCCACCATTTTACCTTTTCTGGCTTGCTTATCTACCGGCCTCCGGGTCCGGACGCTGCGTTTAGGGCAGCTCTTCCTGGTGCAGTCAGCTCATTGGATTTAAGAGCTGCCAATTTTAGCATTGTGGGTGATTTAAATCTCCACTTTGACTCCCCCTGTTCCCCTGCGGCTAGTGGTACTCTCGCCGATTTGGAGGCTCTCCAGCTATTTCAGCTAGTTAATCACCACACCCATGTTGGTGGTCATATTTTGGACCCGATTTTTACAAACCTAACTATGGCTAAGGTGCTGCCCCCGAGGCCTATGGCCTGGACTGATCACCATTTAATAGAGCTGCACCTTACGCTTAGTGATTCCCCCCTTAGAGCCCCTATTCCTGTCACTCTCAGGCTTCCTTGGAAAAAACTGAAATTGGCCGATTTTCATCAGCTTCTTAGTCTTTATCCTCTGGGCCCCTTTACTGATGCTGAGTCTGTCTATGATCTCTTTTGTAACTGGCTGATTAAAGCCATAGACAGGTTGATTCCAATTGCTGAGAGTAAGCATCGGCGCGCCGAATCCAGCCCCTGGTACGATGACTCATCGTACCAGCTAATCAGGCTGAACTTTCTAGACTTCAATGCGTTCAGAACGCTGCCGCCAGGGCTCTGGTAGGCTTACCAATATTCTGTTCGGCCAAAAAAACTATTCATAAGCTCCATTGGCTTCCTGTTGCTCAGAGAATTAAGTTTAAGTCTCTTTGCCTCAGGAAGGCTGTTAAAACATTCCTCTTTCCTTTGGATTCCTAGTGTTGTTGTGTTTATGTCCCTGGTATTGCTTCTGTCCGGTTTTCTGTCCTGTTAGCGCCAGGACGCCCCTTTGCTGGGGCATCTGTGCGCTTTACAAATCCGGATAACATAACATATTGAAGCCCACTCTGCAGAATGATCCCTCTCCCTTCCACCCCCTTCTTGGACCCTCGGCGTAATGCGATAACTGCACATTTCCAATATCCTCCCTGAAAGGCTGGCACCTAGAATGCGAGCCATCGGCCGGGGGCTGGCGTGCTCCTGCCAAGCACTGTGTCATTTGCTGCAGAGCAAAGGAGCCTGGCAGTGATGAGGATCGGATTCTGTCTCACCTCAGACCCTGACCATAACCGGAGACTCCACCACCGTCCTGTCCTCATCAACCTGTCACATCTGAGTCAGAGCACTCTCTGCTGTCACCGTTAATGCACTCACATTCCAGTGTCAGACCTCTCTTAGTCTCTTCCCTCTAACTCTCAGCTCTCACCTCCATGTCATCCACACCCCCTCCCTTACTCTCTGCTCTTGTCTCAGTTCTCTCTCCTCTTACTATCCACTCACTCTCCCCTCTCACTCCCCCCTCTCACTCGCCATTCTCTCCCCTCTCACTCTTCGCTCTCATCTGTCTGAAATAATCTCTCCCCACTCACTCTCTGCTGTCGTCTGTGTCAGACCTCTCCTCTCACATTCTCATCTCAGTGTCCGTCTGTCAGACCTCTCTCTCACTCTCTGCTCTTGTCTCAGCATCAGACCTCTCACCCCCTTACTCTCTGCTCTTGTCTGTGTCAGATCTCTCTCCCCCTCACTCTGCTCTCATTTCCATGTCAGACCTCTCACCCCCTCACTCTCTGCTCTCGTCTGTGTCAGACCTTTCTCCCCTCTTACTCTCCACTCAGTCTCCCCTCTCACTGACGGCTGGAGGGGAAGCGATTAGGGTAATTTAAGCTGTTCACTAACTGCCACTTCCTGTACCTTTTATCATGTCTACCAATTAATCATTTTGTAATTCCATTCCAAGCTGCCTTGCTCGCTTTTATGGCATTTGGTTCCCCTGCTTTTTTGTGTCTCTCTATCCGGCGACAGTAATGTTGTCACTTCCAATGCTGCGCTTTATCGCTGCAAGTCGTGCTTTTCAAACTGTAATTTCTCTGCACTTTAAAGTCATATTCTATAACTCAGCTGAATGCCAACATTGCAGTATTGGCTTGGGTTGACTCGTCATCACGTGGGCCTTTTGCAACTGGCTCAATAGTGATTATATCGCCGAAATGTGTATTTGGTTGTTGCAGAACTCATTGTATGCATGTTCTTTGAAAGGCTGCACAATATTTTTTTCACCACAAGCTGCAAAAGAAAAACATCTGCACCCTTGAATCACCGAACATTTGTTAATTTTATTCTCTTCTGTTGTGAGGTTAGGTAATAATCCAAGGCATGGCACTACATGGTATCAGGTAGGGTAGTTCTGTAGTCTAACATTTTATCTCTAATGGCTAGTCGCAACATCCTATAATCTTTCTTTTAAAAAAATCGGAAGATGGGTTATATGTTCTTTAGTATAATCTTTGCATTGCAGGAAAGCTACCGCAATGTGTTTCTGTGTTCAATAAAAGCAGATAGGATAGGTCCATCGCATCTATTCGCAGGTATGCAGCTCTGATGCTGATTTCAGATAGGATTACCTTATGTTATGTTGCATCTCTCTTTGAGGTAGTTATTTATGCAACATTGGTAAAATTAATTGTGGTTTATTGCAATTTAGAATTGTTTATTCATGAGCTCTTGGAACTGATGATAGTTTGAGGGGAGGCAGTGGCCTGTTTCTGTTTGGCACAGTGGCTTCCGAAAGTCTTGAAAATGCACCATTTGCCTACTCATTTTTCAAAATTTTCTCGGGGGGAGAACCCCCCCGAACCCTCCTTAGGTGGTTCAGGCTCGCTCGCTGCGCTCGCTCGCACGGTGTGCTCCACCATTACATTTACGCCCCACCACTTTCAAATGTCACCAGCCGCCACTGGAGGGCTGTCTGGCGGAAGGCGGATGAGTGGGGTGGCCGAGCAGTGTTCCAACACCCTGGAGTGAAGCAGGAAGAGAGGCTCATTTGTAGGTGGTGGTCGCTTGGTCATTGTGGCTCTATAAACTTGCATTGACTCGGCTGCACGCGAGTCGCAGCTGTTTTCTGTGCTCTTTTCCGGTGGATTCCCCGCCGGTCAAGCCTGCTGCGTCTGCAGGTGGCAGACAAGCAGGCCCATTCGGTTTACTGGAGCCCGTCGATGGACGGTTTGAGTTGGATAAAGTTATATGATGATTCTTATGTTTCTTATTTAAACCGACTGAAGCCACTGTTTTCACGAAGAGTTTGTTGGCCTCTCACTCCCTGTTAGTAAGCTTCACGTTGTCTTAGAAAATATTGAAAAAACGCAAGATCAGACAAGTTCTTCCACTGGTCGGTTTGTCATTCTGAGTTCCTTTTGCCTGCCATAGCCCTCACTATGAGGCAATGCATCAGCCCACTTACATCACATGTAAACATCTGCCTAAACAGAAGTCCGCTTCAGTGCCAGTACTTTACTTAGCTGATTTTTTTTATGTTGCTTTCTTTATCATTTTTTAGTCATCCATCTGCAACAACCATGGGGTGTCCCTTGAGCAACTAGTACATTACTGTTTCCTATATTAAAAGTGGTGCAGCGGCGGCTCAAGGGGCTTGTAAATAAGCCCTAAGTCTTCAGATTAATGTAGTTCAAAGGCAAAAGTACATTTTCTTTGAACCAGTAAAAATCATATTTTACTGTGATGTGCGTCAAAATGAATATGGTATCCATACCTGTTCTGAGTACTCCAGCCTACTGTGAAACACCCATAATATTTTATCACAAATATATGCAATAGTACCTTTTGAAACCAGAAATAACTACATTGTTTATTGCAAGCTTAACGTATGATCGTCACATCTAGGCAGAGTCATGTTTTCTCATTTTTTTCTTTCTTTAGGTCTGGTCTAGACACAGTTTTAGCGCTACAGGCAACCTCATGCTTTTCTAAAAAAAAATCTATCTATCTATCTGTCACACAGTGGTGGATACTACTGTGAAGTTATGGGTCAGCCCAGGGCATAAGTCCTTAAAAAATGAATTGGGGAAATTAAGCAAGTAAGGCAGCATATAAGAGATATGGGGAGAAGATGTAGCCTTAGGGCTAGAGGGATGGACCTCAAAGCTGGGGAACCGAGTCTGGACAACGACGCTCAACATTTTGGGATTCTGGGTGTAGGAGAGTAGGGTCTACCCACCCCTTTCTTTAGGATAAAGGCGGGAGCGGGGACCCTTCCAAACTAGATCATCTTTGAATCAAGAACTACTTTCTACGAAAGGACATTCAAGACTCTTCTCAAGATTTCTCCCTTGTGACTAAGGAGTAGTCACCCTGCATCAGCGGGCACCATCTAAGAACTCTGCGGTTTGCTGTAAGTCCTTCCTCAGGAATCCGACGGCCCAGCTCGACGAGAACCGGCTTCCCTGGCACCTCTGACCTCTACCCACGTCATCAGCTCAGCTGTGATCTGTGGGTGCGACGAGACCTCGAGGGACCGGTCATCATCAAAACCTGCACGCATTCTTAACCAGCACGACCATCGAAGTAATTCTCTGGTGAGTGCTCTGGGGTCCGAGAAGCCCCGACCCTGAGCCGCTCCAGCACCGAAGTGCAGTCTCCCAGCATCTCCACGATCTGCGTGGGGCCCTTCTGCTCGCTGCTCAACCCGTTGTCCGGTCACTAGCCGCTGGCTTGTGCCCTCCTGTGACGACATCCGACAACCAACGCTGCTGGTCTGGTTGCTCCAGACTGGCCTTTGCTCCCATCTTTGCGGGAAGCACCCCGGACCCTCCTGGTCCCCTCAAGACGCCATTTTAGGCCCACCACGTGGCCCTGAAATCTGCCAAGGCTTGTTGCCCCAATCCTGGGCCCAGCGACGCCGACAGCATCATCCTTCGTGGGACAGCTCGCTCCTCCATCCTGGTCGCCGACAACGCCTCCTGGTCTGTGAGACTGCAGAGCCTAGCGTCGCCCACTCACCTAGTCGAGGTGACGGCCAACCGGTGCCCTCCTGGTACCCTCTGACTACTGGCTAGTAGTACGAACTTGGTCCCCTCTGCTTTCAGGTGTCAACGATCTCTGATCCAGGCTTGGATCTCTACGAACTATTCATCACTGGTCGCCGGCCAGCAACTCCTTTTCTTCCGGCTCCTGGCTCGTCAGCGAAGACCCCGACGCCTGTAAGACTTGTGCAGCCGCAGCCCTCGTGGCTAGGTAAACTCGGCATTTCGGTGCCTGCATAGCCTCTTTACTCTAGGGTCCCGAGTCCCTCGCTTCCGACTTGCCTTATCGGGTCCGCCCGAGACCTCTAAACTTTCCGTGTCCTCGGACACTTGTTTTAATTGTGCACTTGAAGTATTTTCCTAAGAGATTTGGTTTGTGCTTAGTACCCTGTTCTCATAAAGAGTACAGGGCTTTTGTGAATCTTAATAAATATCCTGTTTATTTTCATAACACTTGTGTGGTGTCCTTTCACTTGGTGTTCAAGGGGTATATGTGGTATAACAGCTGGCTTAACACGCCCTCTCGAGTCTTTAGCCTTAGACCGCTCGTATCCACGCTACTAGGATAGCTGGTCTATAGGTTGACTTACAACCAACCACCATAAGGGTCGTTTGGAACGATACATAGCGGTCGCTAGAATAGCGAACGCTGCATATCGGGCCAACTTCTCACATTGGTGAGCAGCGGGTGGGATTTGAGCTTGCTGTTGTTTTACCACACGTATCCTAAGAATATCTTGTTGAAAAATCACATAAGTACTGTTAGTACATATAACTAAGCTTAGAATACTCTGAGTTCTACTGAACCAGCTGTTGTAGCTCCTCAAGGCTTAGCACACCTTGGCTGCAACTCTTAGCAAGGGATCAGTAGGTAAACACATAGTGTAGGTAGGTGCATCACTTACACCACACTAGAAACAGTATGTCGGACAAAGGAGGAAACTCTGAGTCTCCCCTTGTGTCAGTTGACCCTCCACAGGTCATCCCTTCAAGATATACTGCGCTTAACTTCCATGAGTTACGACAAGTATGTACCTCTAGGAAGATTAAGCAAGGGGCTAACCCCACCACCTCCTTTCTGATTGGTCTCCTAGAGACTTATGATGCCAGAAAGGCTGAGAAGCTTCTTAGCCCTTCTAATCCAGAAGGAGACATGCCTCCCCTCGAGGGAACCAGAGGTGACCCTGACCTAATCCTCCTCTCAGCCGAGAATGAGAATGTGGAGGAGGATGAGGATGAGGATCCCTCTGGGGATGAAGCAGACAAGGGACAGGTAGAAGTCGGTAGACTAACCAGGTCCAACTTAAGCAGACATGATAGTGGTACTGGGGGACCCCCAGGGCTACTGTCGGGTCAGCTTAACATTGGGAATGGACGAGCCAGATCTCTGTCAAGAGACTCTGGCAGATCCCTTCAAACCAATGGCTCTCACAACTCTTCTCAAAGAGGGATGACATCCCCTCAGCGGAGAGTGTACGAAGCTAAGGAAAGGGCAGCTAATCTGAGGATTGAAAGGGAAGAACTCGCCCTGGCCAAAGAAAGGCTTGCCTTTGCTAGAGAGCAACAGTTAAGTGGGGTAGTCCCCACTGGTGGCAGCAATGTACCTAGCAATAGGGAAAGGAGTTTTGATACAAAACACCTTGGTAAGATAGTGCCCCCCTTTAAACACGGGGATGACATCCACAAATGGATTACTGCTTTGGAGAGGGCCTGCACTGTGCAAGGTGTTCCCCAGAGCCAGTGGGCAGCTATCTTGTGGCTCTCCTTTGAAGGTAAAGGAAGAGACAAGCTCCTAACCACAAGGGTGGAGGATGCTAATAATTACCACGTCTTGAAGAATACACTGGTTGAAGGGTTTGGCCTAACCACTGAGCAGTACAGGGTGCTGTTCAGGGATACCCAGAAAACGCAGTCTCAAGATTGGTCTGACTTCGTCGATTGTGCCACTAAGGCTTTTGAGGGCTGGTTGCTGGGCAGTAAGGTTACTGATTACGAAGGATTGTATAATTTGATGATGAGAGAACAAATTTTAAACAATTGTCAGAACCAGTTGTTGCATCAGCATCTTGTCGACTCGGATCTGACCTCTCCCCAAGAATTGGGAAAGAAGGCAGACAGATGGGTTCGAACGAGAGTTAAACAGAACCAGGGCCAGAATCAAGGTGGTCAGAAGAAAGCAGACCAGAAGGGTAAAGATTCAAAAGGGGAACAAAATGACCAGAAGTCTTCGACAGGTCCCCAACAACCCAAAGAGGGTGGGGGTCAGGCTCCCCAAAAGAAGAAAGAAGGCCAATCTAAAAGATGGTGCCAATACTGCAAAAGTAAATCTCACTGGTTTAGTGAGTGCACCAAGAAAGGAGGAGGGCAGGCTCCTGCCACTGCGGCCCCTAAGGCACCTGTGCCCCCTAGTACAGCCAGCAGTGGTAGTGCACCTCCCAAGGGTTTAGTAGGGTTAACCCTGGGTTCCGAGGGGTGTGACAACTTAGTTGGTACACTCACTCAGGCTGTCCTTGTCAGTACAGGGGGTGTGGATATGTCCCCTGACGTAAGTCCCAATACCTTGGGCAAATACAGACAGACACCTTTCATAAATGGAAAAATGGCTCAGGCCTATAGGGACACTTGTGCCAGTGTCACCATGGTGACACCTAACTTTGTGGACCCTGGACAGATCATGCCAGGTACGGAATTCCTGGTGACCAATGCAAGCAATGTCACTACCAATCACAGTATGGCAATTGTAGCTTTCTCCTGGGGAGGGGTAACTGGCCAAAAGAAGGTTGTAGTTAGTTCAGACCTCCCAGTGGATTGTTTGTTGGGCAATGATTTGGAGTCATCGCAATGGTCAGAAGTGGAGCAGAGGACTCACATGGAAATGTTAGGCTTGCCAGCGCATGTGTTCGCTGTGACCAGGTCACAGGTCAGGAAATGCGTGAAAAGAAAAATACGATTGATGATATAACTAGGGAACAGAACAATATGTGAAGCACAACCACCAATTAAAAATTTACAAGTTCGATTTATTGATGAAATTACATTATCATTTTTTAAAAACACAATCAATACAATGTTTCTATAAAAATACACAAAATTATGTATAAAAGAAATATTTGTGACACAATTATACAAGGAAATACATAAAAGACATAGGTGGCAAACAATAAAAAAGTATCGACGCGCGTTTCGGCGTTAACAAAACGCCTTCAACAGGAGCCACATTCAATCTGTAAAACATGTATAAAAAAAGTTAGAAACAACTAGAGGTCATGAATAACTCAAAACAGACAATCAATAGTCTAAAACATATTGTTGTGCTTACATAACAAGGAAAACCCTACAAGATGCAGCTACAAATTGTAGCTACAACTGATACAGACTAGTTAATATATATTTGAGCAGTAATTATACCCATCAATGGAAAAAAGGGGGGTATTATTAGGTATAGATGACTGCAGAATGTCTGTCATCTATAAAGCAGCAGTCATAGTTTGTATGTAGTTTAGTATTATTGGCTTGAGTGTGTTAAGACCAAAATCTGGTAGAGGTATTCCATTTATTCAAAGATATTTGTCTGGACATAACCTCTTCTCTTTTGTCTTACCTAGTGAACACAAGATGGGTGTTCTCTATTAGTTCTGGAAAAAGTCCGACATCTGTTTTCTTGGCGGTACTCTATCTCGCCTGGCTAGAAGTCTTGGTCTGAAAAAGATGTATCTATTAACCATATGTACTACTCTAATCACTATTCGGTTATAAAAATCAATTCTTTTGGGGAGGGATGAAATCAATGTCTTGAACTTCTTGGTACTAGTTTTTTATTGCAAAGTTCTATGGTTTCCTACTTATTTCACACGGGTTAGTTTCATGGGTACCCCTTTTCCATTTTACAGAATTTATTACTGGGTTATGCGGAAAAAATGTATACCAATATATCACATTTTTTTAAAAGAGTACCTAGTAGGGGGGGATCAGCTAAACCCTCACATTTAATAATAAATAGGTATTTACTTATGCATCAGGAAGAAAGCGGCATGATTCCCATTTCTATTACTTAGCAGTTTGTATTGTCATAGATCCAATGAAAACGTAGGATATTGCATATGTATCAGACAAGCAGTCAGATGATTCCCATATCTGTGGGAAAAGGATATCGAAAATCTATCCCACATGAGGCAATTTGTCACACACAACACCCATGCATCTGAAATGAGAAGTGCTTACCGTTTCTATTAAAATGTGTGTTGTATTGTCGATGTACAAGCGATCACCACCCAGAAATCCTGTGTAATACCGGTGTGGTTTTAACGTGCTAAGAATAAAGGGCGCATAACATTACTATCGAGCGAGTCATTAATGGTAAAACAACTTCAAAGCAGCCTCATAGCTTGCTTACCGAAAACAAAAGGAAGGCGAGCCGTGGCTTCAACCTGTCAAGAGCCAAATAGGTCACAGTCTGTAGTATTTTTCTGGCGTCTCGCAGCCGTTGGTGTGCGTGTGTTTGTTCCTAGGAAGGGTGTAGAGCGTAAACAATTATTGTAATACAAGATATTACGGCGGCTAATGTAGCTCATCTAGCGAGTGAATTGTATGCTGCCTCATAGCTAGCTTACCGAGAATAGAAAGAATGCGAGCCATAACTTCAACCTGTTAGACGCCAAGGATATTTCCGTCTTTTTTAGTCTTTAACGGCGTCTCACAGCCGTTGGCTTGCACGTGCTTGTTCCTAAGGGGAATTCAAAGCCGGACTCAATTATTTAAATTCGTAGTGCCGGTACATCAAGCCAAGCAAAAACAGGACGGCGGCGCACATCTAAGCCGATTGCTTACCGAAAAAGGATAGAGTCCAGTCCGTGACTTCAACCTGCGGGCGCCGCGTTAGAAACTTCGATCGGCGTCCCGCAGCCGTTGGAAAAGGATGGTTGACCAGCCAGGAGGGCTGTCCTGCTTTAAATACCCGGAAATGGGTTTGACCACAGTTCTTAAAGGGCAAGTGACCGTTACCTTCAGAACTCGGGTCTTCTGGTAGCGATGTGTATTTATAAATCATGACTCTCTAGTGGTCCTATGAGAACCATATAGAGTTTAACGAATATTATATATGCAACTCCACTGTTGATGGGGGCTCCAACAGGTGAACAATGATCAATACGATCAATGATCAATCAGAATAAACATTTATTTTATGAAGGTTAACCTGATCAGAAGCAGTTTTATTTTAAAATTCGGACATGTTTACAAATCATGACTCTCTCGTGGTCCTGTAAGAACCATCTTGAATTTGACGGCTATTACGCATGCAGTTACACACGGATATGCGGCTACATTGTTGGTGGAGGCCCCAACAGATGAACAGTGATCAATGCGAACAGTGATCAATGCAAATAAACATTATTTTGTAAAAATTAACCTAATCAAAAGAAGTTCTATTGTGATAAAATAGGACGTGTTAGATGGGGTTTACATTCCCACAGCCAGTATTTTTAAGATGGCCTTAATTGTTCATCTCAAAATAGTGCGTGTGAGCACAGTGTTTGGAATTTGTTGGGAATGTGAGACAGGTTTTTGGAAATCTGAAAACTGGGCTTAGAAAGAAAATACAGTGGGCCCTAAAAGATGGCATTCTCCCACGGAATCTCATTATTCAAACCCTTTTTGTACGTATTCAGAACAAATATCCCAAAAACTTCGCGTTTTTTTCGAATAGCACATCCACCTTTATTGTCAGCAAGCTTGATTTTTTTCTAGCACTCTCCAGGCAATGTCATCTGGTTTGTGCTGAGCCTCTAGGAAATGTTTAACTAGAGGTGCATTCAGTTTCTTGGTATTGATAGCAGATCTGTGCTCTGTCAGGCGTGTTTGAATTGACCTGCATGTTTCGCCTACATAACCCATTTCACACGGGCAGTTAATGAAATAGACCACATTCGCGGTTTTACAATTCCACAATTCGGTCGCTTTGAAGGTGGAACCATTATGTGTAAATGATTCCCCTGAGATGATGGTTTTGCACGATTTGCAAGAGGAGCAAGGAACCGTACCCCTGACGGGCAGGTTCGTCAATATTGCTCTCTGGATTTGGGGGGGCGTTGGACAGCTTGCGATTAAATTTGGAGTGGACTATTTTGTCCTTTAAATTCCGATTTCTCCTGTGGGCAAATAAGGGTTTCGCCAAGGCGGATGCGGAGGACGGATTGCAATTTAGAATGTGCCAATTCCCGTTGACTATCTGTCTTATGCGCTCGTTCATCGTTGAGTGAGTGGTCACACAAACGATGCGGTCCTTAGCCTGTTTTTCTTTGGGAACTAATAGAGCGTCACGGTCAAAGTACCTTGCACGTTTGTAGGAGTCTCTTATTAGTCTGTGGGGGTAACCCCGATCAAGAAATTTTCTACGCATGATTGCAGATTGCCTATCGTAATCTACTAGATTCGTACAGTTCCTGCGGACCCTGAGGAACTGTGAGAAAGGGATACTCTCTCGTTGGCATTTGGGATGGAAACTGCTGAAATGCAGGAGAGTATTCAGAGCAGTTTCCTTCACAAATAGATCTACCTCCAACTTGTTGTCTTTGACTCTGATAAGAAGATCTAAAAATTCGACTTGGTATTCATCGTAATGAGCTGTGAATCTCAAATTTGCGTTTGTCAGGTTGATCCACTCCAAGAACTCAAGGAGAGTGTCTTTCCCATTGGTCCAGATAAAAAAGATGTCATCGATGTATCTGGACCAATGGGAAATTGACTCGAAAAAAGGGGCTATTTCGTTGTATATGAAGTTCTCTTCAAAATAAGACATATAAATGTGGGCTATGGAAGGAGCGACTGACGCTCCCATGCTGACACCTCTGAGCTGGCGGTAGATATTGTTGCCAAATTCGAAGACATTCTCAGTGAGAACTATGAAAAGACAGTCTATGAGGAACTGTTTGGGACAAGCAATGTTCTGGGTGTCTATGAACCAATCTGTCGCTCTGATTGCTTCATCTAATGGTATATTACTGTAAAGGGATTTGATATCCATCGTTACAAGTATATCTCTCCCTGTTATGAAATTTAAATTCTCCACAGTATTAATCATGTGGCAGGTGTCTTTGATGTATGATTTGATTTTGGGGATATGGGGTCTTAAAAAGTGATCGACAAATTTGGAAAGTCGTTCTGTCGGAGTACCAATCGTTGATACTATTGGTCTATATGGAGGGTTTTTCGAATCCTTGTGTATTTTAGGAAGACCATAAATACATGCAGTTTTCATTTTGTTGGTGTTCAAAAACTCATGATCCTTTTTATTGATGTCACCATTTAAAAGGGCATCGTTTGTTAGGGTGCCAATTTTTTTAATTATCGTATTGGTTGGATTGCAGTTTATCTGTAAATAGGTAGAGCTATCACTCAACATTCTTAACATGTTTACTTCATAGTCACTGGAGTCAAGGACAACGATACCCCCTCCCTTGTCTGCTCCTTTAATCGTGAGGTCTTTATTATTCATCAAGTCTTTTAAGGCTAGTGATTGCTGCTGGTTTAAGTTATATTTGGGTTTTGGAATAAATTCCAAAGATTTTTCTAATTTTTTCATAACTACTAGCTCAAAAGCCGCTACTTCAGGCCCCAGCTGTTCCAAACCTGGGGTGAAGGTAGAGGTGGGTGAGATTTCATTTTTCTCTTGGGTTATGGAATCATCTATGCTGTTCTCTTTATCTTGGAAAAACTTTCTTAATCTAATTTTCCTAAAAAGGGCAATTATGTCCCTGTGGAGTTCAAAGGTGTTCACAAAGGAGTGCGGTACAAATGAGAGCCCTTTTGATAGTAGAGCTTCACTAGAATCATCAAGTCTTTTAGAAGACAGATTGAAAATTGGAATTATATCCCCTGACCCCAATACTGCCTGTTGCGAGTCTCTCTGATGAATTGGGGTTCTTGCTGTTGATGTTGTTGGTGTTGTTGGTGCTGTTGGTGTTGTAAATGTTGCTGATGTTGTACTTGATGTGTGTGTTGATTTGTCTGAAAACTCCCTCTCGATTGTCCCTGGTTCTGGAATCTCACCCTGGGGCGACCGCGTCGAGGCCCCCTGTTTGATAAAAAAGGGCGTCGTTGGGGCCTAGAGTTGGGATATGAGAACCCACCATCTGACTCATAATATGCATTGCTTTGGCCTTCACCTTCTGAGTCTGATGAATCGGTAAAATTGTTGATTCTCTGTTGGGCATTGCCAGACTCATTAGTGTAGTGGTTCTGTTGGTAAAAGTCAATGTGGAGATAGGGATAGGCAACCTCTTCTGAATAGAATCTTTTATCCTTGTTAAGTTTGTCCGTTTTCCGTTTATTCAGGTAAATGCTAAATGATTCTAGATATTTATTATATTCTTCTATCTTTTTGATGGCATCATCCACTCCTGTGAGTTGTTTAAATTTTTCTTCTAAATCATCTATCTCCTTTTTTATTTCTAGGGCCAGTTCCTTTGAGGTTGCCACTATTAATATCATAAGATCACGTGAACAGCGGTTTGCTATGAAACTCCACTTTTCCAAAAACGGTCTGTGGTGCACGAAAAGACCTGGTATATTTCGTACCCTCAGGCCGTTCGGAATAACTCCTGATTTTAGATAAGCTATCATGAATTCCCCATGGGCTTCCATGCGGATTAGTTTTTTCTTAAGGTCTAATAGTTTCTTACCTTCATCCTGTCCTCTAACTGATGAGTTAGTATTGTTGGTGGGAATCGATGTACCAACTAAAGTTTCGAATTCCTCATCCGTAAATCCGAAAGTTTTCATGTTGGCCATCCCTGCTGGAAGTGGGAAGGAGACAGGATGGGATGAGTAGCGGAAAGATTATAATTTACTGCTCAAATATAGTACAATCAATAACAAACCCTGGATTGGGAGGAAAACAGGCCCTGCACAGACAAGCTGTGGGAAAATCAATGTGAACAACAAGGACCCCCTGTTCAAGTACTGAATTTGTAATGCTGGGAAATAGACAATGCGTGAAAAGAAAAATACGATTGATGATATAACTAGGGAACAGAACAATATGTGAAGCACAACCACCAATTAAAAATTTACAAGTTCGATTTATTGATGAAATTACATTATCATTTTTTAAAAACACAATCAATACAATGTTTCTATAAAAGTACACAAAATTATGTATAAAAGAAATATTTGTGACACAATTATACAAGGAAATACATAAAAGACATAGGTGGCAAACAATAAAAAAGTATCGACGCGCGTTTCGGCGTTAACAAAACGCCTTCATCAGGAGCCACATTCAATCTGTAAAACATGTATAAAAAAAGTTAGAAACAACTAGAGGTCATGAATAACTCATAACAGACAATCAATAGTCTAAAACATATTGTTGTGCTTACATAACAAGGAAAACCCTACAAGATGCAGCTACAAATTGTAGCTACAACTGATACAGACTAGTTAATATATATTTGAGCAGTAATTATACCCATCAATGGAAAAAAGGGGGGTATTATTAGGTATAGATGACTGCAGAATGTCTGTCATCTATAAAGCAGCAGTCATAGTTTGTATGTAGTTTAGTATTATTGGCTTGAGTGTGTTAAGACCAAAATCTGGTAGAGGTATTCCATTTATTCAAAGATATTTGTCTGGACATAACCTCTTCTCTTTAGTCTTACCTAGTGAACACAAGATGGGTGTTCTCTATTAGTTCTGGAAAAAGTCCGACATCTGTTTTCTTGGCGGTACTCTATCTCGCCTGGCTAGAAGTCTTGGTCTGAAAAAGATGTATCTATTAACCATATGTACTACTCTAATCACTATTCGGTTATAAAAATCAATTCTTTTGGGGAGGGATGAAATCAATGTCTTGCACTTCTTGGTACTAGTTTTTTATTGCAAAGTTCTATGGTTTCCTACTTTTTTCACACGGGTTAGTTTCATGGGTACCCCTTTTCCATTTTACAGAATTTATTACGGGGTTATGCGGAAAAAATGTATACCAATATATCACATTTTTTTAAAAGAGTACCTAGTAGGGGGGGATCAGCTAAACCCTCACATTTAATAATAAATAGGTATTTACTTATGCATCAGGAAGAAAGCGGCATGATTCCCATTTCTATTACTTAGCAGTTTGTATTGTCATAGATCCAATGAAAACGTAGGATATTGCATATGTATCAGACAAGCAGTCAGATGATTCCCATATCTGTGGGAAAAGGATATCGAAAATCTATCCCACATGAGGCAATTTGTCACACACAACACCCATGCATCTGAAATGAGAAGTGCTTACCGTTTCTATTAAAATGTGTGTTGTATTGTCGATGTACAAGCGATCACCACCCAGAAATCCTGTGTAATACCGGTGTGGCTTTAACGTGCTAAGAATAAAGGGCGCATAACATTACTATCGAGCGAGTCATTAATGGTAAAACAACTTCAAAGCAGCCTCATAGCTTGCTTACCGAAAACAAAAGGAAGGCGAGCCGTGGCTTCAACCTGTCAAGAGCCAAATAGGTCACAGTCTGTAGTATTTTTCTGGCGTCTCGCAGCCGTTGGTGTGCGTGTGTTTGTTCCTAGGAAGGGTGTAGAGCGTAAACAATTATTGTAATACAAGATATTACGGCGGCTAATGTAGCTCATCTAGCGAGTGAATTGTATGCTGCCTCATAGCTAGCTTACCGAGAATAGAAAGAATGCGAGCCGTAACTTCAACCTGTTAGACGCCAAGGATATTTCCGTCTTTTTTAGTCTTTAACGGCGTCTCACAGCCGTTGGCTTGCACGTGCTTGTTCCTAAGGGGAATTCAAAGCCGGACTCAATTATTTAAATTTGTAGTGCCGGTACATCAAGCCAAGCAAAAACAGGACGGCGGCGCACATCTAAGCCGATTGCTTACCGAAAAAGGATAGAGTACGGTCCGTGACTTCAACCTGCGGGCGCCGCGTTAGAAACTTCGATCGGCGTCCCGCAGCCGTTGGAAAAGGATGGTTGACCAGCCGGGAGGGCTGTCCTGCTTTAAATACCCGGAAATGGGTTTGACCACAGTTCTTAAAGGGCAAGTGACCGTTACCTTCAGAACTCGGGTCTTCTGGTAGCGATGTGTATTTATAAATCATGACTCTCTAGTGGTCCTATGAGAACCATATAGAGTTTAACGAATATTATATATGCAACTCCACTGTTGATGGGGGCTCCAACAGGTGAACAATGATCAATACGATCAATGATCAATCAGAATAAACATTTATTTTATGAAGGTTAACCTGATCAGAAGCAGTTTTATTTTAAAATTCGGACATGTTTACAAATCATGACTCTCTCGTGGTCCTGTAAGAACCATCTTGAATTTGACGGCTATTACGCATGCAGTTACACACGGATATGCGGCTACATTGTTGGTGGAGGCCCCAACAGATGAACAGTGATCAATGCGAACAGTGATCAATGCAAATAAACATTATTTTGTAAAAATTAACCTAATCAAAAGAAGTTCTATTGTGATAAAATAGGACGTGTTAGATGGGGTTTACATTCCCACAGCCAGTATTTTTAAGATGGCCTTAATTGTTCTTCTCAAAATAGTGCGTGTGAGCACAGTGTTTGGAATTTGTTGGGAACGTGAGACAGGTTTTTGGAAATCTGAAAACTGGGCTTAGAAAGAAAATACAGTGGGCCCTAAAAGATGGCATTCTCCCACGGAATCTCATTATTCAAACCCTTTTTGTACGTATTCAGAACAAATATCCAAAAAACTTCGCGTTTTTTTCGAATAGCACATCCACCTTTATTGTCAGCAAGCTTGATTTTTTCTAGGACTCTCCAGTGAATGTCATCTGGTTTGTGCTGAGCCTCTAGGAAATGTTTAACTAGAGGTGCATTCAGTTTCTTGGTATTGATAGCAGATCTGTGCTCTGTCAGGCGTGTTTGAATTGACCTGCATGTTTCGCCTACATAACCCATTCCACACGGGCAGTTAATGAAATAGACCACATTCGCGGTTTTACAATTCCACAATTCGGTCGCTTTGAAGGTGGAACCATTATGTGTAAATGATTCCCCTGAGATGATGGTTTTGCACGATTTGCAAGAGGAGCAAGGAACCGTACCCCTGACGGGCAGGTTCGTCAATATTGCTCTCTGGATTTGGGGGGCGTTGGACAGCTTGCGATTAAATTTGGAGTGGACTATTTTGTCTTTTAAATTCCGATTTCTCCTGTGGGCAAATAAGGGTTTCGCCAAGGCGGATGCGGAGGACGGATTGCAATTTAGAATGTGCCAATTCCCGTTGACTATCTGTCTTATGCGCTCGTTCATCGTTGAGTGAGTGGTCACACAAACGATGCGGTCCTTAGCCTGTTTTTCTTTGGGAACTAATAGAGCGTCACGGTCAAAGTACCTTGCACGTTTGTAGGAGTCTCTTATTAGTCTGTGGGGGTAACCCCGATCAAGAAATTTTCTACGCATGATTGCAGATTGCCTATCGTAATCTACTAGATTCGTACAGTTCCTGCGGACCCTGAGGAACTGTGAGAAAGGGATACTCTCTCGTTGGCATTTGGGATGGAAACTGCTGAAATGCAGGAGAGTATTCCGAGCAGTTTCCTTCACAAATAGATCTACCTCCAACTTGTTGTCTTTGACTCTGATAAGAAGATCTAAAAATTCGACTTGGTATTCATCGTAATGAGCTGTGAATCTCAAATTTGCGTTTGTCAGGTTGATCCACTCCAAGAACTCAAGGAGAGTGTCTTTCCCATTGGTCCAGATAAAAAAGATGTCATCGATGTATCTGGACCAATGGGAAATTGACTCGAAAAAAGGGGCTATTTCGTTGTATATGAAGTTCTCTTCAAAATAAGACATATAAATGTTGGCTATGGAAGGAGCGACTGACGCTCCCATGCTGACACCTCTGAGCTGGCGGTAGATATTGTTGCCAAATTCGAAGACATTCTCAGTGAGAACTATGAAAAGGTCAGGAAATGCCCCACTGAACAGGTGCTGGATCCTGGAACAATGGACCAGACACCCTCCAAGAAAAAGAGCAGTAGGGTTAAGGCTGTGCCTTCCCCCTTGCCCCAGGTCATGGATCAAGTCTCAGAGGAGGCTGACCTACAGGAATTGAGGGAAACTGAGCCTAGAGAGTTCGAACTTGATCAAGTTGAATTCTTGGGTTCAGGGGGACCCTCAAGGGAAGACCTGGGGAAGGACCAGTTAGACTGCCCTTCTCTTGAACCCCTCAGACAGCAGGCTGCTGCTGAGGCTGCTGGGAACGCCACAGGTACCCACAAGGTATACTGGGAAGATGGACTCCTGTACACTGAGTCAAGAGACCCCAAGCCTGGCATGACCAGGAGGCTGGTTGTACCCTTGTCTCAGCGAGGTTTCCTACTTACCTTGGCCCAGGAGATTCCCTTAGCAGGTCACTTAGGCCAGACAAAGACGTGGGACAGGCTTGTCTCACACTTTCACTGGCCTCATATGAACGAAGATACCAAGGAGTTTTGCCGCTCCTGTGTCACTTGCCAAGCCAGTGGTAAGTCAGGTGGCACGACAAAGGCCACCCTTATACCAATGCCTGTGGTGGGGGTGCCCTTTGAACGGGTGGGGATTGACATCGTCGGTCCCATGGAACCACCAACAGCATCAGGGCACAAGTTTATACTGGTGGTAGTGGATCATGCCACCAGGTATCCTGAAGCTATTCCCCTTAGGACCACTACAGCACCTGTTGTGGCAAGAGCCCTAGTTGGAGTATTCTCCAGAGTGGGCTTCCCTAAGGAGGTCGTCTCCGACAGAGGTGCAAACTTTATGTCGAGCTACTTAACTGCTATGTGGAAGGAAAGTGGTGTCAACTACAAGTTCACTACACCCTATCATCCACAATGCAATGGGCTTGTTGAGAGATTCAACAGGACCCTGAAAGGGATGATTCATGGACTACCTGAAAAGCTTCGGCGTAGATGGGACGTCCTGATCCCCTGCCTTTTATTCGCTTACAGAGAAGTCCCACAGAAGGGGGTTGGCTACAGCCCTTTTGAACTTTTGTACGGGCATCCTGTAAGAGGACCCCTGTGTTTGGTGAAGGAAGGATGGGAGAGACCTCTCAAAAAGCCTGCAACCAACATAGAGGACTATGTGCTTGGCCTCCGCTCGGGGATGGCTGAATACATGGAGAAGGCATCAGAAAACCTTAAGGCCAGCCAAGAACTCCAAAAAGCTTGGCATGACCAAAAGGCTGTCTTGACTGTTTACCAGCCCGGACAGAAGGTGTGGGTGTTGGAGCCAGTGGCCCCAGCAGCACTCAAGGACAAATGGTCCGGGCCCTACACCATCCTGGAGAAAAAGGGAGAGGTCACCTACCTGGTCGACCTGGGAACTCCCCGGAGCCCCCACAGGGTGCTTCATGTCAACAGGCTCAAGGCATATGTCGACAGGAAGGACATGAGTTTGCTCATGGCCATAGATGAGGGACAGGAGGAGGAGAGTGACCCTCTCCCCGACCTGCTCACTCAGAATCCTGACGATGGATCGGTAGATGGTGTTGTCTTTTGCGGCAGCCTCTCCGAACATCAACAGGAGGATTGTAAACAGGTTCTTCAATCCTTCCGGCATATGTTCTCTCTAACACCCAGTCAAACCAATTGGTGCACCCATGAGGTTGACACTGGTGACAGCTTGCCCGTCAAGAGTAAAATCTACCGGCAGCCTGATCACGTTAGAGACTGCATCAAGAGTGAAGTGCAGAAAATGTTGGAGCTGGGAGTCATTGAACCCTCGGATAGCCCTTGGGCTAGTCCCGTAGTTCTAGTGCCGAAACCTCACACCCCGGGCGGTAAGAAAGAGATGAGGTTCTGCGTAGACTACAGGGGTCTCAATGCAGTCACTAAGACTGACGCCCACCCAATACCAAGGTTTGACGAGCTTATCGATAGATTGGCTTCGGCCAACTACTTGAGTACGTTTGACCTGACAGCTGGGTATTGGCAAATCAGGTTAGCTGAGGACGCCAAGCCTAAGACAGCATTTTCTACCCCTGGTGGGCATTATCAGTTCGTGGTGATGCCCTTTGGTCTGAAAAATGCACCTGCCACCTTCCAAAGGTTGGTGAATCAAGTCCTTACTGGGCTGGATGACTTCTGTGCAGCGTATCTAGATGATATTGCTGTCTTTAGCTCCACCTGGGAGGATCACCTGGTCCACCTGCGGAAAGCGTTAGAGGCTCTGCAAGCAGCAGGCCTCACTATCAAGGCCACCAAGTGCCAGATAGGGCAGACACAGGTTGTATACCTGGGCCACCTTGTAGGTGGAGGCCAGGTTCAGCCACTGGAGAGCAAAATACAGTCAATCAGGGACTGGGCTCCTCCAACCACCCAGACTCAGGTTCGAGCTTTCTTGGGCCTGACTGGATACTACCGAAAGTTTGTCAGGAACTATGGTTCTATTGTGACACCATTAAATGAACTGACAAGCAAGAAAATGCCAAAAAAGGTTCAGTGGACAGCAGGCTGTCAAAAAGCATTCGATGACCTAAAGCAGGCCATGTGCACAGCGCCTATCCTTAAGAGTCCAGACTACTCCAAACCATTCATTGTCCAAACAGATGCTTCTGAGTTGGGTGTGGGAGCTGTTCTTTCTCAACTGAATTTTGATGGTCAAGACCAGCCCATTGCTTTCATAAGCAGAAGGCTGACCCCTAGAGAGAAGAATTGGTAGCTATTGAGTGGGAGGCCTTTGCTGTGGTTTGGGCCCTGAAGAAGCTGAGGCCATACTTGTTTGGCACTCACTTCAAGATTCAGACCGACCATAAGCCCCTCTTGTGGCTAAATCAGATGAAGGGTGAAAACCCCAAACTGCTAAGGTGGTCCATTTCCCTACAGGGGATGGACTTTACAGTGGAACATAGACCTGGTACTGATCATGGCAATGCCGGTGGGCTCTCCAGATATTTCCACTTAGAACAAGAAGACTCACCTGGTCAAGGTTAGCTTATTGTCCCAACGTTTGGGGGGGGTCATGTAGGAGAGTAGGGTCTGCAATCCCATGATCACCCAGATTTTTTGCTTTTGTTTCACTGGTTTACGACTTTCTCTGGCTGTGGGCCTGCCAATCAGACCCACAGCCTGGCTGTTCTCTTTCTAAATTACGACATGTACCCTAGGTGCATTTACCAATTGGTACTGGGCCACCTTATCAGACCCTGTAACTCAGGGCATAGGTGTACCCAGGGCCGCCAGGGGCTGCAGCATGTATTGTGCCACCCCTGGCTGGCCTCCTAAATTTGACACAACTGGCTGCATGACAGCTGGGGGCAAAGTCGTGTAATCACCCTTTGCTTTAGGTATAGTAGCCCTATATCTAACCGTACAATGGACACCCGAGTTCCTATCAGTCACTCCTATGGCAGGCCTTGACAATCCTGAAGGCAGAGTGCGTGGACTCGTGTGAACGGGGTTCTGGCCCGAGCCGAGCCCGGTTGCAGCTTGCGGAACCAAGACCCAATGGCTGTTCCATGATAACGCGTACCACATCGGTAACTTCGGTGTCGCGTTATCAAGACATGTCGAGTAAGGTGTCATACGAATCGGGATGCTGCCCCCTCACCAATCCTGGCGACGAGGTTGGCATTCCGCCCTTCTAGAGGGACACGACATGTACGTAACTGTGAACCCCGGTTAAAGTTAACTAAAGCCTCAGCTCCACAAAATGGATGCTGCCACCACAGACACGAGTCTGACCTCCTGCTGCTGGGAGTCCTTCCAGCGAGGAGCGCTTGGACAAAGGGTTTCCTGTCGAGGGCGGTGTTCGCACCGTCCCAGACAGGGTTTGTGTATTCTGGGTAGGTAGGGCTTTTGCGAGAAGGTGACTGCGGAGTGGCACCCCGGTGCTCACTACGCATCTGCCGGTCAGAACCAGTTCCAGGGGCGCCAGCCCTGGCCTGGGGAAAGTCCGGCAGGGGAGAGGGGTGTAACTACCCCCCTTCCTGGTCCCACCCTTAGGGCAGGACCTAGTCATGTACCCACCCCTTTCTTTAGGATAAAGGCGGGAGCGGGGACCCTTCCAAACTAGATCATCTTTGAATCAAGAACTACTTTCTACGAAAGGACATTCAAGACTCTTCTCAAGATTTCTCCCTTGTGACTAAGGAGTAGTCACCCTGCATCAGCGGGCACCATCTAAGAACTCTGCGGTTTGCTGTAAGTCCTTCCTCAGGAATCCGACGGCCCAGCTCGACGAGAACCGGCTTCCCTGGCACCTCTGACCTCTACCCACGTCATCAGCTCAGCTGTGATCTGTGGGTGCGACGAGACCTCGAGGGACCGGTCATCATCAAAACCTGCACGCATTCTTAACCAGCACGACCATCGAAGTAATTCTCTGGTGAGTGCTCTGGGGTCCGAGAAGCCCCGACCCTGAGCCGCTCCAGCACCGAAGTGCAGTCTCCCAGCATCTCCACGATCTGCGTGGGGCCCTTCTGCTCGCTGCTCAACCCGTTGTCCGGTCACTAGCCGCTGGCTTGTGCCCTCCTGTGACGACATCCGACAACCAACGCTGCTGGTCTGGTTGCTCCAGACTGGCCTTTGCTCCCATCTTTGCGGGAAGCACCCCGGACCCTCCTGGTCCCCTCAAGACGCCATTTCAGGCCCACCACGTGGCCCTGAAATCTGCCAAGGCTTGTTGCCCCAATCCTGGGCCCAGCGACGCCGACAGCATCATCCTTCGTGGGACAGCTCGCACCTCCATCCTGGTCGCCGACAACGCCTCCTGGTCCGTGAGACTGCAGAGCCTAGCGTCGCCCACTCACCTAGTCGAGGTGACGGCCAACCGGTGCCCTCCTGGTACCCTCTGACTACTGGCTAGTAGTACGAACTTGGTCCCCTCTGCTTTCAGGTGTCAACGATCTCTGATCCAGGCTTGGATCTCTACGAACTATTCATCACTGGTCGCCGGCCAGCAACTCCTTTTCTTCCGGCTCCTGGCTCGTCAGCGAAGACCCCGACGCCTGTAAGACTTGTGCAGCCGCAGCCCTCGTGGCTAGGTAAACTCGGCATTTCGGTGCCTGCATAGCCTCTTTACTCTAGGGTCCCGAGTCCCTCGCTTCCGACTTGCCTTATCGGGTCCGCCCGAGACCTCTAAACTTTCCGTGTCCTCGGACACTTGTTTTAATTGTGCACTTGAAGTATTTTCCTAAGAGATTTGGTTTGTGCTTAGTACCCTGTTCTCATAAAGAGTACAGGGCTGTTGTGAATCTTAATAAATATCCTGTTTATTTTCATAACACTTGTGTGGTGTCCTTTCACTTGGTGTTCAAGGGGTATATGTGGTATAACAGCTGGCTTAACACGCCCTCTCGAGTCTTTAGCCTTAGACCGCTCGTATCCACGCTACTAGGATAGCTGGTCTATAGGTTGACTTACAACCAACCACCATAAGGGTCGTTTGGAACGATACATAGCGGTCGCTAGAATAGCGAACGCTGCATATCGGGCCAACTTCTCACACTGGGCAAATCACTTAATCTCCCTGTGCCTAAAAAAAATGAATGTGTCATCTGTAACAAAACTGGTGCTCATCGAAAACGCTCTGATACCTGATTTTCTCTTGTCTAGTTTGTGCTATATAAAACTCTAAATATATATATATATATCATAGATTGGGACTCTTACACATTGTAGCCTATATTGTCTTATGCAGCACATCCTATACATTGATTTACACACTTATGTTCTTTATTGTCAGTGTGTAATGTGTACGTATGATCTAAAGCACGTATGCACTCTACAATGGGATCAGTAGCGCTATAAAACAAATAAAAAATGAGGGCTTTTTAAAATTGATATTTGCATACCTACTCGTATAGACTAATACATATGACATTTCACAGTCCATGCATATCTCTTATATCGAGGGATTAAACAAAGTCAAAAGCTTGCCTCTAAATCATAGTTTCTCTTAAGCACTTGTGAAGCACATGCTGTGTGCCTTTGATTCCTTCCTTTGCATTGGCATGTAGGTGTGAGATTCAGATAGCTCCAGACAGGATCATACTGGAAGAAAAGCAGAGCTGACAACCCCTAATTAAGCCTTTGTCTTGGGCCCAGCTGGAGGTCAAAATAAAAAAAGCCTCATCACTGTCTTCGTGTTGGCTGTAGGCCGATGGGATTGAAAATGAAGTAAATCATAGAAAAATGAATTTAACTGGAAAAAAACCCAGTTAAAACATGGAATACTTCTAGCTGAAACTCATCAAACCTCTGAAATGTGCCTGTTATGATCAGTAACGCACACAACAAACACATGGCATAGCTCATGCCACCTGCCGCGGCACGATGTTGTTAACTTGATCGCTCTTTTGTTTCTGAGCCTTTGCCAAACTGATATTTTGAGCCTGGCGGGTTGCGTGAGTTTTGGTGCGTTTTCTACTTTTCCTTATACCGTTCCTGGATTACGTGCAGGCGGTGGTTAAGATGTTAGATGTCTGAAGCAGAGGAGACTTTCGCATAGAGAGAGGTGAGGTACAGAGAAATGGAGGTGAGCTGAAGAGAAAGACGAGGTTGAGAAATAGTTCATTTAGATGGAGTAGAGAGTGGGCAAGGTGAAATGAAAACATCAGTGCAGTGAGGAGTAAAGAGAGGAGTGAGATAGAGATACAGAGGTAGACAAGGAGAGTGGTGACATTATAAGAAAGAGGAAGAGACGGACTGGGCAGAGAGAAGCATTTTAGAGAGGTGAGATAGAAGGTAGATTCTTAAATGTAGAGATAGGTAGAGGGAGTCAAGTAAAGACAGTAAGGTGAGAGAGAAGAGAGGATGTAAAATAAAGGGATAGGCATTAGACAGAAAGATATGCATGGTAGAGAAAGAGAGCTAGAGAGGTGAAACAGAGAGAGTCGGATCTGAGGACTAGATAGAGACGTGAGGTGGAGGGAAGGCGGGAACTTAGTGATTGGAGAGTAGGGAAAGAATATTTACAACAAGATAGAGGCAAAGAGAGATGTGAAATAGAGACAGGTGAGGTAGAAAGGATGGGCCGAGGTAGAGAGTTGAGGTAGACAGAGGTAGAGTGTGTTTATGGGGGTTGGGCATGAGAAAGAGAGGTAAAGAAGGGTGAAGTCAGGTACAAAGAGAGAGATGGCAGCAATAGATAGGCGAGGCGAGAGACGAATAGATAAAAAGTTATAGTGATGAGGTTGGGATATGGAGAGAGATATAGAGTCAAAAGTAGATAGAGGTAGAGATTGAGTAAGAGAGAAATATGAGAAAAAGACAGCTATGCATCACTCTACCTGGTGGCCCCAGCCAATTTCCCACTTTGTCCATACCTTAAAAGGGCTCTGCTGTCCCCCACAGCCAGGGCATGGCATGGCAGGGACCAGGCTAGAAGCTGAAATCCTGCAAACAGTTCCCTCAGTCACATAAACCCAGTAAACAAGTGAGTGCCACGTGTGCAAAGCAGAAGAGCCGACATTCACCACAGAGTGGTGGTGTGTGTTATTGGCATCAGTCTAGTGACAGTCTGCCATTGGTGCCCTCTGGCTGCTGGCATGAGTCACAATCGCTGTACAGAGCCAATATGTCATATAACCAGCCCACACTTAGTCTGTTGTCTAGAGCGGGTGTCAGAGTTGCACATACGTCATAGAGCGGTCCACACTGAATCAGGGAGGGTGCCCATTTGCTGGGACAATCAGTGGCGCACATACGCGCAGAGCCGTCCATACTGAGCCGCAAGAGCATCCCTGGGTGTTCATGCGCTGAGCCAACAAGGAGTCCATTGTTAAAAGCTGGCGTCAGTGTGAAGAGCCAGAGGTGCACATGCTTGTGAGAGCAGTCTGTGTGGAGTATGACAGGAGGCCCACACACAGTCTTGCACATACTCACAGAATGGTCCCTATATATGGGTCGCTGAGGGTCACTGTGCAGAATGTAAATGTAAATGTATAGGCATTTATATAGCGCACTACTTACCCAGAGGGTCCCAAGGCGCTTCGACCGCTGCAAAACCCTTCCTGGCTTCCCTGAGAGATGGTCCCTTAATGGGTATCTCCAGGGTGAGACCAGGCATCCCCGGCGGTCTGGTGGGGCCGTTAGTGAGGATGAGGCAAGCTAATGCCCAGAGTTGCCGAGTGTGATCGCTGATCAGAGTGGGCACCGAGGCGAGAGAATTATTGAGTCCGCTGACCCTGGTCCAGAAACCTGCCGCACCGGGAATCGAACCCTGGTCCCGGGCCGTCCTCTGCTCTCGGGTCTGCCGCCTCTAACCAGTGAGCCATACTACCAGAGACAGTGCGGCCTTCACCCAGCAGGCTTTCCATACTTGGGTGGAGGTCTAGTAGTGTCAGTACAGTTGTGCAAAGACACTATTGTGTGTACCTGGTAAGGCTGTCTACTGAGGTGGCAGTCTAATAGTGTTGGGTAACTGTAAAGACACTACTGCCTATAGCCTGGCCGTGCTGTCTGTATTCAGTGGGTACTCTAGTTAGGGTCGCTGTGTGGGGACACTACTGCCTGAACCCGGTCGCAGTGTCTGTATTGAGATTTATTTATTTATTTTTATTTTGAGAGTTTTACATAGCGCAAACAAGAACCTTGCGGGTATCAGAGCGCATTGCAAGAAACATGTAGGGAACAGATACAGCTATAGTAGATGCATATATGATTGAGTCTAGTACACAGAACTAGCTAACAATAGATAAGCTATACATTACAAGTTTATATACCTAATTTTTAGACAACATATTGTCAGTAAGAATATAGTTCCAATAATGTTGAGAGAGGTTCAATACAGGGTAGTAGCTAAAAGTCCGGGTATAAAAATAGTGCACGTAAACTTAGACATGAGGATCGCTTTCACTTATGAAAAAGGCAGTAGAGGAGTTCTGTCTCGTTTCTGGTGGTGAGGCATTCCAGATCCTGGGGCCATTCCTATGATGGATCAGTTACATGTTATTTTCTTGGCAGATCTTTGCGGCTTTAAAAGAAGATTCCTGGAGCTCCATGTGGATTTCTTACCAGCGAGAGTGTCAGTTTTTGTGTTAGATAAATTGGGGTATTGTGGTGTAGGCTCTTTTGTGTCAAACATGCGATTTTCAGATGAATTCTCGCTTCGAAAGGTAGCCAGTTTAGAGCTCTAAGGTCCGGAGTGATATGACAGTTTCTTTGGGAGCCTGTGGCCAGTCTAGCCGCTGTGTTGATTGTGGCTCTTAGCAGGGCCGTCGTTGATCTTGGAAGGCCGCAAAGAGTGACACACCCATATTCTACTCTTGGAATTACTAAGGCTTGTTTGAAGTCATATGTGGGCACAATGGGTTTCAGTTTTCTCGAGGTGTTTATTTGAAAGTGTGGTCCTTTTGTAGAGGCACTGATGTGTTTCTGCATGTTAAGGTTTCTGTCCAGCGTTATTCCCAGTTATTTCACCGAGTCTACAATGAGATGACAGCCCAGGGTTAGGATCACTGCATAGTGACTTTACTGTATATACCTGGCTGGGCTATCCATATATCTATAAATAGCTGCCTAGTGTTGTTACGGTTACAGGGTAGGGAAACTACTAAATCTACCTGGTTGGTGACACTGTTGCCCATAACAGGTATGAATGGCTTTCTTGGCTTGGCTGTCTAGTAGTGTTATGATGAATGTGCAGAGACACTACTATCTACACATGGCCTGCTACCTAAATCAAGGTGACAATTTATTGGTGTTATGGTTACTGTGTAGAGACACTTGTCTCTCCCTGGTCAGGCCATCTATATAAAGGAGACAGTCTAGTAGTGTTAGGGCCAATGTGTAGAGACTCTACTGTCTATACTTGGTCGGGACGTCAATATCAGGGGGGAGAGTCTAGTAGTATTATGGTAAATTTGTAGATATGCTCCTGCATCTACCCTGTCGAGTCATCTGTCTCATAGCAAGAGTCTAGTAGTGTTATGGTACATTTGTTGATACACTACTTTGTATACCTGGTCAGTCTGCCTGCATCAATTGGATGGTCCAGTAGTGTTTCGGTAAGTTTGTAGTCACACTACTCTTACACCTGTTTGGGCTGTCTGTATTAAGGTGTAAGTCCATTAGTGTTATGGTAAATGTGTAGAGACACTACTGCTTATGACTGGTTGAGCTATTTATACTGAGGTGGCCATTCAGTAGTGTTGGGTTCATGATGTAAAGCTGCTAATGGATGTGGGCGCAGTGATGCCTATCCTGGGCTGACCGTCCAGTGCGAGGGTCACTGCAGGCATTGTGCAGTCCAGAGAGGGCTGTGACACTGAATCCACTGTTCAGTGGAAGAGTCACTGGACTAAGGCAGCACTATAGTAGTGTTATGGAGAAGCATCTGTGAATAGGCATTCCTCATTAGGGTCTTTGTCGACCCCTGACTGATTGCACTCAAGGGGTGATTTAAGCAGAGAGGTTGTGGCTCGATTCGACCCTGTTCTCTCCTACGTTCCAACTTTTACGTTCACTGTGGTGTGAAGCGTGGGAAGGTCCTGTGCTGGGACTCGGAGGCTATGTTGTATGAGGGACCTCTACGTCTGAATTCATGGGCTGTGCCTGAGCATGTCACTGCCTGTCTCCATCTGGGGAGGTGCCCATCTTGTACCAGCTGACTGTAGGTGAAGTCCTACTTCCAAAAGCATAGAATCCGGGCCCATCTAGGTGTACAATGTCAATACTTCCAAAAGCATGGAATCCTGGCCATCAAAGAGTACAATGTCAATACTTCCAAAAGCATAGAATCCTGGCCCATCTAGGTGTACAATGTCACTACTTCCAAAGGCATGGAATCCTGGCCATCAAAGTGTACAATGTCAATACTTCCAAAAGCATAGAATCCTGGCCCATCTAGGTGTACAATGTCACTACTTCCAACGGCATGGAATCCTGGCCATCAAAGTGTACAATGTCAAAACTTCCAAAAGCATGGAATCCTGGCAATCAAAGTGTACAATGTCAATACTTCCAAAAGCATGGAATCCTGGCCCATTTAGGTGTATAATGTCACTGATGGAAGAGGAAGCTGTTGCAGCTGCTCAGTCACAGAAGGTAGTGTGCTATACAAGTATCAATTTACATTTACAGAAGGTCGCAGGGGCACACATTGATTGTGCACCTTTGCCTGCCACACTAGTCTAGATCTTAGATCTTAGGAATAAAGAGAAACTGCAGCCATTCCATGTCCCTGGCGGCGGTGCATCAGTTGTGATCCAGGAACAAGGTGAAGATATCTCTTGATACAAAAGATTTCAGGAGCGACTGGCTCGTGCTGAGGATACCAGCATTCAAGAAGTCACTGTCCAGGCACCGGGGTCTTAGCAGTGCTTACCAGAAAAAATCCTTTCTGAAAGTCTTGTTGCCTATTACCAATGCACTCCCTAAATACTTAACCCCTTCTATGCTGATGACGGCCGGGAGCCGTCATGGCACACAGTGCTGGTGTGCTGATTACGGCTCCCGGCCGTCATGACCGCACCCGCGATCGGAATGTGACGCACAGGCGCAGAATCGGGGCCGCGCCCAAGGGGTTAATGAAGGTGTCACAAAATGGTAGCTGACTGCATCCATTCAGCGGGATGTCTGCGAGCCAAGAGACAATTTTGGGCTTCTTGCACAGAGACAAAGGAGACTGCTTTGGGATTTCCTTTATGGGAAGTGCTCTAAAAAGATTGCCATTATGGGAGGGCGGTATGGTATACTGCATCAGGTAATGAGGTGGCAATGGAAATTCCAGGGCTTTCCTGTCCAGCTGCCTCCATTGCACTGGCCCGTGGTCACCTGACAGAAAAGCCGCCTCTGAAAGTCAAGTTAGACAGACACAAATCTGCAGCCGGTGACGAGCTGTCAAAACAAATACCGAAACTCAAGGTGTTGCACTCTAAAGGCAGTCTCGGTGTAGAGTGTCTGGCCTCGGGCCCGAGAGTCAGACGAAACTATTGAAAATGGAGCTCGACAGGAAATGTTTACTTTCTTTCAGAAAACCTACTACCATCCTGCTTCAGCCAAAATCCATAACTTCACAGGCCTGTGACTAAGATACCCTAACATAAAAGAAGCTTAATTTAGCAGCAATATTAATACGGAAAAATGCTCTTTCAACAGAACGCTCCTGCAACTCTCGGAACAGAAACACATAAGAGTGAGGGGCTCATGGTCCCGCAGGGCCTGCTGCCCAGGGTGTCCATGGGAAGGATTGAAGCCGTGGTGAGGAGTGCCCGCATGCTGCCTTGCACATACAGTGTGTCCAGTTATGGAGGCCATTAAAGGAGCAACACATTTTTAGGCTGCCATCCAGAAAATCCTGATTTTAAAAAAGGTACCACATTCTCTCAGCAGAAGCCTCACAGTCCTCTTCACCTTCTCTAGGCACAAAAACCCCCAAAGTGCCCAAGATGGTGTGTGTAGAGCTGCAGAAGGTTCTCTACATTTGAGCCTCTTCACTTTTCTTTAACAAAGGAAACACATGCCTTCAGATCAGTCATCACCTGATCCTTTTACGTCATAGGTCCCTTCATATAGGAGGTGGGCATCGAAGAGAGATCTGGCTGACTCCTTTAAAGTAGTGTCAACATTGACTTTGCGGAGAACTTACTCTTGGCTGTCTCTTAAATATAAAAAAGCGGCAGACACGATGCTGAAGCAGAAAATAATGTACACTAATAAAGAGACGGCCAAATTGATCATTTAAATCATACCATATATAATGTATATTGAAAAATCACAAGGCCTGTACAAAAGGACATAATTTTTATCATGGTACCCCTATTTTCCTATCTGGTTTTGTTGGTTTTAAGTCTCTGTATGCTATTCTCAGTGCTTAATTTGAGGTGGTGGTTGTCTGTGATGGCACAGTCCCTTATATTTGGGGAACAACACTTATTTTATCAGATATTTAAGGAATGCAGCACACAGATCGAAATACGGAAGAAGAAAAATATGGCAAAACCATTAAGCAGAAAACAGGAACCTTCACGTGTGAGAAAAAGGGTCCTGGAGTCTCTGGTATTAGATTAAAGGCTATCAGCATTGGTGTTTGGTGCGGTGAATTAATTGCATGTCTTCTGAGCAGAGCTCTGGACACCGACGCTCTTTCTTTCACAAATTAAGCACTGGCTATTCTACTACTAAATAATAGTATACAATTTATGCTTGACCCATAAAACATGACCTTTGGACTTGAATCACATAGGTGGCTTTCCTGTAAGGCCATGGTAGATGGCACAAAAAGGCACCAATGGCAATCGAGTTATGTGCCATCTTTGGTCTGTAAGATGTATTTACGCCACCCACATAATTAACAAACGTCTGACTGCCAGGAGCACCACTTTGTTCTGGCTGGGCTGCAGTTTGAAAGCAGTGAAGTCACACATGGAAAGGAAAGTGCCTTTCCCATTTTAGGAAAACAATTTTTACATGTCAATAAGTCATCCCTAAAGGATACCTTACAAGCCCATGAGTCTCGGTGTCAACTTGCAAATAATGTTCCCTTGCAGGGACTGAATGTTCAAAAGCTGTTTTAATGTGTAGGTTCAGCTTCCTTCTCCGAAAACGGCCTAGGAATAATACAGGGGCATATTATCAAGGACAGGCGATACATTATCGCCGCTTTTATCGGCAGGAAACTGCCGATAAAGCGGCGATAATGGCCTTGATAATATGCTCTATGAATTCCAATCGAAGCCCATGTTAGATGTGAACACATCTAACGCAGTCTTGTAGCCGATAGTTGTCTAAACAAGCTGCATAATAACCCCCCTACACTGCCTGACTCTCTTACACTCATATAAGACACAACTGCTACAGTTCATGCTGGGTCACTGATGCTGCCTCAAGCAGGGCCGAGAACGAGTTCTCACAAGAAACCATTGACCACCGGGGTGCAAGTAGAGTCGGGCGCGAGTTGTGGCACTGCTTTACAAGACCCTCTTTCCTTGCACCCCTTCCTCCCTTCAAGAGGAGTCTCCCAGCCACCCAGGCGTATGCAGTTTTTCCAAGGATAGAAAAGTTGTATTTATTGCAAGACAGTCCCACCGATAGCTACAAGGTTGTATGTAAGGAGTAGTTTTGAGATGTCAGCACTAGAGAGAAGCCTCAGAGCAAAGCAAGGGCACGGGCAGGGAGTTTGTCTGGCATCTTCCAGTGCTGGCTGGTTTGAACTGGTTAGAGGCTCATCTAGCTCGGTCTAATGTCCACATGAGCCTGTGGTGCTGGAGCCCCCAAAGATAATACCAAGTATAGAGAAAATCTCTTCACTGATCCATCCATCTGGTAATGGCATATCCTCGCCTAACTCACCTTTCACTCAGTAGAAGCTTAAAATAAATGGGAGTAGGGGGGGGGGGGGAGTCACCGCTTTAGAAAGGAACATGTGTGTCCGCATGACATTAAATGTATAGTAAAAATTCAATTAATCGAAAAGCATGGGCTCCTAAAAGCAGTGCATAGTCAATCCTGGACTTTTGGTCCTGCACAGCAGTGTCTAATCTTAAGGTCTTCGTGATTAAAAGTAAAGGTGCCGTCAGAATAATGTATTCTCTGAGGAACAGGACAAACCTTGGTCTTGCAAAAACATAAATAAAAAACATGCTCCAAAGCATTCAGACATTATCATAAGATGCCCCTGTGTACAAGTGTTTATTCGTGAGCTCCTGTTACAGTCGTCTTGGATGCCCTGGCATGTTTAGATCCTGCCATATGAATTTTTGCCAATATGAGTGCATTAGGAGTTATGCATATTTCAGAATCTCGCTATCTAAATAAAATGATCAGGTATTTAGAAGTCTGAAGACCCATCAAATATGGCTATTACCCGTCAAGGTGATTAAAGACACGAGCACGGAGCCCCCTGCTCAATCAGTGGGGTTTGAAATAGGGTAACATTTAATGATCTCAACATCTAATAAGCAGCCTACACATGCCAGTACTGACCAAAGTTGCAACTCGTCCAGTCATTCAAGTGGCCAGATACTCCGCCAAAGGAAGGTTTAAACACCTGAAAAGTGGGGTGTACGGAAACCGCCTGAGTCACACTGACACACTTTTTAATTCTTTTGCACTCTCTCGCTGCCCACAAAAAGACTCTGGTGCACAATAGCAATATTTCCTCACACAGAACTCCTGCACACAACAGAATCATGTGAAGAGTGACTCTTGTTCAGCCAGAAGAGGGAAACTGCAGAACTCTCGTATAGGCGAGGCAACTCCTGGGTGAAAGGCAGCTTATTTAAAAGTATATGTTTATGCGCATGCCTAAGTGGGAACAAAGAGGAGCTCTAACCAGTGCTGTAAAGACAACATTCTTCACTACATTTTTGTGCTTCTATTTTCAGCCTGATATTTTTCGTGGAAAGTCTTTGGTTTTTGGAAACACTTGGAGTTTCTGGGGTGACAATTCTCTGAGGTTGATTCACTGCGGCAAGCACCTGAAAATTCTAGTGGTATTTTGGTGCGCCTAGCGCAAGGCCAGGACCCCTAACGGGAGAGAAGACTGTAGCAGCTCAGAGGAAGATGCTCTGATCCAGGATCATCAGCATGAACTGACTATTCAAACTACTTTCTCTCTTTCTCCTATTTTAATCGAGATTTTGAATTTCATTTCAGACAGCTAAATTAGATTGCAAATATCTCACTTCCCTTTATGTGCAAGGCCTACATAAAAACTGTAGGGCAGATTTACAAGCCCCTCGCACCTCTTTTACGCCACCGTTGCGTCACTTTTGTGACGCAGCGGTGGCGCAAAGCCAGCGCCATGCTGCGGGGTACTTACGACGTGACGCATCTGGGAGATGCGCCACGTTGTAAAGCCCTGCGCCAGATCTAGGCTTCCGGCACAGGGGGTGGGGCGTTCTGGCGCAGGAATGCCTCCTAAAATTGACTGAGTGAAATCTACAAGATTAAGGCCATGCTGCGTCAAAACCCTGCGCCTGCTTGAAGCAGGCGTAAGGATTGACGCAGCATGTTAGGGATGGGGCACCCCCAAGCCTTGCTGGAGCTGCGTCGCGCTTGCAACGCAACTCCAGCATTGCGCCGTCTTTCCGACGGGGGATGCGACACACATCTGCCCATCCGTGCGCCACGGTGTGCCACATTGTAAATGCGGCGCATCAGTGGTGGCGCACGGGTATGCAGATGCATCGCAACTCTTCTGGCGCATCCCTGCCGATTAGCAGAGATGCACCAGAAGTATTAAATCTGCCCCTTGGAGCCTTTGTGGTGCCAATTGTCAGATTTACTGTTTAAAATGTAATACATTGACTGCAACTCATTTGGCAACTGACTTCTATGCTACAAAACCTTTCATTTCTTTACTCTTAGCCTCACGCTTACATGTTATACAATGCTACATTTTCTTCTGTCAATCCCCAGAGCACACTAAAGCATTTAGATTGCCTTACATATTTTAAACATTGTTCTCCATTTGCTCTAAAGTATTGAGCTTGAATTCAGAATCTTCTATGTTATGAGTCGAGATACCGCAGTCTCAAAAGTAAATTTGGAATTTTGGGTGATTGTGGATCCTATTATCAGTAAATTCATTATGTAAAATCTTTATACTTAGTTATTTATATTGTCAGCTGGAGGAAATCAATTGTTATTGTAACTGTACTTTAGGACTAGGCCCCAACAGAGAAGAGATTTGAGTTGCTCTTATATTTGCATTGATTAGTTTATAGGAGTCATGTAATTTGAACATCATTCTGTCATATTGTTCAGGGATCTCTTTTGGACCATTTTGAGCTTTTGACCTCATACAAATTTATTTTCACTGTCACCTCATTAAAAGTAGGCTCAGCGTTAGATTCTCTGTCTCCTTTCTATTGAAAAGCGGCAATTGAGGTCATGTCCTCCGACCCCAATTATTGGAATTCTGCAATAGTTTCCTAATTAATGGACATGTTCTATAGGCCTGAAAAAGGTGCTGACAGTGCCTTTGCTAAAGGAAAAAAAATAATAATGCTGACCCTTCTCCTCTTACTAATTTCCATCCCATATTCTGTTGCCATTTGCTGTCAAGCTCCTGGAGAAACATGTCAAGCAACTCAGATCATGCTTGCTCTCTCCGCAGCGTTTGACACGGTCCATCATGCACTGCTGATGGACAGTCTGTCAGCCTGCGGAGTAAATAACTCTGCCTGGAAAGTCTTCAAATCTTTCCTTTCTGGGCGGAAGCAGATAGTAGCGCTTGGAGACTTCTGCTCAACTCCTTTTCATCTACCCTGCGGGGTCCCTAAGGGTTCATCACTAAGTCCAACCTTATTCAATGTGTATGTATCGTCCCTGGCCCCATTTATAAGATCTTATAGGTTCCAGCTTACATCGTATGCGGACGATACGCAGATAGTGGTATCCCTCCTTCCCGGATTAGAAGGAGCGGTTAGCCACAAGTTACACGATTGCATGGAAGCAGTTGGATTATGTCTGAAATTAAACTCTGACAAGACTGAGGTCATCCTATTTGGCAATGACATCAGTATTTGGACCCCAAAATGCTGGCCAAACTCCCTGGGTTCTCTACCTGTTCCCTCTACACAGGTGAAGAACCTGGGAGTTTACCTGGATGACAGATTGGACACGAGGAAACAAATAAACGCGGTGGTTTCTTCTATGATGTTCACTATTAGAACCACTAAGAAAATTCTCCCTTTCTTGCCCAAGGAGAGTCGGTAGACAGTGGTCACGGCACTTGTCATGTCAAGACTTGATTACTGCAACAGCCTCTATTTAAACATCCAAGAGAGGCTGTTGCAGAGGTTACAGTTGTTGCAGAACACGGCTGCCAGGCTTATTTCCGGCATACCTAAATTCTCCCCCATCTCTAGTGAAATTCGCAAACTTCAATGGTTACCGGTAAGACAACGGATACAGTTTAAATCTTTGTGCCTTGTTTTCAGATCTCTTCAGAAGCAGGGCCCTCTCTATCTTCAGGACCAACTGCAATGGTACTCACCATCTAGATCCTTGCACTCATCAGCACAAAAATTAGTAAGAGTACCACCTGTGGAAAAGGCCCGTTGGGGTGGTAAGAGATTTGTGGCGGGTGAAGCAAAACTTTGGAACCAGCTCCCCGCACATTTGAGGTGCTGCACCGATTTACTCCCCTTTAGAAAAATGCTTAAGACCTGGTTATTCTAGAATCTCTTTTCTGACCGTGCAACCTACTTCTCCCTTGGGACAACAGATAGCGCCAGGACACCTCCGGGTAACAGACGCGCGTTACAAATTAATTAACATAACATAACATAACATAACATCTGAGTGTCTGGCAAAGCATCAAATCCTAGTCTCTTGGACTTTGCCCACTACACAGCATTGAGAGGCCCTTCAAGTCATGGTGGATGTCCTTCGTATGCCGGCGTGCGAGGCTGAGCCTTCAGCCCTCGGGTTATTAGATCTGTCTGCTGCATTCGATATGGTATATCATACCATCCTTCTCACCAGACTGTGCGAGTTTCGTATCTATCAGTGATACTCAAAGTACGGCCCGGGGGCGCTTGTGGCCCTCTTGACCTTTACATGCGGCACACCTGGTGAACAGCAGTACGAGCTACTACTAAGTTGCTGAACACTAATATTCAGGAAAAAAAGTTAAATAAACAGGCAAGCATTTATTAACCTGCAAAGAAATGCTTGCCCGTTTATTTAATTTTTTTTAGACCTTTTTACATGCCGAATGCACCACATATAGAAAGAGGAAAAATCGAGGAGAAATAAAGATATTTCTTCTCATTACACCTCTCCGGGAGGCGTGGCATTTTGACACTTTTCCATGATTACCAGTGTTGGTAAATCATGGAATGAGACAAAATCCATGGCTGGGTGCATGGGACACCCACGTCCAACCCATGGAATGCCTCCCTGGGGCACAGTAATGCAGCAAAGTGATTTGTGCTGGGTTGTGTTACTCTAGATTTATCAAGCCGCGCAGGGCCATGCAAGGTGGCCTTGTGTGACTTGATCAATCTTACTTAGTAGTTGCGTCACACTTGCGCCCCATCGCAGTGCAAAGGGCGACGCAGATGCTGGATAAATATGCCACCCGGTGTTTATTATAAAGCTGTTGGTGCTATCGCCATATGCTCCTGTTGTATATTAATGGCATTACCTGATAGCTTGAGGGCTTGTCTGTGCAATGAATGGTTCTCTGCAGCTGGAGGTGCACTTAATCTCATAAATAATTTTAATATTTCACAGTGTACTTTAAGTATACAGTACTCTGACTAGCTAAACTGTGATTCAGTAAATCAAATAATGTTGTTCATTAAAAGGGTAGTTTGGAATAGCTACTGTGGTTTCTGAAATAAAGCAAACAGTGTTCAGACGTATTGTGCTATAAATATTGAAACAATGTGGCAGTAAAAAATCAAATGCAGCCATACTTGAACCAGCTTGTAGAGCACACATTGTGCAGGTTTTATTTTGATTTAAGAGGTGTCAGTCTACACTTGAGAAGTATAATAGATATTTATTTGATCTGTGTTCGGCGGAGCTGAATGTATGTGTAAAGGCTGTAACCTGGGGATGGAAGGTAGCATAATACCTGTATTGTAAACCCATGTCCACCCTTTGTGACATCCAGATGCTGACTAACAGATGTTTATTGTTCCTCAATTTAATTTGTCAACTCCAGAAGGATGTAACGCCAAATGGACCAACCAGGATTTGAACCTGTTACCATGAGGAAAAACACAGATCCACAGATGAAGTAATCCACTGTACCATCTAATTGTGTGCCCTGCTGCTTTCCTCTTAAAAATGTAAATGCCTAAGTACCGCAACCAGACATGGGTTATTACACAAAACAATACGTATACAGTAAAGAAAAATAAAGTACCATCCTTGCATTCACATTTTTGTACATAGTTCCGTAGAGCCCTCTGTCCAAGCCAAGTCATATCATGGAATGAGACAAAATCCATGGCTGGGTGCATGGGACACCCACGTCCAACCCATGGAATGCCTCCCTGGGGCACAGTAATGCAGCAAAGTGATTTGTGCTGGGTTGTGTTACTCTAGATTTATCAAGCCGCGCAGGGCCATGCAAGGTGGCCTTGTGTGACTTGATCAATCTTACTTAGTAGTTGCGTCACACTTGCGCCCCATCGCAGTGCAAAGGGCGACGCAGATGCTGGATAAATATGCCACCCGGTGTTTATTATAAAGCTGTTGGTGCTATCGCCATATATCATGTATGATTGTAATTCTTTTGATGTTTTATTGCCGCTATCATCTCTGTTATGATTAATAAATAAAATATGATTTGAAATCAAAAAAAAATGTAAATGCCTATTTTTCTTAGATTTAATGTATACACTGCAAGAGAGGCATCAGATTTGATATATGTCCCTCCGTCTGCTGTTAATTGCTAGTGTGTTTTAAACATTTTAAATGTTTTCTATAATTATAAAATATGGATCAGAATATTAATGTATGTGATGATTATATCTATAGACTGCTAGCTAAGATCAATATCAAATTAATACAAAAAATGAAATCTGAAAAATGTTAACCCCTGTGGTCCTTCTTTTCACGACCCACAGTCAGGGCCACTGGAATTATGCGCTTGTGCCTCCATGTGGAGAAGTGTGGCTCAGGGGTTAGAGGCGGCAGACCTGGAGCTTGATTTCGACCCGGGACCAGGGTTCAATTCCCCGCCTCAGCGGGTCTTGGGCTCAAAATTCCACGGACTCGTTAATTCTCGCTCCGGTGCCTTCTCGACTCACGGGTTCACACTCTGCGACTCTGGGCAATAGCTTGCTTTATCTCCACAATGGCCCCTCGCGGTGGGATGCCTGGCTTTCACCTTGTGGATACCCTGCCAGGGTTATCTCACAGGGGAATACCAGGACGGGTTCCCTAAGCAAGTGCTGAGATGCCCCAGGGTAAGTCATGCGCTATATAAGTTTCATTCATTTCATTTCATTTCATTACATTTTTGGCATAACTATAGATTTGCCTAATTTTCCACATAATCTTTCATCTGCTGCATAATCTGCACATTTTAGCAAGTTGTTTTTAGTTCAAACTGTTCAAAAGTTACTAAAAAGACAGGGACACCTGCTGCTGCACAGTGGAAAGAAAGGCCCTTTGCAAAGGTTGACTGGCCATCTTTTTGTTGCTTATTGCTATATTTGGGGTGCCAAACTTCTACTTATGGGGTGCAACCAATGCCTAGACTGTGTCAACACGTGTAAAAATGACAAAATAATGAGGTATTGCTATCACAAAATGTTCTGCATCACACTGTATAGTTTACCTTTTCTTGCCACATAGTTTGCTCAACGTGTCGCATAATTTGACTCTGCTGCATGAATCCAATGGCTCTGCCCAGAGTGGGCACCTTTTGTGTACAGGTATTAAGCTCTGCGGGCCTGTGGAATGATAACATCTGAAGGATGTGTATGTCCTCGTACACCTCACCTACCTAGTACAATAAACAGTCCTGACTTGTAACAAGAGCCTAGATAGAAAGAGAGATTATTTCTATTGACAATATTTTGTGACGGGTGTAACTTAAATAGCTTTTCTGTTTTTTTTCAATTTAAGGCCTTCCGGCTTTTCATTTTTAAACTCTTATGGTTAAATAAACAGGGGAAGAAATGAAAACGCGTTTAAATGAAATAAGTTCTGGGCTTTATACTGTATTTGACCTTAGGTGAAAACTGCGTGAACCTCTTTCTCCGAAGAGAAATGGAAACAGTATCCACAAACACTCGACTTTTGATGATTTTTTTTTTGTTTTACTGTTTTTATTTTGCTTTTAAACATCAGCCTAAACATCGGTAGATAAGCACTCTGCATAATAGGGTCAATGCTAATACAGTCTATAATTACATTCCGGTATACATTGATTATGTCAGAGAGATCCCTCCTCTATGTCCGCTCCCCCCTCCCACTTCCCAAATTGGCCATGTCCTTCCCCACCAACATATTCCCAATGGGTGTGAAAATCCATCTATTACGTGCTAATCGTGACTAGTGCGTTGTGTATTATCCAGCCCGGACCTTTCTGTCTCTGGACTGTAGTATCTCAGCCATGGTTGCCGTGTATTTTTCTGACATTTGTGATCCTTCTGCAAACAATAACTGCAAGATAATCAGTTTACGTTGTTCATAATTAGCGTTGTTTTCTAATGTGACCACACCGTGGCGCCACCGATTCAAGCAAACATGAATGAAACCAAAAATGCATCGTTTTTCGATCGTGAATAAAAAGAACGAAGGGGCATATTAGCAAGACCCTCTTTAAAATTATCGCCGTTTTCGCGGCAGGAAACGGCCGCTAAAACGGCGATAATGGGCTTGCTAATATGCGTTATAGAATTCCAACAGAAGCCCAGGTTAGATATCTGCACATCTAACCTGGGCTTCTATTGGAATTCTATAACGCATATTATCAAGCCCATTATCGTCGTTTTTGCGGCAGTTTCCTGCCGCTAAAACGGCGATAATTTTAACGAGGGTCTTGCTAATATGCCCCCAACTCCCTTCGAGCCGCCCCAGTATTCCACTCACGCTTGTGTTCAGAATATTAAAGTCCATGCATGGGTAGATTGCGAAGTAGGGGCTGGCGTGTAAAATGCAACAGTGGGATAATGCGCCGACTGCACACAGCTCTGTTTAATCTGCCGGCCTCCGTTTAGAATCCCAACGGTGCCAGTTGAATCTTGCCTCCATTCCGAGTTTGACCAAACGAGCATTTATTACATTCAGCCAGGGATAACCTTTATTTCTGAAAGCACCCGAATAAGCTACCCTAGAATTAAGTGATAAACAAAAACAAATTATTGTCCGTATTGAGACACTTTGCTATTTTGTTTCAAGTCAGCTCAGTTCAGTTGCATTAGACAGGACTGAGATAGACGCCTGGGGGACAGATTTACAAGCCCCTTGTGCCTCTTTTACGCCGCTGTTGCATCACTTCTGTGAAAGCAGCGGCGGCCCAAAAAATGCAACATGCTGCGGGGTATGTACAACGTGACGCATCTGGGAGATGTGTCACTTTGTAAAGCCCTGCGCCAGAAGTAAGCGTTCCTGCGCAGAGGGGGGCGTTCTGGCGCAGAAAGGCCTTCCAAAAGTGGCTGAGTGAAACCTACAAGATTTCACTCAGTCACTTTTGAGCCCATGCTGCGGCAAAACCCTGCGCCTTCTTGAAGCAGGTGTAAGGATTGACGCAGCATTGTAAAGATAGGCCCCCCCAGAGCATTACTGGAGCTGCGTCGTGCTTGCGATGCAACTAAAGCAATGCGCCGCCTTTACGGCACAGATGCGTCACACATCTGTGCCGATTTTGCCCCATGGTTCGCTGCATTGTAAACGCGGCACATCCATGGTGGCGGAGCCGTGGCACACAATAACTGGCGCATCCTTGCTGATATGCAGGGATGCGCCAGTTATTGTAAATCTGTCCCTAAGTTTTTACTGTCCTGAAAGTCTAAGGTGAAACATTGTACCCTGTAATCTAAGGTAAACCTTGTACCCTATGGGAGAGGTCAGTGTGTTCCTCATACTCGGGGCTAATTGAAGCCTGCCATTCTGGGGCCACCGCGTTTTCTGTACATTTTCCTAAACTGTAAAGGACACCTAAAATTAAAAATCACTACATGAACATAAACATAAATGGTGAGTTTGTGATATGAAAACGCTGGTAAAACATCTGATCCATTTTGTGCTACAGAATTTGCAGACTTCAAACACAATATTTTGCATTCATATTGATTAAAGCATACCAGAAACAGAGTACACTAGGTGCAACAACGCTTCCAGAACTTCCCAAATGTTAACTGGTCACCGTTCTTGTGCTGGTTCCTGTTATTAGGCAACGTAGGGCTGAGACTTTTCCCACCTAGGGGCAGATTTACAATAACTGGCGCATCCCTGGATATCAGCAGGGTTGCGCCAGTTATTGTGCGCCACTGCTCCGCCAACATGGATGCGCCACATTTACAATGCGGCGCACCATGGGGCAAAAATGGCACAGGTGTGTGACGCATCTGTGCCGTAAAGGCGGCACATTGCTGTAGTTGCGTCGCAAGCACGACACAGCTCCAGCAATGCTCTGGGGGGCCCTACCTTTACAATACTGCGTCAATCCTTAAGCCTACTTCAAGCAGGCGCAGGGTTTTGACGCAGCATGGGCTCAAAAGTGACTGAGGGAAATCTTGTAGATTTCCCTCAGCCACTTTTGGAAGGCGCTCCTGCGCCGGAACGCCCCCCCCCACCCCCCTGCGCAGGAACACCTACTTCTGGCGCAGGGCTTTCCAACAGGACGCATCTCCCAGATGCGTCACGTTGTAAATACCACGCAGCATGGTGCATCTTTTGCGCCGCTGCTGAGTCACAAAAGTGACGCAACGGCTGCGTAAAAGAGTCGCACGGGGCTTGTAAATCTGCCCCCTAGTGTCAACATTCACAAGAGATGAACTGGGAGAAGGGCCTTTGTAAGGTGCAGGACACAAAACCCTGGCCATGTACATGCAATTCAAACAGGGAGGAAAGAATGATTTTTCTTTGATAACAAAATGTTTTGTATCAGAATTCCTGCAAATTCATGTTTAGGTCACAATATTGGCAAACCTACATTTATTTTATAAAGGCCATTTTGGGCCCTAATAACAAAAATATGCCTCCACCTGAGCATACTTTTCTGTATTTTGGCAATTTACAAAAATTCACAGAACTATGTCTAGAAAGCTGCAACAGCCACTGGTTCCCAGGCGTTCTTTGGGGAATGTCGGGTGGCTGTTTTTTTAAGGTCACCCATTCCATCTGTACAGAGATCTCAAAAGCAAAGAAATTCGCAGAGGATGAATGGGGCCCACGCTGCTCCATGGGGAGAAAAACAAGCATGTGCAATGCAATAGGTCTCGCATTTGCGAGAGTTTGAGCTATTGGCATTGTAAATTACAATGCCTTTTATTTATGTGTTTTGAAAACCTGATAGCGGTGCATAAACACACACTTAGTACTTACAGTCGTTGCTTACGAGAAGCAAGGCTGGCAGTAACTGTGCCTCTATTTCTGCCAGCCTTGCTTTTCGAATGCAAGGACTACAAGTACAAAGTGCATGTTTACGCACCACTTGCAGGTTTTAATAACACATAAATAAAAGGTATCATCATAGCTAAAACTCTTGCAAATGCAAGACCTGTTGCATTGCACCTTTGCCTCCTGAAGCTTGGGAGCAGTTTGTAGAGTAACAGGGGCTCTGCGCAGAAGCACAACGTTTGGCTTCTGTGTAGTTCGAACAGGACCATGAGTAAAATTTGCCAAAGCAAATCAAGGAAGGAAGGACGTAGTGGATCAAGAGAACTCTCCAACGGATGGTACACAAGTCAACTTCAGAAATGTTACAATGGTTGAAGCGTCTTAAAGCTTCACTGAAAAGTGACAGAGCATTACACTGAAACAAAGGAAAGTTGGTCCTGTGGCAAGGAAAAAGAAATATGTGACTACAGTGCTACAAAACTAGTTTTACATTTTTCACCCTAGCAGGGCCAGACTGAGAACCGAAACTGGCCTTGGCAAAGTGCTCGACTGGCCCGGGGGGAGGGCGATGGGAAGGAGGGTGGGAGGATGCAGAAGCCAGCCGAGCTGTTGCTAGGGCCAGTTTTGGCCCATTTTATTACAGCGGGCCGTATTGCCGGCCCTGGTAACAAAACAGTCCCCCAGGGGGCCCAAAACTGACCCCCACCCTGGTGGCCTATCGGGGAAACGCCCAGTGCCCGCTACGGCCAGTCCGGCCCTGCTTCCTAGGAGCAATGCAGTTTGAACCAAGGAGAAAAAGATGGTACGGATCATTAGGCATTGTATCTTAATATTGTCAGGAGCCTTCCCTACCACACTGTTGGCTCTGTGATCAATGAGGACAGATAATTTGTTCAGTCCTTGCAAACAAGACCAGATGCCTTACTCCTGGGAGGGCACAAAAAACAAGTAATCAGCTACTTCATACTTAAGTCCATAATTGTACAAATGAGGCAGCATAATGGTCTTCTTTATGCCTTCTAAATTATTTTTAAATGGGTCATATTCATAGTCGGGTCTCAATATGGACACTGTCACCTCCCTGTTAATTTGTAAACAGGTCTATCACTTCCTTTTCATTTGTTGTAACCCATACTTGCGCCCAAACCAGTAAATATTTTTTGCAAAGGGCAGCAGTGGATGTATGTTTTTCTGTAGATTCTGTAATTGCACAAAAAATGTGTCCTTCATTACCTCGCCCTCGCGTATATAGGAACAAAGCTCCCCGTAAGGGGACAAAGCTTCTTCTATAAGTAGATGGCCTCCGTACCCACTTCTTGCTACAAACAATGATCCATTTTCAGGTCCTCTCTATTAAGTGTAATTCTATAGTCTTTTCAAATAATATTTCTGTGAAGGCCTACAACACAACAGTTGTGATTTCTTTCCACCTATGCCCTAATAAGAGGCCTGAGCGGCATACTTCCAAACATCATATTAAAGCATACAAGCCCATTCATTGTAGAAGCGGCGTCCGCAGATATATTACTTCTGGCCTAAAGTGTGGAAAAGAGAAGCAACCACAAACAGGGGCACCATAGAGTGGGCACGGCTTTCATATCCCGGTCGAAGATTAGCAGTTTTCCAAACTGGCAGTGAATAAAGTACTTACAGACAGATAATGAAACAATGCATAAATATCACATGGGCCCCTGTGTGGCGAGGACGGGCCACTTACCGGAGTGTATCTTGCTGCGATTAAATGGAGAGCCCGAAGCGAGCGTCGTCATTTCGGCCAAATACCAGGTGCGCTCCAAGAGAGAGGGTTGTAGAGAGACGTGGCGGCAGCCCCTCGGGTGGCGAGTACTCCCTGTGAGAATAAATCCAATTGGGGCTGCCTGCCATTATAAGTAAGCATAAAGTGCGATAATGCACTGACATGCAAAAGAACAAGCACCTCCAAGTTCTAAACAAGAGGGGGGTCGAAGAGGAGGGGAGAGAGCAGCGAGGGAGGAAGAGAGGGGGCCACAGCTGGCGGGAGAACGTGAGCGTGGGTTGAAACGCCGGAGGAAGGGAAAGCGAAAGCTCGCTATGTGCGCGATGACGGGGACGAGTACGAGTCACTGGCTGGGTGCGGCTGGTGCGTGTGTGTTTGTTGGTGGAGGACTCTGCTGGAGTTCAGCGGGTGAGAGCAGGCCGAGGCACAGATTGTTTATCCTGTCGGGGGGGGTGAGGAGGGATAGCGCGACAGCCTATTTTGAACTGTAGGTTGTGGTCTATCTGTGTGGGCATCTTAATTAATCATACGGTGTACAGCGCTATATTAAGGAGTTCTTTCACCTTAACTGTCTGCCGGGATCATACGGTGTACAGCGCTATATGTGTGTGTGTCCTAATTAAAGCGAAATCACAGGAGGCTGGCTGTATGTGTGTGCGCATGCACTTACTGCATGCGAGCCGAATTAACTGCACACCAAGGGAAAGCAAAAGCAGTAAACACTTTCGAAGCAAGCGCGTCTGCGCAAACGCGTCTCAGAAGCGCGTCCACAGACCACAATCGGCGCGTGCCCCGGTCTGTACCACTTGGCAGGCAAGTCGATAACAATAGATCTCGCTGGCGACAGTGCTTTTGCGCTGCATCGCCAGGCGAGACCTAAAAATGTCCTTGTGGAGAAAGCCTTCTGCTACACCTCTACCAAATGTGTGGGTGAAATGTTCTCCTTCCCTCTCAGGAATCAGAATTATGCCAGCCAGGTGCTGAAATAAATCTCTTACCATTTCCAAGGTCCAGACAAGTCGAATCAAAGCTTGGGAATAAACCAAAACACACGTTTGTTGGCATTTCTAAACTTCCACTGTGAACTCTTCCTTGGAATTCCTCTTATTACCCATGGAGTGGGATTTACAAGTGTAGATTTCTGTGCACATCAAGATGGAGAAATATGCACTAGTAAAACTTTTTATACCTGCCAGGTATCCCTTTATGAATTACTGGCAGGAGATATAATGTTACATTAGTTCGTAAACTTACGTTTGTGACTGAATTTACCTTTTGTGAGTAGGCGCCTTTGAGTTTAAAAGAACCCCACATTGCTTGCACGTGTTTTTAAGCTTGAAGGCATGAATTTTAAAATTTCTCCTTGTTCCACATTTACAAAATAAACAGACAATCTATGATACTTTTCTGCAGAAATGTGTCTTGTTAGAAAGAGGACTCCAGAGGCGTTATTGACTAAACAAATGCAACATTGTACATGTTTTACACAAAATAGGGCAGTGTTAATAAACTAGTCTTCCTATTCAACCATATTAGACAATGGGCCTTATTTAGAGTTTGGCAGGGCGGGAATACCTCTGTAAATCAGTGGTGCTCCTAGTTAACTCGTGGTTAATTTACATAATTTCAAGTCGCGGGAAGCATTGTGGGGCATATTATCAAGGGGGTTTATCTCTGCTTTTTTGGCTTTAAAAGCCAAGAAAGGGGGGGCGTGGCCAAGATGGCGGAGTAGGAGGACGTGTTCTCCTGAGCTCCCGTACCCGTCCAGGCCCCAAGCCCTTTTCTGAGCTAATTCTCCCCCCGGAATCGCTTGGTGGAGCGGGAAGAGCGGAGAGAGAGGCCAAATTGCTGATGGTCGGTGTCCGAGCCCCGCTGTGAGCGAAATCTCCGAGAGTGGAGATCCGGGTGTCTGGGCAATGGCGCCCCGGTCCGGAGCAGAGGCGTAGACCGGAAATCGAGACGCACCGAGGGGCGGTGAAGGAACGAGGGCCCTAGAGGACCGGTGCGGAGCTGAACGTGGCTGAGACAGCTGGCCCGCGGCGCTGATCGCCGGCGTCCAGAGGAAGACCGCGCTGTACCCGAGGTGCACCCGCCCCCCCCCTGGAAGTCGGACTGGCGGCAACTTGAGAACGTGGCTTTGGCCTGGGCTGGAGAGGGACGCGTGGCCCGAGCCGCAGGTGTGAGGTCCGGCGGAGAAGCTCATCCGACACAGGTCAGTGCTCCCAGCAGAGGCACAGACCTTGAGCCCGAGACGGGGGACCCGATTGGTGGGATCCCGAGGAACACTTGAGCACTGGAGGGCACGGACCGAGGGGAGGCGGAATTTCGCGGGTGCCCGGCAACAGCACGGAGGCCTCCTAGGAGAGCGGCTGGAAAGGAGGAGAAGCCGGGCGAGGCGACGTGCAGCACCCAAGCCCTAGGCGCAGCTGAGAGGCCCCCGGGGAATTGCTGGCAGGCGGCACGTCCGTCCTCGGAGGCCGAGGAGACCCATCGCGACCGCACTGATAGCAGTCAGGAGAGGCGGGCCGCAAGGAGTGAAGGTCGCGGCTGGGGACAGAGCATAGGAAAGGCCTCTTGGAGAGCCACTGCGACGCCACGAAGGGACATTAGCAATTAGAGGTGGAATGGCGCAGCCTGGAGCCTGGTAGACCGACGGGGGGATCGCAGGAGAAGCCACCAATGGCTGCTGACTGGGATGTGGATACCAGCTAGTCCACACCGCATACACAGATAGCACGGGTCCGAGGGTACTGGCCGGAAGGAGCCTGAGGACTGGCACAGACGGGGACGGAGGAGCGGCTGGGGGTCTGCTGGAGTGTGTGCGTAGGATGGAACTGTAGGGCCCTGCCGCTGGGTTACTGTCCCGGCCCTGAGACTTTGTTTGCTGCCTTGCCGGGAAACAGGAGCCATCAAGAGGATTCTCCACGGCGCTTCGCCCCAGGGGCTCGACTCGCAGTGGGCCTCGCGGACTGAGAGTGCTGATCGCCCACCCACAGCCTGACTCGCGGTAGGAGTGCAATAACTGCCGGGTTGACCGCGGTGCGTGGCGCAGTGTAGCGCTCACCTTTGCCTGGGCACGGAGGCCGGAATTGGCGCTGTAGGGTTTGACCTGTATAGGCGAACGGAATACTGAGTGGCGGGCAGATTGGCAAAATGGCCGGCCAGAGGGGCGGTAAACGCAACGACCGCACACTGCCAGAAATGCTCAACAGATCCCAGAGCAAAGGAGACAAGACCCTGTCCTCACCGGGCTCTGCTGGTGGTTCACAATCTGGAGCGACCGCAGAACCCCCGGTCACCAGATCTTTTTTGGAATCCCTCTTTGGTACACTGCGGGACGACTTCCAGGCCTTGAAACAGGAGGTGGCAGGAGAAGTGCGAGAAATACGCAGGGAAGTGGATGGATTGGGTGAAAGAGTGGCCACAGTGGAAAGCTCCACGCAGCGACAAGATGAAGAAATCACATTCCTGCAGCAGGAAGTGTTGACCCTTAGAGAACAACAACTGGACCTTCAATTGCATAACGAGGATTTGGAGAACAGGTCCCGAAGAAACAACATAAGGGTCTGGTGTGTGCCATCCTCGGAAGAGAGCACGGACATTGTCAAGTACTTACAGGAACTCTTCCGGGAGGTCCTAGGGGAAGAAGCTGACTTTCCTATAACAATCGATAGGGCGCACAGAGTGGGACCCCCAAGGCGGGCGTCTGGCCCGCCACCGGACATACTGGCCTTCCTCCCCGAATTCCAGCTGAAAGAACGGATAATGGCGGAGGCGCGGAAGAAACACTCGCTAACATTCCGCGGTCACCCGGTGGCCCTGTACCAGGACCTCTCCACAATCACGCTTCAAAAGCGCAAAGCATTTAAGATAGTGACAGACTTCCTCCGGCAGCATGAGACGCCCTACTCATGGGGTCACCCCTTCTGCATTATATTCAAGTGGAACGGCAAGTCACACCAATTGCGATCTTTCCAAGACACTTGTGAGGTATTGGGGATCACAGCGGAGGAAGAGGAGCCCCGCACACCGCGGAGGAGACGCGCCACCGACGGAGGATGGCAGAGGGTCGCAAGGCGAAGAACTTCGGGCATGTCCCGGAGGCCGGGCTCTCCGATTATCAGGGCCGAGATGGAAGATGCCGTTCGGACTGTCTCCAGAGATCTGGAGGTCACTGAGGAGGTTGCACTAACCGCATGAAACTGCTCCGGGGGGAGTCCACCATAGCATTACTGTGATTGCTGGCTTGGGGTGTGGGGGAGGGGGGGGCGATGGGTTGGACACGTGTGGCTGGACATCCACTAAGGTAACATACCACAGACTTGTCCGACAGGGACTTGGCTGGGACTATTTCAAAGGGACACTGGAGGGTTTGGGGAGGAGGGCAGGGGAAGGGGAGTTTGGAGGGGGATCAGTACTAGGATTCTGGGGGGGGGGGGTTGGAGAGGATGGGGGGGGAGTTTGGTGGACGAGTTTGGGGACGGGGTGGGGGGAGTTGGGGAGTTGGGGTTCGGGGACAGGGGATTAGGGAGGGGGAAGTTTGGGGCAGCCCTGTCCAGTGCTCCTGATGCATTCACTCAGACCCGTCAGGACTCTCAGGCCAATTTGTTTGACGTTTTAGTGCTTTGCGCTTCAGATCCATCGCCTATGCAATGTTGTCCTGATTAGGTATGGCGGAACTAAAGGTAGTGACCCTGAATGTTAAGGGGTTAAACAATCCTACGAAACGGAGGGCGATCCTATCATTGTTAGAGGGTACACAAGCAGACATCTGTCTACTCCAAGAAACTCACTTGATAGCTAGTGACTGTCATAGGTTACGGTCCCGCCACTTCCCCACACAGTTCTTTTCTTCCAACACTACTAAAACGGCTGGGGTGGCTATCCTGGTGTCCAAGTCTTTCAGGGGGGGAAGTGTTGCACAAATTCATAGAACAGAAAGGGAGACTTCTGGCCTACAGATTTAAATTGGGAACCCTGCAGTTTACTATAGGGACGATTTACAGCCCAAATGAACAGCAGGACCGCTTCCTTCACTCTGCATTAGTAGATGTCACAGCATCACCGGACAGACACATTATTCTGGGGGGGACCTGAACATGGTATTTGACTCAGCAGTGGATAGGTCAGCGCAGCGTCACCCGCAGGCTGGGGAATTATCGCACACAGTGAAAACACAATTAGCTGACTTGGATCTTCATTATCTTTGGCGTGGGTTTCATCCCTTAGATAGAGACTACTCTTACTACTCACATGCACACAAGACATACGCCAGACTGGATTATTTGCTGGTCACTGGTCCGGTCCGAGACATGGCCACTGCTTCTGATATAGGGGTCATTTCTCTTTCGGATCACGCACCGGTCTCAGGGACCTTCCTTCCCCCGTCGAACCCGGCTCGTCGTGGTGTTTGGCGTCTTCGAGACACTCTCCTGCACAAAAAGACAGTGGTGCAGCGCATAATAGAGTCGGTGAAAGACTTCCAGCTGCATAATTCCAATTCTGACACCCAATTGGCGACTCAGTGGGGAGCTCTTAAGGCAGTGTTGCGGGGGGAATTCATAGCGATCTCTTCGGCAGAAAATAAAGAGAGACGGCTAAAACGGGAGGAGCTCACACAAAAGGTCAGGGAACTAGAACAGGTGCACCGCCTCACCGGGGCCCCCAGGATTTGGAGACAGCTGAAGGCGGCGAGGAAACTCCTGTCGTCTCTGGACTTGGACAGAGCTGAATATGCGGCGTTACGTCTAAAACATGCCTATTATACAGGGAGGGATCGATGCGGTCGCTTACTAGCGGCCAAACTCAGAGCTGCGCACCAATGTCGTCGAGTGAAAAAGATTGCGGTGGGAGCAGGGCAGCTAGTCACAGATGACGCTGAAATAGCTGATGCCTTCCGCCAATTCTACTCTGAATTGTACTCGGAGGGGGACTCGCGGATGGAAGAGCCGGACGTCTATTTAGACTCGGTGGCTCTCTCGTCCCTGGCTCCAACGCAAGCTGACTATCTAGAACGAGAGATGCGGATTGAGGAGGTTGTCGCAGCTATTTCTAGACTTAAGCATGGGAAGGCCCCGGGCCCAGACGGCTACACTACTCTTTTTTACAGAACGTTCAGCTCAACGTTAGCACCCATTTTAACCAAGCTGTTTAACTCCTTCACCAGCCCCGGAGCAATCCCGCCGGATCTCCTACAGGCCACGGTATCGGTCATACCCAAACCTGGGAAGGACAGGACTCAGTGCAGCTCATACAGGCCGATCTCCCTCTTAAATGTTGATCTCAAGATCTATACGGGGATCCTTGCAGCGAGATTGGCGCAGTACCTCCCCGGTTTGATTGTGCCAGACCAGTCCGGCTTTGTGCCTGGGAGACAAACTGTAGATAATACTAAGAGAATAGTGCACATTTTGGAAAAGGCCTCGCGGATCCCGGGGGAGAGGATGTTACTTTCGGTCGATGCTGAAAAAGCATTTGACCGGGTGCACTGGCCATATCTGGAACGGGTGATGGAACGAATGGGCATTGGGGAGAAATTTAGATGTATGGTGTTTAACTGCTACAAGTTTCCGTCAGCAGCAGTGCGAGTTAACGGCTACGGCTCGAAACGATTCAATATTGAACGCGGCACGAGACAGGGGTGCCCGCTATCCCCTCTCCTTTTTGCTCTTTATATGGAGCCCTTTGCCCAAAGAGTGCGACAGAACTCGGACGCAATCGGTCTGAGAATGGGAGGTTATACCCACACGGTTAGCCTATACGCAGATGACGTGATTTTTACATTGGAAGACCCGAGGCGGGCTTTGCCCGCATGTATGGATGAACTCGAGGCTTTCGCGGGGGTAGCCGGATTTAGGATGAATGTGGGGAAGTCTACAGCATTAGATGTCTCCCTGACGCCCGCAACGAGACAGGAATTGCAGGGGCTTTTTCCTCTGCGTTGGTCACGGCACCATGTACAGTTCTTAGGTATCATGCTGGCACCCACGTTGCAGACGATGGTGACGGTTAATTATGAGGCACTGAGCAAGAAAGTAAAAGAAGAACTGGGGAGATGGAACAAGGGGACGATATCCTGGCTCGGAAGGATAGCGGCGATTAAGATGACAGTCTTACCCCAGATTCTGTACTTATTCCGAGCATTGCCGCTACAACCCCCTAGAGGATGGATTCGGCAGATGCAGACTGAGGTGTCCCGTTTTGTTTGGCACGGCCGTAAACCCCGGATGAGGCGGGCCCTGACAACTTTAGCGCCGGAGTCGGGGGGACTGGGAGTCCCGGACATTCGCAAATATTTTCAAGCGTCACAGCTGAGGTACCTGGTGGAATGGAGCAGGTGGGAGTCAGATAAACACTGGCTATTCCAGGACCAGGCGGTCGCGGGGCGTCCCTTGCAGGAAATACCGTTCCTGCGTAGATCACATCGCCCCCCGAACCTCTACGCGTCTTATGTCACGAGGGTACCGCTGAAAGTATGGGACGCCGCCAACAAGTCTTTTGATCTCACCACGTTCCCTTCTCCATTCACACCTATTGTGGACAACTCGGACTTTGCACCGGGGATGGAAACTGGAGCCTTCTCGCACTGGAGGGCGAAGGGTTGCAGGGCGCTTTTTCACATGTACAGTGAAGAAGGGATTCTCCCCTTTCAGAGCTTTAAAGAGAGTTATCAGATGACCGAATCGGATAGAATGAGATATTGGCAGGTCCGACACTGGGCCCTGCAGCCACAAGTGAGGGAGTCAGCAGACAGGAAACTGTAGCCATATGAGAGATGGTTGGCGACACGCACATCAGACACTAAACTCATAACTGATCTGTATAAAATGCTACAGCCCCCACCCTCCCACTTTTATATCCCCGGCAGAGAACGTTGGAACAGAGAATTGGGGAGAAAACTTAGCCACAAGGAATGGGAGCAGATCTCGTACCGAGCAAGACACTCAGCCTATCATGTAGGACTCACCGAAACCTTCACCAAGGTATCTACGTATTGGTACCATACTCCGGAACGACTGCATGAGATGAACCGGCTCATAGATAATGTGTGCTGGCGCGACTGTGGGCATGTAGGCACATTGACACATATCTTATGGGACTGCCCACTGTTACAAGCATATTGGATAGAGGTGATTAATGAGATAGATACTTGTTTTGGTATTGAACTGCCCCGCTTTCCGGCTTATGTCCTGCTTGGTCTCCCCAATGGCTTAATGTACCCGTTGAGATCCCGTAGGGGGAGGCAGATTGCTATCGCGCTGGGCTCAGCGGTTCAAAACATCCTAATACACTGGCGCACACCCACTACCCCTTCTATTACAGGTTGGCTACACAGGCTGTGGCATGTTCTGGGGATGGAAAAGCTATCACTCACACTGGCCGGGGAGGTTGAACAATTTGAGGAGCTGTGGCAACCTTTTCATGCGCTACTAGCCACAGAATTCAAGGAACTTACATGCCCAAGATACCTGAGGCTTCTGAGAATCACACCGTCAATATAGCATACTGTCCAGTTGGGGAGGGAGTGGGGGGATTCACTACATGCGATGGGAGAGAGGAGGGACAGGAGCAAGAGTATCTAAGTTCTAAACTATACAGCACTGGACAGGGGGGGGGGGAAAGGAGGGAGGGTAGGGAGGGGAGGGCACGGGTGGTTGTTGGGGGGGGTAGTTTCATTGAAATGGAGGGTATGGAAGGCTTGTTATCTCTTTCTAGTCCTTCCACACGGTTCAGCACACAGGGCCGAAACCCAGGGAAGCCCCTTGTGAGGCTGGGACATTTGAACTTTATTTTTGGAAACGATCCCTGGCACAAGCATTGACTCCTTATGTAATTGTTTTTCCTTTTTGCTGCTGTACCCTTCTAATAAAATACTTTAAACCTAAAAGCCAAGAAAGCGGAGATAAAATTATCTCCCTATTACCTAGCTGTCGCTAACACCAGTTACCAACAGCTAGTAGGTGATAGCGACCATCTTGGGCCCCGCTTTGCATGTCAGTGATATTTATCACTAATGACATGCAAAGTGAGCGTGCCAAGATGTTAGCGACTGGAAACAGTCGCTAACATCGCTATCTTCAAAAGCTAACACCTGCCCCTGAGCAGTTCTTAGCCATGTTATCCAATGGTAGATGGATAACATGGCTAAGAGCATTAGCTCGGTAATGCATGAATATCGCTGACTTTTCAGCGATATTCATGCATTTCGGCTGATTTTTATCGCTTAGGAGATAAACCTTGATAATAGCAAGGTTCCTAAGCGATAAAAATCGCCGCAGCTTGGCGATAAAAATATCGCCGCTAAACCAACATAGCGATAATTATCGCTAGTTGTTGGTAATATGCCCCTGTTTTTTTGCATCTGCAGAACCTCCGCTGGCTCCACCAGGGTAAATCGCTGACCAGGCAGCATGTCCGCCAAGGTGCCGCCAAATCACAATGAAGGTCTTCCCACCATTTTGAGGACAGATGACCGCCACTTATTGCCCCTGCCCACATCTGCTAAGTATTTCACCCAATGGCAGGGAAAATGTAGAATGGTGCGCACCCCCCCCCCCTTCTATGTGTTAGGCCACTTTTTTGTATGGAGTTTATAGTCTCAATACAAAAGTTTGCTTAGCAGACACTTTGGGGCCCATTAGGATGTCGGGCGGATTGCCCCCGCCAGCCTGGCGGGGGCAATCCGCCCGACATCCTTCCCTGAATTCCCCCCGCCATATTACAAAGGCGGGGGGACCGCAGCGGAGAAAAACACCGCCCGCCGCTTTTCCGCCCGGTCGCCTTGCGGCCGGGTGGAAAATGTTTAATATGGTGGCGGTGTCTATTAGACACCGCCAGCCATATTACAATGGGCTTTGGTAGATGCCTTTCCGTGGCGGGCATGCGGTCTTCACTCTGGGAGTGAAGGAGAGTACGGGGGTGCACACGGGGGGTACCTGTGGTACCCCCCTGCATTTGCATAATCAAAGCGGCAGGCACCGCGCGTTGCCTGCTGCTTTGATTATGCAAATGCTGAAATGCTTTTTTAGCATAGTGGCGGGCGGTGCAGGGAGCACCGCCCGCCACAATGCTAAAAATACAGGATGTGCCTGCCACTGTGGCGGGCACATCCTAATACTCCCCATGGGAACCCCACCCTTATGGCGGGCGGTCCCGATTACCACGAGGATGGCGGGCAGGCAAAGTCTGCCCGCCATCCTAATGACCCCCTAAGTGTCGCACCAGGTCAGCAAACCTTTAGTGCTGGGAGGGAACTACCACTGAGGCGCTTCCCTGTTAGAGAAGCCAGAGAATAACAGACTTGCTCAGGCGCACAGTGACACTAATTCCCAACACCCCTCCAAGAACTAACTGCCCACAGATAATGAGTGCGTAAGTGCATTAAGTCCCTAGGGGTGAAAGGGGATAGGGAGAAAGAAGAGACAGCTTAAACAGTGGTTCTCCAGGAAGGGTTCTTCTTTTCTTCTGTTTAATTTTCTATTTCCTAAAATAAAATCTCCCTGCGATGTATAGGAACTGTAAGGAAATAGAACAGAACATAAACTATCCTACACTAATTTTCGAATTCTCTATTATTTTTCTCATGAAATCACTACATACATGTGGACATGTGGCAGCACTAGTGCTTCTGGACCTCAGTGCAGCCTTCGACACTGTAGCACATCATACGTTGCTGCAGTGTCTGAAGAAAGGAGGGGTGACAGGCCGGGCCTGGTTATGGCTGGAATCTTTTCTCACCAACCGCAGCTTCTCGGTAGAGCAAGGAGGAGCACGCTCCGACACCTTTGACCTTGGTCAAGGAGTGCCACAGGGCTCAAGTCTCAGTCCAACCCTTTTTAATCTATACGTCACCCCAGTGGCTTCTACGGCAGAACGATATGGGGTAGAAGTAGTGACATACGCAGACGACACACAGTTGGTGGTCGCTCTGACCCAACCTGCTGAACAAGCAGCCGCCAATTTCTCAGCATGCCTCCAGGACTTGGCGGGATGGATGGCGAAGAATTGCCTCCGTCTTAACGGGGACAAGACTGAGGTGCTGATTGTTGGAAAACCTCCCTCAGTCTGGACATCTGCCTGGTGGCCACAGACCCTGGGGCCCCTTCCTACCCCTAGTGACCAGGTTAAGAATCTGGGAGTATGGGTAGACTCGAAATTGGACTACGACTACCATACCAGACGGGTAGCCGGCACGTGCTTCTCGATCTTACGGAAACTCCGCAAAACCATCGACCTGCTCCCTGAATCATCTAGGAAGACCCTTGTCCACGCCCTGGTCACATCAAGATTGGACTACGGCAACGCCCTTTATTTGGGGGCCAACGCCTCTAGCCGGCGGCGACTGCAGACTATCCAGAACGCTGCCGCCCGCCTGGTCCTCCGGTTGCCCAGAAGAGCCTCCTCAAAAAAAAAATCCCTTCAGACTCTTCACTGGCTTCCGATCAATGAAAGAATTGATTTCAAAGTCCTTTGTATCAGTCACAGGATAGTACATGGCAAGAGCCCGGCCTTCCTTCGGAACCTTCTATGCCCCTACACGCCCACTCGTCAACTCCGCTCGCTAGGAGCAGGCCTCCTTGCTGTCCCCAGACACAAGAAAGCCAGAATGGGTGGAAGATCCTTTCACATTCTGGCAGCACGTAAATGGAACTCTCTCCCCCTGAGCTTAAGAGCGGAAACATCTGAGCTCATCTTCCGCAGAAAGCTCAAAACATTCCTCTTTCCCAATGATTAACCAGTCTCGTTTGACTTCGGAGTTGATGGCTCTTCTGACAGCGCGGGGACACACGGAAGTGTAACCATGCGCTCTACAAATTCAGAAATAAAATAAATAAATACCTAATCTTCGTTTAGGCTATTGCTCCTCTTCTATGCTATGTAACACTTATTTTCTTCCAGTCAACAGTTTACTTCTATCTTGCTAATCATTCATTACACTCTTAGCATATAATAAGAGAGTAATTGGTTATCTTTTCCTTCCTGGGGCAAGTACTTGATTGTCAGAACGATTTGCTGATGAAGAAACAACTGTTCTTTCAGGTAAGTGTTCTTCAATCTAAATTCTTGTTTTTTCTTGCTTCTTATTTACTTCTTACTCAGTAGCTCGGTACACAAAAATATACTGGTAAGTATTGATTATTTGTTGTGCTTGGACTCCTTATTCTTCCTTCGAACACGCTCTTTCCTATGAATTTTCTACATTCTCTGTCTCTGCTCAAGCGCTATTACTTACTGCTCACGTTATAATTTGAGTTCTGTGAATATTAAATTGAGACAAACTCAAATTTTCTGAGACACTACCTTGGTTTGTCGAGTTTACAACCTGTTCTCAGGAGAGAACCAGTGACACAACTCGCTATGGCACACTGCACACTCAATGACGGCAAGTCCGAAAAGACGGTTTGTTTCCTAAGATTATATTTGGAGCATGACGGACAGACTCAACTGAGATCTGAGAGACGATACTCTCTTGCTCCAAAATCCATGCTCAGTAAAGATATGGGAAAAAACACAGTTGATGGACAGAATGCAGAACAATGTCTTACATTCACCCCAGTACAAAGATCTGGGCCTAAATCCATCGTTTTTTTGCACTCCACACCACCCTAGGTCAGACACTGGCTATATGCAAATCAGCCTTGACCCTGTGCCTCATGGGAACAGTCCAGCCCGAACTACCAAGCCATGTCTTTCCTAGGCCGGAATCAAGCATCCAAGGACCGGTTTCTGGCTATCAGCCATCTTCAGCCTGGATAGCTTGACTCCAGTGATGTGGAGAGCCTGGGACTCACGTCTGAGCATAACCAGCCCACTCGGGGGGAAAATTGCAAAAAACACAGTTGATGGACAGAATGCAGAACAATGTCTTACATTCACCCCATACAAAGATCTGGGCATAAATCCATCGTTTTTTTGCACTCCACACCACCCTAGGTCAGACACTGGCTATATGCAAATCAGCCTTGACCCTGTGCCTCATGGGAACAGTCCAGCCCAAACTAAAGATATGGGGGGATATTACCAACGAGTAGCGATATTTATCACTAACTAGGCTTAGCAACGATTTTTTTATCGCTAAGCATCACCGGAAATTATCGCTGAGATAACGTGCTATTAGCAACATTTATCTCCAAAGCGAAAAATTTTCTGGCGATAGCGTGAATATCGCTGAGAATACAGCGATATTCATGCATTAGCGAGGAAATGCTCTTAGCCATGTTATCCACCTCCCATTGGATAACATGGCTAAGAACTGGTCTGAGCAGGCGTTAGTTTTTGGCGATAGCGGGAATTTTTCCATCGCTAGGCCCGCCTTGCTAATAGGCGATAGCGACGTTAGCGACTGCTTTCAGTCGCTAACAGGTTGGGTACGCCCACTTTGCATGTCATTAGCGATAAATATTGCTGACATGCAAAGCGGGCCCCAAACCGCTCGCTATCGCCTAAAAACTGTCGCTAGCATCAGTTAGCGACAGCTTGCTGCTAATATAGCGATAGAATTATCGCCGCTTAGCGGCCGAAAACGGCCGCTAAACCGGCGATAATTGTCTATCGCCCCCCCTTGGTAATATGCCCCATGGTTCTCTAGAATGGAAGATAGTTAATGACAGGCATATTACTGAAGGAACTAAACGCCAAAAACCTACCTTAACTATCTGTGAAGTGCGTGTTTGTTAGTCAGCGTGCTCTTCACATTCCATCCGTGTTTGCAAGGGAACAACTAGTGCGCTGCAGGAGAGATTGAGTTGGCAGACATCTTGGGGCTTATTTAGGAACCCTTGCGTTCCTTTTGCGCCGTCGGTGCGTCACTTTTTGTGACGCACCAGCAGCGTAGATATGCACCATGTTGTGTCATATTTACAGAGTGAGGCATCTAGGTAGATGCTCACTTTGTAAACCCCTGCACCACATTATACCTGTGCCAGGTATAATGTATGCAGGTTGGGTGTTCTGACGCAAGTAAGCCTCGTAGAAGTGACGAAGTGAACTCTATGCCAGCACAATCTCCAGTTATTACACCTAACAGGATTTTGCCACCTTCTGTTCATTACTCCAGTAGAGATGCTGGCTAGTATAGAGTGATTTGCAGAACAGAAGTACCCCAACAATCAGGAATTATTGGTATTTAAAATTGTCAATAAGAACTGCCAAATGTGTATAGTTTCCTTAGCTTAAAAAAACGGTATTTATTTTTGTGAGTTTTATATATCGACCTGAAGATATCATAGAGCGTTACATGAGCACTACTTGCGGACGCATTCATTTTGTTAGGCACGGGGAGATTAAGTGATTTGCCCAGAATCACAGGATGTTGAGCGTCCCTGCCGAGACTTGAACTCGGTCCCCCAGCTTAGATGTCGACCTCTATAGTCATAGGTCACTGTAGTATAGTGCTTATATGGTACGCTGTGTTTCATTATTAGAATTGCATTAAGTCATAGAAAGTTGCAAGCGTCTGAATGGGTTTCTCCCTTTGTAATTGCCAGACGTGCCAAAGTAAAGATCCGCATGTGTATTGACCTCAGATACCTAAATGGCAATATTATTGTCGATCAAGTTCCACTCCCTAGGATTGATGAAATGCTTTCATTTAACAAAAGGTGCTAAATGGTTTTCTACCATTGACCTCTCTTGTGCATATCATCAGATCTCTTTGCATCCCATGAGTAGACGTTTTACTGCTTTCTGTACTTCTTTTGGATGTTTTCAATTTCGTCGAATGCCATTCGGCTTAGCCTCTGCTGCAGCCATCTTCCAAAGACTAATGCATGAGTTATTTGGTGATATGCAGGGAGTGGTGTTCTTTCAGGATGATCTTCTTGTTATGGGAGCCAACAAGAGAATACATGATGAACGCTTAAGAACTGTTATGAATGTGTTGCAAAACAAAGGAGTCACTGCTGAAATTTTAAAGTGCAAATTTGCAGAGAAATAAGTTATTGATCTTGGTCACGAAATAAGTTCCCTAGGAATCAGACCCAAAAGTAGCTTGATAAAAGCCATTACTGAAGCACCCGCACCCAAGTCCAAGGAAGATCTTAGATCATTCTTAGGGCTTGCAGAGTTTTATACGAAATTTGTGAAAAAAGTTCTATGAGAAGACTCATGTCATGAGGTGTCTTCTCAAGAACAAAGTGCAGTTCTCATGGTGTTCGGCGTGCCAACTAACCTTTAATGAAATAAAAAAAAGCCATTACTCAAGCTCCTAACCTTCAAGGTTTTGATCCTTTTGCTGATACCATCGTAACTATTGATGCTAGTAGCAAAGGTCTGGGTACTGTCTTAACTCAACAGGATGACAATAATAAAGAAGCGGCCATTGCCTTTGGTTCGAGTTCGCTTACTCCTGCCGAGGGACGTTACTCAGTAATCGAAGACACGAAACACTGGCATGTATTTGGGCCATAGAACACTTTAGGAAATTTTTGTGGAGTAGGAAATTTGTTTTACAATGTGATCATGAACCTCTTACAAAACTTTTAACTACAGAAGGTTTGACCAATGCTACGGCCAGAATTGCTAGACTCTCTATGAGGCTGCAAGATTTTTTATATGATATACAGTATGTACCAGGTGTTAAAAATTTCACAGCTGATTTCTTAAGTCGCATGTCTCTACCTTTAACTGAATTGGACAGAAACTCTTGGAATGATTTTTCAGTTTCTTAAGTAACCTTTGACACATCCCATAGTAGTTTTAGTAAAGAAGAATGGTCCAAAGCAGAGAATGAGATCACATTTTACTTGAATTGAAGCAATTGATTGTAAGCGGGTGGAGTGCAATGGATAAAAAATCAGTCACTGATGAGAGGTTTTTGGGAAGTACGGGATGAACTCAGTTTATGTGATTCCTTAATCTTACGTGGTTACAAAATCATCCCTCCTAAAAATTTAAGAACCAAAATTCTTGATCTTTGTCATGAAGGACATTCCGGCATCACACGTACCAAGTTACGTTTGAAAGAGCTTTATTGGCGGCCCAAAATAGACATGGATGTGGAACAGTGTGTCAGGTCTCTGACAAAACCCTTAAAACATTTAACCCGCAGTTAACTTCTCCCTCCTGTCCAGAACTACCCTTGGAAGTGGTTGCAGTGGATTTTATGGGTCCGGTTGTGTGGCAAGATGGTTCACAAAAATATATTTTAGTACTGGTGGACACTTTTTCCAGATGGTTGGAAGTAAGTGTGGTAAGTATAATTAACACCAAGACTGTTATCACATTCCTGGATAACATTTTTATTATTGAAGGGTTTCCTAGAGTTATCCTTTCTGATAATTCAAATCACTTGAGATTAAAAATGACTTGCCTGCCTCTGGCATCAAACAGAGGTTTTCTGCACTATATCACCCCAGTGGCAATGACATTGTTGAGGAGTTAAAAACATTGCTTTGGGGTTTTAGGAGTACTACTCATTTCTCTGTTGGCAAAAGCCCCCTTTCCCCTATGAGAAGCAGGATTCCTCATGCCCAAAATCAATCCAGGTTGGTTGAACAAGAATGGTATGGTTCACTCTGATATATCCAAAGTGAAAGAATGTATTAAGCTATCCCAAATGAAAAACAAAATGTACTATGATCAAAAACATGGTGGCAAACCTGCCAGTTTGTGTGAAGGTCAATGGGTTCGTGTAAAACGTTCAAAGAATGTCTCCAAAGGGGAAAACAAGTTCAGTGGACCCAATCGTATTGTGAAAGTCATGAACAACACTGCCTTGTTCCACAATGGTGAAGTATGGCATTTCAGTCATCTTGCATCAGTTTCATCTGACCTTTATGGTAAAATGGAGAATATTTAGAAGGAAAACACACATTTTTGGTGGTTGAAATCTATTGACACCACTCCTCGAGTGGGCCATTCGAGTTCCACCTGTTCTGACCCTTCGGGTGTCACCTCTCAAACTATTCCTCCCATTCAACCTACTTTGTTGGATAAGAATCCACAATGTATTCCTGATATCAATGCACCAATTTGTAATGACAAAGTTATTAAAACTTTTAGTGGTAGAGTTGTTAGAAAACCCAAATCTTTAGAAATGTTTGATTGTCATTAGGTTAATTCCATTTATGTTTTTTTCTTCTTCATTATTTAGTTTTTCCTTTAGGAGGGGGGTGTCATTGTAAGAACTGTGTATCCTTATCTAGAATCCAGAATTGCATGATGTGGTTAGTATTCTGTTTGTATGTCATTCCTGCAAGGAGACTGTTCGTACTCGTTGTGCCTACTGCTCAGGGGCTGGAAATAGAGGAATCTACTTGAAATCCTTTTTACTGCTTACTGTCCTGTGTGAAAATACAACAGTCACTGTTACAAAATGTGACACATACTTTACCTTTAATCACATAATATGTTGTATTATGCTCAGGGCTGGACTGGCCGTAGCGGGCACCAGACGTTTCCCCGGTGGGTCGTTAGGGTGGGGCCGTTGATATGTTACTGGGAGTCGGCAATATCGGCCCCCTGTAACAAAATCGTCTGAAACCGGCCCTCGCAAACTGTTCGGCTGCAGCCCCCCCCTCACCCCAAGGGGGGCCAGCTGAGCAGTTTGCCAGGGCCGGTTTCCGATTCTAGTCCGGCCATGATTATGTTGTAATTGCAATGTGTAGAGTGCTTCAGATGCCTGAAGAGCACACTGGAGCATGGGTAGTATGTTACATCCTGAATCATGGTTGAATTTGAGCTGCAGAAGAGCAACACACAGGAATGCACCAGATTACAGGAAATAGTTTTTACAGTTTGCTAATTTGTGAAAGGGGACAGTCCCCAGGCATGCACTGGATTCAGGAAGCCACTGCAAGCGATCTGAAGAGTCCACTCAGGGGTAACAGAAGAGCACCGCCAGTCAATGGATACAGGCAACATTGTGTGGGATTTAAAGAGCAATCACAGAGGTGTTTCGCACTGGCATGCCCAGCAGAAACTGTAGCAAGAGGAACTACCCAGGAGCAACAGAGCAACAACCCTAGGTATGCTCTGTTTATAGGCAGCCAGGGAACCAAGGTCACAACTAGTGGTGGGCAATAAATTCCGCTTTGCCAGAAGGAGTTCGCAGAGCTTTGCCCACTCCGCGTTATGCTTGTAATGCAGTTGTTTAGGCAAAACTCTGCGAACTCTGCCGGCAAAGCGCTCTCTGTGTGGCAGAGTTTTTTCTCGCGCACAGCATGCCAGAGGTAAATTGTCAAACGCAAGCAAGAATTGGTGTCTTGGGCGCTTGGACGGCACCCGTGAGATTTGTACAACGAGGGTGGTTGCAACCGATCTCAGTGAGAAAGCTGCCACTCAAGTAGAAAATCTACTCCAGTGGCAGCAAAGAAGCAGCAGCTTCTAGTGCGTCACATGTTGCTGTTCTCTCTGATTTTGCAGCATCGAACAAGCTCCCAGGTGCTAAAAATCAGCACAATGTGCCTATTCCGCCCGGTCACAGAACTCTGTGGAAACTCGCAAAATTTTCATGTAACTCCGGAGAATTCTGCGGAGTGAAACTACGCGAGTTCCGCTCACCCCTAGTCATAATCTGTTATGAAGGCCCACCATACTAAACTATGCAACCTGTACATAAAGGAAACAAACAAGTGTACAAATTCTTATATCAAGAAGGCTATGGTGCCTGTCCAGCATCTTTAAGACACATTTGGCCCTTTATCACTTTAGAGTGCCAGTAAGATTTTAGTGTTTGAGTGCTACAGGAAGTGCTGTATAGATTCCATTCAGGTGTGAAGTAGGGGCAAACCATTGGGGTGCACTGGATACAGTCATCTATGGTAAATGTGAGTTAGCCCTCCAGAATCCGTCCAGAAATGAAGAGGGATCATTTCGCCTGGGTGCACGGGATACAGTTGTGGATAGCAAATGCCCATTAGCCCTCCAGAATCCATCCAGGAATGAAGAGTAAGCAAGATTCTGGGGTGCACGGATAAAGTTGTATATGATAAATGTGAGCGATCCTTCCAGAGTCCATCCAGAAGCAAGGTTGGAGCAGCCTGCCGGCGTCCACTAGATCCACGCCCCCTCATAAATGCATGCGAGTCCGACATAGTCCATCTAGGAGCGTGGGAGGAGAAGCCTGCCGGGGCGTACTGGATACAGTTGTCTATGCTAAATGCAAGAGAACCTTTCAGAGTCCATCCAGGAGGTTGGAACAACCTGTAACGTTGCTGGCTACTGCAAGGACAACAGGACAAATGGAGATTTGCTGGTGACACTATTTATTAATCACATTTATGCTCCACAGAGAGCGCCGAGCTTGCAGCCGCACTGCTTGGGCTCCGGCACTCCAATTGCGCGTTTCTCACGCGATGTAAGATGGCCGCCGCTCATGCTATGCGATGACATAGCGTGAGCACTAGAGTGCGACTCTACATATCTCCCCCTTTTATATCAAACAAGGAAATGGCAGTCTCTGTGTTAATCTACTTTTCTTCTCCCAGCTCAAAGTCTCGATACCCAGAAGGCCTCACAATCAATCTGCCCCCCCTTGTGCGTCTTACCAGGTTGGAAGTCACTTCTCTTGCACTGATCATTGTAGACCCCATCTCTCTACCTTCTTGGGTACACTGGCTCTCTCTGCGGGGAGTTTCTCTCTCTTCTCGGGGTTGTACCTCTGCTCTTGGACTTTCACTGCCCCTTTGGTCTGGTTCCATTTCTGCCATCTCCATGCCTCCTTCTCCTTCCTGGTTCACGCTGTCATTCTCCAGTGTCCTCCGATCTGTCGCCACTTGCTCCCGGTCTCCAGGGAGCCATCGTAAGATCTTATTGCACCGGGACATGCGATCCTGGGACCACACATTCCCACCACTGAGCAACGCTGCTCGGTCATATACCTCTTTTACTTGTAAGAGTCAGCTGTATTTACTGTCACCTTTCTTCTGTAACACCGCCAACTTGACCCTGACTCATTCTCCTTTCTCCAGAGATGTTTCCTACACGTTCTTCCTCCTATTATAATGTTCCGTATAGATTGTTTGGGCTCTCTCCAGATTGTACTGCACCACGGCAGGGGACCATTTATTGGTTACCGTCTTCTCCTTCCACGCCAAGTTATCCTTTGTGAAGGGATCTCTACCCCTTAGGATTTGGAAGGCTGTACCCCATGCTCGTCGGGATGATGCAGTAGGCCCATATCATATTTAAGACCTCCTTTTCCCAGTCCTTTCCCATCATGATGGCAGCCTGGATGGACCCCATTAGCACTCTGTTGAAGCGTTCCACTTGTCCAATTCCAGCCGGATGATATATGGAAGTATGTTTGGATATGATCCCATTTCTCTCCATATATTTAAGCCATTTCTCTGAGGTAAACTGGGGACCATTGTCACTTAATATTGACTTGGGAATCCCTTCCCTGAGGAAGGTCGCAGTGAGGAACTTGAGTATCGTCTCAGTGTCCATTTCCTCTTGAATGTGCACCTCAGGCCATTTCGAGTATCTGTCCACTACAGCGCATAGATATTTTGGAGTCCCTTGGTCATCCAGAACGGGTCCTAATATGTCTATAGATAGCTCCTCCCACGGGTTCTTCGGGTTGGTGAATTTTCCTAGGGCTGGCCTCAACGGCGTCATCGTCTTATCTGCTCGTTGGCATTGGTCGCACTCTCTCACATGTCTCTCTATTTGTATGTCCATGCCTGGCCACCAATATCCCTGCTTGGCCCTCATCTTGGTTTTCACGATACCCAGGTGACCTTCATGTAGTATCGTCAACAACCGAGGTATTAACACCGCAGGAGGTACAACTTTGTCTCCTCTGTACAGGAAGGCTCCTTTATCGTCTAGGGACAATTCTTCTCTCACTTCGTAGAATTTCCTGAGGGTTGTCCGTAGGTGTCTTTTTTCGGGCCACCCACCAACCATGTGTTCCTTCACTTCTTGGATGTCCCGGTCCTCTTCGTACGCTTCCATCCACTCTTGGTTGCTGATTACTTTCTCCGGGTCTTCAATCAAAGACATCATCTCTTCGCTCGCTTCCGTTCCTTCTATTACTTCCTCCATCGCTGCAGCTCTGCTCAGGTAGTCAGCTACCTTATTCTTGCTTCCCGGAATGTACTCCACGTCATATCGGTATTCTAGTAACTTCAGGGTCCTCTTGGCTATCCTGGGGGTAGCGCTTGCATGTCCGCTGGACGTGAGTACTTTTACCAGTGGTTTGTGGTCCGTCTTCAGTTTGAATTTCGTGGCCCATTCCACTGCCAGCATCTCCTTCTCTATGACACTGAACTTCTTTTCTGTATCTGATAGGGCTCTGGAGGCAAAGCTTAGTGTTTCCGTTGATCCATTTCTCCTTTCTTGCATAAGGACTGCTCCCAGTCCCTTGTCACTGGCATCTGTCATCAACACTGTTCGTTCTTGTGGGTCATACCCTTGCAGGGGTATGGCTTGGCTGACATCCTTCTTGATTCCCTTAAATTCTTTTTGTGTTTCTTCAGTCCATACGAACGCTGTCTTTTCCCTTGTAAGTTGTCTCATATGATGTGTCTTGGTGGCAAAGTGTTGTACAAATTTTCTGTAGTGCACAGCCATCCCTAGAAACGATCTGACTTCTTCCTTGTTGGAGGGAGGTGAGGCGTTGCAGATGGCTTTCACGTTATCCCTTTTTGGTGTAATCCCTTGCTCTCCTATCTCATGTCCAAGGTAGGTGACTGAAGCCATCCCTAGACGGCACTTCTCCCATTCTGCTGTCAGGCCTTTTCCTTCCAGCACATTCAGCACTTTGTCTAATTTGGTGTTATGGTCTCTCCTGTATTTTCCCATCACCAGGATGTCGTCCTGGAAGTACTGAACTCCTTCCATGTCCTTGAAGAGAGAGTGCATGAGTTTCTGGAAGACGGCCGTCGCCGAGGCAAGTCCAGATGGCATCCTGCAGAATTGATAACACCCAAAGGGTGTTAAGAACGATGTTAACTTCCTGCTTTCTGGGTGTAGTTCTATTTGGTGATATGCCGACATCAGATCGATTGTGGAATACCAATACCATTTTATTCCCTTGGCCTTGGCCAACATTTCCTCGATGCGGGGTAAAGGGAACTTTTCCACCACAATGCACTTGTTCAGTTCTCTCAGATCCACGCACAGCCGGACCTTGCCAATGGGCTTCATTACCACCACCAGGGACTCCAGCCACTCCGCGCAATTTATGGGCTTGATTATCCCATTCTTCTCCAGCCCCCGCAATTCCTGTTGCATTGCTTCTCTCACTGTAATGGGGACATTTCGTACTTCATGCGATACTGGTATGGCATTGTCCTTAAGTTCTATCCTGTGCATGAACTTTTCCAGCTTCCCGACTTTCCCGCCAAACACCTTGGGGAAGTCCCTCTTCAATTTTTCTACGTCTGGCCATTGTTCCGGTGCCGTCATCAGTACTTGTATGTCTCCTCCAGGGTCTACTTTTATGCCCAGGTCTCCTTGATCATCCAGCCTAGGACCGACGGGCCTTTTCCGCAACATACAGTTTGCATTCCGAACTCCGTCCACAGAATTCAAATTTCAACGCTCGGTATCCTACCATGGGTATTTGTTCTACCGTGTACGAGACCGGTCTTATATCCGGAGGTTCCAGTCGTGGCCCCAAGTGGGGCTTGAACTTCTCGTTCCATACCGCTCTTTGGACGATTGTATAGGGTGATCCTGAGTCCACCACAATGCTTATCTGTTCTCCTCCTATCAGCATGTCACACTGCGGTTTGTTCGATCTTCGGCCATCCACACCCAGTACTTGATCCTCTATACACAGCACTGTGTCTTCTTCCTCTTGCCTTCTCTCTTCTGCTTCTTCCAGGTCTTGATCCACATACTTCACCGTGTTGCGGCCTGCCTTCCAACGACACACCTTTTCATAGTGCCCTATTATGCCGCAGAACATGCACTTCGCTCGGAACGCCGGGCATCTCTTGTCATAGGCCTCGTGGGCCTGGCTGCCACATCGATAGCACGAGATTCTGGCTCCTCTCTTTTGCTTTCCTTGTTGCACTGGTTTCCCCAGCCATTTGTTAGGTCCTCTGCTGTTTGTCACTGCGCCTTTGTTCCTTCCTGTGGGTTCTTCGTCGTCGACCTTGTTCACCATGGGCCTCAGAACTGGTTCCCTCTTGGCTGCATCCGCACATCTCTTTGTTAGCGCAGCCTTTTTTACTTTCGCAATCACTTCCTTTAGTGTGGCATCTCCGCTCGCCCAAAACTTGTCTTGCACAGTTTTGTTAGTGGTGTGCATCACTATCTGGTCCTTAATGAACTTGTCGTGTAGCGCGCCAAATTTGCACGTCGCCAATTTCTTCAATGCCGCCACGTACTCTTCAATTGACTCTCCTATTTCTTTTCTCCTATTTCCTGCTGGAAATTATACCGATCTATTGACGTGCATACTGATGGCCTGTAATGCTCATTACGTTCCTCTATGGCATGCGCAAATACGTCGTCATCTGCGGCTTGTCTGGGCTTGGGTACCAGGTTCTGGAACACCCTAATCCCTTCTGGGCCCAGGTTGTGTAGTAATATTCTCTTTTTTCTTTTACTCATGAATGCCTCTTCATTCTCGTCTTCCAGGGCTTCTATGTAGTTGAGAATATACTCTCTCCAGTCTTCCCATTTCATCATGGGCTCTCCCGGTTTTGGTAGGAATGGGATTGGAGTTGTCATTGAAGACGCTTGCGCGCTCATTTCTTCACGCTTTTTCGGCGCTGTTTCCTGGCTCTTGGGACTGCCTGGCGCACTAGTCTCATCCCCCTGCTCTGGTTGGAATTGGGGACTCTCTGCACCTCCTGCTCTACTTCTCCTTGACTCCGCCAGGGCCCCTGTCCAGTTCGAGGCTCTCCTTGTGGTGCTTCCCCGGCCTGTGTACTCCTTGTTAGCTGGAAGGCTGTGGGTGCCTGTCTCCCTGCTATCCTGCGTCCCTTCCTTTGCCCTGCGTGGTGGTACTAGGGGCTGTTCCTCCCTCTGTGCCTAGGGGTAGCTGCCCTCGTACCTGGTCATGCAAGTCTGCACCCTGCTCTGGTGCGTATCCTGTCGCTCTGGCACGCTCTCTGTGGTACTCCTGCCCACTCTCACGTGGGGCCTGTCTTGCCTCTCAGTGTTGGTCCTTCCTTTGTTGCCCTTTTTACTTTATTCCTGTTTTTTTTTTTTCTTGTTGCAGGTCCCATCCTCGTCGCCACTGTAACGTTGCTGGCTGCTGCAAAGACAACAGGACAAATGGAGATTTGCTGGTGCCGCTTTTATCGCTATTTATTAATTACATTTATGCTCCACAGAGAGCGCCGAGCTTGCAGCCTCCAATTGCGCGTTTCTCACGCTATCTAAGATGGCCACCGCTCACGCAACGCGATGATGTAGCGTGAGAACTAGAGCGCGACTCTACACAACCCGCCGAGGTGCACTGGATACAGTCCCACGGGGTAGGTGCTCTGTGGAATCAAACTGAGTGACCAGGTGGCAACCACTAAGTGGGTATTCGGAGCTCCTGGGAGTAACAGAGCTGGCAGTGAGGTCACACTTTGTAATTTCAGGGACCCTCCTAAACGTAGAACCCTCTGAGCAAAGGGGGTCTGTCAGCCTTTCAGCTATACCATAAGTAACTATGGACTCCGTAGGATAGGTGAAAACACAAACCGGTGGATGAAGTAAAATGATGGCAAACAAATGTTTTACGCAGTTTAATGGCAGCGTGTCCGGACAGCAGCAGCAAACATTTTTTAAAGGAAGGTAATGTTTCCTTACGAGCACGTGGGCGGGGGCCGAATGTGGAGAATGTTCACGTGAGAGGAATGCAGAGAGGCCTCCATTCCACTCCGTGTGTAAACGGTGATCGCTGCGGCTCTCAGGAAGCTGCTTTTAGCTTGATGCCGCACCTGGCAGCAGGGAGGGTGGGATCAAGACTCAGATGTCATACGTCATCGTTCTTCCTGGTATCAGACGTCGCTTGTCATACCGGCTAGGTCTGGCATCAAAACGAGTGATAAAGTATTGCAGGCTGCTTACGACACATGAAATGAGGCCACATTATCGATGCTGACATCAGAACGGGTAACGCAGCATTGCAGGCTGCTTCTGAACCATGCCAGGGCTGGGCACACCTCCGGCCCTCATGTGTAGCTATTTGGAAGGCTTGTAACTTTTAGCACATCACGTAAGATGAAGCTACTGGGCGTGCAGCGACCTGCTTTGGAATTTGTTTACAACCTCTATAACGTACGGTTTGTGTGGAAGGTATAGGCGGGTATTAAGCTTAACAGAAACTCTTCTTGACCCTGTCCTGTCTGCGTTAGTACCTCACCCAGAGACACGCCACATACTTGTGCGCATACTTTGTGAATGGTGATACTGCCACTTTTGTGTTACAGGAACCAAGGCTTGATGGCAGTGCTGCTGTGGCCGCCTCAACTAAAGTCTTAGGGTCATTCTGCTTCCGGGTCATTGGCGGTGCAGCGCCGATTCGGAACTTCTTAAAGATACCCAACCAACACTGACCTCGTGGTACGATGGCACTGAGCCAGAATAGCTTCAGGGCGCTATGCACCTTCCATACTGGGGCCTAACTACAAACAGCAGTCTACCAACCACGCACTTCATAAATGGAGCGCTTCGTCGCCTCGTCTAGCATACGAAGCTCTATATAGATTATGTAGTACAATGTTACAAGGCAAGTTCTTCGTTCTTCTGAGGCCTACATTCTGTGGCTCGATGCGAGCTCTACATACTTCAGGCCACACCAGAGGCGCCCGGTTTCCAGGGCTTTGGAGCCCGAGCACCTCTAATAATCTATACCTGGAGCTCCTTTCACATTGTTTACCCTGGTCAGACCTGGCTGGGGGAGAAAGCATCGTGAGAAGGGGAGGGGCTGAGGCAGTGGTACAGTGGAGAGGATGTGGCCTATGGACAAGAGCTGCCGACTTTGGAGCTGCTGAACCACGCAAGAGTCTCGGAGTCGGCTCAAGTCAAGTCAAGTCAAATAATTTATATAGCGCGCTACATACCCAGAGGGTTTCAAGGCGCTTGAAGAGGGGTGGGGAATTACTTGTCACCATCCTGTGATTCTGGCCAAATTTCTTAATCTCCCTGGGGCTTATTTATTATGAGCCCGTGCGTCACTTTTGTGCCGCCGGTGTGTCACTTTTTGTGACGCACCAGCAGCGTAAAAAATGAACCTTGTTGCACAATATTTACAAAGTGACGCATTTAGGTAGATGTGCCACTTTGTAAACCCCTGCGCAACATGATACTTGCGCTAGGTACAATGTATGCATGGGGGGCATTCCAACGCAAGAAAGGGTCGTAGAAGTGATGCAGTGAAATCTAAAAGATTTCACTGTGACACTTCTAGGACACATATGCATCAACTTGCCCATGTGTAATGACCCATTGCTGGAGTTGCGTCACTTTTGTGACACACTCCAGCAATGCGTCATTTTTGCACCTACAAATATGTCAGAAATACTGACGTAACTAACTCCTTGCGACATGATGCGACATACTGTAAATATGATGCATCATTGGTGTCGCAAGGAGGGTGCAGTGAAAATTGACGCATCGCTGTTTTCACGCAGAGATGCGTCACTTTTCATAAATGAGGCTCCCTGTGCCTACCAAAAAATGAATGTGTACTTCAGGGGTGTAACACAGGCCCTGCAGCATCCGTGGTGTGGGGGACCCCAAGCTGGAGGGGGGCCCCCTCAGCACAGAACTCAGGCCTGAGTGCTCCAGATTAAATCCGGAGCGGGGGGCCCTCCGTTTACCGTGCAGGGGGCCCCTTAAACTTTTGTTACGCCACTGGTGTACTTGTGTAATGTAACTGGTGCTCATGTGAAGCGCTCCAGTCCCTAGGCGCCAACCGGGAAATCGAGCACGCCGCAAATATTTTGTGCTGGTCCCCGGATGCTTTTCGTGGGGGGCGGAGCTAGTTGATGGACGTTGACGCAGCCGGCGTCCCCCTCCTTCCCTTGCAGCAGGTAGCTAAGGCAGGGACATTGAGCCCTTCGGCAGGCAGTGAGTGGGGTTTAACTAGCCGAAGGGGATGCAGTAGAGAGGGCCAGGAAACTGGTAGCCAAGGTGGAAGGGGCAAAACAGGTGGGGTCACAGACAGTAGTGGTGGGCCCATCGGCAACAGGTGTTGTGGCTAACAGCGGGGCAGGACAAAGCGGCGCAGTGACCGACAAGGGTGGCTCTGACCTTCCAAAAACGGGCACATCAACGAAAGCCGAGCACGCCAAGAAGCAGGATGGTACGGCACCAGGTATGTTGCAAGTGCTACCCAGAGTAGGCTTGAGAGAGCTGCGATCATACAGAGAGCGTCTGGGGTACACTTCTCCCAGGAGGTGAAAGAAAAAAATCTGGAAGGGGTAATATGTGAACATGTTTTCTTTGTAAGTTGATAAGGATGAGAAGGAGGAAGCGAATAAGATTAGAGAGTGGGCTCATCTAATGGATTGGGGCAATTGGCCCCACAGGAAGAAGATTTATGAAACTCTGGTAAATTGGATAAAGGAATTCTCCAATTATCATGCTATACTGGTAGAGCGTTTCCCTGGGCTAGGTGCGCAGTTGACATGCTATCAAAATAGGATCACCTGTGCGCATGATGAATACGGGGGAGTGGGATGGAAGGAATATGACAAAGAATTCAAGAGGGTGAAGGCAACTGATCTGGTCTTAACATGGGATCAGATTGAGATCATCATGTGGTGGAGTCACATGAAAACTGCCAGCCAGGACACTCCACGAGTGCAGTCCTTTCGATCAGGCACACCGCATAGCACGGGAGGTGGGGGCAGGAAGGGGTCATGCTGGGATTTCAACAGGCGGACTTGCACCAGGCCCACGGGGTCATGCCTGCTCAGGCACGTATGTTCTTTCTGTGGTCTCTCCTCCCATCCTGAAACCAAATGTTTCAAAAAGTCAAAGGAAAAGGGAGGTAAAATGCTGGAATGAGGACTTATTGCTCAGCAAGGCTCACTCACCAATAAAAATAATGGCATTGATACCCTGGTTGAATAAATACTGTTGCCCAAACACAGCCCAACTTTTTAGAAGGCTTCAGGGATGGTTTTAGGATTCCTGCACCTGGCTACTTTGAGGTCTCTTACTGCCGCAATCAACAATCAGTGAGGGACAACAAGTCTGTGGTGCTAGCTAAAGTGCCTTTCGACATGGTACCGGTTGAAGATTTTGTTTGTTCACCGCTGGGGGTGGAACCCAAAAAAGATCCAGGGGAATTCAGCTTCATCCATACCTTGTCCGCTCCCAGGATGCTGTTGATGCTATTGATGAGGCCCTGTGCACCGTGAGATACGCATCACTGTATCAGGCGATTGCGATGCCGCAGAGGCTTGGTCCAGGCATGTTGTTTGCAAAATCTTACATAGAATCAGCCTTCCGTTTACTGCCAGTTCATCCACAAGACGTCCATCTGTTGGGATTTCAACTAGCGAGGTAGTACTACATAAACAAATGCATGCCCATGGGGTACTCCGTCTCTTGCTCCTATTATGAGAAATTCCACTTTTTCCTTGAATGGGTTTTCAGGCAGGTGACTGGGCACCAGTGGGTGTTGCACTACTTGGATGATTTCCTGTTGTTGGGGGCACCGGTTTCTCAGGAGTGTGGCAGAGCTCTGGAAGCATTTTGCGCACTCATGTGTGAATTTGGGGTCACTCTGGAACCAGGAAAGACAGTGGGACTGGCCACACAAATAGAGTTTCTGTGCATAGAGCTGGATTCAGTGAATGGGGTATTACGTCTGTCACAGTGGAAAGTGAGGGGTTTCAAATTAGCGTTGGAGGAATGCCTGAGCAAAGAAAAGGTCACCTTACATGAACTGCAGAAGGCAGTGAGAATGCTTAATTTTGCGCTGAAATTATACCTATATTTCTCAAACAACAATGGTCCCATGCATAATTAAATTCAAGGGAAAAATAAATATAGACATAATGGACCTATATTAAGTAAGGTGATTTGTCCAGCCGGACAGGGATCACAAATTTTTAACAGTATAATTCAACAATCAAAAAAATTCCTTACATTCATTAGAGTGAGACACAAGCCTGTGCCCTCACGCTTACAAATTGGCAAGGTGACAGGGTAGTAAAGAGACAGAGGGAAGAGTTTTTAGGCAAAAAGTGAACGATTTCTGAAAGTGAAGAAATGACAGAAATTCAATTACACCATTATACGCATATCACATTTGGTATACATTTAGATATATGGTGTTTCAACAAGTCGATGGCGTTTCGATCCCTTTTACATAATACGTGGGATCATCATCAGGACAAAGATTATGCCTAAAGGGTATTGGACACAATAGCCTAAAGAAAAAAGGGGGGGGGAAGGAATAGAGAAATATTTACAAAGAAATTCCATCAAGGAAGAATATTTCAGCAACAAGTGATGGTGATATCCAGTGAGTGAGAATTAAAAATTGCACAAGTAGTGCGGTGTTCTATCCACATACAGATTACTGTCGGCAGGAGTCATCTGAGTACAAGACGAGTGTCTAAGATGGTGCAAGGACTACGTGGGGAGCACACAAAAGATCTCTCGTCACATACAGGAATTGTTCCTAATACCGGCGTGCAGAAGTCATCTAGGTAAACGATAAGTCTACAAAGTGATGCGCGAAAACATGCAGCACAAGTAGAACGGTGGAATTGGTTCAAAATACCGGCGGGCAGCGGCAAGGGTACAGCCATGTAGGGCTGGTTCTAACAGTGAGCGCAGTGGACTATGAGGTATAAAAACAAGTGATTAACCAGTGGTAATATAAGAAACCGGCATAACTGTGCAAAACCGAACTACCTGGTAGAGAGGAATTAACAGTCATGTAAAATAGGGTGAGGGCAATCCTTCACGGCATCTAAGGTGGAAGGGACAGACGTTTTTAGCCGTATGCACTAATTGCAAGTTAGAAGGCTCGCATGAAAGAGGGAGGGAGGCTTAGCAACCGCAGTGGGTCGCCGTTTTGCCGGTACCAGGGCTCGAATGAGGGAGGGGCTGAAAATCGCCGAGTCGCTAAGAATCAGGACGCGCTCTAAGGTGTAGAAACGGGTGGACAAATATTAAGACAAGTGCCCGGGAACGCATGCATAATTAAAAATGAGCGGAGCAGCATACTGGGGCTTACTCGTTTTGAGTGAAGTAGATAAGGAATGGGCCCGCAAGGGGGGGGATTTAGTTGGGCGCCAACACTTCGGAGCAGCAAAGAGCTTACCCGTAGGAAACGGAGTAATCCGAATTTAAGCCCGCAATGGGGGAATGGATCGAGCGCCAACAGTAAGACGCGTTCCCACGAGCCTAGAAGAGGAAGGTAAAAAGGGAACAGGGGGTCAGGTTTGGGAGCATGAAAAGGGCAAACGAGGCGGGCGCCAGCGTTTGTAGCACTTACCGAAAATGAAGGCTTCGTGTGTGCACCCTGGCAATGGCAGTATTTCACACGGGACCAGGAAGTTAAGCGAGAGCCGGTCAAAGGGGTGGATGCTGATAGGTGGACGGAACAGCAACCAAGGGATTTTACCTATGGCCTGCCCATTTTTGCATTCCATTGCACAGGCAATGCCTGGTTTAAAAGAAAAACATCACTGCACTCGGTTGTCCAGCGAGGTTAAGCAGGATATGCAGATTTGGATGGCATTCCTGCGTGATTTCAATGGCGCTGTAGTGTGGCCCAGCCCCGCTAGATCCAGCCCAGACCTTGGCCTAACGACAGATGCTTCTGGAAGTGAAGGTTTTGGTTCCATTCTTGGCCCTGAATGGCCAGCACAACGTTGGCCAGCTTGGTGGGTGGATGCTGGCCTGACGGGTAACATTGGATTTTTGGAATTATTTCCTATTTTGGTGGCCTTAACCATATGGCCTCACCAGTTCCGCGATCAATCTGTGGCTTTTTTGGTCTGATAACATGTCAGTAATGGAGTACATTAATCAGCAGTCAGCAGTCAGCTAATTGTAGGCTGATGCTTCGCTTGTTAAAAGAAATAGTAATTCAATGCATGAAATTAAACGTACTGTTTAGGGCCAGACAAGTCCCAGGTGTATTCAATCACCCTGCTAATGCACTGTCTATTTTTAAGATGCAGGTTTTCAGGTCTTACCACCCAGGAGCAGCTGAAAGTCCAACGCCTTTGCCAGAGCAGCTTTGCCCCAACCTATCGGACCTCGTGGCAGCTAACCTAGCACCCAGGACCAGGCTGGCTTATGAGGGGGCTTTTAACACCTTCTGCAATTTTCTTGGGGATGGCTGGGAGGAGGCTTGGCATGAGTCATCTGCTGTCCTATCGTTCGTGAGGGAGTTGAGAAATGGGGGCATTTTGTGGTGTGCGCCAAATGCCACATGGCGGCAATCGCCTTTTTTTGGAAAGATGCAGGGACTACCGATTCCACGGGCTCTTTTATAGTCCAAAGGGCGCTGAAAGAATGGCAGCATCCGCAGGGTTCCCAGCCGGACGTCCAGCACCCGATTAGCTTTGAGGTATTAACAGTTCTCCTGGAGGTATTGGGGAAGGTATGTAGGTCCACGGGGGAGATTCAACTTTTCAGGGCTGCTTTTCCCTCGCCTTATATGGCGCCTTTTGATGAAAAGCAGCGAATCTCCTAAGACCACCAATGCTGCCCGGCACAAAACACCTGTGAAGTAGTGTGGCTCACCGGTTAGAGGCGGCAGACCCTAGAGCAGAGGACGGCCCGGGACCAGGGTTCGATTCCCGGCGCGGCAGGTTTCTGGACCAGGGTCAGCGGACTCGATAATTCTCTCGCCTCGGTGCCCACTCTGATCAGCGATCACACTCGGCAACTCTGGGCATTAGCTTGCCTCATCTTCACTAACGGCCCCACCAGACTGCCGGGGATGCCTGGTCTCACCCTGGAGATACCCATTAAGGGACCATCTCTCAGGGAAGCCAGGAAGGGTTTCGCAGCGGTCAAAGCGCCTTGGGACCCTACGGGTAAGTAGTGCGCTATATAAATGCCTATACATTTACATTTACATTTACATTCACCTTTAATTCACCTTACGATTATCTATCAAAATAACGAGGCAGGCGCTGGGAACTGGAAGGCAAGAAACAGGTTTATTACTCCAGAGGAGAACTATTCACTTCAGACACCGGGATGTCGTCTGGAGGTGCTCTAACTGCATCTCCGTGGTTCAGTCTTTTATACACATTTGCATCAGTTTATTGGCATGGTTAAACATCCTTGGAATCCCTGCCTTAGGCTAGTTCCCACACAAACCTAGCAGCAATCATCCCCCCACCCAGATCTAACAGATTATCGCTATCTCACAGCTGGACTTTTCGACAGGATCTAAAAACACATGGGATCGGTCAGATCTAAGGGTTTGTGTCATTGATTAAATCAGGCCCCTTTGTCAGTAAAACAAGCCCTGCCGTATGTGGGTAATAAACTATGTCCGCAGGGGTCGGTTAGTGCCTGGGACCAGATTGAGTAGCCAGGTGCAGGAAAGGAGGTTATCAGAGGGGCTTGCCCGTTTATGGAGGATGAAAGGACAAATGCTTTAGGTGCGGGAAGTGACTCTGGCCTTTATTATAATGACAAAGTTTTACAACCCCAGTACATTTGTTCAGGTTTAGTCAGAGCGCTGGGCGATGATAGCGAGGTCGGGGTGATACATAGGTGACCAGCAGAGTACGAAATGGCCGCGATGTCTAAAATGGTTGTAGCTTACGCGCACGCAGAGGCCTTCGCTAAACAAGATGGCGCAGGCAATGTTCATGTTTGTCGTTTTACTTTCTACACTTTAGGATTGGAGAATTGGTGGCACGTAACAAACAAGATTCGCATGGTGGACTCCAATTTGGACATGTTCAATTACAGGGGTGCTCTTTATCCTTATCAATTCCTAGATCCAAAACGGACCAGAACAGAAGGGGTGACCATGTTATTCTGCACAAAGCCCAAGGGAACCCATGCTGTTCGATAAGCAATCAGGGTTTTTTTCTGGATTACAGGCCACGAGGTGCAGGTGGTCCACTCTTTATTCATCAGGATGGGACCCCACTTATAAAATTTCAGTTTGGCAGGATATTGACATTGGCGCTTGGGGCAGCAGGCATGGATCCATCAAAATTTGGTTCCCATTCTTTCAGGATTGGGGCAGCCACCGAAGCCATGGCTAGGAGCCTGCAGGGACATGAGGTTCAGAGGATCGTGAGTTGGTCTTCTCACTCTTACAAACGATATGTGCGTTTACATCTGCTGTAAGGTATTAATGGCTAATGATTGGTTATTTGTTTAAATTTTCGTAGTTTCTGCGTCCTGTGCCACAGGAAGGGGGCTGGGTCGAACAGAGGTATGGATTATAGGTCTCTCATATGTGAACAGATTGACACAATATTTTTTCACAGACAATTACACGGAAAAGGCCTGCCGGGCAGGTTTCAATGTGTCATTGCCTGGACAAGGAGGTTTGGGATTGGGGCAGTTGCAAACATTTTTGGGTGCCTTGTTAGCTAGGACTCCAGCGACACCCGCTGTGGAAATTGTGCATCTGGGAGGTAATGACCTGGTACACTTGGGTGGGAAGGGAGTGGTTGAGATGCTGATCCCAGAAATGAGGTGGTTGGCCACATGATCCCTAGGTTTCAATGGCAGGGGGTGAGTCAGGGTGGGCTTTGAATCACTCCTTTAAGAGAATCAATAACAGGATTGATAAGACTGGAGACAATTGTGCATGGGTGCATCCGGGGGGGGGGGGGCGTTTTTTTCTGCAGGACGTAATTCTTCTCTCTAAATTAGGCAATGAAGCTTTCATGGAGAACTATCTAGCCTGGATGATAGGTGCAAGGGACAGGGCATAACCTTTTTTCAGGAGGCGGAAGGGGGGCCAGATAGTCGGTCAACTATCCTGGCCTGTGGAGTAAGGTCATGATTAGACAGTCATTTTTTCCATCTTTCAGTAGGCGTCCCATTATTAATAGGGACACCTGGGGAGGACAGTGATCTCTCATCACACTCCAGGGGGCATTTACAGCCAGTAGGCTGAAGGGTGCGGGGATAGGAAGTTACACTTCCAGCAGGCCTTTTGGGCCAATCCCCGCACAGGCGCATGGGCACCAAGTTGGCATTAAAGTCAGTCCCTTGGAAGTAGTATTGGAGGGCGTAGAGGGTGCCCGATGGAAGTTATATGACGGGCAACCGGCCCTCCTGCGCAAGGTCACTCTGGTAAGAAGGAAGACCTAGCAAGTAGCTGAAACCAGTCATGTTCTTGCACGTAAACTCATCTGGATTGTGCAGAAAACAAGTTTGTACATATTTCAGTTTTAGGTTAGGTATAGCTATGTATTATATATGTGTTAAGATTAGCCAAAAAGAAGTGTAAATACTTTGGCTATGAAAATTGTTTAAATGTCCGAATATGTGTTGTTTTTCTGCATATTGAAAATGATCGAATTTTAAATATGATTTTTAATTTGTTAATAAAATACGGCAGGGTTATCCTACCCCTATTCCAAGACATGTGTGTGCATCGATTTATTATGCCTTGGGGGAAGGGGCGGCTAAGTGGTCCCTTGCCAGGAAGTCGGTGTCAGCCGGATGGAGGGGGTCTCAGCAATATCTGGCCATATACCTTTGTGTCGAGTTTGCGCTATATAAAACCGCCAAACTATTTCACAGTGACATAGTTTTAAAGCTAGAGGATTAGGGATTTAACATATATACCCTAGTTCATAAGGTCAACATGTTTCTGCCATCCATGGGTCCACTAAAGGGATCCAAAGGCATTCCTCAGGACCTATGATATCAAGTCACTCTGCAAGAAGTGGTAAAAGTGGAAAAGAGAAATATACAACACACCACTGGAGCTGTGGGGCTAGTTGTTCAACGTCCCTCTTCCTTTCAGAGGAATTCGAAAACCAGCGTGAAATATAGTCGCATGCACTCTCCATGCTCTTGTACCATCTTGTGGTGCCCATCTATGAGTCATGGTGCCTCCTCCAGTGAGATGTCTCGCCTGACACATAGATCCATTATTGAAAGACGGGTCCATAATGGATCCTACACAGGGTCAGACTGGGAACTGAAACCGGCCCTGGCACTCTGCTCGGCCTGCTCCATGAGGGGTGCGAGCTGTTTGCTAGGGCCGGTTTTGGCTGATTTTGTTAAAGGGGGCTGATATTGCAGCTGTGCTGCAAAACCTCCCCTGGTAACAAAAGGGCTCCCCAGAGGCCCAAACTGGCCCCCACCCTTGCAACCCACAGGGGAAACGCCTGGTGCCCGCTAAGGCCAGTCTGGCCCTTATCCTACACGGTGGTCACTGTGATCAGTTGCCATTCTGCCTCTGTTTTATACATTATGATCTACCCCTGCTACTTGGATTGTGGCCTTCTGTTACAACAACAGATTTCATACTGTAACAGTTATGTAATTACAGCCTCACCCATAGGGCGTCTGACACCACCGATTAACTTCGTAATATGCTAATAACTTTTGTACCTGTTATGTAACTGCCTCAACCCAACCAATTCCTGCATCTGCCCAATTCTCTCTCCTCTACTTTTCTCCTCACTGCCTTCTTAGTTTCACTGCATACTTGTAATTATTATTTATTATATGCTAAACATCATTGTCCCTATGCATTTTAATGATATTACTAGTAGCTTGGGTTTTAATTGGAAAGAACTGTAATGTCCATGGGCAATGTTTGTTCTATGTTAACGTTAAAAAATAGTCAAATTATAAACAGTAATCATGATTTGTTCAAGTTATTTGGGTTAAGACACATTCTGGCTGCTTGATTCTCTCTCTTTTGGCCCTGTGCCTTGGGTAGCCATGCAGAGATGATGTCCCAATAACCCTGAGTGCGTGGGACCAGGGACCTTGTCAGTTCAGTATGGTGATTGGCCTGTAGTAGTGGGAGCTCCCTCCTTTGTAGGAGAGACAGGTGCTTGTACCCACGACCACGGTATTGAACCAGAGGTTGCAGTCCAAATCTGAGGAACACAGCTCTCCCTGATCGGAATTCTCCATAAGATGTGACCATCACTATTCAAGCCGAAGAAGTTTCCTTCATCCAGGAGAACACATGCTTGAGGCACTTGGTGACACTTCAATGGTTCTCTGGGTTTCGATGCAGGCAGAGAGCGTTCCGGGTGCCCGGCCCGATCTCTGCGATCCGAATCTCTCTTCCTTGCGGTGGTCCCTCGAGTAAAGAGGGCCCGCGTAGGGGGTCACTCCTTCAAGCTGAAGGCATCGCAGCTTTGGAATGCTTTGCCATTGGCTCTACGTAGCACTTCTAATTTGCTGACCTTTAGGAAGGGCCTTAAAACTTGGCTCTTTGCCCCTTAGCATGCTCCCTCCTTTGTTTTGTTGTTTTTCTTTTATCCCACTGTGTTATGTTTTTATGCTTACAAGCTGCCAATAAAAAGCGCCGGGACACTCCAATGGAGTAGCCGTGCGCTATAGAAATCAAAAAATAACATAACATAACATAACATAACATAACATAACATAACATCAGGATGCACCGGAAATTAAATTGGTAGATCTTGCTGATCAGGGCAAGTACGTGGCATCTTTATGTTACAAATCCTATGTGCTGTGACTCGCTGGTAGACTCTATGTACACTGCCTATGCAGAAATTCATTCAGCTGCAGGTGCTATGTTATGTGACTCCATATTACGTATTCATGTTGTAGACTATGTTATGAGGATGTGGGGTATTTCTTTCTTTTCAGCAGAACCTATGTTCCTAGGCTATGGTAGCTCTCCATGCTGTAGCCCTTATGTTCTTGGGACTGGGTGAAAAGGAGATGTTTATGGTGCAGAACCTAACTTCTTTAGGTCTGTAGTAGCTCTTTGTGCTGCTGGTCCAATGTTCCAGGGCTCTGTTGTAGTTCTTCAGACTCAAGACCCTATCTTGTTGAGATCTGTGATGAAATTTCGTGCCGCAGATTGCATTTTCGCTAGATATGTGGTAGTTCTTCGCATTGCAGACCCTATCTTCTTGGGATTTGTGTTAGTTCTCCATGCCACAGATCCTGTGTTCTTGGGTGGGGGGGTTGGTGGTAGTTCTTTGTGCCGCAGATCCTGTGTTTTTGGGGGTCTGTGGTAGTTCTTCGTGCCGCAGATCCAGTGTTCTTGGGAGGTCTGTGGTAGTCCTCCGTACCGCAGATCCTGTGTTCTTGGAGGGTCTGTGGTAGTTCTTTGTGCTGCAGATCCTGTGTTCTTGGGGGGGGTCTGTGGTAGTTCTTTGTTCTGCAGATCCTGTGGTCTTTGGGATCTGTTGCTGTTCTTCATACTGCAGATTTTATATTCTTCTGTTCTGCTGAAGTTCTTTATGCTGCCGATCCTATGCATTTTGGGATGGGGTCAATGTTGGTTGTTTATGGTGCAGATGCTAGGTTCTTGATAGCTCTAGTAGATCTTTGCCTTGCAGACCTTAGCTTCACAGGCTGTATGGGAGGTATTCACGTTGTAAGTCCTCTGCTCTTGGAGTCTTTGGTAGTCCTCCTTACTGCATAGTCTATATTCTTATGGTCAGCGGTTGTTCTTCTTTTGGCAGACCCTACGTTTCTGGAGTCTGTGACAATTCTTCATGCTATGGATCCTATGTTCTTGGGGACTGTGGTAGTTTTTCGTTCTTGATATCCTATGTCCTGGGCCATGTTGTAGTTCATTGTACTGCAGACCCTATTTTCATTCTCTCTAGTATTTCATCGTGCTGCAAGTCATATGTTCTTGGGGTCTGTGGTAATTCTTCTTACTGCACAGCTTATATTCTTGGGATCCATCGCCGTTTTTTATGATGTAGATCCTATGCTTGTGGGGTCTGTTGTAGCTTTTTTTGTGCTGCAGATCCTATGTTCTTGTTAACTTCATGCTGCAGGGCCGTTGATTTGGGGTCTATGGTAGTGTAGACAGTGGCGTAACGAAACTTGAGGGGGCCACCCTGCAAAGCACAATGAGGGGGCCCCCCAGTGGCCTGGCCCACCACCTACCACTTTGCCACACCGACAAAAATAAGTAGCCACTTCAAGCTGTATTTTCAGCACTTATCTGTGTATACTTCGAACAGAAAATATAAATAGAATGCACGCTCGCTTTATCCCTCTCCTCTCTATCCTTTCATCCCTCTCCTCTCTCTCACGCGCTCGCTCTCTATCCCTCTCCTCTGTCATTATCCCTTCCCCCCTCTCCCACGCTCTCTCTCTATCCCTCTCCTCTCTGTTCTTTTATCCCTCTCTCTATCTCTCCTCTCTCTCACGCACTCGCTCTCTATCCCTCTCCTCTGTCATTATCCCTTTCCCCCTCTCCCACGCTCTCTCTCTATCCTTCTCCTCTCTATCTTTTATCCCTCTCCCTCTCTGTCTCTGTTTATCCCTCTCCTCTCTATCATTTTATCCATCTCCCCTCGCTGTCTCTTTTTATACCTCTCTATCTTTTTATCCCTCTCCTCCTCTCATGCGCTCACTCTCTAGCCCTCTCCTCTCTGTCATTATCCCTCTCCTCTCTATCCTTTTATCCCTCCTGTTTTTTTATCCCTCTCTCGCACGCTCTCTCTCTATTCCTCTCCTCTCTATCCTTTTATCCCTCTCCTGTCTCTTTTTATCCCTTGCCTCTCTCACGCACTCGCTCTCTATCCCTCTCCTCTGTCTTTATCCCTCTCCCCCCTCTCGCACACTCTCTCTCTATCCCTCTCCTCTCTCTCAAGCGCTCGCTCTCTATTCCTCTCCTCTGTCTATATCCCTCTCCCCCCTCTCGCACGCTCTCTCTCTATCCCTCTCCTCTCTCTCACGCGCTCGCTCTCTATCCCTCTCCTCTATCATTTTCCCTTTCCCCCTCTCGCACGCTCTCTCTCTATCCTTTTATCCCTCTCCTCTCTCTCCTTTTATCCCTCTCCTCTCTCTCTCTATCCCTCTCCTCTCTCTCTCTCTCTATCCCTCTCCTCTCTATCTTTTTATCCCTCTCCTGTCTCTTTTTATTACTCACCCCCTCTCGCACGCGCTCTCTCTCTATTCCTCTCCTCTCTATCCTTTTATCCCTCTCCTGTCTCTTTTTATTACTCACCCCCTCTCGCACGCGCTCTCTCTCTATTCCTCTCCTCTCTATCCTTTTATCCCTCTCCTGTCTCTTTTTATTACTCACCCCCTCTCGCACGCGCTCTCTCTCTATTCCTCTTCTCTCTATCCTTTTATCCCTCTCCTGTCTCTTTTTATCCCTCGCCTCTTTCACGCACTCACTCTCTATCCCTCTTGCATGCTCTCTCTATCCCTCCCCTCTCTATCCTTTCATCCCTCTCCTATCCTTTTATCCCTCTCCTCTCTCTCATGCGCTCGCTCTCTATCCCTCTCCTCTGTCATTATCCCTCCCCCCCTCACACGCTCTCTCTCAATCCCTCTCCTCTCTATCCTTTTATCCCTCTCTCTATCCCTCTCCTCTCTCTCATGTACTCGCTCTCTATCCCTCTCCTCTCTCTCATGCACTCGCTCTCTATCCCTCTCCTCTGTCATTATCCTTTCCCCCTCTCGCACGCTCTCTCTCTATCCCTCTTCTCTCTATCCTTTTATCCCTCTCCCTCTCCCTCTCTTTTTATTCCTCTCCTCTCTATTGTTTTATCCATCTCCCCTCTCTGTCTCTTTTTATACCTCTCTATCCTTTTTTCCCTCTCCTGTCTCTCTGTCTCTTTTTATCCCTCTCCTCTCTCATGCGCTCACTCTCTTGCCCTCTCCTCTCTGTCATTATCCCTCTCCACCTCTCGCACCAGGTTGCACTGTTTTGATCTGAAAACTTTAATTGTGAGTCATTTTATTCGATAGAGGCCGCCTTGCAAATACAGATGAAGCGCCATTTTCACACAGTTGTGAAAAATGTCACCTTTAAATATATCCGTCATGAAAAATGAAAACATTTTTGGCAAAAAAATACGCACCTGCTCTCACTCAGCCTTAGCTTGCGCAGTGTAAGTTGCTGTTCCAAAAATCCCAGCAACGCTCTGTACACTACCCGCTTCGCTTGGGCCTACCTTCCTTCCACAGAGGCACCTGCTCCTGTCTTTGTTTAATGGTCACGACTTACTGCGCACTTTTAATTGTTGCGCATGACTGACATTAGTGGTCCTGCTCTTTGCTTCTCTGAGGGTGTTGTCTCGACTTTACTCAATTTTTTTAAAGGCTCGAGTCTGTATACCAAGACAGAAAAGGGGCCCATTAGTACTGCAGAAACCGGTACAGCTCAGGGTGACCAACTGGCATTGGTGTAAATTCAGGACGGTGAATGTAATAATTCAGGACAAAGGGACAAAATTCAGGACAAAAATTCAGGACAAAGGGTCAAAATTCAAGGACAAAACTTCGGGACAAAAGTTACGTTTTACAAACACGTCAGAGGTGGTCGCGCAAGACTATATAAGTAAGTAAATAGACAACCACCTAAGTACAAGTCAAAATAAATTTATATTAGGCTGAGACAATCATGCGCGTCACGTTTTTTAGTTTGGCTGCAGCTTGCTACCTTAGACGATTCAAAATTTGCATCTCGCTTCAGCAGGTACATTAGTCACCAGACAATGGTGAACCACACCTGAATATAAGTGAGGCCTCTTTTATTGTGGATTGAAAACTACTGGATATACAAGGAGCTTTGCAGTGCCGGCCCCCAGTAACAAAACGGCTCTACCCCCCTTTCCGCCTCCCAGTGAAACACCCAATGCCGGGTCTGACCAGTCCGGCCTTGCTATCACCCTCCATTGGTGCCCCTCATCTTCACTTAGACCTTCTCTCATGTGTATTTAATTTCTTTTATAGTGTTACTCATCTCAAGTATGTAGGGCACGGTGTCGGAGTACGTTACATCACACACACATTATATAGAGACATTGACTCATATTAACGTGAAAGTCATTGTATAGGAAATGTTACTTAATATAATGGATGCTACAAGGTGTAATCATTCTTGTATCTATCATTCAGTCTTTCACCATTCATTCTGTCCTTCCATCTGTGTGCCCATCTATATCCAAACATATTCAACCATTTGCAAACCTATCCACCATATATCCTTCCATCCATCATTTCACTCATCCATCCCTTCATCCACCCTTTCACTCATCCATCCATTATTCATCCATCCACCCTTTCACCCCAGCCATCCGTACAGTCATCCATCCACTCTTCCACCCATCCATCTATTCACTCACCCATCCAGCCATTTACCCTTTCACCCATCCATTCACTTACTCATCCATCCACCCACCCATTCACTTGACCATCATCTACCCTTCCACCCATACATCATCCATTTACCTTTTCTCTCATCCATACTTCCACTCATTCACTCATCCATCCATCCTTTCTTTCATTATCTATCCATTCACGCTTTTATTCATCCATTCATCATTTCCTTTCAGTAATCCATCCAGCCATTCACACATTCCTTTATTTATTCAAAGTTCAAAAAGTACTTTATTTGGTTAATAGGTAATAACCATAAAAGCAACAACATGAAATTTCATTTACACAGAAATGTAAAAAGGAGGCAGTTAAAATTCATCCAGACCAATTGATTTCCGCAATTTAAAAACATGTCTAAAAAATTCTGAGAGTACTGTAACAACTAAAACTGTGTCCATTCTTTGCAACTCTAAAAATGCTGGGCGACATCTATTTAAGTTCATTTCTTTGAGAATTGGGATAATAAGTTTCCTTCGCGGTAGGGTATAAAATTTACAAAAAAATAAAACATGGATGTCAGATTGGAACGAGGATTCATCACATGGGCACATAGGCAAATCACGCGACCACGAATTCATTTCTGGGAAAGTCAAAAGTCTAAAAACAATATTTTATCTGAAACGTGTCAAGAGGAATCTATCATAATTGGACATAGGCAGAGTTAAATACGGCTGTAATTTATCACCAGTTAATACCAGCTGATGCGAGGTAACCGTCCTTTTCTTTACTTCATCTAACATTCTTTTCTCCTCGAGGTGTTCCATACTCAATTTTTTCAACAACTTTCAGGATATATTAACCATTGTGAGAGGATCATCATAGTATTATTGGCAATCGATTTCTATTAGAAAACATTTAACATAATCTAGCCATTTGAATCTACTCACATTTTCTAGTTTTAAGACGTCCCACAAAATTGCCCTGTTCACTCATTTGTTGTCCATACCCTATGCCACAAAAGAATGGGCTGAGTTCTGATTATATCTGTAATGTACGGTTGCCCAAGTTTGATGTGGCAGATGTAGGCCACAACACTTTCTGGTATTGTCAGAATATGCCTCATGAACATATTTTCGGCAATTTGAATTGATTTTATGTTAGTATATCCCCAAAGTCCAGATCCATACAGAGCCACTGATAGACATGTAGCATTATAAATAGTTAAGACTTATTTTATTGGTTTCTTACCCAGCTTCTTTATAAAATTCTTTAAGGCCATTATTGTTTTTGAAAACAAGAGGGTTCTAGCCTTTAAAGCACTTGTCCAAGAGCCAGTCTCATGAAACAGGATACCCAGGTAAGGGAAAGTGGAGGTATTTTCCAGGGGAATATTATTTATGGACATCATTTTCATTTGTTTCCTAGTTTGTGTACCACAGTTCATGGAGAACGTTTTACTACAGTTAATTTTTAGGTCCATACTCAACATGAACTTATCGAAAGATTTTATCAGGTTCTGTAAGGCCAGGGGGGCCGGGCCATTAGGACTGCATCATTCGCATACAAGAGTGCAGGGATAGATCTTTTGCCAACCCTTGGCATATCCCTGCACTCTTGCAACAGACGAAGCTCAAGTCCATTTATATAGACCAAAAATAAAAATGGAGCCAGGACGCATCCCTGGCGTACCCCACGTCCTATCCCGAATGATCTGGTACATTCACCCCCCTATCCATAACGAACCGATGCTGTGGCCCCTGAATACAATTCCCTTAAAAAATAAATATTAGGGTCTTCCATGCCCAACCTTTCTAATAGTGCCCATAGTTTACTATGGGACACACAATCAAATGCCGAGGTAAGATCGACAAACGTCAGGTATAGGCGTTCACCTTTTACCCTGGTATAGTTTTGATGAACAATAAATACATTTAAACCCTGTTCAATTGTTCCTATGCCCTTCTGAAATCAAAATTGCAAGTCACTTATTATCCCATTTTCCTCGGCCCAATTTTGGAGTCTAACTAGGATGACTCTGCCAAGGGTCTTTATAGATGAATCTAGAAGGGAGATTGGCCTATAGCAAGCACAATTTTGTCTATCTCCCTTCTTGTATATTGGTACAATGACCGAGGTGAACCATGAAGGATTTAATCCCCTCGCTAGCGCAGCATTAAAAAGCTGTACCAGCATGGGGCCCCAGATCTCACTATTTGCTTTGAACAAATCTGCTGGGATCCCATCTGGGCCTGCAGCCTTTCCCCTCTTTGTTGCTTTTAGACTCTTTTTTTTTATTTTTTTTTTTTATTACAAGCCGTAGGTGAAAAAAAAAAAATGTTATATACATTGGTACATTAATTTCCTCATACTTAGACATACATTAGAAAAAATTTACAGTATCCAAGAGACAACCCTAGACAAAAAAAAAAATAAAAAAAAAAATACCACAGCGATAATACAAAAACTGCAATAATGCACAAAAAAGAAAAAAGAAATAATAATAATATTATTACAGTATTTAAGATATTAGTTCCAAAACATATTAGGTTACCCAATATATAAACAACTGATAATAGCAGCATCAAGATTATTATTATTATGCCGTTCATAAAGTGCTAGTGCAAAAGTGAAAAAGACCGACGCTTGAAAGTGCTATTGTTATTACGTGCAAAATTTGACCTATATAAAGTGACTAATGCAATAAAGTGCCGATGCATAGTAACACAAATAGTAATACACTTCATGAAGTGCAAATACAATAACGACTAATATATATGATAAAAGTGTTTAGCAATTTGATATAGCACGGCAGATGGATATTTACAATACTTACAATTAACTAAAATATAACAATCACCTTCCTTTTAACAGTTCAAGCTTGTTAAAATGTTTCCAATTCCTTTCAAATCTTGCAATTGCACCCACTCTACCTGCATAGGCTCTCTCAAAATTATATGTTCTTCTCATTTTATTAACCCACTTGACATGACATGGACTCAACGTAGATTTCCAATTTTGCAAAATCAGGGACCGTGCCACGGCAGCGGAAATAAAAATAAACACTTCTTCTGATTCATTAAACCTATTCCTGTCTTTACTGATGCCAAAAAGGGCCACTTCCCCTTCTGGAAGAAGAATTTTCCCAGTTGCTTTTAGACTCATCATAACTTCATCCAGAGTAATCACCAGCTTCTGGGCCCGTACCCCATTGTCACACAGTGTGTCAAAGCCTATTTTGGATGTTTGATCTAGGGAGCTATAAAGATTTGAAAAATGTTCGACCCAATCGTCCTCCGCGATCGCAATTTCCATACGCGCTTTGGTATTATCGTACAGAAAGGGGGCGTTTACGGCCCTACAAAACGCAGATAGATCTTTAGACTGTGATGCTGCACATAGGACTTCCCAGGCCTCCCAATTTATAGCCTTTTTCCTATTTTTTAATGCCTCGGTATATGCTTTACTTGTTCCTCTTATTAGTAAAGGGTCTCGAGGTATCCTATGAATGGCGTGTTTCAGGTCAGTAAGTGCCTTTGTACATGCACTGTCAAACCATCTCCTATTGCCTTTGGCCCGTTTCTTTGACTCCACCCACAAACTATCTCTAATAGAAGATGCTATAATGTTAAAATGTTCTATTATCCGCTCACTATCAGAGTGTTCACCTAGGGAGATCATGAAGCTATCTAAACAATTTTTCAACAGTTTGCCTAAGAATTTCTCTGGGACCAACTTACTCCATTTAAGTGTATACCCATTTTGCCGCCCAAGCGTCACATCTGGGAGTGCACGTGTAAGGGACCCATCATTATGCTGCTCCCAAAATGGGTTTTCAATCTCCATTATTTGCGGCCGATGATCGCTCAGTGGCAAGTCTAGGGTTTTGAGACTCTTAATCTTACGGCCATAAGTATTTGAGGAAATAATGAAGTCAATAGTAGTCAGTGCTCCTCTGCCAATAAAGGTCAGGAGAAAATGAGAAGGTTTTTGGGCAATTTCATTTACATATCCCAAATCATAAGTGAACAGTATTTCATTTAGTAGGTCCCCGATCAAGGAGTGGTCAAAATGTGTAAGGTTAATGTACTGCTCTAACATTAGTCCACAAATCCCTTGTTGCGCCTTTTTGCAAAGTGGACAATTAAAATCTCTCTCCCAAAGAATTGTTACTTCCCTTTCAATACTATCTATCTCATGTTGTATGTCATCACTTAGCATTTTTAAGGTGCTGAGAATATCATTATTCAGGATATTGTTATAAAAGTTTATGACAATAAAACTAGCTGCCTTCCTGGTATCTATCGTTACTGTCTGGTAGTAGCTACACTTTGATGAAAAGCGTACCCGCTCATACTTGAGCTGATTGGAGAGGTACATAATTAGCCCGGCCTTTGCTCTCTCATGTGTGCCCCCCACTGCCGGAGTGAAAAAGCTTTTGTAACCATTTATATGAACTGGGTCAGTTGACCAAGTTTCTTGCAAGGCCAAGATATCAAAACTATTTATAACACTTTCCCAGGAGGGGTTTTTAGTTTTCTGTTTCAGACCTGCCACGTTACAAAACAGAAAACTGCAGGATTCCCTATTGTCAGTCACTACAGGCTCGCCCAGAAACACATTGCCCGATTCCCTTCTATGTGTTGGGGAACTAGGTTCACCGCAATTTTCCCCCATCTTTTATTCAAGGTTGCTATTTCTCTTATAGCCTTCCCCTTTATTAAGGATATTAGCTGCCCATAACTGGCCCCTTGGGGCCACTTACGAAGGCCCAGACTGGGGACCCTTACTAAAGTCATCCCCACATTCCTCACTTATACAAGATCCTGCATCATCACTAACATGGTTTGCAGTTTGGATGTCCCCACCAGCCAAAGAAGAAAGTCAATCAATGCTCTCCAAACCAGATAGTGGTTCAAAGCGATTATACTGGTGAGGGAAGGGTGGAATGTGTGAAATCAAATCATGGGAAAATCTACCAAAGGGTCTTCTATACCTGGGTTTGGTCGGGTAGTAAGGGGGTTCATTAATCCTTTTGGGATATAAGTATTGAAGGCCCAGTGATTGGACATCACTCATCCTGCCAAATCTCGGTTCTCTACACGGCACTGGTCCAGGATATCTTCATCGCTTACTCACAATACATCGGCCTACCAGGAATTTGAGATCTTCTGGAACGATGTTGTTCAAAATCCCTAAAATTACCAGAGCCAGGATGGGTGGCTGCTCGTTCAGACACTTGGCTGCCAAGGGCTGAAACGAGCTCCCACTCGAGATCCGTATGGAACCCTCCGAAATCAGGTTTCGGGGAAAACTTAAAACTTTCCTATTCCCTCGCACTTAATTACTATTTCTTCCCTTGCCCTGTTTTGATCTACCTGTGTTCCTTCCTCTGAACTCTTTTGCAGTTTTCAGCACGGGGACACTCTGTTTTTGAGTAACCAGGCGCTTTACAAATGGCTTCTATTCTATTCTATTCTACGCACATAGTCCACCACGCAGGGGTCCGTGAAGTTGATGATGACACAATCACCCTCTCGGTCCTTTGGGTTGCGTCCCACCCAATTTACTCTTCTAACACTTCAGATCTCTGTGCTAGGGGAGGGGGGAAGTGTTCTGTTTTTGTTCAACCAAAAAACAACTTTGTTTTTCAGGTCCCTAAATGATTCGATTTTATCCTCCGCAATAGCTGAGACACCCGTCAATATGATAGTATATGGGGTGGCCTCCGGGGGAAGGTCAATACTGGGGGGGCTCTGTTTTGGGATCTTCTTCCCCGGTAGGGTGAGCTGTCTAGCATGACCCGCCCTTGAATGTGTACCTATAGATGGCTGTGGGTTGGACCTACCACCTTCCTTCAAGGACCCTTCTCTCTTAGTAGCCACCGAGTTATTACTCGCGGGGGCTTTCTCCAACTGTATACGACCTTGCTGTTTGTTCGTAGGATTGGCACTGATTTGAGGAACCGAATTGTTATTAGTCACACCAGACCCCACTGCTTTAACAGCGGTGGTAGGAGCTTTGGCGTTATTCGGTGTGTTTTCTAAGTTATTAAGTGTGCTGGTGTTGGCAATAACTAGATTCTCCAACTCATCTAGTTTCGAATTAGTCAACCTAGCACGTTCCATTAAGGGTAACATAAGGGATTTAATTAGGATTTCCATCTTACCCATCCTCCTTGCATCTACAAGTTGGGCATTGACCAGCAGTGTCAGAAGGTACCAGTGTGGGAAGCGGGGGACTAATTAGAACCTGTGGAGGCTGAGATATAAGATTTAATTTAGGAATCTTAAAAGTGCCCCCCTTACCTGCTCCATCCCTCCTTTTCCTTTTCCCACACTTGGAGATTTGTGTTCCACCCTTATTTGAATAGTTTGGTTCGGGACTTGGAGGCATCGAACATTCACCACCACTATGATTGATGGAGCTAGAAAGCGTGCCACCATCGGTTGTATTACGTATTGAGCAATCCACCTCCTGACTTAATTCTACCAGCATAGAGTCATGATGTGACTTCTGATTCAATGTAGGGGCTTGAATAGCGGGGGATACCACTGCCCCAATATGACCTAGGGAAGATCGTTTTCTGGAGATGAGGTCAAGGGATAAGCGCTTCTCAGCGAAGGCTATTTCCTTCTCCAGGATGCCTGTAGCCCGTTTGAAGAAGGCATCAAGGGTCCCAGAAACCATGCCACTTGGTGTAGACACTTGCACAGTTCTCTCTTTACCCGAACGTAAGGGCATATTGAGAGTAGCTCAAAGCAAGATTAATATTAATACTACCAGATTAAAAGAAAAAGAATTAATACAAGACCAAGTTTATGCACCAACGGCCAAGAAGAGGGCAGGTTAGAAGGGTGGCCCGGCCCAGCCTTGAACGTCCTTGGACGGCCTTAGACGGCCCACCCTTTGCCCGGGCTTCCCCTCGGTCGTCGTCCCGCGCACGTCCCGCTAGCGCGTCAAAGGGCGTTCCTAAAATAGACGGTAGGAGGGTGCAGGAAGAGGCTCCAGCTGCGGCCAATAGTGACACCGCACGGCCCGCTGGACCTCGCAGTCCCGACCCGGCACTTCACTGAAAGTCGGTCAGCCCCTCTGGCGCTCAATAGTCCTTCCTGTTGCTCTCGTGGTCAGTGAGTTAGTATGTGAAGAAAAAGCACAATGTCGCAGCCTGCGAGCGGCTCCCTTGAAGCGGGGGCCGTGAGGCGTGATATGCAAAAGGGGGAGGGTGCAGGAAGAGGCTCCAGCTGCGACCAATGGTGACACCGCACGGCCCGCTGGACCTCGCAGTCCCAACCCGGCACTTCACTGAAAGTCGGTCAGCCCCTCTGGCGCTCAATAGTCCTTCCTGTTGCTCTGGTGGTCAGTGAGTTAGTGGGCGAAGAAAAAGCACAATGTTTCAGCCTGCGAGCGGCGCCCGCAAAGCGGGGGCCGCGAGGCGTGATATGCAAAAGGGGGAGGGTACAAGAAGAGACTCCAGTTGCGGCCAATGGTGACACCGCACGGCCCGCTGGACCTCGCAGTCCCGACCCGGCACTTCACTGAAAGTCGGTCAGCCCCTCTGGCGCTCAATAGTCCTTCCTGCTGCTCTGGTGCGGCATCCTTTACTTATTTACTTTCCCACCTTTTCACATTATGAGCTGAGCCTTTGTCTGCAGAGTCACAGACAGAAGAGGCCCATAAAGAACTTCACCTCGCTGTAGTTCCTAAAGCAAGGAGTGGGAGAGGGTTAACTATGCCCCTGCACATATGCAATCTGAAAACGTAGAAGTCATGAGTCCCGCATAATGCACAGTGCCAGGATGTGAGGTGACTGTGACATGGTGTTGTTTCCACAGCTTTAAGTGGTGTAAAAAAACTTGGGGGTCTCTTCAAAAGGCGTGGTTTAAAACACCTAGGCTAAAAATCTGCGCTTAGCATAGTCTTCCGCCCGACTGGTATTATGTTCTTTCTGTCATTGCATCCAGATGTATACACCAACAAGAAGCCAGGACTATTGGCTTCGTCAATGGGTGTTAGTTGCTTAAAATGAAAAAGCAGTAACCAGGGCTTTGTTGAATATAATATTGAAAATACCTCACTCAAAAATGATGGGTCAGTAAAAGAATGATAACCCATTCTTTTTCACTTGTTTATCAGGCGTCTTTAAATAAATTGTTTTTTCACATTGCAGCATGGGCGTTTTACCTTTTTTTTTTTTAACAGAATGCCCTTCTGTACACTAAGGTAGGAGGAGGCCGCCACATGCTTTAACACCCCCAGACTGCCACATTGTCATTCTGTATGTGGCAATCGGCCGCATACAGAATTTCAATGGGCGGGTGGGGCTACTCTTATGCTCCAGGAGGAGCGCGAGGCGGCCCCATCAAGGGGGCGGGGGTGGGGTGAGGCTTCTCACAGGGGAGCAGTGCTGCTCCCTGTGATGGCCAAAATTACGGACAAACGGCGTCCGTAAAAGGGATACTCACGGACAACGGACGTGAGGTCCCAATTACGGACGGTCTATGAAATTTACAGACGGTTGGTCACCCTAGTACAGCTGCGATGAGAAGCAGCCTCACTCTGCCTGTACCTCCCGTGAGACACAGGCTCCAGCACGATCCCTCGACCGACCCTCCGGCTAGGAAATAATTATTTACTGGCAGGGGGCACCGGCAGCCATAGATATTTTAGCCCCACTGCAACAGGCGGCCCGGCTGAAGGTGCGATCTATAGTGCTGCCAGCCAGCCGAGCACCATAATTCCGGTGCACCTGCCCCCCGCAAACCAGTGAGCTCTGCAGCCAGCCTCTACCTCTCAGTTTGTTCCCCGCCCAAACCCCTACAAAATGTAACTCTCCACGCCCTGGCAACAGGACGTGCCCTTACATCCCCACTCCCCACTTCCGACGCCATGACCAAGTTGTAACACAGGTCTCCTCCTCCCCGTGCCGTGGTTCCCCTCCCCAGTTCCGAACTTCATGGCACTTTTTCTCTCCTTATACAGCCTGTGTAACCCCCTAGGTTTTGCTCAACCATTAGCTCCCCTTTACACCGTGGGCCTTTCTAGCTGCTCCACGGCTGCAGAGGGGCCCCCTGGGGCGTCACCCCCCCCCCTCCGCACCGCGGGGGCTGCGGGGGCCTGTGTTACGCCCCTGAGTGTAGATCCTGTGTTCTTGGAGTTTTTAGTAGGTTCTTGTACTGCAGATCCTATGTTCTTAGGGGTCTAATGGTGTCCTTCATGATGTAGATCTTATGTTCTTGATGTGTTTGGAGGTTCTTTGTGTCGAAGATGCTATGCTCCTATGGTTTTTTGTTGCAGAGCCTATGCTCTTGGGTCTATGGTTATGGTGCACATTCTATGTTCCTGTGGTGGTCGCTACTTAACCGCATTGCTGCTGCTGTGATTTTTGTGCTGTGCTGCATTTTTCTAATTACCGCGATACATGACGAGCTCAGCTCGTCATCAGCACACGCCACCCGTGGTGGATGACGAGCTGAGCTCGTCATCAGCATCGAAGGGGTTAAGAGAGGTGGTGGGGCAGGAGGTTGGGCAGAGTGCTGGAGGTAAATGAAAAAAAAGAAAGAAATATCACTTACCTACATGCGGACCGCCACCTCTCGGTCCTTTTCACCACTCAAGGAGCAAGAAGGAAGCAGGAACCAGGAAGCACCCAGGCTCCCAGACTAATCTAGCCAATAACAATGCTGCGTTACAGCAGCGTTGTGATTGGTCTAAGTGCCGTGGTTTGGTGCTCACGCAGGGACTGGGAGCCTGGGTGTGTTCTCCCCCCAGGCTGTGCAATACAGCCTGTGGAGAACATGCAAAGTGTGCATGACTGTTTGGCCAGCCAAGGATGGCCGGTTGAACCGTCATGCACATTTAAGAGAGCGCCACCACTCCTCCCCCTGTTCCTGTGACATCCGGCCCCGCCCGCACCTAACCAGCTGAGCCATGACGGAAAAATAAAATTATAATAAAGTTTGTTATTATCATTTTGTTTTCCCTTTTTCAACTGTTCCCAAAGCATTGGGGCAACGCTCCTCCCCCCAAGCAGAGGAGTCACCCCCTGCTATGTTCTTGGGGTCTGTGGCAGTTCTTCGTGCAGCAGGCACTATCTTCTTGGGGTCTTTGATAGTTGTTTGTACTGCATATCCTATGTTCTTTTTTAGCTGTGGTAGATTTCTTTGTGTTACAGAACCTGTTATTGGGGTCTTTTGCAGCTCTATGTTTTGCAAATCCTATGTTCTTGGGGTCAGTAGTATTTCTTTGTGCAGTAGGTACCATGTTCTTGATGACTGTGGTATTTCTTCGGGCTGCAGGTCCCATGCGTTTGAGTTCAGCAGTATCTCATGATGGTGTAAATCCTATGTTGTTGGTGGTCTGTAGTGGGTCTTTGTGCTGTGGATTCCATCTTCTTGGGGACTGTTGTAGTTCTTTGTGCTGCGGATCCTACGTTCTTGGGGTCCGTCACCGTGGTAGTTCTTTATGGTGCAAATGTTTTGTTTGCGGGGTCTGTGGTAGTTCTACTTGCCACAGATCGTATGTTCTGTGACCCACTCTTGCTCTTTGTGTTGAATCATAAGTCCGGGCGTGGAGATATTATGTAAGCACATAAATCACTTTCACATGTTCTGACTCAGGGCTGCACCCTGTTCCTGAAGTCTTGTGGGTGCTGGCGGGAGTGAGCTTTGTGGCCTGGGGCTGAATGACTATTACATTAGGTGTGCGTGTCAGAGGCTGTAGGTGTGCATGGAGTTATGTGAAGTCTGAAAGTGACAGAGTCACCACACACAAGGCACAGGCAGGATGGTCTCACTAGATGCCACTGTCCCCTTTCCCTGTTACCCTCATAACTCTGTGTTCTGCTACTATGCCTCATCTGTGCGTCTTCGCAATGTCAACCTATTATTGACTCCTATCATTTCGAGTTGTTCACATCGTAGTCCGTATATTCTCTCTCTCCTCCTGGCCCATTATCCGCCCTCCTTGCTTCTGGTTCAGTCTCTTTTCGCCTTCCAGTTCCTGGTTAGCCCTCCTTTACTCTCTCCCCCCCTTAAGCCAGTCCCATCTCTCCCCCTCCACCAGTCTCCATGCCTTCTCAGCCTCATCCACCTAGTCAAGACCCTTTCATCCCTCCTTCTAGCCACATTGCTTCTCTTATCTCCTTCTTCTTAGCCTTTTGCCTCCTTTCCTTCCCTTGTTTATTTTCTCCCTCTTCTTAGCCCCGCTTCTATTTCCTCTTCATCTTTTCCATCTCCTACTTTCTTCACCCTCCTTCTAGCCCATTCTTTTATTCACTTCTTTTCTCTCCTCACTTCTAGCCCTGCCACATAACCTCAACTTAGCTCAGTCTCTTCTTTACCTCCTCTAAATCATGTCTCTTTTCTCACTTTCCTAGTCCTGTGTCTTTTCTCCAATCTCCTACCACGGCCTCTCTCCTACTCTTTTAGACACTTTTCTTCCTAAGCCCCCCATCAGCCGAGTCTCTTTTCTTCATAAGTCCAATCTCTTCTCTTATGTTTCATAGTCCTGAGTCTTGTCTGCGATCTCTTATCAACCTCCTCATAGTCACTCTTCTTCTCTCCCTCTATCAAGCGCAGTCTCTTTGCGGGTCGGGCTAGGACAGAAAATAGGGTCAGGAACCAAAAAAAACGTGGCCCACGGGGCAGTTTTCAACTTATACTGTGTTTCGCTGGGTTTTGGAGACAGCATGCATATGTGTTTGCTACTGCAAGTGTTTGTGGTAATATCAGGGAAATCAACAATAAAGTGCAGCGCACCAAACCATAAAATCGGGCCGCAAACAATAATGCAACATCAATAGCTACTTTCAGTAATGCAAGACCTAGTGCATTGCAAATGCTTGCGTAGTGGCCCAGGAACCAGCATTGTATGTCTCAGTGCAGTACCTCAAGCTGCTCCTAGAGGTCCCAAGTGAGAAAGGCACTGGCACTGCATGTCTAGGTGCAGTACCCCAAGCAGCTCCTAGAGGTCCTTAGTGAACCAGGCACCGGCACTGCATGTCTAGGTGCATCACCGCAAGTTGCTCCTAGAGGTCCTTAGTGAGCAAGGCACTGGCACTGCATGTCTAGATGCAGTACCGTAAGATGCTCCTGAGGTCGCTAGTGAGCAAGGCACATGCACTGCATGTCTAGGTGCAGTACCACAAGCTGGTCCTAGAGGTCCCTAGTGAGCAAGGCTCAGCACTGCATGTCTACAAAGTTAGTTATTGGCATTATAAATGGCAATGTTTTTTTTAGCATTTTGCAGGGTTCAGTAACATATGTGGCCAAAAGGAGACCTCTTTTGGTCACATATGGTACTGCACCCTGCAGAAGATATGGTAAATCCACACTACCCATAATGAATTGCATGCAAGACAGTACTTTGAGTACATTCAAATAGCTATGTCCATAAATACAATTCGTAGCTTTGAAATGTGACAAAAGAATTATTACATTAATTTCGGATTAGGTTGTACTCTGTATGGAGCTGATGAAGGGAAATTTATAGACAGTCTCATATAAATGTGAGATATTCTAGTGAGTGAAGTAACTATTGCCAGCATAGCTTGTGTGTCCTGCCTGAAGCCTTTTAAGAAAATAGTGCCTTGAGGCTGTAATTAAAACCTAGGGAGCAACAACACATGTAACAAAGGGTGTTCTCATGGGAGGTTACAAGAAGAGACAAGGCGGTACAAAGGAGGGTCTACTAAGCCTATTGACCAGTGAAAAGCCACCATTTACAAAGGACAGTAACAGGAGCCAATTAAAAAGATGGGCACAAAGTGGGCGGAGCTTTATGCCCATATCCTGAATACACAATGCATTGACTTAATGACATCGCCCCTGTACTGTTTGTTGTTAACGGTTTTATGACTGTTGGTAACATTTTTTTGTAAAAGCACATTTGTATGGTTTGTCTATTTACTTTTTTCTACACATTAATTGCATTGCTTTTTCTTTCTAAAAATTTGTGTTGGGCTTAAAGTGAAGTTGACAATGTATTTTCCTCGCCCTGAAATGTGAAACATACAACGAAACAAGTCAATGACATAAATAAATGTCTGGGTCAACTAACTAATCGTGGTTCCCCTCTGTTCAGCATTAAATTTCTTTGTCATTGTTGTTCACAGAGGCATAGGTAAATCCCCCCTTTTTGTGCATAATAGGCCCTACCTACCCTCTTCCCTACAGGGCCAAACCCCCTTCTTTCTTCATATCCTGAATACAGCATGTCTCAAAGAGATAGTGCAAGCACTGCCTAGGTGAGACTTAAAAACCAGCACTGACCTGTCAGGCCAGCCCTTCAGACACTGCCTGATTGCTCTATAGGCCGGTCCAGGCCTGGTCTCTTCTCTCGCTCTTTCTCGTTTTCCTACCCCTGTTTCTTTTCCTTCTTCCTCCTAGCTGTTAATCTACTTCCACTTCTCTTAGTCTTATCTTTTTTCGGTGTACAGACAAAATATCGACTCCAAAATATCGACTGGACATAATATCGAGTTTTAAATATAGACTGGACAAAATATCGACTGGACATAATATCGACTACAAAAATATCGTTTTTCAGGTAAGTGAAGTAATATCGAATGTATAAAATATAGATAGCAAAAATATCGAATTTTTAATAATATATAATATTTTATAGTGTATTTTTATGTAATAATATGTGTGAATAGTGTGTATTAATGTTATAAAATATTTTATTAAATGAATTTTGTTTTTGTAATAATTGCGTAATGTAATTCTGTAGCGGGTTGTGGGTTTATAGGGGAATAGGGTGGGAAGTAATTTAATAATAATTAATTAATTAATATATGTTTGTTAATATTTTTAATTAATAATTTATTGATAATTAATTAATATTAATTAGTTAATTAATTAATATAATTTTGAACATATTTTGTATTAGTAATTAATTGTTAATTAATTAATTGTAATTAGTTAATTACATTAATGAGAGTAAATTTTTAATATATATAATTTTGTGTTATTTTTAAGTAATTAATTTGGAAAAAATAATATTAATTATTAAAATAATTACAGCTAATGTTCTAATATATTTACTTTAATAATTAATTGGTAATTAAATAATATTGATAAATTTTGGGTAAAGGGGTATTTTTAGGGTTCAGGGTCAGTTTTCAGTTCATGGGTAAAGGGGTATTTTTAGGGTTCAGGGTCAGTTTTCAGTTCATGGGTAAAGGGGCATTTTTAGGGTTCAGGGTCAGTTTTCAGTTTTAGGGTAAAGGGGTATTTTTAGGGTTCATGGTCAGTTTTCAGTTCATGGGTAAAGGGGTATTTTTAGGGTTCAGGGTCAGTTTTCAGTTCTTGGGTAAAGGGGTATTTTTAGGGTTCAGGGTCAGTTTTCAGTTTTTGGGTAAAGGGGTATTTTTAGGGTTCAGGGTCAGTTTTGGGTTTTTGGGTAAAGGGGTATTGTTAGGGTTCAGGGTCAGTTTTGGGTTTTTGGGTAAAGGGGTATTTTTAGGGTTCAGGGTCAGTTTTGGGTTTTTGGGTAAAGGGGTATTGTTAGGGTTCAGGGTCAGTTTTGGGTTTTTGGGTAAAGGGGTATTTTTAGGGTTCAGGGTCAACAAATAAGATTGTAAAAAATTATTTTTATTATTTTCATTTATTATTTAATTATTATAATTTAATTTAAGTAGTTTTAAGTATATTTTAGTAATTAAAATTTAATATTAATTTAATTTAACACTGTTTTTAATAAAGTCGATATTTTTTACATCTATATTATTGTTAACGATATTTTGTACTCGATATTTTTGTACTTACCTGTTTGTAGATACAAACTCGATATTTTGACTGTCGATATTTTGTCCACGATATTTTGGCAAGTCGATATTTTGTCCCTCGATATTATTTCAGTGATCCTCTTTTTTCTCCCTCCTCATAACATGTTTTCTCGCTCTCCTCGAATCTCTTTGTCTCTTCTTATTCTTACTGCCCCGTTGCTTCCCTCCCTCCTGTTAGCCTCTCTCATCTTTCCCCCCTCATAGTGCTCTTTCCGTTCTCTCTTCCCTCCCCTCTCTCACTTTGTATCCCTGTGTTTCTCCTGGTCTTTCTGTCTGCACTCTGATTCAGGCATCTGAATCCTGCAGGTTTCCTGCTATGATATGTCAATTTCACCTAAAGTGGCTTTGAAGTTTGTTTACGTTGTTAAACCTAAGCAACATTTTTCTTTGGAGCCTGCCACTGGAGCTGCATTCCAGGATCACTGAATACCAAATTGACAAGCCTTGATTTCACCTCAAGCTTCTCTTTTCCTCCACCCTACACTTCCTGTCTTTATAACTCACTGTTGCAGGTTCTTTTTTGTCCCTGCATTATCCTTTTTAATTTTTGTCCTATTTTGTGTTCTTTTTTTCTCTGTTTCGGACTCTCTACTGCTCTGGTCAAAGTCTGATGATAAAAATAGCCCTGATACCCAAAAATCACCAGTAGAAGTTAAGTACAGACTGTGGTGGCCCTCTAGCCCTGACTGTACCTGTTCACTAGCCACTGGCCACACAACGATGTAACAGTTAAGCACCTATTGCAGCCATATTGACTAGGCTAAAATCGCTATTCACTGGAGAGTCCAAGGACACAATTTAGGCCAGGGCAACCCCAAAGAGCACCCTCCTATAGGACATGGTGGCTGTCTCCCTCAGTGTGTTGTCAATCAAAGCTCTATACTTATGTTGAGCTTAGTATTTTACCCGGAAGCACAACTCATAATATTCTTGAGGTTTTATTATACATAATAATCTGAGCACTGGCTCGGTCTGGCGGTGGCCTTCTTATAGAGAAAAAGCATTACATTTGGATTGGAGGTTAGCATTTCTGTGAATTTTAATCTTTGTAGGACAATTCCACACATTTCAAGTCTTGTGCTGGCTTGCATCCAATTCTTGTTCTCCAAATCTGACACAATGCATACCAAATTGTATTGTATTCTGTTACTTCTCCTCTAAAGCAAAAATAAAGTCCATGAGTAATTCATCTATGTGCCTTGCAGAGTGCTTATTTTTTTAATGTTTCATAAGTCTTTGTAATGTTCTCACTTGAATATAGTAGGGTCAATGGGTAATCCATCTCTCTGCCCGTACACCTAGTTTATGTTACTTATTATGTTTCGCAGGTTTCTGTAATACCTAGTGAAGAAAATAAAACACAGAAGTCGTTCCTCTATGCACTTGTATTTGTTATGTTTCTGTCTTTGTAATTCCCTCTAATGAATAAACTAGAGCATTGGAATATTTGCTCTATGTCCCTGTATGCTGACACATGTTTTGCTCGGGGTGAGGAATACCTGTGTGCTTTTCCAAAAGCCAATTGATCATGGCCACTAGATTTATGCGCAGAGGAACACCACGTTATGTGGCTTGGGTGACTAAATTATGCAGCAAGAAAAGGTAAATAATTTTACTGCATAATGTGGCAATTTCTTTGATAGCATTACTTGATTATTTTATGATTTTTACACATATTGATACTGTCTGGGTGAAGAGTTCACCAGATTAGCACCAGTTTAACAACCAAATACAGAAAGAAGCAACCGAAAGTTGACCAGTAAACCTTTCTGAAGGGTCTTCCAATATTCGCTAACATATGTTGCCACATTTCTAGTAACTTTTGATCTGTTTGAGCTAGAAAGAAATGTTTTTTTGTTAAATTTTACAGATCATGCAACAAAGGATGGATTGTTTGCAAATCCGTAATTATATGAAAAAAAGCCACAGTCGCAGAATTCTATAATTCCAGTGTTCATGATTATGAGTCACTATTTAGTTGTTTAAAATGCCATTGTTCAGGGATTGCAGCAGATAGAAAAAGACATTGTATTGCAACACTTATATAGCACTTGCTCCCAGTATGTGAGGTTCTGAAGGCCTTGCCCACATGAGTAGCACGCTACACTGCAGAACAACAATCCTGAGAGGCCTTATCCTCTTTTTACTTGTGCTGCAGAATGCAGCTCAAGTAGGAAGAGGAAAAATTGAGGAGAAATAAAGATATTTTTACTTGTTATGCCTCCCCTGGGGAGAAGTAGCATTTTTATATATTACCAAGTCTACCACTAATGGTAAATCTGGGAATGCACCAAAATCCATGGGTGGGTGCGTGGAAACACCCACACTCCAGCCATGGAATGTCTCAATGGGGCTGAGTAACGCAAGGCAGTGATATGGCCAGGGAGCCACCGATGTCCCACAATAATCAGGTCTGAAACCAACTCTTTGAATTAGGGGTCCTACGACCCTCGGCCGCATTTATTTCACACACAAAACATTTTAAGACATCAAATACCAGATTATTTACAGATTGGTTATAAGTGCAAAACCCAACCTTAATAGAGACTCTAGTGCATGGGAGTTACCTAACCATAAATAATTTGTTCCTGTGCAACCAATAGCATAACCGTTCCTGAGTGAGATCACAACGGGTTCTGTGAAATCTCTTCTCCAGAGGATGGGACCCTCCTTATGAGAGGTCTCCACCTTCCCCCTGCTGTACCGGAAGCTCTGGTGCAGAGCTTCTGACCTAGGGAACCCCCTACACCGAAGTTCCTCATCACCCAAAGGGACTGTGCTAGCTCGCGCCAACTGTGCCTGAGCAGGTGGTTGACAGGTAAGGATCAGGTGTCAGCAACCACCCCAACCCCCGCGCCAATACACACTCCTTCCCACTCGTTGCCAAAACCCCTTTGAGGGTCTAATAACTCTGCTATTGTTTTGGGGATAAAAGCATGCCATATAGGGACCCAAAGTGTCTCCACCAATCATGAGCTCACCCCCATCAGCATAAATACGACAAATTTAAATATAAAACATACATAAAAAGCTGTAGTGAGAAAAAGTGTTAGTGTAACCTTCAACAATACTAAAGATTTTGTGAATCCTGCTTCACTTCCTGTAAAAAGACAAACGTCAGACAGTTATATCATCGCACAAGTACATCCTAATGCATGCCCACTTCTTGCGTCCCTTTGCTCTGGGGATTGTGGGAGGGGAAAACACAGTCTCAGCCAATGCGGCTCCCAGAATGCAATGTGGAGAGGCTGTAAGTAGCGCTGCAGCCTTGCTCCCTGGTCAGGCGTGGGTATCTCATCGCGGGAGGAGGGCAGATGCAGGAATTGTTTTCAGAGTGGGAACAAATGGACCCCCTCTTTACCTCGCAGCTCCTCATAAGGACATCTCGCCCCGAACACGTAATGGCCCCGGAAGCACTCTAGTGCTTTCAGGGACAAGACAGCCATACAGCAGCCAATCCATGCCTTGGGCAAGTGGCGCACGCCGCAAACCAAGGATGGGCCTCGATTCCCATGCCATACCACTGGCTCTCCCGGGTAGGAAGCGCCTCTCCAATATGGCCAGGGAGTTGCTGATGTCCCATGTTTAACCACCCACTACCCCTCAATAATCAGGTCTGAAAGCATCCTTTTGGATTAGGGGTTGTTAAACTCCCAGACGTATTTCTTTCATACACAAAACATTTTAAGACATCAAATTACTTTTGTACAGCAACCACATTATTTATATATTGTTTACCAGAGCAAAAACTAACCTTAACAGAGACTCTGGTACATGGAAGTTACCTAGCCATTACTAGTGTGTTCCTGTGCAACCAACAACATAACCATTCCTGCGTGAGATCATGACAGGTTCTGTGACACTTTCTCTTAAAACCCCGGTCCAGAGAATGGGACCCTCCTTATGGTAGGTCCCAACCTTCTCCCTCCTGTACTGGGAGGTCTAGTGCAGCTTGGGATACCTACCTCGGGCACACACAACACCCAAGTTCCGCATCCCCCAAATGGCCTGTGCTATCTTGTGCCAACTGCGCCTGTGAGGATGGTTGACAGTAAATGACCGCGTGACAGCTACAACCCCAACGCCCTGCACCACTGCAAATTTCTTTCCAATTGTTGCCAGCACCCCTTTGATGGTCCAGTGATAACACTGTTGTATTCAGGATAAAAGTATGCCGTAAAGAGACCTAAAGTGTCCCCACCAATCATGACCTCACCTGCCTCAGGCCAGCCTAGTTCCCCTACTATATTGCGCCGCTACTATTCTGTGGGTGTTGGACCAACATAACCAACAAATTCTCAAGAAACATTGAATGACCTTCTTTAGACAAGTGGAACCCATCCTGTAAGAAAAACTGCTTACCTTTGCTGTGCCTGTGAGGTATAGATGATAACCAAGGTGTCCTAAACTACTTACTAACCTTCCTGTTTAACCGCTTTACAGACTCATTGAGTCCCCTGACTGACTTACCACCTCTCTGAATCAACCTATGGACAATGTTTGACCATGCAATCATGGTCTCCCAGTACTTTCTCGCCAGATAATCCATTTTGGAGATAATCAGTTCAAATAAGCCCTACCTTCCCAGCTCTGTCATATCATTGCCCCCTAAATGCACAATTACAATCCATGGAAGCAGAAGCCTCCGGGCAACATTTCGTCCAATGTAGTTCTCAAGTGGGCCAAGCACAGCCTCCCTTGACCACATAAAGTTTGCTCATATCCTGCCTTCCTTGTCCACGCCGCACAGTCACCTGCATAATAGAAAATCTTTGCACGCCTCACGTAAGAGCGGCCCAACACCGGCATATCCGTAACACCTTGTGCTCCAGTGTTGACAGGAGGCAATGAAGTATCCAGCGGCTGCATCAACTCCTCACGCCCTCTACCTGTGGTAACAGACAAATACAGGAAAATGAAGGAAAATTAGTGCCAGCACATATACAACATGTTTAGTCTCAAGCAGCACTTGTAGCAGTCAGACTTCCACCTGCCTATCCTTTAGACTGCTTGACCTGCCAGCCCTATGCCTGCTGCAGCAGTTGCTGCGCCAACCCAAAATAAATGTAAGCTGCACTCCACAGGGTCTTATCCTTCTGACACCAGGGCCCTGTTAAGCGCCCTGACAAACTGAAACCTTGTGAGTGGAGTACTATCCCCATGCACTGAAAGGGGGCCAAGAGTCCCTCAAGATTGGTGAGCCAGAAAGGCTCCCAGATTCCCCAGCGGGCAGCACTCATTCCCCAGGGCCCCCGTGCAACAGTATGTGGTTGCCCCTACCCATTTGGTCAGCCTTTCAATGGGTAATAGGGACCGCTAAGGAAATATTTGGCCACTGACTATCATCCCACTGCAGGCCACCACTTCCATCATTTGTATTCTTTGCCACTAGCTCACCTACCCTGAACGCCCTATTCAATGCCAAAGAGAAAGGTGCCGTACAAAGTGGGATTTCATCTGGTTAGCTGCAAACTCTCTCCAGGCTGGAAATGATAGCTGCTAGCTTCACAGTGTTCATGGGGCACCTGGAATCAGGCCTGCCTCTTTCCAACCGCTGCCAGCCTTTCAATGCCCTATGGACCAGGAAAACCTTTGTCCCATCTGTGCACCCCAGCATCTTTGCAAAAAAGGAAATCACCACAACATGCTGCTTAGCATAGGACAGAGGGCATCTCTCTTTTCTCAAGGACTCAAGAAATAGTTTCATGGACTCGGGCAAAAACGATTCCCCGATCCCCTTGCTTTCCTGAAACTTGTGATACGTGCAATATACCCCCTTATAGGCATGCCTCTTCCGAGACACTAAACAGGCAGCCACGAGGTCTGGTATACTGGGGCACCAAGCTGCCACAGCTGCTTTCTGAATGGTGGAAGGGACTCCTCTGCTTCTGGGAGGTAGCACCTGATGGCCTGCATCTGAAAACGAAACAAACAAAGCATCTGCTGCATTGATCAATACACCAGGCACATGTTTGGCTTTAAAATGGACATTGAGCTTTAGACACATAATGCAATCCACCACAGTCATGACCAGAATACCACTGACTGATCTAGGAATTGCTCTGGCCATATTCTGAGGGCTCCAAAATGGGAATGAGCTCAAGGAAACCAATGTTCGCGATTAAACCAGACTCCACTCACCCTCTTGACCACTGTAGGGCACACCAAGATGCACCCAAAATGGCGCCAAAGCCCTTGCTGCCCACGTAATCTGTAAACAAACCCGACTCCTCATTGGTCTTGGCAGGGTTTAGCCACACTATTGTACTATTGAAAGCCATCAAAAATGCCTCCAAGATTCCCATATCCCGCCATACTTCAATGGATAACCTCGGATGATGGTGCTTCAACTTAAGACCAGACATGGTCTGCACGATTGAGCTGGAAAATGGGTGGCCCACGGGGATGAAGTGGATAGTGAAGTTCAACTGCCCCATCACCACCTGTAACTGATGTAGTGTAACTCTCTTAGCAACAAAACATTCCTCAAATGTCCTTGTCAAGGCATTCACTTTCCCCTGGGGAAACCTAGACACTCCTGCCTTAGAATCCAACTCAATCCCAAGTAATTCAAATGCTGTAACTGGCCCACAGGTCTCACCCTGTGCTAAGGGTACTCCGGACATCCCCATGAACTCCAGGAAGGATTCTAAGGCCCTCCCACACTCCACCATGCCAGGGGAACTAAAAAAAAGGAAAATTCAGAGTAATGCAATACCCACTGGTGCCCTGATCACTGCCTGAATACCTACTCAAGGAAAGTGCTAAACCTCTCTAAGTAGGCACAGCAGACCTATTAGCCCATGGTTATATGCTTGTCAAAATAGAAGACGCCCTCAAATTGGAAATCCATTAAATGGAAGTCATAAGGGTGCACTGGTAGAAACCTAAAGGCGGATTCTATATCTACCTTTGCCAACAATGTCCCAGGCCGCAGCTCCTGACACAACGCAATTGCCTGGTCTAGGAAGGCATGCTTGACTGAGCATGGTACCCCACCAATGCCCTCATTAACAGATTGACCCCTAGGTGCTGACAAGATGTCTATCAAGGGGTATTCTCCTGGGTCTTTTATTCTAGACCACTCCTAAAGGGGAACAGAAAAAATTCTCTGGCGGGATGGAATCAAAAGGAGCTCCACCCTCCCTAGGTTACTTTCCTTCAGAATCTTAGCCCTGGCAAAGCTATGATTAGCCTTCAACTACTGTTGATTTTTGCAGTATGGTACCCCCCACACAGGCTTCTGCCGTTATCCAGAAACCATCTTTAAAAGCCTCATGCATAGACTGTGCGGCCACTCTGTTGTTGTAGACATTTTGCCATGACACCATTGCCTGCCAATTAACCCCTTAAGTGCTGCTGACGGCCAATGGTCGTCAGCAGCGCTACCTCCCCAGTGCTGCGCATGACCATTGAACGTCCATTCAGCACTAGTTCTAATGGACAGCGCAGCACTGGGGAGAAATGTTTACACGCAGCTAAGGTGTTAACTGGGGAAGGGGACTTGACCGCAGAAGGAACTACATTGTTTGAACTTGCATGTCCCTAGGGCTCTGATGCAAGATCTTTATTGAAATCCCAACATGACCCCTTCTTTGTTCCGCCCCCCCCTCCCCCTCCTCCCCACCACCACCCCTGCCCGGACTACCACCCACCCCTAAGCCTGCATGAAAGGGATGACTAGGCGCGAACTCCAACCTTTGTGGTTTCATAAAGCACAGTCAGGTGTTCACATGATCTTGTCCCAAGCCATCGTGGGCCTTAATTCTCCTAAATTCCTTGTAATAATACCTCCAGGAACTGTCCTCAAACTCATTGTATGCACATACCTTCCTAATTTGGTAGCACGCTAGCTGAGCAACCAAGGTCTGAAATCGCTCAGCCATGACTGCATTGAAAATCGTGAACACTTTGACTTAGTTCAACAGTGTGTCCTGAACTCTCTCTTGTAATGTTGTTGTTGTATGACTTTATTCGATATAGAAATATCATAAAAGTATCAACAAAACAGATCAAAACCATCCAAATAAAAACATCCAGGGTAAAAAGGAGCAATATTGCGGGTAGCTATCGCGCTATATAAAAAACTAAATCCAATTCAATCCAATCCAATGTCATACAATCAAACAGTAAAACACATTCATGTTGATTAAGAACAATATGTACAAAATGTGGAAATTCCTTAAAAACTATACAAGTTAAAAAACAATTCATATATCCTAAGGTCCAGAGATACAAGGGGAGGCCTCACTATTAATCCTAGTTTTAAAATGCATTAGCCTTCAATAACTTGCTTCTAATCAACAAGGCACAGCCCAAAAATGTTGCAGTCCCACAGATTGTACTAAGGGAGGATGTGTCAGATTTCAAGATACGCAACACCTCCCTATAGTTCCTAGCTCCCAGGTTGATGCAAACGGGTTTCAACCATTTTCTTCTCTGGAATTTGTACCTCGGACAGGCAAAAAGGAAGTGTGGAAGCGATTCTGTGGGAGAAGGGCAAGCGGGGCAGTTACTGGCTTTCGCAACCCTAGAATTCCACCCTACAGTGAATTCACTGAGTGGGAGTGTTACATGCCTTAACTTCAGATATAGTGTCCTATCCCTCGAGGACTCACTAAAATCGAGAAAGGGCTCCAGTTTGGCAATGGGTTTGTGGTCTAGAAATTGCTCCGTCAGTGTGCCCCGCTTAGAATTTTTAGTAGCTTCTAGGGTGACCCACTCCCAATAAGTTTTCTTCACTGCCTGTTTTGTTGGCGGAGTCTGACCTTCTCATGCCGCCGCCAACCCAATGTCCACCACAAGCTGTTTCAATTTAACTATCCAGGTAATCTTGTGGGCCGTGTCTAGACGGACTAATTCGCTCAGGGCAGAGGCGTAGTTAGACAATTCGGGGGTCCTTCTCAGGCGCACCCAAAATAATAGAGGGCGTAGCCTAGCAATTTCATTGATTGGGTGTTTCCCATAATCATGACGGAGCGGAACTAGTGGGGTTGATGGAGGAAGTGAGACCAGGTCCCTAAAAAACTTGTTTTCTGATCTCACTAAATCCATGGTGTTCTCAAATCCCCAGAGTTCCGCCCGCAAAGGGATGAAGGCAGTGCCTTTACCTCATACACCTTGATGGCGGGGGCAACTGGCCTACTTTGTGAAAGTCGCTGGTGTCTTGCAACTGCCCCCGAAACTCGTTTGTGGTTAAGCAGCATTTTTGACAGGTGGGAGCTCCACTTCATCAAGTTGTTGACCCGTACACCCAAGTAGTCAAAAGCATCGACTAGTTCCAATGGGGAGTCATTCAGCTTGATGGTATTCCTGAATTGTTTGGATGGGGCCAGGGCCATAAGCTTGGTTTTGGATGTATTGATACATAGGACCCTGGATTCACAAAATTGACTAAACCGATCCAGAAGTGTTTGGAGACCCATTGGGCTTTTTGAAATCAAGAGGGTGTCTTCAGCAAAGAGCAACGTCTAGGGTGGGGCATCGACTGGGAAGCCAGAAAGAGAGAGGAGCCCTCGCCTGCAGAGACCCGGTGAGTGCAAGACCCGGGTTGTTGGTTTCAGGGAGGTGAAAGGGGATTGTGGTCACTTTCGAGACTAGGGATGACCTCCATGTCAATGAGGTCAACCCATAGACGTAAATTCAGCAGTATATAAACGATACGGGAGGGGGAGCTAATAATATTAAATGTAGTTGCTCCAGCAGGGTCGGAGCGGGTTCTGCCATTGGCTGCCCTCAGATTATGCTCTAATGTTAGGGCATTGATTTGAATGACTCTTTGAGACCATTTCTTTATTGGCACAACGTTAAGTATTGGGATGGCCCATTTAGAATCCTCTTCACCAGTACCCAGGATGTCTTCTTCACTCAGGGGTTCGAAAGTGCCGTTGAAATCACCTGCAACGATGATCCCCGCTTTGGTAACAATAGCAGACAATTCTAGGTCTAGGACTGTTAGGAGGGACGCCCTCTGCCTGAACTAATCGCCGGGATAAAATAGGTGGAATACCCCGGCATATGCAGGGGGACCAAGCTCCACGTCTCCTGGAACAAGTAAATGTCATATTTGGCAATAAATTCATTCCATTCTGGAAGAGCTAGGTTTTTTTGTAACCCTGCTATGTTCCAAGAGAGGAGCCGGATCACCCCTGCATCTTTATTGGCAGGAACGGCGTTTCTCACTAGTGCGTCGAAATTATTTTCTAAAGTCGACGGTACTTCTCCTCCTCATACCAACGAGCCAGGACCCGCAGCGCAATTCCTCAGTGTATCGCCCTTGGAAACCGGGGAAAGATCAAATGGCCAAACATCCTCTAGTCAATCGACTTAACTTAGCCCAGAATCCCTCATCCCGGGCCACAGACCAAAGGGGGGAGCGTTGAATCTGGATAGAGGAATGCTCAGGCGGGAATGTTCTAAATTCAAGTGCCAATAGGTTCTCTGCAATCATGGGGTCAAAGAACTGTATTTCAATGCAATCAGTCTTAGAATCTACCATAGAGACCCTCTTCACATTTGCCATGTCCTCCCGTATAATGGATCTGCATCCCCTTGTGTGTCTCAACCAATGTATTGCTTTATTGCGGATAGGCTCACTATTTTCGAAGCCCCCATTCCTATCGAGTTTTGGTACCTGCGTCATGTTTACTCTCGGTATATTATTATCACAATTCTTTGGGTCACCTTGTGGTCTTAGGCTGAGAGCTAGCTTATTCAGGGCTAGTTTGATAGGGGCCAAGCAGTGCGGGCCTGCACTAGAAGAAACCTGGCCCGTGGGTCACCCCTTAGGTTCCCTAGCTTTCACCGAGTCAGCATATGATCTGACATCGGGTGGGACTTTATTTGGACCCAAGGAGCCCTGTTTTCGGTGACCTGCTGAGGGGGGTAGACTGGGGGGTGGGCCCCTAGGGGACTCCGTTCTCGCCAATATATCCGACTTATTTCGGCCCGAGAGAGAGGGATGTTGCGGGCCTACAGGTGGGCCATCCCATCCTGCAATTAGACCCTCAACCCTATCTCTTAGGTATGCCATGCCCTTTTCCAGCTCACTAATCCTCTCAAGTAATTCCCTCTTTGTAGGCCCACACACAGCACAGCCAAGCTCACTTTCCACAGTTAGATTGTCATTAAGTCCCCCCGGTGAAAGTACAGACATGCCCTCAGTATCATGTACAAGGGCTGTAAACCGGTTTGAACATGGTACCTGAGAGACTGAAACAAGATCCGGGTCTTGGGCCCCTGGGTAATCGACTGTTGAGACTTGATTAGAGGTAAGATTTGGGTCAGAAACCTCTTTATACAGAGCTGCTAGGCTATGATCTTTACATGCGGGGTGCTTTAGGGGTTTTTGTTTAGTGAACATAGAGGGAATTTCTCTGTCTTGGGCCAGAGACAGATCCTCATCAAGTTGGCAAGTGTCACCCAAAGCAGTTTTAGTACTCTTACGGGCCAGAACCTCTTCACAGTCGTTGACTAATTCTTCTATTCTTGTCAACACACAGTTAGTTGCTGCATGGGAAACCTTCTTGGCCTTTTTTCCCTTTTTATTTGTTTTTTTAAAGTTTTTTTAAAAAACACATTTTATTGGGTAAACAGCACATGATTCAACATATGACACATTATACATTCAGCCATCCAACATGTCTTCATCAGAACCCCTAACAAAGCCCTCAAACCCCCCCCCCCCTGCTGCTGTTGGTGTGGGCAGAGTTCAGGCATATATTACAATAGTCAAGAAAAACCGAATGGACCAATACTCATCCTCAGCTTCATCCCATGGAATATAATTCAATATTCTCCCACGCTAGTCTTCATCTTCTACTCGAGAGTTCTGTAAAGCCTGCACTAATGCCTCCCATGCTCGCGCCATCTCTAAACTTTTTTCATTGGCTGTACGGGTGGCCTGCCTAAGTTTGACAGTACTCTCACCGCTGGCCCATTTATATTATTCAGTTTTCCATCTCCCATTGGATGGACCCTCCCTCGACTTCCAGTGCCAGGTTATTTCTCTCTGAGCTAGGATTAGGCCTAAATCAATGAACTTGCTGGTAATTTTCGTTTTAACCGTGTGAGGGAACCAGAGCAGCAGACATGTCGCCATGTCAAACTGCACCTGCCTGTCCGTAACTTCATTAAGGAGCGCCCCCACCTCAGACCAGTACTGCCCCAGCTTCGGACAGTCCCACATCATATTGGAGAAGTGTGGCTCAGGGGTTAGAGGCGGCAGACCCGGAAGCTGAGATCGGCCCTGGACCAGGGTTCAATTCCCCGCCCCGACGGGGGTTGGGCTCAATAATTCCACGGACTCGATAATTCTCGCTCCGGTGCCTACTCGACTCACGGGTTCACACTCTGCGACTCTGGGCAATAGCTTGCTTAATCTCCACAATGGCCCCTCGCGGCGGGATGCCTGGCTTTCACCTTGTGGATACCCTGCCGGGGTATCTCACAGGGGAATACCAGGACGGGTTCCCTAAGCAAGCGCATAGATGCCTGCGATGTGGGCGATTTGCGCTATATAAATACATGTACATTTACATTTACATATGTTCCAGTTCCTCATCAGGCGTCATACATCTCGGGAACGCCGCACCCTGTGCCTGGAAATACTTCCTAATTTTCCCTGGGGTTAAGTATGCTCTATGAAAAAGTGTACCTGCTGAAACCTAGCATTCCTACTCCCTTTCCATGTTCTCCTAAGAATATGACCCCATGTTGTGTTTGGTATGGGCCTCCCCACACTCGCTTCCTCCCATTTAAGTTTCAGTGCTGTTAGTGGTTCTAAACCTTCGTGTAACATTCTGGAGTGTAGACAAGTGACCGCTTTGAATGTTCCTGCCGCCATCACTACGTATTGGCAGACCATGGTGGTCATTGGTTCCGTCTGCCCATTCTTCCAGTGCTTCCGTATCGCCATTGTTATAGCCGCATATAACAGGAAACTCCCATCGGGGAGGCCATATTGTTCCTGCAACACTCGGAATGGCAATAACTCACCATCTGTGTATAGGTCTCCTATCATCTGAAGTCCCAACTCTTCCCAGTCCATGAGTGAGGACCAGTCCCCTCCGTGCGGCAACGCTGTCAACATTCCCAGGGGAATTTCTGGAGCATAAGGGTGCACCACCCCTGCTCTCCGTTGACTTCTGTTCCAACATAATCGCAAGGTCTTCTCCTCTAATGTTAAATCCCGTATGTCAAGCTTTTGCTGCATGATTATATACAAGAGGACATGCCTCTGTATCCCCGTTCCCCGGGCCAGGTCCGGGCCCCTAAACTCTACTGCGACTTTTTGTGTAAGGATCTGCAGTTGCACTGCCAAATAATAAAGTTCAAAGTTAGGAACTGCCATTCCCCCCTCCGTTTTAGGCCTCATCGCTACCCGTAGCCTTCCGTTACCCCATAAAGATTCTGTGGTTAGTGTTCTTAGTTTCCGAAATACCCGCTGAGGGATCCATACAGGTATGGTGCGGAAATAATAGAGCAGCCGAGGCAAAGCCACCATTTTGAGCAATGCCACTCTCCCCACTACTGAAAGGGGAAGAGTTGCCCAGAACCCCATACAGCCCTTCAGGGCTCTTATACAGCGTCTTATGTTCCCCTCTAACATGTCGTCCGCCTCCTGGTAGATACGGACTCCTAGGTAGGTGAAACACGACCGTTCCCATATGATGTCCCCAGCTAGCCGCGGTTGGGGCACATCTGCTCGTACCGGGAAAAGGCACATTTTACTCCGATTAACCCTAAGGCCTGATAATTCTCCAAATCTTGACAACATACCCATCGCCCCCTGCAATGCCTCGCCCGTGCCTTCCAAGAACAACAACAGGTCGTCCGCATACAGTGATATGTATTGTGGAGAGTCGCAGCATTCAAGACCCCTATACATTATCCATGTCCTCGCCTGGGCAGCTAGAGGTTCAATCGCCAAGGCGAACAACAGGAGGGAAAGTGAACACCCGTGCCTCAGTCCTCTCCGTACCGGATAGTCGGAGGATATCACTGACCCCAGTCTTACCCTGGCTGTCGTTGAGGAGTATAATACTTTCGTCCAGCACCAGAATTGACCGCCTAAGCCGAACTTCTCCAGCACCTTATGAAGGTACTCCCATTTCAGACTATCGAAAGCCTTTTCTATATCTATTGATAATACAGCTGGCGTCTATGCTGCCCCTTGGTCACACCCCAGCACCCGTAGTAGGCGTCGGATGTTAGTCGAGGTATTCCTAGTCGGGATAAATCCCGCCTGATCCACATGGACCAGTGTGGTCATATGCGGTAGCAGTCTGGTAGCCAATATACGGCTCAGGATTTTATAGTCCACTGTCAGCATTGACAGCGGTCTATAGGAGGTCACATCACTATCCTCTCTCCCAAGGTTTTGGAAGGGGAACTACCAGTGCTTCACGCATCGACTTGGGCAGATAACCCAGCTCCGCAGCCTCTGTATAGATCTCCAGCAGATGGGGTGCCAAAATGTCTACATACTTTGCATAAAATTCTATGGGCAGACCATCCACCCCTGGCGTCTTATTCCGGGCCATTTGTTTAATCGCAATCCTAATCTCAGTTAACGTTATGTTTTGACCCAATGTCTTAGCGCTCTCCTCATCCAATTGGGGGAGCTGAATTCCTGCCAAATAGCCCTCCATGTCAGACTCGTCGACCTCCAGATTACTTTGGTATAGGGTCTTATAGTATTCCAAGAAGTTCGATAGGACTGCTGCTTGGGAGTAGACCATCTCTCCTGTGGCCGTTCTTGCTCTCATAATTGGATAACCTCTTGGGACCGGGATCGCCAGTCTCGCCAGGAAAGTGCCCACCTTATCTCCTTCAGCATTGACCTTCACTCTATATTGTCTAAAATCATAGCTCCTCAAGCGCTCCGTTTCTGCAGCCACTAGTTCCTTAGCCTCCAGTAACTGCGTTTGTAGCGCCGGCCGTTCCGGCCTCTGCCGCTCCACTTCCCTCAATTTTCCCTCTGCCTTGTTTACATCCGCCAGCACCACTGTTCTTTCTCCTGAGTATTTACTTATGCACAGCCCCGCACCACTACCTTAAAGGCATCCCATTATACTGCTTTGGTAGAGGCTGTCCCTTGATTCTCAGCGAAGTAATGTTCAATGCCCTCCTTAATTTCTGCTAAAAAAACCTGGTCGTCAAGGGTTTCCGGGCGTAACCGCCAAGTGGGCACCGCGGCCCTCACGCGTTGCCAGCTAAGGGACACCAGCTGGGGATTGTGATCAGAAATGGTTCTAGCCAGGTATTCAGAGTGCGTAGCCAACGAAGCTATCGAGTGGCTGCATAAGATGGTGTCAATTCTAACATGTAGTTCATGGAGTGCCGAAAAGAAGGAACAGTCCCTATCACTGGGGTGTTGTCCTCGCCATACATAAGTTAGCTCCCATCTTTCTTGCCAGTCTGACCTCTTCGGAGCAAGCCTACGAACCGGGGAATCAACCAGTGGTGGGTGTGATCTATCCAATGTTATGTCTGTTATCGAATTGAAATTCCCCCCCCCCCCCCCCCCCCCAGTATCACTTGACCACCCAGATAGTGTGCTAGTGCCCCTGATATTCTATCTAGGAAGCGGGCCTGATCTGTGTTCGGGGCATAAACACTACAGAGCACTACATCCCGTCCATACAATCTCCCTTCTACCGCTACGTATCTACCTTCTGGGTCAACAACATGATTCATGGCCTGGAAAGGGACCCCCTCTCTTACCCATATCAGGGCTCCTCTGGCAAACGCTGAGTAAGCAGTGCTGCCAAACACCTGGCCCGCCATCGCCGCTGTAAGGCAGTACACTCTGTTTTGGTAAGATGGGTCTCCTGAAGCAGTGCTATCTGGATCCCTCGACGTACCAAATACGCATGCACCTTATGGCGTCTGGGCATGGTATGTAGTCCACGTACGTTCCATGTGATACACTTCAAATCAGGTAATGTCCCCATTATGATTGTCCCTCAAGTTCTCCTTCTTCGTGCATCGCCTGTCCACACCGAAGCTGCTAAATCCCAAAATCCCAACTTCCCATGCAACACCCGCAACCCTCCCCCCAGAATAGGACCCAATATCAGGCTATCAGACCCCATCCAAACTTTACAACAATACACACAATATTATCCCACAATAGTCACTGCAGGGTGCCTTAAGGGCTGTGAGGCGTTACCCCGGCGTCGACAAGCGGCAGCCCTCGCCCCAGCCCCGCCACCCTGGATCCCATTGTGTGGCATTCTGTCAAAGTTCATAGCCAATGAGCGCCAGGTACAAGTATAATACCAGGCAGTTCCTTGTGGTCCTTCAATCTGTATAGTGTAACAAAACAGGCTATTCATCTAGCATTCCATCAGTTGTTCTCGGTGTGACCATAGGACCTCTGCCACTGTCCGTCACTGAGATCTCTGTATCCGATTTCCCTTTATCTTCATCCGAGTCTGCTCCCCTTTCCGAGGTCGGTCCCTGCAAACCCGTCATCTCCGCCGTTGCTGCCAATGCCCCTTGCTTGTCCATCGCCATCTGAACCAGCTGTTGTTTCTGCAGGGTTTTTTTTCTTCTCCGAATTCGTTTGCGCACCTGGGATGATTTGGATGGGTCGGTGTGTCTTTGAGCTTGACGATCAGTGCCTTTTCTATAGGACTCAAGCCACGTCCACGCCTCATCAGGTGTCATGAAGAACTGGGTCGTGCCATCCACCACTACTCTCAATTTTGCTGGGAAGATTAAGGAATACTGGATCCCTTCTTCCCGGAGTTCCTTTTTGACTGCCAGATAGGAAGCCCTGCGTCGTTGTATATCCTGGGTGTAATCTGGGAATATTGTGACTTTGCTATTACCGACCGTGAATGGCCCCGCTGACAGCGCTCTTTGGATCAGTACATCCCTGTCTTTATAATGTAGGAGCTTGGCCACCACTGGTTTTGGTGGGCAGTCAGGCAGCGGCGGCCGAGCAGGTAATCTGTGCGCTCTTTCGAGTGTAAAGAAGGTGGACAGGCCTTCCTGGGCCACTTCCGTTTTGAGCCAGTTTTCCAAGTACATAATCATGTTGGACCCATCCAATTTCTTCCGGAAGGCCTACCACGCCTATATTATTGCGCCAGTTTCTACTTTCTGAATCCTCAGCCCTCTTTTCTAGCATTTCCAGGCGTCCCATTGCTTCCTTCAGTTGTTTTTCCATAACAGTTTGTGCTGGTTTCATTTCTTGGATGGCTGATTCATTTTCCTTCACTCTGTCCACTAATTTCGAGTGGTCTGCGCGTAGGAGTCCCTATCCCATCGCGACTTGCGCTATGTCTTGATGTATAGACTCTTTCATCGTCGCTATGGCTTCCAGAATCTGGTCAAGGCGTTGACTTAGCCCGACCTCGGACACTGCTTCCACCGATCCACCTCCAGCAACCCGGTTATCGTTCTGCATCGTGGTTTCCCCTGACTTTGGTTTTGGTTTCATTATGACTATTCAGGTAGGCCACTATCCAATACGTGTGCCCCTCTCTGTGTCTGGGCTCCTTTCAAGTTTGCTTGCCAGCGAAGACTCCAATATCTCTGAACCAGTAGTCCCCAGCAACCCTGCTCACTTCCTCACAATAGTTCGTTGTTGCCCCGATGTTGATGTCCCGATGGGTCAACGCTATGCAGTTCCCGGCCTCAGCTCCAACACCACTTGGCCAGTTCTGGGGGAATGTCGGGCACTCTGAGTCCAGCTCTTCTAGACACCCCGGGGCAGCAGATCTCATGCGGTGCCCCCCAGTGTATTTCCCCTTCCTGCAGTGTGCCTTGGGTGCCGCTGTTCCAACGTTCGATTACCGCCTTCGTTCTAGCCTCCCTGTCGCTCCCAGCTGTTAGGGGCTTATCCTCTGTCCGTGGTGTGTCCTAGGCTCGCGCTGTGGCACCCGTGTTCTCAATTGTCGTCCCTCTTCAGCGTGCATGAAATGCTCAACCTCTGCGGGCACTTATCTCTGTCTTAGTCCGTGCGGCTTCCCAGACCTGCCTCCCACCCCCACCTCCGCAGCGCTGGGAGCAGGCCCGTTCCACCCCACTTACCGGGACTCGCGTGCCACCGTTGTTTGGCCACCTCGCTGTTCAATCTGTGGGACCTCGATCACCACTCCGACCGGTTGATGTCAGTCAGGGCGCCTTCGTGCCCCCGCTGGCCTGCCGATCTGTTCTCGGCCGTGGCAGTGTGCAGGTGGTCACTCAACTCAAATTTGTTCCCAGTCCCAAAGTCACTATTCCGGCACCGGAGCAGTGCACTGAAGGAGGGCCGACGCCACCTCGTTCACTGCACTCGATTTCTCCGGAGAGTAGGTCCCGGGCGCCCCGGTCAGACGGCCGCCCCTCTACTATCCGCCATTTTGAAGATCTCGGTGTTGTGGGCCCTCCTTATTCTGGCAGTGACCGATGCGCTCTATTCACCGGCAGCCCCGCTGAGTCGTCCTGACCTTTGCTCTGCACCCTCGGTGAGTCAGCGTTCTTAGGTGGGCCCGCTCACGGTCGCGATTGCAGCACTGCTGGCCCAGCTCGTATTCACTCGCTCCGCTCTGCCACCATCTTGCCGTCCCCGGTCCTCAGGGTATGCCGACTGTTCAACCCGCTCCCGGACTATGCTTGGATCTCCTAGTGTCATAGTGTCGGCTGGATGTTACGATCCTTGGGTTCCGACATCTATTGCTCGAATTCTGCCACGTTTCAGGAGCATTTACAGGATACATTCCGGGATCGGGTGCGGAGCCTTCAGCTCACGCCGCTTCACCCATCGGCGCTTAAGCCACGCCCCCCCACCCTCCATGACCTATCTTGTTCCCATGACGATCAGATACCAAAGGGGGCCCTGCTACAGGTACAATCACAAAACAGCAGAAAGTTTGCAGTAGGAGCGACGAAATCAAGTTCAATAGGGCCAGCTGATAACAGCGATAGTTACAAAGTACCTTTGGAAACTTGTAGAGGCGTGTTGCAGATGGGAAAGGGGGGGCCCAGCCCTGCCTCCTTCGGCCTCCGACGGCCACAGACGGCCCGCCCTTTACCCGGGCTTAGCCCGGCGCCCGCCCTCGCGCGTCCCTTGTCCTGCGTCGCGGGAGTGCGCTGATGGATAAAGCCTCCCGATGGGAAGGGGGAGGGGCTGCCGGTCCGCTGCTGGCCCCGCTGGTTCCTGGGGCTTGGAGTCCTGGGTAAAGCCTGCCCGCTCCACTGGCCTCAAACACCACTGCTACTGCGACGCATCTCCCGCGAAGCAGGAGGCGCGAGATGTAGAAATACCCCCGGTAGCAAGGGGGAGGGGCTTACGCTGCTGGGCCCGCTGGTTCCTGGGGCTTGGAGTCCTGGGTAAAGCCTGCCCACACCACAGGTCACAAACGCCGCTGCTACTGCGATGCGTCTCCCGCAATGCGGGAGGCGTGAGATGTAGAAATACCCCCGGTAGCAAGGGGGAGGGGCTTACGCTGCTGGCCCCGCTGGTTCCTGGGGCTTGGAGTCCTGGGTAAAGCCTGCCCGCTCCACTGGCCACAAACACCGCTGCTACTGCGACGCGTCTCTCTTGTAATGTCAATTTACACAATCTCTAGAATGTGAGCATTCCCTACACCATTTGCTCTCTCCCCACTCAGGCCTGTGCACATATCAACATAATTTTTTTTCCTTAACCTCTGTTGCCATGAGCCTGCCTAGCTGATCATGCTCTGAACACACGACCCCAAACCCAATGCTTGGCACAGATGCCCCAACACAGGCATCCTGCACACTTTCACCACTTGCCTTCTGTCCCCCACCGCGCCTTTTCACTGGCAGGAAAGCCACCCATGGAGGAAGTCCTAGTCCTCTCTACCGAAGCTGCTAGCTCGATGGATTGCCCCCTTGTGGACTCTGGGGAAACAAAAGGGCCAGAATCTCATTCCTCGCATTTATCCTATGCATCAATGCTTCCATGTCTACCCTAGTAAACGCGTGGCGCCTTTCTTAGCTCCACCTGCATCACCAGCGATATTATCCAGCTGTGTAAAGCAACAACAAAATACTTGCTCTACTATGACCCTGACGCTAAAAGAGGTACCTTGGGCCAACCGTTCCCTAAGTAAATGCCACTAAAATAGCCAGTTATTTCACTAGGAAGCCCTGTGGAAAAACGCTCCAGACTTCACGAAAACTTTCCTCAAAAGGTCACAAAAACCACCAAATAAGTGCCTGATATTTCTTTCAGAGATTCTGGAATGCACCCACAGGGAACGTTTCACTCGCTGAGCAATCCTTAACACAAGTTCAAATCAGCCAATAAACACCACAGTAAACAGAAAAAAACAGCCCAAAAAACCCCTGAAAGGTATTCCCTGCAGGGCCTCACTGCACCCTCCTACTTCACTGTACCTGCCACAGCCTACTACAACCCCTTGAGCCCTCTGGAGATGCCGCTGAGGGTGAAATACACCAAAACAAGCATTTACAATTTTTTTATTTATGTGTTCGTTTTGAAAACCGATAAATGGCATTGTCACTTACAATGCCAATAGCTTAATCTCTCGCAAATGCCACACACAGCCACACCCACAGAGAGCCCCCCCACAAAGAGCCCCTCCACACAGAGCTCCCCCACACACACAGGACCCCCCCACACACACACCTACAGAGCCCCCCACACACACCCACACAGAGCCCACACACACACTGCGAGCCCCCCACACACCCACACAGAGCCGCCCAACACACCCACACAGAGCCCTACACACACCCACACAGAGCCCTCCACACACCCACACAGAGCCCTCCACACACCCACACAGAGCCCTCCACACACTGCGAGCCCCCCTGTGTAAGTTATACACTGTTGTTAGAGATGAACCGACCGCATACGTAACCAACAGGTGTAAAAAGGACTTCAAAGGTGACAGACTGGGGAGAGAGATGATGATGTAGGAGTGAGAGAGAGAGGGATTGTGCAGATAAAAGAGGAGTGTGAAAAGGGTTGTACACAGCAAGAAGTCTGAGAGGGAGTGTGTAGATAATGGGTAGGTTTGGGTGGGAGAAGCTCTTTGTGTAACATCAGGTGTACAAGGGATTGTACAGGCAACAAACAAGTGTGAAAGGGGCTGCAATGATGTACACTGGTGAAAGGGAGTGCTGCAGACAATAGCGAGGTGTCACAGAGAAACAGCAGACAGTAGGTAGGTGTGAGATAGCTGGGCTGTGATACTAACTCAAAGGTGGGAAAGGGTTCTTCACAGGCAAGAGACAGGTGTCAAAGGGTGTAAAATACTTTTGCACAGAGCAGGCTGTGAGAGATGGGGGAAAGAAAGTCACAATGCACTTTATTTCCAACAGGCTTGTGTTATCTGCAGAAAATGGTCAGCACCAAAGGAGCTCAACATGAGGCCAAGTGAAGGCATCCAAGGGATGCAGCAGTAGATTAACCACCCAAGAGGGGGATTTAGAAAGTACCACATATTCACCGTACATTAAGAGCACAACACATAGCCTTGTCCGTGCCAGAAAGTAAGGGGTATAACTAAATGCATACGTACCACTAACGTCAATTTCTGTGGCTTAATGTGCAGTTTTCATGCCACAAAAACTATAACTGAGCCCTTTTTTTTTACTCTTTGCTGTCACGCGTGAAGAGGAGAATCACAAAGGATGCACATGGATGGAAGCATCACAAAGGGAATTGGGTAGGGTGATACAACATGTAGTGTGCAGGTGGAAAGAAGAATCGCAATGGATGAGGGTGGGGAAACAACACAGAGGGTGCAGGTGGCAGAAAGTAACCTGGAGGTCGGGGTTAGGGGGAAGCGGAGCGGGTGGGGAGGAGCACATGGATTAGAAAGCAACTCTTGGGGGAGACGTACAGGAGGGCAGCATAACATGGACAGGCAGGGGAGAAGCGCACAGGTGACAGAGAAAGGAACACACCACAAAGGGAATTGGGTAGGGTGATACAACATGTAGTGTGCAGGTGGAATGAAGAATCGCCAAGGATGAGGGTGGGGAAACAACACAGAGGGTGTGGGTGGCAGAAAGTAACATGGAGGTCGGGGTTAGGGGGAAGCAACAGGCGAAAGAACGTCATGGAGCGGGTGGGGAGGAGCACATGGATTAGAAAGCAACTCTTGGGGGAGACGTACAGGAGGGCAGCATAACATGGACAGGCAGGGGAGAAGCGCACAGGTGATGGGAAACTACGTCCTCCCGGCCCCGCCCACAACCAGGCGGCGGGCCGGACATCTTCTTCCGGTGTTTCCTCCGAGCTGCGGCGGAAATCAAAGTGGGACTCTGAATGTGTGTTACCATCGCCCCCCTCTCTCCGGGTACCTCTTGCATCTCGCACTGCCATAATCCCGGTAAGTCTCACGGCCTCCCTTGTCTTAGTCCCGGAACTGGAGACTTAGTGGCTGCGCACACTGTAAACAAGCATTTACAAGTGGTGCGGGAACGGGCACACGGAGAGCGGGAGGGGGGGCAGGGGTGGGAAAGGGCACACGGAGAGCGGGAGGGGGGGTCGGGAACGGGATAAAAACAAAAGTATTAAAAAATGCTGCTTAGCTGATCAGCGGCCTCAGTGCACAGCCCACCCCTGCAAAAGACAAAGTGGAAATGAAGATAACATGGCGAGACCCAAAAAAAAAAATTGCACACGCCCACCGCCGCAATGACGATCGGAAAGGGGTGGAGAGGGAAGAAATCGCGGGAACGCCCACGAATCTGGTCCGGCCATGACGGACAGATCTCTGTTCCAATGGCTAGCCTCCATTTATGGAGCTAGCCAATGGAACAGAGGGCGGATTCCCAAGCCACTCTACTGTAAACATAAGGTTTTCGCCTGCGCGAAAAAGCTGCGCAGTGCACAGCTTTCGCTTAGGCAAAACCTAAAAACTTGGGTCGAGCAAAAACACACGCTCAGCCTGTGCAGCTCCCAGAGGGCAATGGGAAGAGGCCGTGAGTAGTGTTGTGGCATTACTTCCTGGTCGGGCGTGGGCGTCTTGTTGTGGGAGGGAGTCAGATGCAGGTATCCTTTTCAGGGCGGCGAACGGGTACAAAGAGACCCGCTCTCCGCCGTGCAGCCCATTTTAAAGGGTGGGCCACCTTGCCCTGAACATATAATGACCCCGGAAGCACCCTAGTCAAGGAGGTCAAAACAACCATGCGGCAGCCAATCGGCACCTTGCTCCCACCTTCCGAGCCCGCAGCGTGTGCAGTAAACCAAGGATGGCCTCCGGCTCGCATGCCATAAAGCCGGCTCTCCCGAGTTGGAAGAGCCTCTCCAATTTGCGCTGCATTGCGTTACGCCAGATGTATCAAGCTATTAAGGGCTAAGCAAGGTGGTCTTGCTTGTCTTGATAAATCTGACTTTAGTGTAGCGTTGCCCCTTGCGTGGTGCAAGGGCGAGGCAATACTATGATAAATATGGCCCACAGTTTCTTCCAAGTTCGATCCTTTGACACTTGACTCTTCAGACCTGTACTTAGGAACTCTTAGGGAATCCTTCGCCGTACTTTACCAGAGATATTGTCTCCAGGCATGAACCATGTTTTTGGAGGGCTGTAGATAAGTTATTCCATTTCAGACTGTAGTGTCTTAATAGGTCTGCTTACCTTAATATGCAAGATTTATTGTTTTAATTAATCTTTAATGATATATAGCCAGAACAACCACCTTCATAATTGTCTTTGACACCAGATAATTACATTTATTGGGTTACACTAACTCTAATTCTAAATCTGGAAGCACTCTAATGGTAACTGTATTTTTCAGCGGCAGTAAAGTGTGTTTACAGCCTGGATGCGTTGTTCTAAAGGGTAACAGATATACATTGCACTTATTAAAACGTTGCAGTAATAACTGGACACAGTGTTACGTGTTTACACGCCGGGTTACAAGTGATGATGTCCTTTTTTTCCAAAAGCAGATTTCGAGTACATTTAAATGAACCTACAGTTTAGCCAGCTTCTCAGATGAACATTATTTGTTTCCTGAGGTAAAATCATGTGTCCACAAAGACAACTTGTCTTTTCACTGAAGAGCCCACGGGCTACCAAGCGCCCTCTGTCGCTTCTTATTGGGAGGCAAAACTCTCCTTTGTGGGCAAGACATATATTGTGGGTAATCCAGGAAGGAAACCTACTATGAAGTAACCAGGACCAGTTCTGGGAGGGGTCGGATCCAGGTGACTGCTTAGGGAGGCATCACCGGCTAGTAAGAGTGTCTTGGACCAAAATTCAAGCAAACACCTTGGGCCTTGTGCCGACTCAGCATGAAATATCCATCATTGACACCCTTGGTGCCACTGCACCTGTGGCATTCATGACAGGTACGACCCTGCTTCTTTCTCTTCTTTATCTCCTCTCATCCCTTCCTCTTCCACTCTCTCTCCCCTTCTGGCTCATCTTTATTTACTTCCTCCTCTAACTTTTCATTCTCTTCTCCATGTTCTCCTTTGCACTCTCCTCCTTATCCACACTTCTTTTCTTCTCTATTTTTCTTCCATCCTCTTGCCGCTGCCTTCTCTCTCATTCCTCTGCTTCGTTCTCACCAACCTCCCTTTCATCTTACAGCCCTCTCAATCTCTATCCTCCCATTCTCACAGCTCTATCTTGTCTTCTATTCTCACTAACTTTGTCTGCATTCTCCATCCTCCAATTTTCTTTGAGTTCATTATTTCTGCGTGGCCTCTCTTTTCCCTATCTAGTATATTCATTATCTCTTTCCTTCCCACTCTTTTCTTTTTTCCACCTTTCTCTCGCCTCTCCTTCTCCTTGCTGCCATCCACCATCTCCTTCTTTTCTCCCTTACCTCTCTTCACCATTTCTCCCTTATTTTGCCCTCGCACTTTATCACTCTACACTCACATCTCCCCTCTCCCTCACTCTCCATGACAGTGACCATCCTTCACGGACTACCTAGGTGAAGGAGTAAAAACGAGGCAGGTTCCAGACTCTAGCAAAAAAAATCTAAAACTCTGAGACGGATGTCAACTGAATTGCAACTGCTACAGCCTAGGCTTGCGCCCCCACCACCCCCTCTTCTGGGTCTTGGGCCACTGCACCACCTGTACCACAGATAGCTACGCCTCCAGGTGTAAAACCATGAAATATAACCTATATTTTGGGGGAGGGATGTGTGACTGATGTTTCACCTAAAGTGGCATTACACTTGCACCTGCTCTGAAGGTAATCAATTTTCGGTCCATCTCAAGTGGTTCAGTATTTGGCCTAGAGTGGAGAAGAGGTCTTAAACAAAGGCTTTTTGTTACTGCCAACGGCATTGGCAAGTAAAGGACCATTCTTTCTTAGAAATGATCACAGAAGTTACTTCCTGCGGAGAGGAAATCATTGGTGAGATTTTGAGAGCATGTCTTACTTTCATAAAGAGAGCAGTTCCAGCTGAAGACTGAACATCATGAAGAAGTAGCCCTCCAATCACATAGAGACATTTGGGGACCGCTGGCTTGTTCCATGAGCTGTATCCTGCCGGCGTAGTTCCGGGATCTGAAAGTTTGTAGGATCTTAGACCAAGGTCCCGAAACTCTAAAGGCAAGTCACAAGGATATATCTGCAGAAATCCTGGGATGTGATCCTATCAGAGGTTATTCCCAGCACCATGAAGCCATTTTGAGGCACTCCGCTAGGTACCGTTGGAACAAAGGTTCATAGTTCTGTTGCCACTATACTAGTGCGGCACAGGGTTTTTGGCCATATAGCGATAAGAATTGAAGATTTTTCAGGGACAGAGGTTAGTAGGTTTTTAGAAACGCTTTTAAGTCAACCACGAACAGTGAAGGGACACCACAAAAAGAACGTTAGCTTTCCGACTTTCCTCAGAGGAATCAGGATGCAGCAGCCCTATGAATGCAATGGTGGTGCGTGCAGCCCAGCCTCCTCGCTTGCCTCATCCTGCTCAGAACTCCAGGGTTTCCTCAAAACTCTGTGACCGCGAGCTCCTGATCAGCGTTTCTACCTCATGGAGTTCTCTATGGTCACAGCATTAAGACGACCACTGGTGGGAATGAGTGAACTTTAGGGAAGTGAAGGTAACTTCTCTGACAGGACATATCCTCCTGCATGAGGTACCCCAGGGACACTCATGAATCAAACTCTTCTAGGGTCCCTGAAATGGCAGTGAAGGCCCTGCCATTTTCTTAACTGTTATTATTGAAAGAGACAAGGGAACCCAATTTGCTAGGCATGGCATTCAGAGACTTGGAATTGACATTTAACAATTACAGAGTCGTACATTTGATTTGGTTACAAAGCATTGTTATAGAATAATGCTACAGTCGTGACTCATAGGTATAAGGTCTACATAGAGCGTAGTGAAATAGTTCATAAGGCGTGCCTAATACCTCGTGCAGGGTAAGTGAAAGTAAAATCATTATACTTCAGAGGGCAGTCGGGCAATAGCAACATGCTCGGACCAGTGCGGCATATATAATCAATTCTACAAAGAGCGCGGTGATGGAAAAGAGTACGGCGCATTTAAGTGAGATAAAACTTGACCGTGGGGTTGACGCGGTGAAGACAACCAATTCCCGAAGTGTGACATAGTGAATTCACATTTTAGACCGGAGACAATAATTACAGTGTACTACGGCGCGATTCAGGAAGCCATTTGAAGCGTGTTGTATTTAAAACAGGTTGGCGCGGTACTGTTAATACGGCGCATACAGGTGGCCTAGAAAGAGACAGTGATTTAGGTGAGACAGGGGACTGCTAATGCATGACCGTGGGACTGGTGTGGCGAAGACAGCCAAATCCCGAAGTGTGATACAGTCAGGGCGCATTTAAAACAAAGACAATTATTACAGTGTACAACGGTGTAATCCGGCGGCTATATGATGCTTGTTGTATAAACCCTGGTTGGCGCGGTGCAGGTAGCTGATACAAAGTAATGCGGCGGAAACAGGTGGCTGTTACAACCCGGAAGGAGCAATTGATTTGGGAAAGTTGTGCGTTTTTTTACTTTATTGTTCCACTTGATAGTAATTCTGCTTGTTGGTTTCTGACTCTCCCAGTACCACTGGTAAAGTTAAGGCTTTGTGTTCAGTCTGATGTATTAAAGGAAGTTTCGATTGTTCTATGTAAGCCTCTGGATTTAGATGGAGTGGAGAGAAGAGATTCAGCAGAAGTGTCAGGTACTCTTGAATGTTTGAATTGACAGATGTTATCTCACAAGGGGGAACATCACCAGTCCCAGGGGGACTCCACAATTCTTTAGCTCCACAACTCAATGGGGTGAGTGGGGGATAATTCCACAATTCCATGGAAGGACAGGGATAAACTCCAAATTCGAGTTAGGATCACAAGTACTTATTTCAGGTATGAGTAAGGGCAAATCCAGCAGGTGAAGGAGCGCCAAACTCTATGAGTTGGATTGTAAGCCCCCACCTCCAGGGTCATTTGTGTGTAACTTTGCAACTACATTGGTGGTGATGCAACAATTGTATTTGGAACTGCAGGGCGTAACTTCTCAACTGTATGGGGGGGAATGCTAACTCCACACTTGCATTGGACATAATGGTTAACAACTCCACTGGGAGAAGGTGGGAGAGGTTAACACTACAACTTCTGGGGTCTCAGTAAGTCCGCAGTTTGGAGTAAATGCACAATTCTGTGGTGGTGGAAGGGGTGTAACTCCATAATCTCATGAGGATTGGTCAACTCAACAAGCCAGCTGATCTTGTACGCGGTATAGACATTATAAATGAACAGTCATTGGGGAAGCAGGTTTTGAGTCTGAGGGCCAGTCCAGGTTGTTCCATGAGGAGTGGTAGATGAGCCACTGAACGCCTGGGTCTGGCTCAGCTCTAGGCCCTGTTGGCACCTCTAGCTTTCATGTGGCTTCTGCTTGCCACTCTTGCTGTACCCTCATTCACAAAGAAGTATAAACGAAACAGTAACATTTGAGGTAAAAAGGAGGGACAAATAGACTAGTGGCTTATTTGTACAATGTGGTGCCAGAAAACCTGGATTGATTGCAGAATCCCTGCTTAACCAAATGATGTGATCTTAGGCAAACATTTAATTTCCACTTTCCTCCTTTTTCTTCATTATCACATATAAAAACACTTTCAAGTACAAAAAGGGTTATATGACAGCTTTCTTGCTTCATAGTTCACTGACGGGGGAGGGGGGACGGGGGCACAGGAATTATTCTACATTTATGTATAAAAATTGCCACTTTTTTAATAAGTGTTTCTCAGTTCAGTACTATATTGTGATGTATTACTGTCAAAGCTTCCACATGTTAAAGAAATACACCTATTTGAATTTTAAAGAGACTTTATCATACATTCTGTGATGTTTTTTGTAGGATTTACCAGACAAGTATTTTCAGGGCTCGGCTTGTGCACACATTTTAAGAGCCAAGCCAGACCCTTGACTGGGGACTAGCTCGGCTCTCCCTGTTATTTTATCGTCTCACCCACCTCTACCCTTGAAGGGATTATTTTCATACAGGCGGGAGATTTCCGTATTGATCTTTAAAAAAGTTCTAATGCCATAGCAGGGTTCTTGCCTTTAGCAGGGCACGTACTTGTTGCTGCCACATGATACCTATGGCGTCGCGTGCTGCTGAATATCTTGTTTTGCAGAAGTCACCGGAGCATCTGCTGGGAGCGCTGACCCGGGGCCTGGGCAGACCCATCTACAGCAGGTACCCATCTGGGCCGGCCCATCTGCTGTCTGTTATCGCAAAGCCGCCGGCCACGGACGGGGGCTGCCCACCGACGGCTCCTGTCCCTAAGAGACGCGCCTTCAGTCATCTGCGGGCACTGCGGGCAGGAGTGAGCTCCCCCTCAGTCGTTGGCGACCACCCCACCACCCCCTCCGTAATCGCGCACTACCCTCTGAGAAGTGGCGCCCCCTCAGAATCGACAAGCTGCTCTCTCCAGTCATGAGCCAGCAGCTCCACGCGAGGGCGTGTTACCGAACAATGTTTAATTTGTAAATGAATAAGAATTGCGCCCCAAAAATGTATTTGGAAGCCCGCGGATGGCACTATCGAACGTCTGGAATCCACCACCAGACGCCCCCTACCCGTTTATTCCTCACTGTGACTTTCGTGTTATTTTCCATCCTCTCATTCTATGGCACTGTTTTTCTTTTTTTTCTCTTACTTCTTTTCACGTTTTGTGTTTTCCGCTCTCTTGCTCCACGTCAAAGTCTGATGAGGAAAAAAATGAGTGTTGGTTTCCAAAAATGGCTGTTGCTGGCCCCCACCTGTAACCGCCGGCTCAACGCTCATAGGTCCAGATGTACGATGTAAAATTGCACGTACAAACGGGTCTGCATGCAATTTTCCTCTGGGCCATGTACTAACACTATTTTGCGAGTTGCAAATAATTTGCGACTCACAAAATAGTGTTTTGCGACTCGCTATTAGGAAGGGCCATTCCCTTCCTAATAGCGACTCACAAGCCATGTACAAATATTTTGCGACCAAATACTCGCAATTTACCGCCCTCTTCAAGAGGGTGGTAATGCAGTCGCAAAAGTGAAGGGGTCCCCAGGGGAACCCTTCCCCTTTGCAAATGCAGGGGAAAATATTTTTTAGGGACAGGCAGTTGTCCCAGGGACCACTACCTGCTCTTTAAAAATGAAACAAAACATTTAATTTTTTTGTTTTTTAATGCAGTCCATTTTCCTTTAAGGAAAACGGGCAGCATTTAAAAACAAAATTCTTTAGTTAAAAGCCCAGCAGGCCACCATCCCTGGGAGGTCCAGCCATTCCCAATGGGGTCGCATATTGCAAGTGCCTCATTAATATTCATGAGGCTCGCATTTTGCGACCCCATTGGGAATCACAATCAGGGTCTCAGACACTGTGGTAAATTTGAAATTGTGACTCGCAAATTGCGATTCCCAATCTAGCGCTATTTGCCGCGCTGCAATTCCAAATGGTCGTACATCTGGCCCATAGTCTTCAGCTTGCTACTGTCTGTGAACGTGCCCCCCTCAGTTGTCTATAGGGTTCTGTGTAATCACAAGATGTTAAGTAATCGTGGGCTACTCTCAGGGGTGTAACGGAGGCCCCAGCAAATCCTGTGGAGTGTGGGGGCCCGACACTGTTAGCACCTTTGCCGCGGGTCTAACTCCCCCAAGACGCGGGGGGGGGAGGCCCGTGCGCAGCGCCACAGTGCTCATGACGAGCTCAGCTCGTCATGCAGCACAGTGGAGCTGTGCTCATGAAGAGCTCAGCTCGTCACGACTCCGCCCACTTAATGGAACGCCCCGCACGGGAGGGGAATTATCCCCGCGTGGGCGTTCCGCGGCCGTTATGAGAAGCTCAGCTCGTCATGAGCACAGCTCCACTGTGCCTCATGAGCTCGTCATAAGCGCCGGAGGAGTTAACCCCATGGGGGCCCCTGAGGACTGCCAGTGGCAAACAAATAAAACACTCATATGCATCAAGGCAGTTAGGGAATTTCACCCTACCTTGTAAGTGTACTCCTGAGGTTTTGTTACACCACTGGTGACTCACTGTAGTCGCAATACACTATGCAGCCCCAGCCTCTCCTCCCCTTCCTGTAACTGTCCAGCCACATCCCAAATATCACATATGCCAGTCCACCGCTAGGTCCACCTTGTTCGTATTGAGGTACTGGGTTTTCTCGGAACCGATACTATTACAATAACCCAGCGGTGTCAGGGCAACACCCAAAGACCCCGGATTCCCCTGTCTTGGCAAACAGAGACACGGGATACTTCTCGATGACGTCAAAGACCAAAGTTTATTGGTTGCAACCAGGGACAGAGGTCTACGAAGTACACACGGGTAGTTGGACAGAGACTGCACCAATTCAATGAACAAAACTCGGTCTTTTATGCCGAAAATTACGCCTCTGGCAACATCACAATTTACATTCGGAGCATACAAAACTGACCAATGAACTAGTAGCATTTCAAAAAGTAGCGAATCACGACAGTCAAAGTTAATCCCACTTTCCGTTGTCCAGCCCACCAAAACGATCGCACACATGCTTAGTTTCCTGTTCGATCAGGCCGGACAAACCCATCATAAAACCTTCAACTCAGATCGATGAACATGTCGTAAAGGAAAGGCAGAAACAGATGGAAAGGAGATAGAGGAGTGGGAACGGTGGGCCACAAAATCGGACCACGTCCTGTTCTTTGATCTTTATCAGTGCAGCTGCTGAACAAGGAACTGGCTCAGCGGGATTCGCCACAGGCGAGGAGTCAGTTCGGCCAGGTCAACCAGAAGTCAGCTAAGGCGTACATGTCAAGGACTCGTTCGGCCACAATCATAGGGCCTATGTTAGGGCAACCATACAAGATGGCTGCCACATACAAGATGGAACCCGAGGGTTCAGACTAAATCCTCAAATGCAGAGTGTTCTCCTATATCGATTCATACGAAAACACTCAGACACGTTAGACTCGCCATTTGTGGTCTATAGAGACCAAAATCGTCCATTTCCGACGATCTTTATAAATCTGGTTTCGGAACTATCGAACCCAATTCAGACCACGGAACCAGGCCCTCCTTTTGCCCTATCATAGGCAATAAACCCAGACCCATTTTAATCTGAATCCGGATGTATATTCATCAGGTCATCGATATGCTGCTGTAGCATCATCTTATTACTATGCTTCTCTCTCCGGACAGGTTTCCGTACGCACAAAGTAGCACAAAGGCCACAAATAGCCGGAGCACACTGTACGCAAAGACAGAACATGAACAGAATCACTAAGACCATCCCAATGACCATCAAAATCTTCCAACCCCAAGTGGATATCAATCCCCATAACCATCCCATCAAAGACCAATCTCCTTTGTCCAGGTGGACAGAATCGGAGATTTTGTGCAATTTGGAAATAGCTTGGAAGCCTGACGGAGCGTTGTCTGGAATAAAAACACAGCAGCTCGATTGAATCAATCTACAAACTCCACCTCGATCTGCCAGAATAACGTCTAGGGCAACTCTATTCTGAAGTGTCATAAGTCTATCCGACTGGAGCTCAGCAGTCAGGTTACCAAAGGCACCGGCGGTCTCAACTATGGTGGACTCAACCACTCTCGTAAGCTTACGAATATTCCTACTGTTAGCCATAGGTCCCCAGAACGGCAGAAAACCCTTGAAGAAATCACCCAATTCTTGTCCTGCAGTGTCTTCTTGACTAAAGACACCTCTAGCAATTCTCGTCTTGTGATAATCTGCGGCAGCTGTGAAAGTGGGGGGTAACAGAAAGGAAACAAAACATGTGCCCGAGAAGTCATGGGGCAACCATGTGTACGCTTTGCCATAGCAAACAAAGTAGGTACCCTTAGCAGCTAAGAACGCTGGGGAAGACTGAGATGGAAACACGTAAGTCTCAGCGCAAACGCTCTTCCCTAACTGAGCCTTCTGATTCTTACCGTTGCCCTGCAGACAATAGTAGCCCTTATGGGGCACTATCCAGATCGGTAGAGGACTTTTCGCTCGCTGGTTAATACTCAGACTTACTCCATATCCAGTAACGTTCCAACCACTATATGGTTGCCTCTCATCTTTCGGAATAGTCTCTACTGCATTGGTCCCTTTAATCATGTCGACTATGCCTCTAGCTATAGGACTATTCTTCGGATTATCTCTCGGTGAACGTAAGGGGCAACACTGTGGGCATATATGAACATGGTTCTGTAAGCTCGAATCGAACCATTCAAACTAAAGGGCAGGACCAAATAGGAAATACCTTTATCAGTTGTATGAGGCATCAAACCACAGATCCAGCAGTTCGTTGTATTGATCACTGACTGATGCTGGTGCAAAAGCTGTATGAAGGAATTATTAGCGAATTCCCTACATCTGACTACCTCATATTCAGGCAAAGGGTGGAAAGAATGAGAAGAAATAGTAGGTGAAGGTGTAGGTTGCACAGTGGAATTAAACGTCATTTTAAAAACAAATGCTACATAACCAATTATAAAAATTACGAAACTCAGTAGCAAAAGTATGCATGGTATCAAAAAGCATTTCTTCGACATTATTTTGCAAATGCGTCTTCTAAAAGTCAATGTCTGCACAGGTCTCTCCAACTCAAAGAAATCCATCCTAAACTAAGGGTGCTGCCCGCGGTGGTTGGTTGATTCTGCTTGAGAGTGCCTCTGCTGCACCCAGGAAGACTGCCTCGGACCAACAGAACCCAAGACCTAGTGTCTCAGACTTACACTCCAAAGACTGGTAGCAACCGCGACCCTAGCAGCAAGAACCGGATGGCAGTTCAGAAAAACAAAAATGAGTAGATCCTTGGTGGAGAGTTAACCTGCAAACAGTAAAAAAAAATCAACTTTATTAGTTTTTTATTTGTCCTTAATTCTCGATCTCAAATTGTATCTGTTTCTTCCAGGTAACTCTTGATCGGCAAACAAAAGATGAGGCTCGGTAGTGTCCAACCGCTCTGCAGGAGGTATTGATGCTTGCAAAAGACGATCACTCTCTTGTTCCGAACTAGTTCCAATCAAACGAGCATCACTGAACGTTACAAACTTCGGGATTGTCTCTGTTTCAGAATCTGCCAAACCATCTTGAACCCACTTATCATACGGCAAAGGTAAGGGTGCTTTCTTCGTGTGGGAGCCGTGTATCCAGTGGTGTTTCCCACGTACTCGCACCGCAGATCTTGTCGACAAAAGGACCTGGAAAGGCCCAGTTTAGCGGGGCTGCTCGTTCTTCGTACGCTGGAAATTCCTAATAAAGACCCAAGAGCCAGGTTGAATGGCGTGCCCTGGATCCTCTGTAGCTTGTGAAAGACTATTGTGTACCTGTTGGTGTAAAACACTCATTTTAGTTGTCAATTCACGCAAATAATCAAGCAAAACAGGATGTTCGAGGTCACTAAACCTCGTTGGTCTTGGTACGCCCCAAATATATGCCGGGCGACCAAACACGACCTCATATGGACTCAAACCCATTCGTGAATGCACAGTAATTCGGGTGGACAAAAGTGCTAATGGCAAAGCATCTGGCCATTGTAAACCAGTGCTCTCTTGAATTTTGGCCAACTTAAGCTTAAGAGTGCCATTATAGCACTCGACTAAACCAGCTGATTGGGGATGATTTGCAGCGTGGAATTTCTGCTTAATCCCGAGACCATCACACACTCTCTTCATCACTTGACCCACAAACTCACTTCCGTTATCACTCCAAATGATTCTCGGCAAACCGAATCTCGGGAAAAACTCTTTTATCAAAGCATTCGCAGTGGACAAAGCAGTGTTGTCCTTAAGGGGGTAAGCTTCTACCCATCTAGAAAAAGAGCAAACAACCACTAACACATACTTTAAGTTGTTGCATCTTTCCATATGGATAAAATCTAGCTGCAAAGCCTCGAACGGATACGTAGGAGGAGCAAAATGACCAGCTGGTGTTGGAGTTCCCTTGCCGGGATTATGCATCAAACACACCATACAATTCTTGACCAAATTCTCTGCACATCTGGGTATTCCTACATTCTGCCAAACCGGAGCCAACAACTTGCAAATCCCTTTCACACTAATGTGTGCCAATCCATGTGCCATTGTAACAACTGGAAACACATACGCGTTTGGCAGCAACCATCTCTGATGTTCGGACAAATCAGTCCAACAACCATTCGAATCCAACCTACCCTTACTCTCTCTCCATTCATCCAACTCTTTCTCTGTGGCCTCACTCTGAATAACCTTCACACTCTCAATGGTGTCTTCGCACATGCTCTTCTCTGGAACCCATCTCGCTGGACCCACAACATACATTCGACTCGTCACATTCCTAGCAGTTTCTTTTGCAACTTCATCCGCAAACGCATTACCACGACCAACATCATCCGTAATCCTTTTATGGGCACTACATTTCACAATCGCTATTTGCAAAGGTAGTGTAAGAGATTCAAGAAGTTCATTCACCAGCTGCCCTTGCTGGATTTTCGTCCCATGCGATGTCAAAAATCCACGTTCACGCCACAATCGTCCAAAGCTATGAGCCACACCAAAAGCATACTGACTATCAGTATACACATTCACTCTTTTCCCTTTCGCCAAAACACATGCTCTCGTAAGTGCAATCAATTCCGCCGCTTGCGCGGAATTGTGCGGGATACGTGCAGCTTCGACAACTGTATGTAAAGTTGTCACGGCATATGCTGCAGTGGTATCGCCATTTGGTAATTTAAAACACGAGCCGTCAACCCACAAAGCATCATTACAATCAGGAAGAGGAGTATCTCTTAAATCTATCCTCCCTTTCGTCTCTTCTTCTGTTCTCAAGAAACAATCGTGTTGCTCTTCGCTATCTTAGTCTGTCTCAAGCGAAATCGGGAACAACGTAGCCGGGTTTAGGGTATTGCACCTCTTGATGTGCACATGGCTTGCTAGCAACGTAAGCTCATACCCTGACAACCGAGCACTAGTCAAGTGCTGTGTCTTCGTCCGATTCAACAAGGTATCCACTGCATGTGGAACCATAACCACTAGCGTATTATCCATAACCAAACCAGCAGATTGTCGAATCGAAACAGCCGCTGCTGCAGTTGCTCTCAAGCAACTCGGCAACGCTCTAGCTACAGGATCTAATGTTGACGAAAAGTACGCACATGGGCGTTGCTTCCCGCCAAATTGTTGGGTCAAAACAGATAATGCACATCCCTCTCTTTCATGGACATACAATGTGAAAGGCTTACTGTAGTCGGGAGTACCCAACACAGGAGCCGAACACAACGCATTGCGTAGTTCAGAAAAACTCTTTTGGCATTCCTCAGTCCAAGGAATCGGATTTGGAGTATCCTTAACCGTAAGAGCTATCAAAGGTTTCGCTAGAAGGGAAAAATTTGGGATCCACTGTCTACAGTACGACGTAATACCCAAAAACGCCCGTACTTCTCTCTGTGTCGTAGGGACACTCATTCTCGCAATAGTCTGAATTCTTTCTGGGGTCAGTTTCCTTCCCTCCTTCGATAAGAGGTGACTTAGATAGGTAACTTCTTGGCGACAGAATTGCAATTTCGAAAGAGAAACTTTATGATGGCATTCAGACAAATGAGACAACAAGGACACAGTGGCATCCTTACATATGTCTTCGGTATCGGCAGCGACCAACAAATCGTCAACATACTGGATAAGGGCTGCACCTTCAGGTAAAGCCAACAAGTCAAGTTGCGTCTTCAGAGCTTGACTGTAAATCGATGGACTCTCGCAATAGCCTTGAGGCGCGCGCTTAAAGCGGAAACTTCATCCTCCTAAAGAGAATCCAAAGATATATCTACTCTCTATGGCAATCGGGATGCTGAAGAAAGCATTCTTCAAATCGATCACCGAAAACCAAGTAGCAGAAGCTGGAATCAATGTCAGTAACGCAGTAATGTCTGGTACAACAGGGAATTGCGGAACAACAATCTTGTTCACTTCACAAAGGTCGATAACAAACCTATATACAGGAGGCTGTGAAGAATCAGTTCTCTTCAAGACAGGCAAAACGGACTATTACACACATTACCTCGAGTCTCTTCAATAACGCCCTTGTCAATCAGATCATAAATGATCGCTAAAAGCGCTCGTTCACCATCACTTGAAATACGATATTGCGGAATGCGCGGTAACTGAGCATTCACTTTCAACGTCACAACATATGGGGGAATGTCTAACAGGCCCACATCATTTGGACCCGTAGCCCACAACGAATCTGGTAGTGAAGACAATTCAGGTGGGAGACAATCTTTCGAGACATATATCGGAGAAATCACATTCTCACCCAAAGTAAGATGTACTCCTGACGGAGAACAGTACAAAGTCGCATACAATCTCTTCAACAAGTCAAGGCCTAGTAAGTTCTCATTACAACCTGTAGTCAAAAGAAGGGGTGCTTCAAACCTACGAGAACCAACAGAAAGAGGCAATGGAACGGAAATCGGAATCATAACGGGGGCGCCAGAAAAACATATAGAAACATTATTAAAGCCAGACAAAGGTGCGCCAGGGAGTTTAGAATGCATAATAGAACTCTTCGTAGCACCAGTGTCTAGCAGAAAAGGCTCTGACACACTTGATGCAATCACTTCCACGTAAGGTCCACTCTGATCTACCGGAACTGAAACAACTGCCTCTCTTTGTCTATGGCTGTCCTAACAATCATTACCTTGCTCTCCATCGCCTTCAACATAGTAATCATCTACATAGTACTGTGTAGACCTACCAGAGGAATTCTGCTGTTGATCGAAACTGTTCATTGAATTCTGCGGAGGCAAAGGGCGCACGTTCTGTCCGCGACCTCTACCTCTAGGCGCTTGTTGAGCACCTCTACCTCTAACACCAGGAGCACTATTTGCACGTTGCAACAAAACAGGACAACTGTTCTTATAATGGCCTTCTTCTCTTTAATATGCACACTGATTAGGTCCATACTGAATACGCTGTTGTTGAGGAGTCTCGTCTCTTTGCGAGTTCCTCGAATACTGTTGAGGCTGCTGATAATCGCGCTGATTATTAACACGGGGTGGATAAGCTTGTTGTAGAAGAACTTTAGTCTTTAATTCCTTAGTCTTCTTATCCGCTCTCTCTAACTCATCCTTACGCCTATTCTCATAGTACTGAGCCGTAGCAAGAATTTGCGCCGAAGTAGAAACAGGCCAAGCACTCTCGGAATCCTTCAACTTAGTACACAACTCAGGAAGAAGATTGTGCACGAATTTATCTGCGAATAATCTCTGGCCACCCTCGGTAGCCATATCCTGACCACTATGATCAACAAAAGTTTCCTCGAAACGCGAGAAAAAGTCTGAAACAGACTCATCTTTCTTCTGCTTACAAGCTGACAATTTGTCCCAATTAACACGGACCTCAGGCATTAAAGTCTTCATTAAAGTGATAATCCTACCAGGAAGTTCAGCAATAACATCTTCAGGCTTAGCACCTCCAACTTGTCTATCATTTGCTGCAACAAGATTCACCCACGAGTCGCCCAATTCATTATCATGATCTGTATGTCGAATGACATTCCAGATGGACTGTGGAATAAGGGTGGGCGTAAAATCCGTTTCGCGGGCGAATTTGTGGATTTTCCGCGATTTCGCGATCCACGAATCTCGCGAAATCGCGGTAAAATCCGTGAATCAGCGGGGACGAATTTTCAGCCAAGCAAGGGTTACAGCAGCAGGTGCAAAAGTTGAACCTAATTTCTTTGTAACCTTTAACAAAAGGGTTACAAACAAATTAACTTCAACTTGGACACCTGCTGCTAATTGCTTCCTGGCGTCTCGTTGCCTACTTGCAACTATTCTCTGACCCTGCTCTGACCCTTGAAGCAGGGTCAGAGAATAGTTACACGTAGGCAACGAGGCACCTGTCCAAGGAATTAAACCTCATCAGGAAGCACTTACAGATATAAAAAACAGGAAGAAGGGAGAGGATGGCAAATACACCCATTTTGAGTTGTCAGGAGGGGTAAACTAAAAGAGACCTTTACAGCACAATTTTCATATGCATTTTGCTAAAAATAAAAAGCTGTATGTTCTGTAGGGGCAACTCAGGAATCTGGCCCTTCAGAGATCCGGCCTCTCTTTCTTTCTCTCGTTCTCTCTCTCTCTCTTTCCCTCTCTTTCTATCTATCTATCTATCTATCTATCTATCTCTCTCCCATAAACGACTGCATGGGTAACTTCGCTATGCAAGCGGCACGCGAAGATGTAAAAATCCCCGCGAACACGCAAAAAACCCTGCGAACACGCAAAAAAACAAAATTCCGCAAATTTGCACAAATTCGCGAATTTTGCGGATCACGAATTCGCAAATCTGCAAATTCGCAGATCGCAAATTTGCAAAATTCGCCCATGCTTACTGTGGAACAACATTCCCATACAGCATATCTATATCCGCCAAATTCATGACGCACGAATTCACAGTTTGCGTAAGTTCTTTATAATATCCTGCCGGTTTCTTCCGCGGATCTGGTAAAGTCTGCTTAAGCGCTAGAACTTCTTCACGCTTCCATGGTACATGAACCCACACACGCTGAAAGTGCGCATCAACAGGTGGATGAGCATTAGGATCAGCAGGTCTCCATACTGAAGGAACCCTCGCATCGGATACTGACGCGCGTGTCTCCTAACTAACGGATCTGGCTCAAACAGCCGTTCAGTAGGGACATCGCTACGAAGTGACAGTAACGTCGACACCACTTTCTCGACATCATGTAGATTCACAATCGTTCCTTTAGCAAACTCGGAACGTAATCGGGACAATTCAACAGGAACTCTACCCAATTCGTCCATCCATTGTTCATGGAGGAACGCACACATAAGCTCAAAAACATAACGCTGCTTTGGTGCTTCCCATTGTCGGAAAACATCCATAATACCTTCTAGATCATACTGGGACTTATACGTCACCCATCTACGTGTCATATGGTCCAAAACCACTCGCTCATCTGTATCGGGCAATTGGCTACGCAACTGTCTACACTCACTCACAGGAGACATACCCATTTGTCCCAAAATAGGAGTTAGACAATTAGAGAAGGCAGCGGTCATCCGCTGCCTAGGAGAAGGAACAGTCGGAAGGACAAGAGGAGACGAAACAGCAGTAGTAGTAGGATCCATAGTCGGAACAGGCATAGAAACAGTAGTAGCAGGAAAAGGCAAACTTGGCAACCCTTGAGAAGGCTGCGCATAAGGAACAACAGTCAACGAAGAAGTTGGCTGTGGAGGAATAACAGGAGGCAAAGCAATAGGTGCTTGCGCGGCCACAACAGGTTGTGGTGGTGCCGTAGCATTCTGCACATAAGGTGGCGGTGAATTTAGCAAATGCGACATCAAAGGGTCTTTCACAAGATCCTTCTCGTCTTTCTGCTCTTTAGCCGGCAAGACTGGGTAGCATCTGTCTACCGCTAACCTCCTCACTCTAAGCATCTGCTCACTGCCTTTCTCTTCTTCATTATCCCTGTATGCAACGGCAGCTTGTACCATTGACATACCCTTCCTATTCTTTTTCGCTAACTTAATTTCTTTCTATTTGGCTTCCTTACGCCATATGCGGAAAGAATCAAACATCGCCGGACGGGCTTTCTTCTTGAACAACTTCACTTCAAGGTTATCTAAGACTTCTGTCTCAAAACTACCATAAAGGGGCAACTGTAGGACACCGTCATTCTTCGTATATCTAATCCAGACCTCATTATAGCTAATAGGACCCACACCATGTTTCACATATAACTCGTATGTAGGAGTTCCGATCGGAGGAACCGGACACGAATCCTCTAACCGGGAATCCCTCATAGTACCACAACTAAACAACTTCCTAAGACTGCTAAAACCAGGCATCTTGCTCACTAGTCTAGCTTAAAACAACAAGGGCAATCTAAAATCGATGAGCTCGTGAATACACGAATCCCTTGGCTTTGGGGCCTGCAGGTACCAAATCAAAGCTATCCACTAAAGGATACAAAACAAACTAAGAACTAGGAGACGCTCCCTTTATACTTAACTGAGTTGTCGATGGCGTCACCAGAAGACCCGTCAATCGTCTCGCTCTACAAACGTCTAAGGCTCCAAAACAGGTCGACAGTCAGGGCAGCAGTCCTTCGTAGCCGTCGGGACGCGGGAAACCTCACAGCAAAGACCTTCGGAACCACGTTGACATACAGGGGTCGCTGAAGTGGCTGGCCAACCTCTGGAATTTTCACACGAAGCTCCTCACAAACCTCTGGCTTGGACCGGTACCGCTGAAGTCGCCCCACGTTGGGCGCCAATTGAGGTACTGGGTTTTCTCGGAACTGATACTATTACAATAACCCAGCGGTGTCAGGGCAACACCCAAAGACCCCGGATTCCCCTGTCTTGGCAAACAGAGACACGGGATACTTCTCGATAACGTCAAAGACCAAAGTTTATTGGTTGCAACCAGGGACAGAGGTCTACGAAGTACACACGGGTAGTTGGACAGAGACTGCACCAATTCAATGAACAAAACTCGGTCTTTTATGCCGAAAACTACGGCTCTGGCAACATCACAATTTACATTCGGAGCATACAAAACTGACCAATGAACTAGTAGCATTTCAAAAAGTAGCGAATCACGACAGTCAAAGTTAATCCCACTTTCCGTTGTCCAGCCCACCAAAACGATCGCACACATGCTTAGTTTCCTGTTCGATCAGGCAGGACAAACCCATCATAAAACCTTCAACTCAGATCGATGAACATGTCGTAAAGGAAAGGCAGAAACAGATGGAAAGGAGATAGAGGAGTGTGAACGGTGGGCCATAAAATCGGACCACGTCCTGTTCTTTGATCTTTATCAGTGCAGCTGCTGAACAAGGAACTGGCTCATCGGGATTCGCCCCAGGTGAGGAGTCAGTTCGGCCAGGTCAACCAGAAGTCAGCTAAGGCGTATGTGTCAAGGACTCGTTTGGCCACAATCATAGGGCCTTTGTTAGGGCAACCATACAAGATGGCTGCCACATACAAGATGGAACCCGAGGGCTCAGACTAAATCCTCAAATGCAGAGTGTTCTCCTATATCGATTCATACGAAAACACTCAGACACGTTAGACTCGCCATTTGTGGTCTATAGAGACCAAAATCGTCCATTTCCGACGATCTTTATAAATCGGGTTTCGGAACTATCGAACCCAATTCGGATCACGGAACCACAGTATGTATGTGGGATTTGTACAGAGCGAACGTACCAAAAGAGCAATGGAACGCTGTACAAAAGGCGTGGACTGTACAGTAGGGGAGGTAGGATTATCAGGGTTGGGTGGCAAGAGGTGACGCTGGTACAGTGCCACAGAAAAGTGGAGGAATGGAGGAGGACACAAGAAGGCAATGAGGGTTCAGGCGGTGAATGTCCTGGATTGGAAAGGGCGAGCAGAGTTGGGTATTATGCAGGACTTTAAGTGGGACGGGTCCTGCCGGTGCTCAGCAGAGTAAGTTTTTGAAAGCAGGTGCTGAGACAGGTCCCTATCGGGCTCTCCGTTTTTAAACTCAGGGTGAAAAAAAAACGTAACTCTGCAGTAGTACCATCCATCACTGCTTTTGATGTAACTTTAAAGAAACTCGTTTTTCTGTTTTATACAGCGCACACTTGGAGCGCTTTATATGAGCACCAGTTACATCACACAATGACATGTTAATTTGTTGAATCACAGGAGGTTGAGACGACGTGAGGCTCCAACCTGCTTTCGTAGCTCGAAAGTCGGCAGCTCTAGCCTTACGCCACACCTTGCGCACAAGAACAGAACATTTTTCAAAATGATATACAACAAAGTCATAGTTGTTGCTTATTTGTCTTATGTATGCAATTTACAACACTTGACAAATCCAATAGTCATGGCTTGTTGTAAGTATAATGTTACATGTTTTATGTATCTGGATGAATGTACAGAAGCAGCAAAATACCAGTGGGGCAGCACACAATTAGGCATGAGCGGATTTTGCGGATTGGCAATCCGCAAATTTGCGGATTTGCGAATTTGCGGATTGCAAAAATCCGCAAAATCCGCAAATCCTTGCAGATTTTTTTTTTATGTTCGCACGGGTTTCTGCAAGTTCGCGAGGGTTTTGAACAATTTCGCAAATTGCTAAATTGTACAAAACGCGTGCGAACTTGCAGAAACCCTTGCGAACACAATGTGCCCAGTAGGGTATGTGCCTCTTGTGTGAATAAAAGGTCAGAGAAAGATCAGTTCAGCAGATGAAGAGAAAGAAGCTCCTGGTCACAGGAACAGCACGGGTATTGCGCTCGTGAAAGTCAAGGATGCAAAGCCTATCCAGCATCACAGCTGATTTTCCACGGTAGATTTGGGAAGAAGGCACACCTGTCCAGCCTCGACGATGCTCACGATTGTTTTTGGGCTAATGAATGAGTCACTGAATTTGAGCATCAACTAGTTCGAGCGACCATGTGTGTGTTATTACTATGCAATCGCCCCGAAGGGTGCAGGGGTCCCTTGAGTGAGCCTATTCATGCAACTATTTTACAATGGCGCCAGCAAGCTGCCAGCACCGTTGTAAAATAGTTACAAAGTTAGCTTGCACAGGAAGCACCTGCTTCGTTTTATCTAGTGGTTCCTGTGCAAGCTAACTTTGTAACTATTTTACAACGGCGCTGGCAGCTTGCTGGCGCCATTGTAAAATAGTTGCATGAGTGAGGGTTCAACTTTTGAACCTGTTACGTTTGCGGATTTTTTTTTGCGGATTTTGCGGGAAATCCGCAAAATTCGCGGATTGCGGATTTCCCAAACATCCGCAAAATCCGCGAGCGTAACGGATTTCCCGCTCACACTTACACACAATGCTAAGTGCAAATTTTTAGGTTAAGTCTTTTAAGCCATACCCTTAATTACATCGGCCACGCCCCTTTGAGAGACCCCCTAGTTTTTTTTATCCCACTTAAAGCCCTGGGTATATGGTCGGGTAAGGTAAGAGGAGTGGCATTTGTCAGGTTGTCAGCTACTGGAGAAATTACATATCTAAGAGGCATTGCTTGAAGCTTAAGTGGAGGAGGGAATGTGGAATGCTTCGTCCTCAATTTTCCAATTCCACACCTTCAGAGTGTTGAAGGAAAATGGCTGGCGTCCAGTTTTCCTGGAGTTTCTGGCTCCCAGTAAGTGATCTGTTACTGCGGGTAATGTTTTAGCCGCAGAGGTCTTAACACTGGATGCCAGGTATTGAAATGTACCATCATTTTTTAGAGCTTTGTAGGTGGTGTACAGCTGTTGAAGACGTTGTGTTTGGGAAGAGGAACACAGTGAAGCTCTTTGAGTTTTGGAGTGATTCAGTAGGAATTTTCTAACCCCTTTATGAGGCATGCTACCTTGTGAAGAAAGCTTTATGGGGCAGAGGGCGAAAACCTGTTACTTCAGTCCAGATAAGTCCAGGTGCTTGGACGGACAATTGGAATTTTTTGTCTGAAAGCAACAGCTCCACTTTGTTGCCCATTGTCAGTTATTGTCAGGTGGACTTATCTTGTGAGTGATATGAGTCTTGAATTTGAGAATGGAGTTGACGTGAAAGGCCAGTTAGTTGGCACTGTCAACAAGTCACGGTGTGACCCTCTCTAGATTGAATTATTTCATCAAGCCAGTCCTGGACCTAGAGTTATCTGCTGATGAAGGCGATAAGAACATACTCTGTCTTGGTGAGATTTGTGGCAATCTTGACTGGTGGCAAGGCACACCCTCAGTAGGACGATGCTATGTCTCGATCAGATCATCCAGAATACCTGTGGGTCATTTGCGTATTGGCAGATGCTGATGGGTCTTTTCACAAATTGACCTTTATCGTAGGATTTGAAAGTGCCAGGGAGAGGATTTGGCCTTGTGGAATGCCATGGGCACTGACCTGGAAAAGCCTATCTGCACAAGCTGCCTTCTTTTCTTTGGGTATGGGTTTTACCACAATGAGGCCACAATGTTGATGTCCATTCAGTGAATCAGTATGCCAGTCAGGCAGGGCTCGACAGTCAGCAGTGCAGAGGACCTCAGAGAGGTCTAGCAGGATCAGAAGTCTGGGCTCACCGTTGTCTTGTCATCTTTGATCTTGATGTCATGACGGAGTCATCAATAACATCGATGGTGGCTGTCTTTGGATTGCACTGGAAACTGAAGATGGACTTGTATGCCTGTATGAAGGAGTTGGGCTTGATCTTGACATGAACCTATTTTACAGCAGCATTTTGTGAAGATCTGGCTTAGGAATTAATTATACTTTATGTGAGAAGTTGGCCTGATATATAGTGCTCACTATTCTAGTGATCACTGTGTATCATACCAAACGACCCTTATTGATGATTGGTTGTAAGTCAACCTTATAGACCAGCTATCCTAGTAGCGTGGACAAAAGCAGTCTTTAGGCTAAACTCTAGAGGGCGTGTTAAGCCTGCTGTTTTACCGTCACATATACCCCTTGAACACCAAGTGAAAAGACACCACACAAGTTGTTATGAAAATAAAAGGATATTTATTTATTACAAGTCTACCCTGAACTCTTTATGAGTCAGGGAGCTAAGCACGATACAAAACTCTTACGAAAATACTTCAAGTTGCACAATTTACACAAATGCCCGAGGGGCACGAAAAACCATATACACTAAAAGTGGAACGCGAAATACTAGCAGGTAAGTAACAAGATCCAGAGGCTTCAGGATCGCTAGGACTACACTACTGAACCCTAAGGTTAGGAGCAGGAGGCCTAGGGAGATCGGGTGCAGAGTGTGCACTCTCACGCGGGATGCGGGACAAAGTCTATGGAGGCTAGTATTTCTTAAGTTACTGTTATCGGACGAATCCGACTAGATAGACTAAAAACGACAAAGGATCTGGACACTTGAATAGTGAACCTGCGTTGGAGCACCGAAATGCTCGGGTTACCTAGCCCAGGGGCTGCGGCTGCATAGGGTTCAAAAGACGTCGGGAATCCTCGTTGTAGTCTATGGAGCCTGAAAGAAGAAGTTGCTGGCAGGCG